>NC_086049.1:2944020-3669271 GCF_947568885.1 Cydia strobilella | reverse complement strand
TATACAAAGTTATATTTAATATAATACGCCTTTTTCGCCTAATAAAAATACTTAATTGGACGAGTTTTATATACCGTGTCCGGACTTTGCTCTCAGCCTATGAAAGACTACGCTAATTTAACGACAAAAAAGATGAGCAACTAGACCGTGATACAATTCTCAACATCAGTCAAGTCAGAAACAAGATTATACTGTAATCAATCAGAGTGGAGAAGACGAGATGTCGACGATAATTAATCGCTTGTGCAGACGTCTCGGAAAGATCACTGGCGGAGTGGCGGAAGTATGGTCGTTAGACTACGAGAGGAAGGTGACAGGTAAATTCGATTGAAGGAAGAGAAATTTATTAAATACGGAAATGCATATTTTCGTACACACACACACCACACACCGGTCGCACAGGATCGAGAAAAGTGGCGCTGTCTTGTGTCGGAGGCCAAGTCTCATTTGGGGTCGCTAAGCCAACGGAGTAAGTAGTAAGTATATTTTGGTATCCTGTAGGTAAAGGCTAGGTTCACACTATTTTGAAAGTTGCCATACAAATTTTGCTGTCACTACGGTATTCGATAAAATCCCGTATACGGTATACGGGAAAAAATAACACCGCGTGAACATAGCCAAACTGTTTTGTTGTTCACGGGATGAAATCAAACCGGTCGCGGTATGTTCCAATCCGGTGACAAAAAGATTTAGGGACGCATTAAGGATGACTCACGTTAAACCGGGCCGTGTCCGGGCCGGAGCTTCCGGCGCTTCGTTTTCTATGGAAAGCATCACGTGATCACCTGTCATGTCATAGAAAATTAAGCGCCGGAAGCTCCGGCCCGGACACGGCCCGGTCTAACGTGAGTCATCCTTTATGATATACAACAGTGACGTTTCGACGATTCGCTTTTTCAACAATGAAGTTATATGTATGCATGTATATTCTTCATTGTACAAGTACATAGAATTTTCTTTATGTGTATTGCAAGTAAATGTAACCCTTCAATAGTCAATAGATGCCCTGCCAAAACTATGGACAAAGAACAAGATACAACAATGAGATCCTTATTTACCTATCAGGTATCGAATTTTGTTATGATACGATAAAGTTACATCAGAAGAAAGTGATGGCCAAGTAATAGGTATATTGTTAAAATTAGGTCGGAACTAGTGTCCGACCGAAATAGGATTTTTTGCCGAAACCGAAGATTCGGTTTTGACTCATGTTGGGCTGAAACCGAACTTTTCATAGACGTGAACCGTTGAAAAAATGTCCGTTGCCTTTCTTTGTAGAAATATGAACAATGAAACACCTTTAATTTATACAAGTGGTAAATAAACCGGCCAAGTACAGTGAAGTTAGAAATTGCATGGAGAAATTATGAATGAATTCCATTCTTCTATGCTTATTTTAATTAAGATTGGCTAATTATAGTAAACTAGCCTAACGCGAGCCGAAAGTACAATGTTGTAAGTTTCAGCGAAGACGAAAGATTCGGTTGTTTTATGTCCGAAACCGAACCTTCGGCCGAAACATGATTTATATGCCGAAACCTGCCGAAACCGTAACTTAGGTCGGGCACTAGTCTTGACATAATACTCGTACCTATAGCTCCATTGTAACAGCTCTATTAATTATTGAGATTAACAGCAAGTGTTCTCCGCTCTTGAGTCATTACAGGTACCTACATTGTGCAGTTGATTAGGGTTTAATAATTAATACTTTCATCATTCATTATTATACACAAGAGTATTGCCTACACTATGACGTAAATACAATACGAAGAAAATTTGAAATTACCTGTATGAAATTTAAGGATGATCAAATAATTACTATAGTATTACTTAGGAATAAAAAAGCTTAGCATTTGACTGCCAAATCTAACAAATTGTATCACTATTGTCCCTTGGACAACGGGACAAAATAACAACACGAAAAAAATTATCCATATACCTACTGATGTGCCGTCGTAGTTTCTAAAATTTCAAAATTTCCACTTGGAAAATTTTCGGAAGCTCTCAGAATCAGGTACTTCTAGAAATTTTCCATTTCAAAAATTAAAGTTTCCTTTGATTCCTCTATTTTATTTTGAAATTTCCGAGATCTTCATCTTTTTGGAAACTTATGCATCTTGCAGATCTGTAAATTTAATCTAAATGAAAATACTATTCTATTGTATAGATATTTGCATGTACATATACTTGTATACCTATGTATAGCAAATAAATTATTTAATTTTGACTTTGTGTACCCACCTACCATAAATGTGCTTCAAAATTTAATAATTGAGAAATCGCTCAGTAAATATTAAAAAAGGGTTAATATTGTAAGATGCAATGGTGCATAATTAATTTCAAATAGAATTTTCTTGAACGATTGAAAAGATGCATTTCAGATATTTCAGTTTTTCATTTGATTAATCGAAAAACAAAGTAGCCATTTCAGTTTTGTCTTGTTTTGTTTATATTACAGTAAAAATTAAATGTTTTAGCCCATTATAGAAAATTGAAATCCTTTTTTAGATAAAGACGGTTGCAAGATTCAGTAAACAATAGAACTTAAATTGAATTATTGATTTCATTTGGCTGGATTTTCTGTTTTTTACATTAATAGTTTTTGTTGATAATTATAGAATAGTGCGTGATCAACGTGATATCATTATTTAAATCGGAACTATAGATAGTTATAATTTAAGATATACTTACACTTAGTATAATAGATAGTAATAAATATAATTTAACAATACCTTTTAGACAAAAATATATTTAGGTAAGTACTTTGCTAGCTCAATGAAAAATATATTTATTGTTTTCTCAATGACAAAGAAAATAAGATCAAATAGCCAAAGAGACAATTGAACGGACCCACGAAAATGAAACAATCGTACATCGTACAGTAAAGTCGAGAGCAGATTGATTGTGCGCCGAGCGGCCAGGAAACTTCGCCGGCAGATTACACAAGCGAAATAAATCAAATCAAAATGTCTATTGTTTTCATGCTTCATTGATCATCGGTGTGGGTTTGGATAATTCTTTTCATGATACTGATTGTAAGTATGTTTTTATGGCGAGATTATCACCAAACAATGAAAGTGAACATAGTATCCATGAGATGAAATTGTCTTACAGCTGCCTTATTACTTTATTTTTGTGGCGGATTACCTTTGTATTTTGATTATTTATGAAAAACGTCAAGATGTACAAGCTTTTAAAAAACATACCGTTTCATAATATTCTTAACTTTTGGTAATTGATTGCAGACGACTATTTCATTCACTATTCAGAGCACCGAGAGAGATACAAAAAACGAGAAATAATTCAACATGTATTGTAACTTTACATGGCAGGGATACCCAGAGAATTGTAAGCAAAGTTATGAGGCAGTAATATTGAACTAGTTCTAAGTAAATGCAGATTGCGCAGTGAAACCCACAAACTGATCTCAATAGAATATATATGTTTACAGTAACAAACTTAGGTACCAAATTGTTTACTTTGGAGAACTATAGTTACAGTTTGACCATACTATTGAACTATTATTACTCTAACGTATTGAAACCGGCACAGAGAACCAGTATTTTGCGCCATGAGCTGCTGCAGTTTTGGCATCAAACCATAGAAGCGGAGCGTGAATCTCGCGAGCAAAACGCGTAAGCGCCATGAATTTTACGGCGCTTACGACGTTTTGGTCGCGTGGTACAGGTTGTGATTCCGGCAGTTTCATTGTTTGGTATGTCGTCTATGTGGCATTCGGTAGGCAATCCATGCTACATCACTGTTGCGGCGAATTTCCTTGAAAAAATGATTCACAGACTGGACGTTCTAATTGTGGCAGCAATGCAGCTGCAGTTGCCCTCTAAATGTCACATTTAATTGTATTATAAGGTTTGCCAGATTTCGTCAAAAGTAATTTGCGAAGTCATCTTATCAGTCGTTGAAGACTACTGGACCAATGATTTATTTTATTATAACTCAAGATATGTTAAAGGCGCTACAATATTAAAGCAATTACCTTGTGACAAATTGTACAAGTTGCCTTTAGTCGCACTGCAAGCGAGAAATGTGCACGTGCTAACGAGCTCCCACTCACCGAAAGAGAAAGAGACAAGCTCATGTTGAACAACGAGTATGAAAAAGATGAATAGAAAGCGAAAATTAATCAAAATTATCAGATTTCTCCGTAGGTTAAATTTGACTAAGTCTTTGATCGAGCACTGAACTTATCGAGCGAATCGATCTGATCATCGATCCACCCACCAACAGGTCTTGGTAATATTTGCAAAATATATATTCGAAAATACATAACTAGGCATTCCTATCCTAAATCTCTTTCATATTAGATATCCGTGAAAATCAGTCCTGGCTTCATTCGCGAAGCCGACAAGATAAGACAGGGCCAAAAGAGAATCCCCGTGATACGGGTCCGACAGCGGAAAACTTCTTAGCTACTTTTCCAGACGCTTCGGAACAATCGTCTAGTAAGAACCAGTGTCAATAGTATGAGCATACCTCAGTTTTTTGGGAACAAAAATGTACCAGTGCTAGTGGTTAATCACGGTCCATATCCCGGTCAATATAAGTCTAGTAAAACTGAAGTAGGTAATTAAATGTGAAACTATTAATTTTAATAACAAAACTTCCGTGAGACATAGACATATTAAACATATTAATAACGGGTCACTCACGTATTTTAAGTCGAAAACGCTCGACATGTTTCACTCCGTACCGACCCCGAAAATACGTGAGTGACCCGTTATTAATATGTTTAAACTATTAAGTATTAAGTTTTTATTGTTTTTATTGCACACCTCTATCCCTCTACTATTTCGCATTTTCATCTACTCAAAAGTTATTTGGAAGCGTACGCTCTTTAGTGATAAGATCGCTTGTTATTTATCTCTACTTTTAATATTTTTTTAATATGTTGTATTTCTACATTTTGTCGATAGTTTCATTTTCTGCAAAATGTCCAAAGTGCGGGAATTGGCACCTTTACATTTAGGTTTTTTTTTATAGATGTATTTAGAATAATTAGTTATTATATCTCTATTTCTAAAACTTTTAAGTGGTGATATAGTTTTGGCGCCTTGTTTTATCCTCTAATATATATATATAGATGTTTAATCTCTCTGTTAATTAAGAGTCCCCGGCAAGCTCGGCCGAATTGCACCTTCCCATACAAACGTAGTTCCGTTCTCATTTTAAAACTACAAAAGGAAAAAACGGAACCCTTATAGGATCACTCGTGCGTCTGTCTGTCTGTTCGTCTGTCACAGCCTATTTTCTCCGAAACTACTGGACCTATTAAGTTGAAATTTGGTATACATATGTAAGTTTGTGACCCAAAGACGAACATGTAACGTAAACAAATGAATTTTAAAGAAGGGGGCCACTTTTGGGGTGTAAATGTGAAAATTAAAACAAAGTTTTTCAAACTATATCGTGTTACATATCAAATGAAAGAGCTCATTGTGAGCAAAGCTGTTTGTTGAGCTCAAAGACATTTCACTCACGTTTTACATAAAAAAAATCATTGTTTAAATTGTGTAATGTACGGAACCCTTGGAACGCGAGTCCGACTCGCACTTGGCCGGTTTTTTGTTTGTCGATGTCATCGTACGTCGTTTGTCGATGTACGATGGTCATCTTGACTAGTCCCCCTGGTTATATGGGTTTGTCTCAGTTTTTTAAACGATCACCTGCGCTAGATACTCGTCGGGAATACACGGCTTTAGAGCACGGCTAATGTTCACTTTACCTAGATATTTCGTTAAGAGGCCGTAGTCGATTTTGGAGCAAAAATTTTAAATTGATAGATTTAGTCGTTGAAATTATACACGTTTGTTACATAATATCTAAATAACAAGTATTGGTTTCTATTAGCACGTTTTCTCATCTTGCCTTTTAATAATGAGGTCGCGAGCGTGCATCACCGGTAATATATGAAGAGAAGGGGCAGTTTTTAAAAATTCATCAAAAAATTATGGTGGTAAATTATATAAATTGATGTATACGAATAGTTTCAGCAAATGTTGTAGATTGTTCAAGTATCCAAATTACGTTGAAATTAAGTCGATTTTCAGAGAAATTGTACCTTGTTTTGAAGTAATTTCTGGAGAAAATTGAATTAGTTTAACTTTCATTTCCTCGAACTCTAAGTCATATAACAAAAATGTAATCTGATAAAAATCCAGTACAGAATATGTGTAATAGAAATTTACCATTTTTAGCAGTCCACTTTACGAAACTTATAAATAAGAGCGACAAAATCAGTGCTTTACGCGCGTTTACCTAAACGTCCTTCAGAAAAAAAATCATTACTAATTTAGTGAGTCTGTTTAAAAAAAAATGATCTGATAAAAGGCAAGATAAGAAGACGTGCTAATAGAAACCAGTACTTGTTATTTCAATTTGGTAACAAAAGGTGTACAATTTCATCGACGAAATCTATCAATTTTACATTTTTGCGACTAAAATCGACACCGGGCTCTTAAGACGATAATGGGAAGTAGTTTTTAAGTTGGAACTTCTGGACGTGAATCTTAGAAATTTAATAAGGCAATTCTGTTAAGTGTATTTCGTTGAGCGTCAACTTTGATCGCCTTTTGAATGAAGAAAAGAATTTAAAAGAAAAATGTCTTGTTTGATATTGATTTTATATAATCATCAGTATCGCTCGCTCGATCGTGAGGAACCCGGACTAATCCCAATAAGGCCTAGTTTACCCTCTGGGTTGGAAGGTCAGATGGCAGTCGCTTTAATAAAAACTAGTACCTACGCCAATTCTTGGGATTAGTTGCCAAGCGGACCCCAGGCTCCCATGAGGCGTGGCAAAAATGCCGGGACAACGCGAGAGATGATGATGATAAGCACCAATATCGCTGCCAGCGTGAGCTACGCGCTACGTTCGTAGCCGATAACGCGGGAAAAACCGTATGTAGCGAAAATCGTCTACGTCATTGTACGGTGGCGTAAATTTTCTTCTTTGCTATCGTACTGATCGAACATGGTACGAACTGCGCGAAGGTGTTGGTTAAATTATATCAAATAATCTCACCCGTTTTACTCAAAACTCACACAACTCTTGCACCACGTTTCTCCTAAGCAATTTAAGGGTTAGTTACCAAACTTCCCTCTGGCTCACCCCCGATACAATTCCACTTTGCGAGACAACCTTACAAAAGCAAATTGCTAATACCCAATAGCTCTGAAAAAAGGGCGCCGAATTGCCATTGCCTGGAAAAGGTTTTATCTTTTCTTTTCTCACTGTGGAGAACGCGCACAGATAAATAAATAGACGACGATGTTTATGGTTTTTTTTATCATTAGCAGAAGAATAATAGTACGAATATGAACTTAAAATTTAGTAGGTAACTAATGAGATAAAAGTATAATAAGTTCTTGGCAAAAATTTCATTTTTGGTACAAGCTTTTATCGCTGACTGTACTTTTTTCCACAGGCAACTAATACTCATCGAGACAATTCTAAAAACCCCAAACACAATTAGGTTGCGTTGTTTTGTCACACAGTTCCTATGACCACCTCCTGTCTTCATCATCAGATCAGCTCGGTGTTACCATAATATTGCATTGTCACGCGACTTACATGCGTATGCAAATTTTCAGCTTTATCGGAAACCGGGAAGACCGGTTAGAATTAGTTACTTTAGATTCCATTACATAGTTACATACAGGTTGACCTAATAATAGCGTGTTAAAAACGGACTATATCGCGTATATTGAATTTATAATACATCCCATATAGGTATATTTAATGTAATATACGCGATATTTTCATGGTTTTATTTCATGAGTAACTATCGCGGTAACCGAAGACAATATTAGGTAACTAACTAACCCTTTGGGGACGGAACCCTAAAAATGTACCTACCTGAAAATTTATTTATATAAATAGTTAAATACGACTGCAAATCGTATATTATTTACCGGCATGATGGATTCCGTCCCCATTCCAATAACGCCATTCGTCTCATGAATTCAATTTCGCGATTACGGCGTTCCCTCCGTGTTTCTCAATAATTCAGTCATATCTGCACATTCATCTTCAAGGTGTCATCTCGTATGGTTGGTACAGGTTCCTGGAATGTCTAAGTAGTTTTACCTACTTGAAATAGGGTCACCAAGATTCATATCTGGGCCTCCTAGTGAGCCAGCACGTTCGTGTTATTCCTACTAAACTCTTAAAAAATATAATGAGGTAGCTTTTTAAGAAAAAAAAAAACCTTGTCATTTGATGGAATTGAAAAGTCAATGTATTTTTTTGTAACTTTGGCCCTTGAATTTTAAGAACCCTTATTATGTACCCGTTGCACAAAATACTATAATATATGTATTACATTCTTATTTACTTCGCATAATACAAATCAGCTTCATGCAGTCAAGCTTTCAACCAGTTTGTAGGTGACCCAGCTGTAGCGAAAAAATCAGATTATACTTCGTATATGAGTTACAAAAAACTGTGATTCTCCATCAACAAAGAACTACATGTTACAACCAAGACATGATTGGATTTATTCCCCTGCGCGTGTTTTCCAAACAAAAGACCTTAAGAACAAAATACAATGTACCTATTTGAGAGAGAGAGAGAGAGAGAGAGAGAGAGAGAGAGAGAGAAAATTGATTTCACACGAGAAGCTTATTTAACCAACATCGTTACAGAAGTAACTGTCGAAAGCCACTGTATCAAGTTTAATACCATTAATGGAAGTAACAAGGCAAGGTAGACAACTAGATAAGGCTTACCTGGGGGCCTAGCCAAGATGCCAATCGTTTGCGTCGTAGCGAACGAAACGCTAATGTTTCTCTGTCGCACTAATATGGAAGAATGTCTGAGAGACATTACCGTTTCGTTTGCTACGGCGCAAACAATTGTCAGAGCAGAGGTACCTATGCGTATTTAAGAGGGCATTAACGCAAAATTGTAGGTTTTATATTGAATTTTTACACGTTTTAATCAAGAGCAAATGCCATGAAAAAATTCACACAGAAACTAGAACATTTGCAAGGGCAGATTTTCAAATGTATCTATATCGATTATAATTTTAGTTTAAAATTGCTAGTGATATTGCCGAGGGATCTGATTAGCAAAATTTAAAAAAAATGTTTAATTTCAGTAATTGAGGTAAAAGTAAAAACCCGCGCGATGGCCATTTCTTCCGTCGCAAATTTGGTGCGGTGCTTCGTATATTTCGTGCCCTTCTTATTTCATGGATTTACACCCCCACACATTAAGACATTGGGCAGATAGAAAAAGGAAATACGGAAAAAAACCTTTTTGAGCTAAAATTAGGCTTATGGTAATTGTATAAAGGGGTAATGAGATTTGGGGTAAATCCTTTAAAGTAGTGTGACTACTTAAAAAAACACAAATCAAATAATATTTCATAAAATACAAAACTTTGGGAACAAATCAATTAAATTGAGTATTGATTATTTTCAGTTTATTTCATAAAATAATTTGATTTGTTCCCTAGTTGGATAGATGGCAGCACCATCTCTCTCGCTATATCGTAATACAGTAAAGGATTCGTATAGGAGGTGCAAGCACACACTGCTCGCCCTTAGAATTGGTCTAAGGCGCCCAGCCTTTCAAAGATAGCACACACCAGAGAATTTGGGACGGATACCGCCGCGGCCGGGTGGTCTAGTTGGTCGGGACGTTAGCCGCGTAAGCTGAAGAGGCGGGTACGATTCCCGCCTCAGCCACCGGTGGACTTGGTCACATTTACTTTAGTGTATGTTATCTATTTCAGTTTATAAATCCTATATAGTAAATAAAAAAAAAGCGTGAGACCTGCCTAGCGGTAGGGGTAAACCTTTACAGTCAACATTCAAGTTTAGCACCTTTTAAATTTTGAAGCAGTGTATTGAAACAACTTGGGTTAAATACGTTAGGAGATAAATAATTCTAAAGTCGAAATTCAATTTGAACATCAAGAAATTCCTTTGAACTAGGTACTACTGTTTAATAAATAACTCAACATGGTCCAAAGTTAAACAATTATGTTGTGTTTATGTTACTTGTTTAGCCTCATCAGAGTTATTTTGTTTTTAATTCTCCTAACAAATTTATAGTTACATTGGTCGTAAACATTTTCCTAATGTATATTTAACGGGGCATTCCACATACTTTGTAAAGTTCAAAAAGCATGAGCGTAATAAGCGGGGACTTTTAAATTGCTTCCGTAGCAACATTTCCTCTAGTCGAGAGGTGTTTATTTTAACATTCAAGCGAGCGATGCAAACTGCGGCTGTGTTCCGTTTGAATCTAGGATTCTCTCGGAAGTTAGGTAGTGATGTAAAGTCGCGGCTTACTCCGCCCTACTGTTAAACGCGCTGTCGGTATATTCATAGATAAAAATATGGTTATTTTATAAGAGTAACGGTATCTTTTAAACCGTTATTCAAGGTATTTACACATCTATAAAAAAAACGGTACGTCGTAAACGTATTCGTCGAATTATGTCTCGAATCCATCTAAGCTAACTGCACCGACTGTCAAAGTGTTTGTCAAGTTCTTTGACATTTATGGTCACTTCCACACTCCCACACTTTGACACTCCACACTCTGTTACTGCAAAGTCTATAGGTACAGAGCTAGATGGTCCGACCGTACGTTAAGACAAACCTAACATTAGGGCAGTATTCGAATCATCCAGACATGAAATGAATAACGTTATCTAAATAAAGTAATCCTATTTTTATGCTATAACATAATTATTTTAATCATAAAACATGATACGTTGAAAAACTGCAAATTATGGCCACCATAAAGAAACTATTTTTTGTGAAAAAATTTCTTGTCAACGAAAAACCGAAGAAAACAATATAAATTAGAGTTTTGAATGATTCACGGTTAGTTTCACTAGACTTATATTGACCGGGATATAGACCGTGATTACCTTTTGTATTATTTGTGAGCTCCCGATATTTCGACGCAGTTACATGCATCATGTTCACGGGTGACTGAAGATAGCGGGTGGGTGTCAGGGTTGTGTAGATAGCGCTTTGTCTACCCTAATTCTTGCGCGTCGGCTGCGTTCACTTTCAACGTTACCAACGGTCGCATTCACACTTGTTGGTCCGGTCGCGTTCACAACCTTCAGTCACCCGTGAACATGATGCATGTAACTTGTCACGTTACTCCCTCCTCCACGTATATTGGAGGAGTGAGTAACGGAGCTGGGAGTGAGGAGGTAGAAAGGAAAGGATAGATATAACAGGGGTAGGTTCTTTATTTATCGGCTATAGTCTAAATATGACACGCTAACAGATGGTTTAAATTACAAAAAGAATAAAAATACGTTTATAGTTGCGCTAGTAGCACGCGCAAGGCAGGAGCACGCACACGGATAGGCGCGCTGATAGCACGCGCAAGGTGAGGCGCGCTGGTAGCACGCGCACAGTAAGGCGCGCAGATAGCACGCGCAAAGGTAAGGCGCGCAGATAGCACGCGCAAAGGTAAGGCGCGCAGATAGCACGCGCAAGGTGAGGCGCGCTGGTAGCACGCACACAGTAAGGCGCGCAGATAGCACGCGCAAGGGTAAGGCACGCAGATAGCACGCGCAAAGGTAAGGCGCGCAGATAGCACGCGCAAAGGTGAGGCGTGCTGGCAGCACGCGCACAGTAAGGCGCGCTGGTAGCACGCGCACGGTAAGGCTCGCTGGGTAAGGCGCGCTGATAGCGCGCGCACGGTAAGGCGCGCTGGGTAAGGCGCGCTGATAAGCACGCTCTTCGAAGAGGCGAGGCGCGGTGACAACACGCGCCTGTTGAGGCGAGTCGCGCCGATAGCGGGCGAGGCGCGGTGACAGCACGCGCCTGTTGAGGCGAGGCGCGCCGATAGCGCGCGCCTAGGAGACGAGGCGCTCCGCTAGAGCAACCGCAAAGCACCACCGGACTTGGGCGCGTGCAGAGAGCGCCAGACTTCGCCAGGAACACAGGTAACTTTTTGAGGAGCGCGAGCGAGGGTTTCTTGATGGTGCGGGGCCTGGCTTGGCCCCGCACGGACCCTTACAACTGACGTTCCTTTATTGGGAACTAGAAGCAAACTGAATTCAGATGTCCGCTGGGCCGCTTATATAGCTAGCAATAACATTTTCTAGAATTCTTCTTTACTTCGTTATTAATTTTGAAAATATTTGAAAATATTTGTTCACCAGTAACAATTTTTAGGTAAAATTTAGAACAAACTACTTGAAAACTATACGACCTAAACTTCATGCTAAAGAATTTAGAGTAAATTATTAGTTTGACGGATTATGTCAAAACAAAGAAACAAATATGTCAAGGAAAATTTATAGTGAATTTTAGGTCGATTAGCTTTGAAATCATTATAAAAACATGAAGTGATTAGAAAAACAGCAAGGTAAGTAACCGGACGGGTCAGGGCCGTATTAGGGTAGAAGGAGTTTAGGGAGAATTGGAAATGGTAGCCAGAAAGTAAAACATTTTAAATCAAAAGTTTCAGAGAGTAATTTGGAAGACGAGAATCAGACAGGAAGACAAGGCAAAAGCGTTAAGGAATTATAGCCGATTGGAGAATCCAGAGCATCAGCCCGTGGGAGTAAGGACTGGGAGTTAGGACCCAGGTATGAGATGCTACATTACCCCAAAAACCACGGAAAAAAAAACTTTGTCGTAATCTTAAACGGAAAAGTTTTTTTTTGTGAAGAGTTAAGTTTAGGGGAAAGTAAAGGAAGTAAGGTAAGTAGGTAAGTAAGTAAGTAAGTAGGTAAGTAATTAAGTGGGTAGGTAAGTCAGTAAGTCAGAAGAAAGAAAGAGCAAGCTCGTTAATGGGGATGAATAAATGGAACGAGAGGATGAGTGATATAATGGAGAAGAAGATGAATAGATCGAGGAACTTCCCTGCACTCATACATCTCCTGTCATAATCACGCATTCATAAGTCTCTGGCAAAGGAAGGGGATGTGGTTCACGCTCTATGACGCACACTCCTAAGAAGTCCTCGCTATGACCTGAGGCTTCTTTATAGAAGGGAGTAGTCAGCCGCTCCACTGGAAAAGATAATAAGATAATAATGAACGACCTAAGGCTTATTTTAAGGGAGTAGTCAGCCGCTCCGCGAAGATAAGTTTATGTACAAGTTCTAGTCGGTTTAGAGCCGACGAGAGAATAGAGAGTAGGGGTAGAACCTACTTCTAGGTTGTGGTAGGGGTAGACCTACCACAGTAGAGTAAAAAAAAGTAGTGTTTGACCATAAGGCTTATTTTTTTCTTCAGAGTTGGACTACCGCTCTGCAGGGTGAAGAAAAGAAAAAGAAGGGCACCTGGCTTATTAAGCCACCCGAGAATGAAGAAATATTTACAGATGAATACAATCACACAAAATGAAAGAAATGGAAAATGACAGTTAATGAAGAATGAAAACGAGCTTGAAGAAGGACAAAGGGGAGGAGGAGGACGGGCTGAGCTGCAAAGTAAAAGAAGTACAATTATTATAAAGTTAAAGACCTATAAAAATACATCATTAGAAATAAAAGTGATAAAAAAAGTAGCTATCTAGTCTGATTGCTATAATAAGATAATCTAAAAAACGTGCCATATTGACTAAGGAAATAGAAAATTAAACAGAAAGAGGCCGAAAAGTTGTTTAAGATTTAAAGACACGGATTCTGTCTATAATTTAGAATTTAGAGGGTTAAGAAAGCCGGTAAATTTAAAAGTTGGGCGCCAAAACTGTCACGTTACTCCCTCCTCCACGTATATTGGAGGAGTGAGTAACGGAGCTGGGAGTGAGGAGGTAGAAAGGAAAGGATAGATATAACAGGGGTAGGTTCTTTATTTATCGGCTATAGTCTAAATATGACACGCTAACAGATGGTTTAAATTACAAAAAGAATAAAAATACGTTTATAGTTGCGCTAGTAGCACGCGCAAGGCAGGAGCACGCACACGGATAGGCGCGCTGATAGCACGCGCAAGGTGAGGCGCGCTGGTAGCACGCGCACAGTAAGGCGCGCAGATAGCACGCGCAAAGGTAAGGCGCGCAGATAGCACGCGCAAAGGTAAGGCGCGCAGATAGCACGCGCAAGGTGAGGCGCGCTGGTAGCACGCACACAGTAAGGCGCGCAGATAGCACGCGCAAGGGTAAGGCACGCAGATAGCACGCGCAAAGGTAAGGCGCGCAGATAGCACGCGCAAAGGTGAGGCGTGCTGGCAGCACGCGCACAGTAAGGCGCGCTGGTAGCACGCGCACGGTAAGGCTCGCTGGGTAAGGCGCGCTGATAGCGCGCGCACGGTAAGGCGCGCTGGGTAAGGCGCGCTGATAAGCACGCTCTTCGAAGAGGCGAGGCGCGGTGACAACACGCGCCTGTTGAGGCGAGTCGCGCCGATAGCGGGCGAGGCGCGGTGACAGCACGCGCCTGTTGAGGCGAGGCGCGCCGATAGCGCGCGCCTAGGAGACGAGGCGCTCCGCTAGAGCAACCGCAAAGCACCACCGGACTTGGGCGCGTGCAGAGAGCGCCAGACTTCGCCAGGAACACAGGTAACTTTTTGAGGAGCGCGAGCGAGGGTTTCTTGATGGTGCGGGGCCTGGCTTGGCCCCGCACGGACCCTTACAACTGACGTTCCTTTATTGGGAACTAGAAGCAAACTGAATTCAGATGTCCGCTGGGCCGCTTATATAGCTAGCAATAACATTTTCTAGAATTCTTCTTTACTTCGTTATTAATTTTGAAAATATTTGAAAATATTTGTTCACCAGTAACAATTTTTAGGTAAAATTTAGAACAAACTACTTGAAAACTATACGACCTAAACTTCATGCTAAAGAATTTAGAGTAAATTATTAGTTTGACGGATTATGTCAAAACAAAGAAACAAATATGTCAAGGAAAATTTATAGTGAATTTTAGGTCGATTAGCTTTGAAATCATTATAAAAACATGAAGTGATTAGAAAAACAGCAAGGTAAGTAACCGGACGGGTCAGGGCCGTATTAGGGTAGAAGGAGTTTAGGGAGAATTGGAAATGGTAGCCAGAAAGTAAAACATTTTAAATCAAAAGTTTCAGAGAGTAATTTGGAAGACGAGAATCAGACAGGAAGACAAGGCAAAAGCGTTAAGGAATTATAGCCGATTGGAGAATCCAGAGCATCAGCCCGTGGGAGTAAGGACTGGGAGTTAGGACCCAGGTATGAGATGCTACAAACTGCGTCGAAATATCGGGAGCTCACAAATAATACAAAAGGTAATCACGGTCTATATCCCGGTCAATATAAGTCTAGTAAAACAATATAAATTTTCATAGAAAGTATTTTAATATTTGTTCTTATGGGAAATTTCTTGTCTGTAAAATGTTATTATTGCGTAATAATTTATTCAAATTTCGAACATCTCTGAAAAACAAAGGAATTTGATTTGACCTCATTAGTAGCAGTCGAGCTTCGAAATTAAATGTCAATTGCAAACATTGTGATTAAATGGCGAAATTAAAATGCGGTTCCTGAATACATCATAGAGAACTTACGAGTATAATATGTTTTTGTAGATAAAGAGCTGTATGTAATTGTACATATTTAGGCATTCATTATGTATCAGTCACTATTATATCTACACGGTTATAAAAACATGTATTTGTTAATAACGTTATTAAGTTCACGATTTACTTGTTTTGTACGTACCTACGTACTACGTTTCTGTATAAGAAGGTGATGCAGCATCGCCCGGGTTATCTCTGCACCGTTATGCATACGAGATGAACTGTTTTGATGTTCGCGTTCAAACTTAGAAACATTACTGCACTGTTTCAGGGAAACACTGGGGACTTGTGAAGCTTGCCGTTTAAATTTCAAAACGTTTTTAGAGTTAAACAGGCTATTTTAATAACAAAACTTCCGTGAGACACAGACATATTAAACATATTAAAAACGGGTCACTCACGTATTTTAAGTCGAAAACGCTCGACATGTTAATTCCCTCCGTCTAATTTTCAATCGTAACACACTGAAAAAGGCGTAACTTAAACGTAGTTTCACGCCAAAGGATAAGAATTTCCGACAATAATTCGTAAACCGGCGAGTATTGCAAAGCCAAGCCACATAGTCGCGGGGGCGGTCATTCGAAAACTAATAAATTTCACCGGGACTGAATTTATTTGATAAACGACCGAGATAAGGATGCCTAGGAACCCGCTCAACACTTTGCGGCGGTCAGCAGTAGAAGACTGAGGGCCTACGCGAACCACGTTCGACGTGTTGCCTCCCTGTCCCAATTACGTACGAATTTACAAGTGCGACAGAGAGGCAACACGTCGAACGTACCTACCTACCGCGAGGACCTCTGAAGTCTGAAATACTCTAGACCTTGAGCCTGATTCAGATTTAATAACTTATTACGGTTTGGAGATGGTGTTGATATTGATGGGCATTTTCATTTAAAAGTGTACCATATCCTTTTTTTCGAAAATACATCAACTTTTGGGTTATTTTTACTCAGAATTACGAGGACTAATATCGATTTAAAAAGAAAACAAATATGTCCCCAATAAAATGTCAGTGTTATAACGCATTTTCACATACATTTTGTATGGACCGTTACAAAACTGACACCTAAAATTTGTATGACCAACTGGGGATACTTTTTTCTTTGTCTCATTCAATAGTACTCGTGATTCTGAGTCTAAATAACCCAAAAAAGTTGATGGTTTTTCGAAAAAAAAAAATGGTACCATTTTTTCTGAAAACCCCCTCAATCAATACGGTTGACGTTCCTTGACGGTCGTCTTGATGAGATGTGTTTCACTTCATTTCGCATGTACAGTCGCCACCAGATATATCTAAGCGGACAACGTGTTCACAATATCTGAACACGCACTCTAACGCCCTGAAAATAGAGGCGTGTTCAGATATTGTGAGCGCCTCGGCCGCTCCGATATATCTGATGGCGACTGTACCAATCAGTGTAAGTGATCTTTTAGGTCGTGTCAAAACAAGATTAAAGAAATTATTTAAAAATGGGATATTTAGAGCTTATATATGGTAGGTACGTATCTTAACACTTGGTAATTAAGTATTCTGTATATGTACCTGTATATGTGCCTTTATACGAAGTTTCAAGTCACGCACTCAAAAAAATTTATGATCTCCATACAAACTTTCAACCCCTTTTTCACCACCTTAGGGGATGAATTTTGAAAAATCTCTTCTTAGTGGATACTGACGTCATAAAAGCTACCTATTGCTAATGTCATAAAAGCTCTCTAGGTCCAACGGTTTGGGCTGGGCGTTGATTTAAGTGAGTCAGTCAGTCAGTCAGGACTTTTACGTTTATATATATATATAGATAATGTTTACGTTGTTACCCGTTTTCATAAACAAACGAAGTTTTATTATAAAAAGTGAACAATATTCATTAATGAAATAAAACTATGAAAACGGATTATATTGCGTATATTGAATTTATAATACATCCCGACCCGTCACCCGTCACCCGTTGACCACGAACGCTGTAAAGAGTTCGAAACGTCGGGATGTATTATAAATTCAATATACGCGATATAATCCGTTTTCATAGTTTTATTTCATGAGTAACTATCGCGGTAACCGAAGACAATATTAATATTCATTAAATTTAGCTGCTTTCGTATTAAAATACTACCTGAAACCATATTATGCTCAATATGATTACTTAGGTATGAACAACTAGATGACAACGAAAAAAATAGAAAACAACTGACTGCCGATTCTCGGGATTAGGTTGCCGAGCAGACCCTAGGCTTCCCAAGTGAACTATTGTCAACAGGCTGGGAAGATGAGGACAAAAATAATTTAACTTAAAATACAGTTGTAGATGGGTCTAATCGCAAAAGACTTACTTTTTATCTTTTCTAAATAGCCTGTTTAAACATATTAA
Source organism: Cydia strobilella (assembly GCF_947568885.1). Classification (NCBI taxonomy): domain Eukaryota; kingdom Metazoa; phylum Arthropoda; class Insecta; order Lepidoptera; family Tortricidae; genus Cydia; species Cydia strobilella. The sequence continues at coordinate 3,651,396 of NC_086049.1, read as the reverse complement.
AAACGGGTGACTCACGTATTTTAAGTCGAAAACGCTCGACATGTTTCGCTCATCAGGAGCTTGCGTCGACGGTGACGGACCGGCTCAGACTGCGGGCCGGTACGGAGTGAAACATGTCGAGCGTTTTCGACTTAAAATACGTGAGTGACCCGTTTTTAATATGTTTAAACAGGCTATTTAGAAAAGATAAAAAGTAAGTCTTTTGCGATTAGACCCATCTACAACTGTATTTTAAGTTAAATTATTTTTGTCCTCATCTTCCCAGCCTGTTGACAATAGTTCACTTGGGAAGCCTAGGGTCTGCTCGGCAACCTAATCCCGAGAATCGGCAGTCAGTTGTTTTCTATTTTTTTCGTTGTCATCTAGTTGTTCATACCTAAGTAATCATATTGAGCATAATATGGTTTCAGGTAGTATTTTAATACGAAAGCAGCTAAATTTAATGAATATTAATATTGTCTTCGGTTACCGCGATAGTTACTCATGAAATAAAACTATGAAAACGGATTATATCGCGTATATTGAATTTATAATACATCCCGACGTTTCGAACTCTTTACAGCGTTCGTGGTCAACGGGTGACGGGTGACGGGTCGGGATGTATTATAAATTCAATATACGCGATATAATCCGTTTTCATAGTTTTATTTCATTAATGAATATTGTTCACTTTTTATAATAAAACTTCGTTTGTTTATGAAAACGGGTAACAACGTAAACATTATCTATATATATATATATATATATATATATATATATAAACGTAAAAGTCCTGACTGACTGACTGACTCACTTAAATCAACGCCCAGCCCAAACCGTTGGACCTAGAGAGCTGAATTTTTCACAATAGGTAGCTTTAAGACGTCAGTATCCACTAAGAAGAGATTTTTCAAAATTCATCCCCTAAGGTGGTGAAAAAGGGGTTGAAAGTTTGTATGGAGATCATAAATTTTTTTGAGTGCGTGACTTGAAACTTCGTATAAGGGCACATATACAGGTACATATACAGAATACTTAATTACCAAGTGTTAAGATACGTACCTACCATATATAAGCTCTTTAATCTTGTTTTGACACGACCTAAAAGATCACTTACACTGATTGGTACAGTCGCCATCAGATATATCGGAGCGGCCGAGGCGCTCACAATATCTGAACACGCCTCTATTTTCAGGGCGTTAGAGTGCGTGTTCAGATATTGTGAACACGTTGTCCGCTTAGATATATCTGGTGGCGACTGTACATGCGAAATGAAGTGAAACACATCTCATCAAGACGACCGTCAAGGAACGTCAACCGTATTGATTGAGGGGGTTTTCAGAAAAAATGGTACCATTTTTTTTTTTCGAAAAACCATCAACTTTTTTGGGTTATTTAGACTCAGAATCACGAGTACTATTGAATGAGACAAAGAAAAAAGTATCCCCAGTTGGTCATACAAATTTTAGGTGTCAGTTTTGTAACGGTCCATACAAAATGTATGTGAAAATGCGTTATAACACTGACATTTTATTGGGGACATATTTGTTTTCTTTTTAAATCGATATTAGTCCTCGTAATTCTGAGTAAAAATAACCCAAAAGTTGATGTATTTTCGAAAAAAAGGATATGGTACACTTTTAAATGAAAATGCCCATCAATATCAACACCATCTCCAAACCGTAATAAGTTATTAAATCTGAATCAGGCTCAAGGTCTAGAGTATTTCAGACTTCAGAGGTCCTCGCGGTACGTAGGTACGTTCGACGTGTTGCCTCTCTGTCGCACTTGTAAATTCGTACGTAAGTGGGACAGGGAGGCAACACGTCGAACGTGGTTCGCGTAGGCCCTCAGTCTTCTACTGCTGACCGCCGCAAAGTGTTGAGCGGGTTCCTAGGCATCCTTATCTCGGTCGTTTATCAAATAAATTCAGTCCCGGTGAAATTTATTAGTTTTCGAATGACCGCCCCCGCGACTATGTGGCTTGGCTTTGCAATACTCGCCGGTTTACGAATTATTGTCGGAAATTCTTATCCTTTGGCGTGAAACTACGTTTAAGTTACGCCTTTTTCAGTGTGTTACGATTGAAAATTAGACGGAGGGAATTAAACTATCCAAATTCGATTTATTCGTTGACCGGTTAAATACGTATCTTTACTTAATTGTTTTAGTCATTTTGTTCTACTAGATAGTTGGATTATGTAATGTCTGTACTATATGAGGCTACTAAAAAATGTATAGTAAGGATGTCCCATCAATATCGAACAAAATAAAGACCAAACAACTACTTAGCTGCTAGTTACTCTTACAGACCAACTACACTCATCGTCATAAGTAGGGAAGCTACGTGTCAAAAGTATATTCTTTAAGAGGGAATTTAAAAATACTACGTACTCGTCCATACATAAAGAAACAATTTTTCCACTTAAATATTTTCCATTCTCCATGATTTTTTAGTACGTTATTCACACAATGAAAAACTAATAGGTTTATAGGTTTACGTTTTGTTTCAAAATTAGCAATAAAAAATAAACGTATACTTCAAAGTGTGAGCCGGAGGGCTCTTATCGCTCGCGTGATTGGAATGCTGCGAACTTTTGCTCGGTGTCGGTACTCACCAGAATGTTTGCGACGACTGCCTTTGGAATACATAAACATTTTATATGATTCCTTTTTCAAGGAAGTTTTTAAATTGAGTTTTTCTACCCCAGCACTTACTTGTAGATTTTTTAAATGACTGCCACTGAGATTGAAATCATCTTCATAAGAACCCGGCCCCGGCGTAGTGTTCTTACGACAGCACTGCAGTGTTCTTAGGGATATTCATAGAATATTATGCAAATGTTGTTTTTTTATTATTTATTCTGACTTCTAGGCAAAGATTGATTTTATTTAAAATGTTAGATCTTTGCTGCTGTCTTAGAAAAAATATTTGTGAGCAACGGTACATAATTACGACTTAATATTCTCGGGCCCGTCTTCTTCCGGCCCTTGAGTTTTAAGAACCAGTATTATGTACTAGTTGCACCAAATACTATTTTTTTTAAATGGAGAGGGAAGATCAGCTTGTTAATGATCTTGATTAGTGTTCATTGTTCATTGTATACCTAGATTACTTATTCAGTGACCTAGGTATGTGTATATTCAAAAACCAATATTACCTGCCTGAGACATGGTTAATTACAACAGTCATAAGTAATTGAAGTGTACGTCCCACTTCGCTTCAAAGGGGCTTTCAAACGCAGGTACTCTTAGGATAACGAATGTTACGTGGCTTTAATCAAAGCGTCAATCACTCGTTCTCTAATACGTGGCCTTTTGATCCGACCGGTATCCATTTTGGAGCTCTAAAACTCAATGTACGGAGTTGGTTGGCAACGAAATAGGTAATAACGAAAGGTTGATCGGTCTGGGCAGGGAACATCAAACATTTATTCAGCAAATAGGCCACAGGGGCACTTTTACATGTCAATTGTTACAAACAATAAAATTAACCCAAAATTACAAAAAACAATTACCTATACATAAATATAAAGAAGTAAAAAATATATTTATTTAACTAAAATAAATTACAGAAAGAATTAAGAAAAAACTAAAAGATACTTAAACAATAAACAAATTACAAACTAAATAATAATACTAAATAATACTAAAGTAAAAATAAACTTAAAAATACTTACATAAAAGGCCCTTCTAAATTTTGCCCCCTAGGCAAGGTGCCCATCACGCAGGCGGCATTCCCGCGCTGGATTGCTATAGCCAATCTTTGCGCGAGAAAGCCGCCTGCGCGAGGGTCACCTGTGGCCTCCCTCAGGCGTTTGCTAAGCGCTTTGTGGAGCCCCCGTGCCCCCTTACCCCAAGGGCCTAGAGTCTCGACGCCAAAAGCCACAAACTCGTAGTGTGCGCCGAGACAACTATATTTATTCGCCTTGAAGCGTTCTCGGACGTCAGCCGCCGCCCCGGCCTGTTTGCTGGTGGCTGAAATGTAGGACGCCGCCAACGTGTCTGCGCAGGTGGCGTCCCACACCAGCGCGCGACTCATCCGCCAGGGGATCAACGACATCCCGTCGGGGCGCTTGCCGTCATCCCTTGCGATCTGGGGCTCCAGAGCCGCAGGGACGTTGGCGCTGACGAGCGCTCTCCTCAGGATGTCGTTGAGCGCGGCATGACGGGATAGGCGGCCGGCGCCCGAGGAGCAGGCTAGTCCGTGATGGCCGAGGCGATCAACGGAGGCTCCACAAGAGGCGCAGCTGTGGTCCACACATACATCAGCCCCGACCCGGAGACCGATGGCAATTCTAAGAGTAGTTGGGTCGATAAATGTGCCGGTGTTGGGTGAAGGATAGGCGTGCAGCCATTGTCCCGACTCTGGCCTGGACACAGCTAGGAGCCTTGCGCGGTCTCTTCCCGACGACGTGTCAATTAAACCTTTCAAAACGGCAGTGGAGGCTAAGTTGTCCCAGGCCCTTTCCCTCTCGGGTCTAGATGGCACATCCGGCAATTCAGCTAGCCAGGCATTCCTGGCTTCAATCAGGCACGCGATCTCGCAGTTTGTTGCCGATGGGGCTTTGAGGATTTTACCTGCGAGAACAGACGTGCCATGGATTGAAGACAAGAATGCCGGCAGAGCCACACTCGAGATTTTGCGAGTACCAATGCCACCAAATCTTATTGGTAGAGAGGCTTGTGCCCAACCCTGATCACTAAAACGGACATTAAGGATTGATTGAAGTTGTGATTTTAAAAGAATGTCGAGTGGTTGGACCAAATTAGTGCATTTCCAAATCGGGCAACAACGGAGTAAGTATGTAAATTTGGGAACCAGTAAACAAAATTTTAAAATAAATAGGGCGGAGTGGCTACTAATTTTGGCTAAGCGTTGCGAGTTATCACGAAATTTTGAAAGAGATTTAGCCAAAACAGATGGAATGGCCTCATCAAAGATTGGTGAGCCGAGTAAATGAAGATTATCCTTAGACAAAACTTTAATGTTTAAGGCCAAATTCGTGAAATTTTGAAGTACCGATATTATTACTTATTTTATAAGTAAATATAAATGTCAAATTACACAAAAAAAAACTAATAAAAAATATAGAAACAACAGAAGTACTAAAATTGTTGAAATGTGTCCTATCACACATTATGTTCTTCGAAGTCCTGTTATTTGGCATCTTTAAACTAGTGGTTCTGTAAGCTGTGGACCTCGCTTTAAGATTGATAAGCTTAAAACATGTAAAAACAAAAAATACTTCGTTGAGTCATTATCACAGCGAACTCACAATGGTCTTAAGTGCCATAGACTCTAATGACACTTAAGTCCTTTATGCCAATTTCCACAATTTCGAATATTTTCCTAAAAACGAAACGACAGATTTTTTTTTATGTAATTACTGAACCTGCTCACAAAATTTCATGAGAATCGGTTGAGAATTGCGACCTGTTAGAGGAGAACAACCGGACATACGAAAGCAGATTTCCCGAGTCAAAACGGAGACCTTCGCTAACGCTTCGGTCAAAGATGTTTATTAATTAGGGAAATGAGATAATTTCGGCACAATGATCCTAAATAGTGAATTAAAAGGAAGAGATGAAGGATCGAGAAACATATATTACACGAGCATCATGAAGAATTATATACAATTCAACTTGTTGTTGCCAAAGCCAACAGTAGGGGAGACCGAGGTGAGTTGTAACAGAGGAGAGTTGTGACATTGTCGATTTTTTGGAACCTATTAATTGTGAGCGAGCTCGCAATAGTGCACGTTAGTTAGCTAATAACTTGAACTAACAAACGCGCGCTATTGCGAGCTCGTTATTAGTTAATAGATTCCGAAAAATCGTCGATGTCACAACTCTCCTCTGTCACAACTCACCTTGGTCTCCCCTAATACTTTTGCATGAACTACATTATGATCCGGAGCCATTCTTTATGTGTATTGTTGCAGGTACTCATAAATTAGAAAAATATCATTAATCGGTTGATAGTTCAAAATACTTAATAATGCTAAAGGCTACAAGGCACAGGCTTGGTTATCTCTATGGGAGGCGGAGTTTAGCTCGCTCGTAAGGATCGAGGTAAAAAAAATCTGTAGTGGTCACCGGGAATGTCCCCGATTGTACCTACAAAAGGCCGCCGGCAAAAGGCGGACGTTTATGTTATGTCAAATCAGGTCGCTAGCTGCCTCTTTTTACATCAGCGAATCAGAGAGCATCAACAAGATTTCGAATAGAATATTCGCAATAATGATCTTTTGTCCAGGTCTTAGAAGCTTACCCCACAATCGCCACAATGTGCATTTACTGCGGCAGAGTCTGTACGCGGAACAAACCCAATACCGCTTGCCAATTAGTACCCATTGCTGGTTAAATAGGTACAGAATTTGATTAACTAGATCCATGTGTTCAATTTGAACAATTAATGCAGTGAATCACATGCCGATTACAGAGGCGTGTCGAAGCAAAGTGCAATTTAAAATGCCACGGGGCGGGGGCACTATTAGTCGCATACGATTCAGTTCGGCAAAGCGTCCATGCCGAATGACATTGCCCATTCATTTGGCCTTTCCATTAACGCTTCAGTCCAAGTAATGAATGTTAGCGAATCGATCGTTGGGTGTTGGGTGTAATAATGAACACCACTCCGTTGGAGCGTTTATTACGGAGCTAGGAACAGATTTCCATGACCAATCGCCTCCCGGGCGATAATTCGTATTAGTGGTTAACGGCTATGTAGGTATGATGAACCCTCGTTGACGTCAGCTGCCGCTCCGTTGGTGGGTTGAGGAATGGCAGCCACCGAAACACGAAAAAATTTAGTCATCGCCTCCCGTTTGATACTTTGTCAGATGATAGTTTAGATGCTATTGTGAATTTAAAAAATCGTCAGCCGGTTGTATCGCGGTGGAAATGTCAGTTGGTCGCAGGAACATGTAATAAATAAGCACTTTAGCTTTTTATGATAGTTATACCAAATCATGAAACTTTGCATATAGCTTCTTTCCAACGCGAAACTGCGATACAACCGGCTGACGGTTTTATTTATTTAAAATTGCATCTAAACTATCATAGCTCTGGTTACTAAATAATATACATACATCTAATTGTGTAAAAATATTGTCGGTTATGTTAACATCCAGAGAGGGAATAGAGGAAATACACTACCTTTCCTCTAAAGTTAGAGCTGATTTAACACTAACAAAGTTTGCTTGTTGTTTATTATTAGGTTGTTGTTGTTTAGGTGAATGTTTTGTGATTTGTGACGTGTCCAATATAAAAACCTCGTGTTGCAGACAACTTTCGGCTGTCTAAACATATTTGAAATTCATACGCGATTCTATGATTAAGAGGAGGTCAAAGTTTAAAATTATCTTATAAAATTTAAGTTTTTCAAAGGTCAGGGTCCAACATAGTTCTGCTTGAGGAATATCATGTTTGTCTCGCTAAGGTTATTAAATTTACGTATCAGACGTTGCTCTGTCGCAATTACCTACTTATTTGAGGGCCACGCTCGGCGTTAATATAAGATAGAGAAAGACAATAGCCACGACTTTTCAATAGCGTAGCGTAGCAATATGTATCAATCTTCAGTTTAGTTTGTTGCTGTTATTATAGTATAGGTAAGTACCTCCTTTCTTATATCGGCGCCGTCGCTCGAAGTCATGTCCGGGTATTCTGCAAGTTGCTCAACACTTAGACCGCACCGTAAAAGGGAGCTTTTAACTACGGCTAATTTATGCAGCGCACGGTTTGCCGGACAGATTACAGAGTGGCGTTCGGCGCCACACTCGGGCCTGAATCACGTCGAATGTGTTACATCTACTGGAAAAATTAAGCCTGTTTATTCGTACGTATTTAACTGGACGGTCTCTGTCTGCCTGACTAAATATAGGCTATCCGCCGCTTTTGTGGTAACAGTTGTAAATAGGCCAATTTGATGTAGGCACACATGAAGGTACACGCTAATATCATAACATTGAGGCACTGAGGTATTTGTTGTTTATAAATCGTACTTATTTTATACTTGTGTTCTTTTGCCTATACATAATTACAACCTCACTGGTATGTTTACACTAATTTCTATCCTCCTAAGGCCCAGCCATACAAATGAACAATCCACAATTAGTCACCGAAATTTGAACCTATAGTGTAGGAAATAGAGTTGCTTTTGCGTTGTTGGAAAATTGAACGAAACAATTGAATAGGATTTAAATTTCATTGAACTAAAGAGGTACTGTAAGTAGGGCCTTGGGCCTTAGGAGGCTATACTATTTATATTCGTGTATAATGCAAAAACTAACTTTAACTGTTTCCTCAGCCACAGCTTTGAATTTAATTTATTCTCGAAATAGGTATTGAGTTTCCTAAGTCTTAATCATCCCAAAAGTCTTAATTGATTTCCACGATACTCAATCAGTTTCCGATCACCTAACATTTAGATATTTACTAGAGGGCGCCCCGGCTTCGCACGGGTAGTAAAACGTAATATTTGATGTGCCTATTTTTAACGAATACGGAACCTTCTCCTTAAATAGAAAAACAAGAAGCTAGGTCGGAAACTACTCAAGCTGAAAACATTATCTAAAAACAGCCTTTATTTCTTTAGATATGAGTCCTTTTGAATTTGGTGGAATCCCTATTGGTATGGAAAATGCACCTATTAGTTAAGGATGGGTATTTACTTATCAGTAACATCCCTAACACAATGATGGTCCTCATGTCTTGCCCCAGCTATAGGTACCTTTGTGTTTATATATAAGATTTCTTTTTTTTTATATATATTTTTTTTCCCGTCATGTCTGCCCTAATCATTATCGTAATTTGAATACCCGCTAATCTTAATCTAATAATAATAATAATAAGGGGTGAATTGAAAATCAGCGCTGTGGCTGCCAGTCTACACTGCACCACAGCAAATGCTGAGATCATCCCTTTTGTCACACTAGCTGCTTGTTATTTTCTTGTTTAGTTTTAGAAAACCATGTTTTTTTATTTATTTTTTCTGTTTTATCTTCTTGTAATGTGTATGACTATGTGAGTCGCAATAAATCATTATTCTATTCTATTCTAACTAAATAGTTTCCAGTCTAAAGCTTATAATGTATCGCTTGAGAATTTGTCTATTGAGTAAGCATTCATTTGTATCAAATATTCGATACAATACGAATATTGGACGAATACCGCTCGCGAAGGATACGATGTCGTCGATATCAAGATGGAATCAGACGCCGCGCCGTCTCCAAGTTTTTCCCGCTTTATTGCGCTTTATTTACCGCTGGCAACTAAATAATCCGTACATCCTCCGCAGATGTAATCCTGACATGCAATCTCCGGCGTCATCAATCAGGCGCGAGTGAGGAGGGGGAGGAGAGACAGAGAGGGGATTACACCGGCATAATTATTTGCGAAACGTCAGGCGATCAAATCCTGGATAACCTCGCACAATTAAGCGGTACTCGCACATTTACACACCTCGCAGCACGGCAGTCTAAATACCGCGCGGTTCCAATTTACACGTTTTGTAAATATACGAAAGCTGCGCAAATATATTTCAGTTTGTTCATCATGAATATATATTGGATTTCAGATATTGCACATAACCTTTTGAGGCTTTGGCTTAATGTTCATTCGCATCAACCGCACTTTATTAGCTGTCAATAATATATCAATCAAAATATCCTGCATCATTTTCCATATCAAGTTGATATAATTTCAATGACTAAAGGAAAACTACACTACTTAAGAAATGTTATAGGTAGCTATTAATTCTTATTTAAGGCCATTGAGACATTTAGTTACTGGGTTATTAAATTCTTTGTTTGTCAGACTATCTAATAGTACTATATTACCAGCAAAGGCATATAGTTAGGTTTTTTTCAGTATACAATTGAATATAATAAATGCACCAACAACTAATTCATAAACGGTTGAACTTAATCTAAAGCACCATAGAAAGGCGGGATGTTGCCATTACAGTATTCATATTACATCTCCCTTATTATGTGGCTGGCTATCTTGTTCGCGGAATGACTAGCATTAATAACAAGCATAGAGAGTACTTTATTTCTGCTCCCCCCAAACCGTTGCTTCCCCTCATTACAGGGATTTCGGAAGAAATTAATTCAGATCGTTAATCAAACCGCTACAGCGTGGAATGACTAGAGGAGCTAAGGTAATTACATTTTTTTTCATTAGCATGACATTGACGTTTTAATAGCTCGGTAACAAGCGAGTCTTTCAGTCGCAAGCCTCGCTCTCATTTTCTCACAAGCTATTCAGGCGGAGTCAAAAAGAAACATTTCAAATAAACCGCGCGGGCGTAGAATAGAGCACCTCACACGTAGAGATGTGCTGGAATAAATAATTCGTCACCATTACAAGTATTAGAATACTTTTAATGGTGACGAAGAAGAGGGTAGAAAATAGAAAGTGCACGCTACCTATGAATCATACACATGCACTCATGTAGCAAAAGAAAAGTTGTTTCTTCTGTTCCGGATATTAAGAGGTTTTTCCTGTGTTTTCCTGTTTTTTCTTATGACATATTATATATTGCAAAAAACTGGCCCCGGACTAGTCAAGGTACTCAACAAAATTGTGAACATACCTGCCGACCTGCCTTGCTGTTTCTTTTAATGTTTAATATATTTTTGAATACAGTTGCTCAAAAAGTGCTACTTTACGTAGCTGTTTAGCGTGCGGAAAGTTGGTTTTCACGAACTAGTGCTTTTTACAATTCCAATTTTTTAAAATTTTAACTTGTTTTAATTCATGACTACTTATTGATGAGTGTTAATATTAGTTTCCTTTAAACGTCGTAACTAACATAAAAACATATTGTTAATGTGAGAATACGAAAAATAGACATATTTCAGATTTTATTACTTACCTCTTCGTCATTATAACACGTTTATTTTTTAATATTGAAGATTGAAAAACCGTTCCTAATAAGTTGTCTGAATGGAACGGAATAGCTATGGAAGGTAGAGGTAGGAATAGAATAGCTGAGGAAACGCCTGTCAAAAAAGAGGCGTTTTTTCTTACTGCAAGCTAAGTTTCCAAAGGCAACATTCGATATTGTTTTTATTCCTTACTTGTTGTTTTCCTTATTTTTTCGCAACTGTATTAAAAAAACGTCGTTCGATACACGTGCGGAAATGTCATTCTTCACTCGTCCCGAATCATGCCACTCGCCTACGGCTCGTGGCAAGATATCTCGGTACTCGTAAAGTAATGACATACTTTCCGCACTAGCATCGAAATGTAGTATTTTAGACAATAAAGATTTGATTAATAATTGTGAACAATTGTCCCACCACTCACCAATGTGTTTTAAGTGTTTTAACTGTTGAATACAGTAAAAAAAAAACCTTATCTATAAAATTTTATAGCAAGGTCTATCCATCAACACCCCTCAACGAGTCGTCGACGTAAAAAAAATCATCCCACTTTACGTTTCGGGAGGAAAAACGTGTATCTTTTCTGTTGCAATCCACCCCATGAATGCAAAAAAATACTATTGTCATATGTGTTTATGTCATATAAATTTTTAGTAATACCGTTACTGAGTTCGACGAAAATACCGGTAACGATTACTCAGCGTGTTCATGTCGTGTGTGGAAAGCGGAATAAACCTCCTTAAATGTTCAATCACTAGCGCTCTTCAGCGCTTTTAAAATGCGGTCTTACCGGGATATTGGGGTGAAATATTGGCACGTCAAATAAATTCTTGTCACTCGTAAATACTTTACATAGATTGGATTCAGGGGAATTCCCTCAACAAAGACGCTAGAGGGCTGTTTCAATAAAAGAGGACGATTGGATCGCTTTTGACGGAAAGGCACAGCGCCGATGCCAATTCCGTAGTTTCCTATTTTCTGCTATTTAAAGGTCGTTTTGCAGATAGACAAAGAATTTAAGTTACGACTCATATAGCGGTTGATTTCGTTTGAGGGAATAAGAATGAAATGTCTAACAATTCCATTCTGATAAGTCTGCAAGAGCTTGTTTGTTACAACGGAATAAGAGATTGTAAAAATTACGAAAAATGTTCAATCTTGGTACTCGTAGTTAGCAAAAGCGGTGGTCGGATTAAAGTGTTTACTTGTGTAGGTAAATAATTGGTTTTTAAGCGTACAAGTCAATTACGATTTTATATTTTCATTTCGGTATATTATATTATATTATATTATATTATATTATATTTTTTACATGGATCTGCATGTAATTTATAACCTTAAATGCATAAATAAATCGTATTCTGATGAGAGCTGTCACCGAGGCGGCTATATAGCTAAGAGAATTGTTTTCTTCCATACAAAGAGGATATAATAAGATAGAGCGGTACTGTCATAGTAAATTTTGTAACCCCAGTAAATTCACTGCCATCTATCGACACACCTTAAAACTAAAAATGAAGATTTATAAAAATACTATGAAATGTATTTAAATATGGATAAATGATTTTTTTTATTTGCATTAATTATTTTTATGATTTTGACCCATGTTCTTTCACTGATATGCGTTAAAATTGTTAAATAACCAACTAAACCGTCAACGCCATCTATACAACAGTAGGCCAAAGCTAGTTGCGCCCTCTGATCGAGAATTAAATTTTCTTGATTTTCGAGGCACGTTTTTTCCTTAGACTGTATCCATCTATTACGGAGTTATATCTATCTTTGGTTTCAAGTAAAAACGGCTTGTACATAGAACGTATAAAAATATATTTTATTGCAAATATATTTAATTGTAGTTGTATTGTATTACTAGATATATGTTTAGTTTAAGTTCTATTTCTTATAGTTATAGGCTTACCGGGCATTTTATTTTTAATCAGGGAGTTGTAAACTTTGTGGCTGCAAAATCACGTATTCGAACCGCAAATAAAACGTATGTGTTTGAGTCGATTTACTAATACTATTTACTTAGGATGCAAGGACGTTCCACCGACGACCCTTTTGAAAGGCGAACTCAATTTAACTGAACGGCAATACGCAAACTTGATTACCAAAGTCTCGCAACTCGCCCGAAAAAACTGGCAATGACCATCCCTCTCAGATGGCGAGGAGAAGATTATTGAATTTTACCAACATAATCCGGCAAACGCCAGATGCGGCCGCCACTCTCGAGCGAATGATCGCCTCCTCTATTTACTCAAGCCCGGCGAAAGGGATAATGGTTTATTTATTAAATGGAAAGATGTAGACGGCCTAGCTAGTAGGCACCTTTGAGCAACGCTCTCGAGTGTTATATTGGTTAATGCTCTCAAAATCTGAAAGTGCTTATTTAGGACGCGATTACACTTTTACCTATTTTTCTGCAGCCTTGGACGGAAAAGCGCTTGGAAAATTATTTTTATAGCTATATTAGCATACCTATTACAAAAATTGGGGAAATTAATGTAGGTACCGCAATCGCCTTTGAAAAGTTTAGGTTGCTAAGTAATAAAGGATGCTAAAGTAGATTTATTAGGTAACCTAATTCGGTAGCGTTTTTCTGTGAGTACCTATCTATGAAAAGATAGGTATTATAAAATATGTAATTTTATCTAACTATAAGTCCTTATATAAGAGGATCATAGTTATTCGTTATTAAACTCAAAATTGCTGATATGTACAAAAATAGTGTCTAACTAAATATATGTGGCCAACGGTCGGACAGACGGGCGGACATAAATAATAGCGGAGTAAAGGGGCTAAATTGTTAAAAAAAAAAATTGCTAAAACTATAAGCACTTCTTAGTATTGTGGCAATAATTGCCATATATTGCCACTTGTTTGATGGAAACTGGCGACCGTGTGCTTTTTCCGCCCAACGCTCAGCTCAATGTAAATAGTTTTATGACATCGGCCCGAAGTCGGGCGGCGCAAAATATCGGGATCGCGGGGCCGATCTTGTTTTGTCAATCTGATATGGTTTTCATCTTATTTTTATACGATCTTGAGTCAGCGTGCGCCGCTACAACAATCAGCGTGAGGATTGGTCCTCACGAAATCCAATATGCAGTCTTCTAACAACACTCGCACTTATTGGTAAGCGTAATATCCCTGATAAAGTACCATCCACATCACAGCATACCGCAGTAAATTTTTGTGGAGCAACTGTGGAATAACACTGTGCAACAGGCAACCAGTAAATAACTAGGTAAGTTACCTAATGTTACCGTTAGGCACTGTGTCACTGCATAAAAGTTAACTGCGGCGGGGATACGGTTCAAGGTCGTATGAATACGTTTTTGGCCAAAAATTGAATTTTTGGTACAAGCTTTTATCGCTGAATGTCCTTTTCTTTCTAAAAACCTCAAACATAATTAGGTAGCGTTGTTTTATCACAGAGTTCCTATAGCAATCAGATCAGCTTGATAGTACCATAATATTAAATTGTCACCCGACTTACATGTATACAGGGTGGAAAAAATTAATGAACCCTGGAGGGAAAGTGCCTTAAAACCTCTAGTTAGCTCATTTTACGGAAACCTTAAAATTATTTTGAATAAGAAACAAAACTGCATTCATAGATTTTTCATTTTTTTTTTGCTTGTCTAAAAATGTACTTGAGTACTAAATATTAGATTTTATGGATATTTTGTACGACAGACGAGTGTAAGACCTAATGTTTATTGAAGAAATGTTATCATTAACATTAACTGTATCGACTTGTAGAGTAAAATAGATGGTGTTTATTTTTTGGAATTTTTAGTCGGTTCGAATCCCGGGCGAGACAAGCGCATTTAAAAAAGTCTTTGAATGCAGTTTGTTTCTTTTTAAAATTAAAAGAATGTTTCATTTAAGTAAAATGAACTTAAGGTTTTAAGGTACTTTCTCTCCAGGGTCCATAATTTTTTTCCACGCTATATACCTATATGCAAATTTTTAGCTTCATCGGAAACCGGGAAGTGGGTCAAATATAAATTGCAAGGTTTGATTACGCATACACAGGAAACAGAACAGGTGAAGCTAAATAAAGGCTTGTAAAATAAAAACCTTATCAAATTGTCAAATCAGATTCAGCCTCCGGGTTACAGACCGATACTTATTGAAAATATTTCCATTCACTCGGAAATAATATGGGACGTATGAATGAAATTGCCATGAGAATAAGACAATGGGTAGGATAAGTCAATCGTCTTTTCCTAACCATATAAAAGCATCGAATTTGAAATGTATTCGGAAATGGATTGCTAGAATCCCTTCCCTTTTGGTTTAAACGCCATTCGCCAATAATACTTAATGTTTATTGAGACACTGTTGAGAATAAAAATTGACGCACATATTTGTACATACTTCAAATTAGTTGCTGAATCGGTCGCTAGATGTCTCTTTTTAAAATATAAACTAGCTAATTAAGTTATTCCCTAAAAAATGGAGTCGACTCAGTATCCAAGGTCTGTAACCAAAAAAAGTAAAGTGAGTGTTATAGTGAAGTAACAGTGTAGAGTGTGATGGAGAACTAAATACTTATTAAAGTGAGTGCGGATTTGGAACAGACGAATAGGTTCTTGTGCTGGACGGTGGGCTTGTGCATGTTCTTGGTATTATAAATTTATAAATTATGCAAAATAATGAATAAAAGTCGAACCTTTTCTACTTCTAATACTGAATCATAACATGAGCATGTTTTATTAATCGTGACTATCGAAAAATAATCGGATTTCAATAAATATCTAAAAAATAGGGATATTTTCTGTATTTAAAATAAATTATTTCACACCATGCACTAAATAAAGCACCAGAAAAATGTAAAAAAAACGTAGACCGTAGTTATTTTCAGACACAATTTATATTTAATAAATCCGAAAGAATTATAAAAAGTAGGTTACTTGACCGTGACGCCATTGTTCTGTATTTCATAGATTCCATAGTGGCATGGAGACTATATAAGTGGCTAATCGTTTTGACAGTTTGAAAAAAGAAACTGATTTGACTAAGCAGTCAACTAAATATCATATTGGGTACAATAAGTTAACTGCCAAGCTATGAAAAATACAGAGATTCAGTTAGGTTGCACAATACCTAGTTTAGCGTATTTTCTCAACCACGATATAATCTTAAATCAAATGAGGTCTCAGAGAAAGCCCACTCGCAAAGAAAAGCACAAGCGAGGGCACAATTTAATTTACTTCAGCTTGCTTACTCCGCGGTGGCAAAGTAACAACAAATAAAACAGCTTGAATTCCCTAAGTCTTTTTATAATAAATGGTTGCAAAGAAAGTGATTTAAAATTATATTAATAAAAAAATGCTGTTTACCTTTATTACCGACGTTTCGACACGGCTTAGATTTCAGATTTCAGATGATTTATTGATAAATGTACATCTCATTTACACTGTTTAGTTCACAGATAACTAATGTCCCAGGAAAATAGTCAAAACAAAAAATTCCAGCGGTTCCGCGGCTAGCTCCCTGACACTCCGGGGTACATTATAGAATTTATTTAAACTAAAAAAAAAATGCTAGTTTTAAGGATACTAGTTGCCTGACATAAAGATTTTTTTATTAATTTCATTTCAAAACAGATAAGAGATTTGTGTAGTTATTTACCCGACGAAAAGTGGGGGCGATATCTCAAATTCAAACCACCCACCTCACGTATATATTAATTACTATCGCGAAAGTTTTGGATGTTACTAGGGAATTATTTTTATAGGAATATTTTGATATGTGTTTTTTAAGTAGTCACACCGCCTCGGCCTCCGGTGAACTTGGTCACTTTTTCTTTAGTGTATGATATCTATTTCAGTTTATAATATATTTCAGTTTGAAACTATTTTAAAAAGTATTTTTTGGTACAATACATATTTGACGCGCACAGATGTAAGCGTCAAACAAAACGTGAAGTGCAATTATTCTGTCAGTCCCCGGAACTGATTTCAATTAAGTTCCGGAGAGTCGGCGTCATTAATATAAGAAATAGGATCTGAACGGAACAGCTACTTGTTCGTTAAAGACGGATATTCCAACGGCTTCTCGAACGCCGGCGACGCTATATACTAGATGCCTATCACAATGAAAAATGCAAGTCTCGGAACTGGTTTAAATTTGCGGTAAATACCGGTTTATTTCGGTTTTACTCCGAACTTTCATAATAACGCGAACGTTAGAAGTTTATTGTCACCTAAATAAACAGGTTTATTCGACGAGCGACGAGACGGCCGGCTGGCCCACTCGCGGCTGGCGGTGTGCCGCGTAAATAAAGACACCGACATAAGAAGTTTTTATTGTTCTAAACCGGTTAATCTCACAAGAACTTTATGGATTTTTTTTCCTAAAAACCGGTTTGATAATAACGGTTTTACGAACGAAACCGAAATTAAAAGGTTTTGTGCCCAGTACAAGTTTGGAAATTTAACCGGTTTCCGAGCCTTCGAAAAATGACCTGTGATCAAGTCTGGTCAACGCGGGATTCGAACCCACAATTCTGGATTGCCGATCCAACGCATGAATTATGTCATTCAATCACTAGCGACATTTGTAGGAATAGTTTGCTTGAAAGTTTACAACCTTATACCTACCGATGCTTTGTACAATATCAATAGTAGCGGATCAAACAAAGTGCCAAAAGTAAAAATAGACATTTATCCCGACAGTTCGCATTCAAAAGTATCTACAATTGTTTAGTTGTTTTATATAGAGACATATCTCTTTTTGTTAAGTTAGAGAATGGTAGATACTTTTGACGCGTAGTCGACGTGAAGCGAACCTAAAGCCCGGTTCACATATTGTATGATGTGTCATGTTGTGTTGTGTCGTGACGCATATCGGTTTCATACATTTAATATGATTGCGTGCACGTTTGTCTGACGCAGCGTCCATCAGACAAATGTGAACGCAACCATATTAAATGTATGAAACCGATATGCGTCACGACACAACACAACACGACACGTCAGACAAATGTGAATCGGGCTTAATACTGACTCTAAAAACTCGATTGACCCTCGCGTAACCAATAAGAATGACATAGTGGGGCACTTCAATTAAAAGTTCTAATTTTGCTCTTTATGTAAGTACGAACCACAGGTCGTGAGCGCTCGGGATGACTCTGCTTCTGACAATTTGAACTGCAGCATTTAGGTGAGCTCAGTACAGTACTAATTAACCGGGTTTTTTGCCTGACTTGCCTCCGCGTAATGTTAACGTAACCTGTACGGGCAATTTTGCAAGTTATAACAACTACTAGTATATGAAGTCGATAATACCACAAAATGTGAAATTTTATAAGTATGAATATTTAGACGTTTGTTACTAAGACATGCAGAAACCGCATAACGGTTTTTTTTATGTAATTTGTCACACAGATACGTTCATAAGGTATATTATCAATTAACCATACATATCTATTATTATCTAGGTTTAAGTATTGGGTTTAAATGCGTAGTTAAGTTCGTAAGCCTGTCTAGAATAAACAACCACACTAAACGTATTTTTAAATATGTTTTGTACAAGTTGTAACTGTTAGTTTGTTTATTATTTTGAACGCAGTTAATTTTAAATGATATATAAGATAACAAAACTTATAAAAAACTTGTTGATGATATATTATAGCTTAAATATTAATATATTTTTCCTTTTTTATTGTGGGACGTACCGCATTATTACATTATAGTAATTGTACGAGTATGATGTCAATCACAATGAAGAAATCAACGATGATCAACTCTGGCCAATGGAGGACTGGAACCCACATCCTTGGACTGGGAATTCAAGGTTCCTGGGTTCGAGGTTAAATTTATATATATTATATAACATCATTCTACTAGATAACAGAAAGGATATTGTTCAAAGACCCAAACCAGAATACAAATAAACGCCTCATAATATCACCTGTCTATAAAGCATAAGAAAGTCCACCTAACTTTGGTACATTATTAGTTCATCTTTCATTTAGCCACGACCTCAATAATGTCCTTTGGAAGCACAAAATGAAGGCGGAGATACCGTTCATTTTGTAAACAACTAGTGTCAATAGTCGGAGAGTTTACACACCGCAAGGCAAAGTTCACACTGAAGCAAATTATTGTTGGCGGCTGCCAAAGAGGATATAATAAGATAGAGCGGTACTGTCATAGTAAATTTTGTAACCGCTGTAAATTCATTGCCATCTATCGACATACTTTAAAACTAAAAATGAAGATTTATAAAAATACGTTAAAATGTATTTAAATATGGATAAATGTTTTTTTTTATTTGCATTAATTATTTTTATATCATTTTGACCCATGTTCTTTCACTGATATGCGTTAAAATTATAAATAACAAACGAAACCGTCAACGCCCTCTATACGAGAGTAGGCCAAAACTAGTGGCGCCCTCTGATCGAGAATCAAATTTTCGTGATTTTCGAGGTACGTTTTTTCCTTAGACTGTATCCATCTATTACGGAGTCATATCTTTAGCGGCTGCTAATACTATTACTACTTATAGGTAAATGTATTTTTTATAGTTTTATTTTAACAATAGGATATTTGACTGTATTTAAAAAAAAAATTCATACCATGCATGAAATCAAGCACCAGATAATTATTAGAAAAACATAGATAGCAGTTATTTTTGAACACAGGTTTTATTTAATAAATCGGATAGAAATATAATATTTTTTAAGAAAAAAAAAACCGACTTCAATGGGGGATGCCGCTGAAAGTTCACTTATTGTTGATGGTGTACTCTTCGATTCCAGACAATGAAATGAAAAAGACAGCATCTTTTGCCTAATAATGTAGAAAAGGAGGTAAAACCACCCACTTTTCTAGTAGCATTTCGTTACTGTAAGAGTCGCAGTTCTAACCTAACCTAACCTACTTTTCTGATAGCATTTCGTTTCTGTAAGGGTCACAGCTCTAACCTAACCTACTTTTCTGATAGCAGTTCTGTTCTGTGAGAATCGCAGTTCAAAACCCAACCACCCACCTAACCCACTTTTCTAGTAGCATTTCCGGGTCCGGGTCAGGGCCCGGATCAGGTCCGGGTCCGTGTCCGGCTGTCCGGGTCCAAGTTTAGGTCAGAGTTCGGTCCGGGTCCGGGTCAGAGTTGGGGTCCATGTTCAGACCCGGGTCCGGGTCCGAGTCCGGGTCCAAGTTTAGGTCTGGGTCCATAAGGAAGAGAACAAATCGCCAAACGTGAACTATGTGTCATTGAAGAGTTCCATTCTGATCATTATCAGCAGTTTCCACTTCATCAAATGTCACTTTTTTAAATGTAAATGCTGGATTTGTTGATAAAAATACAAAAATCACTATATGTATGCCTTTCACATTTGAGGAGTTCCCTCGGTTCCTCGTGGGTCTCATCATCAGAACTCGAGCTTGACAAAAATATGTCTTAAAAACTTAAGTTGCCTAACAAACATAAAGAAGATTACAAATCGCCAAACGTAAACTATGCGCCATTAAGAGTTCCATTCTGATCATCATCAGCAGTTCCACTTCATCAAATGTCACTTTTTAAAATGGAAGTGCTGGATTTGTTTATAAAAATACAAAAATCACTATATAGGTATGTATGCCTTTGACATTTGAGGAGTTCCCTCGATTCCTCATGGATCCCATCATCAGAACTCGAGCTTGACAAAAATGTTTCTTGAAAACCTAACTTGCTTAACAAACATAACGAAGAGGACAAATCGCCAAACGTGAACTATGCGTCATTAAAGAGTTCCGTTCTAATCATCATCAGCAGTTCTACTTCATCAAATGTCACTTTTTCAAATGGAAGTGCTGCATTTGTTTATAAAAATACAAAAATCACTATATGTATGCCTTTCACATTTGAGTCGTTTAAAAAGTAGGTGAATTGACCGTGACGTCATTGTGTAATGTTTTCTTAAATTCCATATAAGCAAATCGTTTTGACAGTTCTAAATAAGAAACTGATTTGACTAGTAGCAGAATACCCTATTATCAGCCTATTATAGGCTCTGCGAGAATATGTTTCATGTCATAAGAATAATGTTCGTTAAGGCGGTTCCCTGAGCCAGAAGGCGAAAAATCTCCTTATATGATCATGTTTTTCTAAGAGGCGTTGATATTCCTAGACGTGGAAAAAATATATGTAGTTCTTGACTATATTATCTTTAATATCATAGCTTCAGATACACGAATTATGACATTTCGCTCGATACAATTAATTTCCAAAGTAACCTCTAACTCGGACTTTTAATCCAACTTTACTCGGTTATTTATTATGTGATACTATAAACAAAACAAGAAGAAAAAACAATCTTAACTTAAATAGTAATTTCATAGCTTTCGAATTAGTTCTTGTAGCTAGAGTTGTATTGGCAATATTGGCATACATATAAATAGAGTAGTGCATGTAGAAGTTTTGTATGTAAAATATTTGTTTCTTTGTGAGACACGTATACTTCAGGAAAGAAAAAGAATAGGCACATAATAGATTAGTACTTTATACATTTTATATGCAACTAGGGAACAAATCAAATTATTTTATGAACGGCCACCGGTGGACTTGGTCACTTTTTCTTTAGTGTATAATATCTATTTCAGTTTACATTTTATATGATTAAAATGTCTCTATTACAAAGATTTCCTTTAAATAATTAGCAGGAAATAAGCCTGTTTGTCAGTCATAATATATATTGGCAAACGCCAATCGAAAAGTAAAATACATTAATGTAACCCATGTGCCAGGATGATAGATGCAATGAAAAGTGATGTGATCTAATTTTCGTAGTCATAGTTTTTTTATTTGCAACTATAGAATTAGGTATGGTATGATATTATTTGATAGAATTATGGTTCGTTAGGTGATTTCTATAAACGATTGTAATTTTTTTTGTAATTTTTTTAATGTATTTTTTTTTACTTTTAGTAATTTATTATTATTACTAAATCAAAATTAACTTACAAAACTAAATATATTAAATAAAATTGTGATTAAAACTAACAATAATAAAAACTAAACTGAAACGAAAATATTACGAAATATATCTAAAATAACCCTAAAAATAGCGCCAGCGCAGCAGCATAGTACCGAAGACGCTGGCAGCATTTCCTCGCTAGATTGTTATGCTGATACGTTGTCATTTGGCCTAGCCAAATGTTCTGTAAAAAATACTTTCAGCCTGGACGTACCCTTAGCAGGAAGATCCGGGGAAATGTTTTGGTTGACAGCGTAAGCAATCCCCTCGCTGTGATACTATCACTCATATAGCTACGAAAGAATTTCGTAATAACTTGTGACGAAATTCCATGGGAATATGGTTAATGCCTGATTTCGTACGAAATTTTTGCGTTTGAATATAATATTGTTCTTACAGGGTGAAATAATACGATTATTTGGAGCGCAATCGTTTCTTATCCAAATTAAAAATACGTAAAATTGTACTATAAATACAAAGATCAAAGCACACATTTTGTGTAAGTAATACATATGTTTTCGATTTTAATAAAATACCAAACAAAATAATAATACTCGTGGTCTTATAAAAAAGCCGGTCAAGTGCGAGTTCGTTTAACTCGCACAATGAGTGTTCCGTACAAACTTTCAATTTTCTCATGTAAATAGAATCACGAAAGACTTGACCAGAAGTGTACTAAGCGTAATTATGTACAGCGCCATCTATCGGCAAATTGGCCAACTAATTTGCGCGACCTGTATGTATGTTGGTTTTTCAAAGATAAATCTTTCTCAAGGATAAATTCTTTATCATAGAGGTGTGATTATATTTTTCCTGTAATGTTTATGATAATGTTATTACTCTGTAAAAATTTAAAAAAATTTAGTTGGTAAACTTCGGAGATAAGGGGGGCGGGATGGTATTTTTTTCACATTATCCTTCATAAGTCTTCTCTCTGCTTCGTTCGTAGGTCGGCGCGATTTGAGTCGCTGCGGCGGTGGGCAGGTAAATCGGAACGGGCATATAGTTTTTTGACGTGGTACAGGTTATGATTGCGGCAATTTTATTGTTTAGTATGTCGTCTCTATCGTAATAATAACAATGTTTGACACACAACAAATTAACGTAACAAATTTTGTATTATTTTAGGGTTTGAAAATCTGGCTGCCGAAACATTAAATCTACCATACCAAAAAAACATTACGCAATTATAGTTTATATGATTCTTTACGTAGTTTATAGACATTTTTTACGTGCTTTTATACATAAATAGTTAATTTCAAATGCTCCTAATATACTTGACTAAACGAAATATAAAACTCGTATCACATTATTTAACACAAATATGAGATACATATTGAAACAAACATGTTTACTTCTTAAAGTTCCGAATTCATTTCACAATTGATCGTTGAAAAGTCATAACAATGTTTCCGGGTGGCTCTGATTGAACAATTTTCATTATTGGGTACGATTTTACCTGATATTTGGACAACATTATATCTGTAAATCTTTTCGTTGTGTTTAACCCTTATCTTGGCATTGTAACACCCGTGATACATGGAATATTTAAAAATCTAGCATGTTCACTTTATTACTTAACAAACTAATTCTGCTATAAATACATCGATCTACCCTACCTCTATAAAAAAAATGCGAAAAAAATCAAACGAAGGGGCATAGCTGTGGTTGATATACATCAACATATGTAAATATATTTTCAATAATGTTAATATCCAGAGAGGAAAATGAGGAGTACGTTTACATGGAAAGACGATTTCGCGCGGGTCCTCCACTTTTACTGCGAAAATATGACATTTTGATAGAAGCAACTCACTATCGCTACAATGTTTTCTTAGACGGGTGCTATCTTAATATCTACGTCGAGTAGCATTAACTTCTACATCCCTCGTTTAGTTTTACTTGCGCGGGTTTCAGCATAGGTAGACGGATCATATTAAAGTCTAGACAAACTGCGCAAGATAGACATTTGCATTTTTTAACACCTTTACTAAAGCGAAATTCTCTTTTAGACAGGTGCAGCTCTTGAATAATGTTGGGTTATAAAATAAAATACTTTGTAATTTTAAAATATTCCGGAATTTCTGGGAAGCAAAATTTACAATGCATGGCATTATAGTTATTCACGATACAAGTGCGAAAAATAGGAAATTACCTATCCGCACGTGTATCGTACAACATTTATGGCCCTTTCAATTTTCGACGTAGTTACGTAATGTGCTTATTATAGCACAGGGTGTCGTAATGTAGCACCAGATGTACTTTAAAACAATATTTATACTGACGTACAACAGCCGTGCCAGTAACTATTGAAAATCTAGTTTGAATTTGTGTTACCATGAAGAAGTGTGATGTCACTATGTCATGAAGAAGATTGGTGGTACGGTTTTACACTCATTAGGGCCAGTTGCACCATTCACTAACCCGGGGTTAAACGGTTAAACCTGGAGCTACCATGGTTACCATTACAATTTGGATTAACGGTTTACCGGTTAACCCCGGGTTAGAGGGATGGTGCAAGTGGCACTTAGTGCCTAATAGAGATTTCATGACATATTCCTATTTTTTAAATTTTATTTTAGAGCTTTAATCCCTTTTCATTCGGGCTATGATTTTTGAATACCTACGAAATACATACCGTATACATGCGAAAGTAACTCTATGTCTGTCTGTTACCTCTTCACGCTTAAACCACTGAAGCGGTATACATAGATTAAATTTGGCATGGAGATAGTTTGAGGCCCAAGATAGGACATAGGCTGGTTTTTATCAATCATTATCATTATTCCATATAGTTAAGTCGCGGGCAGAAGCTAATTTAGTATGATCATAAAATGATACAAGAGGTTTATATGCCACTGTACCAGTGATACAGCAGCAAAAAAAGAACAAGATGCGAGCAAGAAAAAGACGTGACTAACCAAATGTTGCGATATTTGATGCAAAATATTACAGACTTGTAACACGCTTAATCCTTGCCGTAACTGCGATACGTTTCTTCATTTACATGCCGAGAGTCCCCCACGGGACCAGCGCAGCGCTGCGCACGATTCAGACATAACTCGAGAATATCTCTCTTTTTATTTTCCTGGTCGTGTTTGCATTTTACATCCGTTTGTCCGTGCTGGATGTAACAAGATTTGGATGTTATTCGTAATGTTTAGTTATCTCTTAGAAGCTGTGCTCTTGTTTACTTAGTTCTGTATAGTGGTATGTTTGTGTTAGTAGCGTGAGAGATCAATCGGATAAATCCCACGTTCCGTTACTAATCATAGGGCGCGTACTTTCATTAACTAAATTATTTTGATAATTATGATTTTCAGCGGTCGACGACAACCAAAGGCTTTCACGGAAAAGCATTCCGTGATTTAACCGTATAATTTATATCCACTGAATTTATTATTGCAAAACTCGAGCCAACAAAACCGCACCAGAGACTGATCCATATTTGCATTACATTTTAATGGAAATAAATTAAATTTATTATAAAAGTTACGCAATTTTGTTAATTATATTGAGAGTAAATATTAAGGTGCATTACATGTTGATAATAAGGTAACTTCAAAAGGGGTGGTTGTAAAAATGGCTAATATCTACTAAAATCAAAAGCACTTCACACTTTAGTAACACTTAAGGATGACTCCCGCTAGACCGGGTCGGGGCCGGGCCGGAGCTTCCGGCGCTTCGTTTTCTATGGAAAGCACTACGTGATCACCGATCAACTGTCATAGAAAATAACATGGTGGACGCCTCGGCCCGGGCCCGAACCTGTCTAGCGTGGGTCATCTTTTACGCTACTGCAACGCTCATCATGGCATTATTCTTACTGTTGCTAATAGGAGAATGCTTCTACCATAGAGTAACTTATACTAGAGCGGTACTGTCATAGTAAATTTTGTAACCCCAGTAAATTCACTGCCATCTGTCGACACACTTTAAAACTAAAAATAAGATTTATAAAAATACGATAAAATGTATTTAAATATGGATAAATTATTTTTTTTATTTGCATTAATTATTTTTATGATTTTGACCGATGTTCTTTCACTGATATGCGTTAAAATTGTTAAATAACAAACGAAACCGTCAATGCCATCTATACGACAGTAGGCCAAAGCTAGTAGCGCCCTCTGAACGAGAATCAAATTTTCTTGATTTTCGAGGTACGTTTTTCCCTTAGACTGTATCCATCTATTACGGTGTTATATCTATCCCGTAGTTCAATTGTCCCCGTTCCCCCAAACTTGGCCGATGCGTCATGTTTTAAGCCGGGTTAAGTGTCACCAAAGTTTCACAAGCAGGTATTAATTTAGCGAAGCCAGTCGACTGTCGCCGTGGCTTCTTTAAGTCATACCAAATCCCTTATCACAATGTATGAGATCAGCGAGCTTACGCCATTTCACATATGCTTCCAACTATTTTGTATGCACTTTTTCAGGACATGATTTTCAGCGCACTTTTCGATGTCATACTGAACATTTAAGTATTTTGCGGTCTTTCGATATCAATGTTTTCTAATGAACAGCCAACTTTTCACGATTTCGGTGGAACCAGAGTAAACATTGATTAGTGTTAGCTACATTTGAAACTCTCAGAGATGAAAAAACTAAACAAGTGCGAATCGGACTCGCGCACGAAGGGTTCTGTACCATTGCGCAAAAAAAGGCAAAAATTTACTTTTGTTGTATGGCAGCCCCACTTAAATATTTATTTTATTCTGTTTTTAGTATTTGTTGTTATAGCGGCAAAAGAAATACATATGTCCGTCTGTCTGTTACCAGGCTGTATCTCATGAACCGTGATAGCTAGACAGTTGAAAATTTCACAGATGATGTTGCCGCTATAACAACAAATACTAAAATATAAACAGAATAAAATAAATATTTAAGTGGGGCTCTCATACAACAAACGTGCTTTTTTTTGAAGTTTTTTGCGTAATGATATGGAACCCTTCGTGCGCGAGTCCGACTCGCACTTGTCCGGTTTTTGTAAGTATAATATTTCACAACAGCGACGCCATTAAATTTAGGTACACGAACAATCACTCAAGTAACTCTGTCGCTTTAAAGCGCTACGGTAAGTTTCCGTAATGTAAAGATTTCATTAATCTTCCATCCTTTCTAACGACCTATAAAACAGCTTATAACCTAGAAATAGGGATGATGACACA
The DNA here is from genome assembly GCF_947568885.1 of Cydia strobilella. Taxonomy (NCBI): domain Eukaryota; kingdom Metazoa; phylum Arthropoda; class Insecta; order Lepidoptera; family Tortricidae; genus Cydia; species Cydia strobilella. Next base: position 3,624,374 of record NC_086049.1, on the reverse strand, counting down.
TCTTGAATTTTATAAAAAAATCTAGTTAAATAGATAGCAAATGAGCAATTTATCACAATAATGTAGAAATTAAAATAATATACAATACAATACAATACAATACAAATCTTCTTTATTGCTCACCAATATAAAAAGGACATGACATACAAATTAAGCACTAAACTATGGTAGACAACAGGCGCAAGGTAGTGGAGACAAGGCCAAAAAACAACAAGTAATGTGAGTAGGTGATGCAGTGAGTGATAGAAATTAAGAAATAATAATACCTAATAATACACATACATAAATAGCAAATAGTATAAACTACATATACTACCATACATAAATAAATATCATATATAACACATTTACCTTATATATATATATAACCAAATAATAAGTACAAAAATAGCAAAATTTCACCGATAAAATCGCAATATTACTTATTTTTCATACATTCAACATGGGCTCTCAGTGACCTTGACGTCACGTTCACTTATCGTTTTGTTAGGAGCGTTTCGCGAGTGAAGTACGATTGTCAGACTTTGAATATCGTTTCTGACTTTTGTATTGCTTTAATGCAATGGGTTCCATATAGACATTTAGTCCTAAAAACAAACCTAATCGATTGATACCATTAATGTCATTGTTGTCATCTACTCGTATTTAGCCTATTCGGGGGTTAGTAGACTCGAGAGCTAACAGAATAGATGGCGCTTGCCGTAGTCGAAAGAAAACGGGAGCCCGATTCACATTTAACGGTTTGCTGCGGCCTTGAAGATCGCTCACGCTAATTGGTGCTTGAAGTGAAGTGCGTGTGATGCGCGCCAATCACCAGGACAATCGCCAAGGTCGTATCAAAACCATAAGACTATAATTTAAATTAAATTATAACACATCAAGTAATATGACGGAATGACGCTGGTGCCTTGGAGTATGGGTTGGCCACTTGTCTGGGACGCTACCTGCGTAGATACCCTGGCGCCGTCCCATATTCCAGGCACCAAAGTTGGTGCTGGTGCGGCCGCATCCTCGGCCGAAAGCCTCAAACGTCGCAAATATGCCGCACTAGGTAGTAGCTACATATTTGCATCGTTTGGAGTGGAAACCCTGGGGCCGTGGGGACCTAGCGCGCGTCGCCTCTATGAGGAGCTGCTGGCAAAGCGCCTCATAGAGGCTTCTGGTGACCAGAGGGCTGGCCAATATTTTGCCCAGCGGATTAGCATTGCTATCCAGCGGGGCCATGCGGCCAGCCTTCTGGGCACCCTACCGAGCAAATTCGACTTAGACCAAATTTTTTATTTATAAGTTTTTTAATTTTTAAGTGTTTGTGTTAATAAATACCCCTCTACTTGGAGTGCTTCGCATATGCTGAGATTGGAGCCCATTGCCCAATCTTTAATATTAAATGTTTTAAATTTCTAATTAAATTGTACCTATTTTTAGTATTTAAGATTTATATTTGTACTTAGTTCTTAAGGTATTTTTTTTGTGGCAATAAATGTTTTTCTGATTCTGATTCTGATTCTGAAATATGTTATAAAATTAATTTATAGTAACTGGATATCTTATAGTAACTAGTCATTACTGCTAAACCCTTTATACTATGCTTAGTATCTTCGTCTCGCTATAAGCGGAGTATACATCGTTAAACTTGATGCCACCCAGTTCATTGCCGTCTTCATAAGTGCACTGTAACTAAACAAATTTTGCATGTTTATTTAATATAATCCCGCCATTTGTTACTTTAGCCACTTTATAGCGAAACAGTTACTATAAAAAAATTAAATTAAAGGAAAAATGGAAAAAATACATCTCCGGCAGGACTCGAACCTGCGACCATTGGAACACCGGTCCAATCGCTTCTGCCAACTGAGCCCAGGAGGCCTACCAGTGCAGACGATTCTGCTTCATAAAAAAATCTGTTACTATCAGTTACATTCACATGCATAATATTGTTATTCCTTCGTTCCATACCATACCTAAGTAACAACGGAAAATAAAATCAAACGTATATAATTCTTATGAAACGAAGTTACTTGTAGAAGAAGAAGTAGCTACCTTATGTATTTGTAAACCTGATATTGTGAATATTCTAGCTGTATAGCACAAATATATTGTTAGAGAAAAGCAACTATTAGATGTTGCGACAGATAAGTGTAAAATGCTATGTTTAGTGATACAACCTTGATCCTTCCAATATGGCCGTGACTGCCGGGAGTGCATCGCCAGCTCACTAAGGAATTCGTATTACACGAGTCTTGTAGAACATTCATGTACAGTCGCCATCAGATATATCTGAGCGGCCAAGGTGTTCACAATATCGGAACACGCACTCTAACGCCCTAAAACAAGAGGCGTGTTCAGATATTTGTAACCGCCTCGGCCGCTCCGATATATCTAATGGCGACTGTATTTCTGGCATGAAATGACGAGCAGAATTAACATTTGCTTTAAGAAAATACACATTTTCTGCTGGCTCATTGAGTAATGTTCAATATTTTACGGTAATTTTGTAAGTATGTACTCATATTTTATTATGTTGAATTCAGTTGTCTCGTTACATTAAACAAAAGGGGGAACATATTTACATCTCGCGCATTAATTTTGTGATTTCGACAGGGGACCTTGTTGAAAAGATGACTGATTATAATTTTGTAATATTTTGTTAATGTTGTAAGTATATTAAAAAACCGGCCAAGTGCGAGTCGGACTCGCGCACGAAAGGTTCCGTACCATTACGGAAAAAAAACAGCAAAAAAAATCACGTTTGTTGTATGGGAGCCCCATTTAAATATTTATATTTTCTGTTTTTAGTATTTGTTGTTATAGCGGCAACAGAAATACATCATCTGTGAAAATTTCAACTGTCTAGCTATCACGGTTCATGAGATACAGCCTGGTGACAGACAGACAGACGGACAGACGGACAGACGGACGGACAGACGGACAGCGGAGTCTTAGTAATAGGGTCCCGTTTTTACCCTTTGGGTACGGAACCCTAAAAAACCGGCCAAGTGCAAGTCGGACTCACGCACGAAGGGTTATCATTACGCAATGCATTGCAAAAAAAAGTTTGCTGTATGGGAGCCCCACTTAAATATTTATTTTATTATGTTTTTAGTATTTGTTGTTATAGCGGCAACATAAATACATCATCTGTGAAAATTTCAGCTGTCTAGCTATCACGGTTCATGAGATACAGCCTGGTGACAAACAGATGGACAGGCAGACAGTGGAGTCTTAGTAATAGGGTCCCGTTTTTACCCTTTGGGTACGAAACCCTAAAACGAAATAATAGGGGGTATTACTGCAATGTTCTGCTACCAGAGTGCAGCACGCAGCACTAGCCCCTTTAGTAAACCATAGAGTAACTTATACATACTGTGCCTATAACAGTTTTTTGACAAGTTTTCAGAAATAATAAAATATGACATTGAAGCATCAAAGGCGGTTTGTTATTGTTTACAGATGATCTACCGGGAAACGCGAATCCGAAATTTCGCTGCCTCTTATATGCAAGAGTGACAAAGACGTTAGATAACGAAATTTCGATTTTCTTGTTTCGCGATAGATTAGATTTCAGATTGTGGTAGTGGCGCCCCCTACGCCGAGTTTCGCGTAATATTCCCTATATTACTAGCGGTAACTGTGTGCAACACATTTGGAACAAATCAACATTAGTCCTCCAGAAGTAATTCTCTAACCGGCTGTGTGGAACTCCACAGCAATTTACGCAAATACCTACAGGTTGTTTGAGTCGTTTAAAATGTTTTAATGGCTAATTATTGTTCCTACTGGAGGTGAGTAAGTATAATGGGTAAGTAGCTCGACTTGCAAGAATAATGGGCTATTTGCGAGTTTCGTAAACAATGAACAGGGACGTTAAGTTGCACGATAGTACATTTTGCAACATGGGGTGTAAGTTAAACATTGCAAACGAGAGTATAGTTAAATCGCGACGGCTTGCCGGAACGATTTATAGACTCGAGTTTGATATTATTACGCCCCGAGTTACACACAATGTTTTTCATCACACTTGCGATATAGTGACTTGGCGGAACAGGCTTAAAATTACTTTTCGCTCATGTCGTCACAAACATGGACATATTTGGTGTCAGTGCATTCAGTGTGATGTCCTGAACACAAATATATGAGATGACAAGCGCGAAAGTGGTGGGGGTAGTTGCTGTGACGTCAAAAAGTCGGCAGTACAAGATTTTCATCTGAAGAATATAAATGTAGGTACATATACATCAAAAACAGAACATCAAACAAACTACATGGAACATGTAAGATCAGAAAAGTAATAATAACCACGATTTTTTTTCACAAAAACCAAACTACAATCAGCAAACATACTGTTTACTCCAACCCGCAGACAAACTGTTAATACGGCAAGATTTCTGGATAATCGAGTGTCGTGGACGGGAGCCGTCCCGGGAATAATAATTATCACGTGAGCGCTCCCGCGGGGCGCCCCGGGATTAGTTCGGAAATTGCTCCGGGCTGCCGATAGAGAGCGCTGTAACTCATGCTTGCCCTGTAGGTGCCCCGGATTTTTATTCGCGGTATTTAGTTGCGTAATCTACTGTTTTTATTAATGCTCGTGTAATATGGGACGATACTTACGTTTAAGTAAGAGGACTGATGGTTTAAGCATTAAACAGCTACCAAACCTAAAAGGAAAATTAGGTTTACTTTTTCACGTCTCTCTTTGCAAAAAGTGTAAAGTTCATACATATTTGCAATAACACGAGCCGTTATTAAAACTAATCAAATTAGTCCCCAGTTTGTTGTTTTCCAAATCTGTTGCGTGCAGATCTGAGCGAAAAAAGATTCCAGCAACTCGAATGGAATTGTAGCGAATTTTGCTTTTCCCGTAGGTAGGTAATCTAAATTGGGAAACGTTTTTTGTAACGTTTATTTTTGCATAACCTCATATTCGTCGTCTCATACACGGCAGTGCGTCCGGCCAAGTTCTAAAAACACGGCAGTCTTGCTGCATTGGTGCAGGAAATGTCAATTATCGTAGAAGTCACTTTTTCACATATGGAATCCTCAACGACAAATTGAATAACCATGTCTTGATAAAATTATTTTTTCTTACAGCAATGGAATCATTGTGCAGGATTGCTGCGGGTTGCATTGCTGCAGAAAATGACAATATCAATGTCGATGTCCTGGATTTCCTGCAGCAGTGTAACACAGCAACGATGCAGCAGTATTAATGCTGTTACATTTACAATCCGAGTGTAATCTAAAGTGTAAGACTGCATGTCAGTGTAGTTATACAGTAGGTATGGTATGTAGGGAAGGTATATTTATACGATGTCTGTATATTTAAATGTTAAAACCTGAATTTCTTTGCTAATCCTTTTTTCTGCCAAGGTAAGGATGTTTGTTTTACAGAAAACCCTATAGAAAGGCGAAACTTTTAAAAATTACTTATTTTCTTTCTGATTCGCTCAATTGTTCAAGGAAAATGTTCTATTCCATGTTCCCTGAGGTTTGAAATCCATAATAATCGATCCATACTAATATTATAAATGCGAAAGTATGTCTGTCTGTCTGTCTGTCGGTCTGTCTGTCTGTCTGTCTGTCTGTCTGTCTGTCTGTCTGTGTGTTATCTCTTTACGCTTTATCGAACCGATTTAGTTGAAATTTGGTATAGAGATAGTTTGAGTTCCCGGGAAGGACGTAGGATAGTTTTTATCCCGAAAATCATCCCTTAAAGCGGGATGAAATTGAGATAATTGATGAATTGCCTGATAATTTGTGTGCATATTATGCTCAAAGTGAATGATTGCTATTAGACTTTCTCCAAACTTACTCTAGCTGCTGTTACTGATTCCACGCAGACGAAGGCGCGGGTATAAGCCAGTATTGTTAAAAGATATAAAGGCAAGCAAGGCACAAGTATCAGGTTTTACAGCAAAAGACTTGGCCTAGGTTGTTGTTAAATGTTAAAATCATTTTTGCTTTTAGGGGATATTAATTAACGCCATCGGCTTATGTTGTGTATTTATTTTTCATTTTCCATGTAGCCCAAAGCCCGAGGATATTTTCCTGTAAATGTTTGTTTCGTGTCGTACATAGGTACAATGTATGTATATTTTTCATGCAGAATATTAGCGTTCACCTATTTGAAAGTGTAAATAAACACTTACCGTAACGTAATACATAATAATATGAAATACTGTAATGTTTTCTGAGGCCAGCAAGTAAAGGTATCGTTCGGATTAAGACTACATACACCATCAAGTATTGTAGCGCGACATTACTGCCGACTGCATTGCTGCTTCAAATGTCAAAATCAAATGTCGATGTTGCTGCCTTGATTGTTGTTTTATGAGGCAAACGAGCACACGAATTGTCTGATAGTAAGCAATTACCGTCGCGCAAGGACACTTGCACTGGAGTTATTATGATGGGTAAAGTTGAAGGCACCAAACCTCAGGGCCCTCCTCCTACTAGATGGACTGGTGTTCTCAAATCACTACACCTGTGCAATTTGAAACTGCACTAGGCCATGCGCTTGGCGAAGAGTAGAAGCCTATGGAGGAACCTGGTCTTCAACAGAAGGACATGATGTCACGGTCCTCAGCATTGAGGGACCTACTGAAGAAGAAGGACACTTGCAACACCAGAGATGTTGCAACTTGCAAGTCCGTTTGTAATAATGCAGTTTGCAGGAATGTCAAGTTGCAATACCGTAGCAGTGTTGCTGGCTGGTGTAGTCTGAATTCGAATGGTAAGTACCTTATTACACTGTTGGTCTTCAAATTAATTTGCTCAAAAGACATCGCAAAGTTAAGAGAATCTTAACTTTGCAATGTCTACCATTGACCACGAACACTGTGAAGGGTTCGAAACGTCTGGATATATTTTAAATTCATTGCGATATACTTAATCCGTCTAAACAGTTTTATTTCGTGAATAACTATGGCGGTAACCGAAACAATTTTTTTTCACTACTTGATACTAAAATATGATAAATGTGATACATATGTACCCAGGTTGTGAACTTTTGATGTTTTGTACATACACAGAAGCTACCTTTTTCTGAAATGTTGTATGAACTTGTGAACTATAGTTGTATATTACCTACTGGACTATAGTTGAAGGGTTTTACGCTACTGGTTCCTGGTTGGGATGAAATCCTTCTGTGTCAGCCCTAACAATGCACCTTCTAAATTCCATTGAATATAGTTTTCGAACATAGCTCATCCATATCTCTATCGCATCCATACATTAGAGTCAGTACATTAATTCTCGTGCCAAATTCCACCGCATTTAGATTAGCTGCTCCATTATTTCGCCTGTTTTCATTTGGTATGCGGAACGGAGTTAGGAATATTGAACACAAAACCCACTAGGACGGATGTCTGTCCCTTTCTCATGTATGCTTAGATCTTTAAAACTACGCAACGGATTTTGATGCGGTTTTTCTTAAATAGATAGTTATACAAGAGGAAGGTTTATATGTATAATACATCAGCATTGCACCCGTGCGAAGCCGGGGCGGGTCGCTAGTTAAAAGATAAACAAAAAAAACCGGCCAAGTGCGAGTTGGACTCGCGCACCGAGGGTTCCGTACATGACATAATTTTAACAATGTACTTTTTATGTGAAACGTGAGTGAGAGGTAAATTGCGGTTTACGATTTATGACGTATTAAAAAAAAAACTACTTACTAGATCTCATTCAAACCAATTTTCGGTGTAAGTTTGCATGGTAATGTACATCATATATTTTTTTCAGTTTTATCATTCTCTTATTTTAGAAGTTACAGGGGGGACGACGACACACATTTTACCACTTTGGAAGTGTCTCTCGCGCAAACTATTCAGTTTAGAAAAAAATTATATTAGAAACCTCAATAATATATCATTTTTGAAGACCTATCCATAGATACCCCACACGTATGGGTTTGATGAAAAAAAAATTTTGAGTTTCACTTTCAAGTATGGGGGCCCCCAATTTTTTTTTTGTGTGAAAATCTTAATGCGGTTCACAGAATACATTTACTTACCAAGTTTCAACAGTTCTTATAGTTTCAGAGAAAAGTGGCTGTGACATACGGACGGACAGACAGACAGACAGACATGACGAATCTATAAGGGTTCCGTTTTTTGCCATTTGGCTACGGAACCCTAAAAAAGTGTGTGCGTGATGTAATCTTTACGCGCGATTGAAGTAAAACTTCTTTGACGTTGACGTTAATCGCTATGTTGGCATTTTTACGTGTGTCCTATTGTGCGTGTGTCACTACTGAGCATTACTTCCGTCAGAAAAAAACCTGAGTTACCCTCTAGTCGCGCCTAAAGAAGTTTTACTTCAATAAGGAATACATAAAACCCTTATTAAGTGCGTAAGTTGAAGTATCATTGGTAATGTGTCCGGTATTTCATTTAAAGTTAACTACGATACCTATCGTGTATGATAACTGCAGGCAATAACCGATAACAACTAACGCTATAACGGCGTACCGAAGCCTTTAAAGTCTTGTTTTAGTCCGATCGAATGGTCGATGATATTAAACAGTGTTCGACAATACCCCGCTAAGCCCGATAAGCGAGTGCGACTAGTCGTGTCGCGAGCGACTGGCCTTAATGACCGCTGTTCGACGTCCTAGCCCGGTATAGACGACTATTTAACATAAGATATAGGGTCGGTTGCACCAAACTTTTGTCATCGTTAAAAAGTTCGCTAAATTTTATTGTATGGACAGTTTCATAGTAAACTGCCGCGGCGCGTCGGGTGACGTTGATCAGTCTGTCAAGTGCGGATGGTGCAACTGGCACATAGTAGATCATGCCTAATATTAAGAAAGGGGGTAGAGGAGGGTAAATTTTCGGATTCTGTCAAATTACCCCATTACACACACAAACACAGTTCACGTACACTACTTACCACAATTTACTGGAACAGGTGAATGACCCCTATTTTTTAAAGGTGCTATGAAAGATGGCGTGATTATGCACAATTTGCGGATTGTTACATTTTTTTCTTAAACCCAAATATTTTTCCTACGGTGTGTTGATATTTGCGCAAACAATAAAAAATATTACGTCTAAATCGAAATATATTTAGACTCGACAGTGTCTAATTTCATCAAAAATGTGTTAAAACTGAAAAATATTGCAATTCACGTTCACGCATACTGACGTACCTAAAGTCAGTCTCAAATGCCAGTAGATTCGGAATGTTACAGCAAAGTAACCTAGAGGGCGCAGCGGATGGAATGTTTATTGTTGGAGAAAAAAATTGGAAATTATATTTAAATTCTTATTTGAACAACGATTGAGACATTGACAAGACGCTACTGATATTTTTAGATTGTAGTAGTTGTCATGTGCTTGTGGTACCATCAACATCTGTTTTAAATAAATTTCAGAAAGTAGCAATGGCGGCCAAGGTCAAGTGGCGGCCAGTTTTTACAACTTTAGACTACGAATTCATATTAAAATGTACCTCTTTCAGATCCTCAGATATGATTAGAACAAATTTTTCGTCGGACGTACAGTTTTCGTTCTATAAGCAAAAAAAGGAAAAAGAGAAAACAATTATGCACATCTCCTGGGATGGAGCAAACTCGGATTACACGCATTTAGGACCAAACGAAGTTATTAAAACGATTTCCAGCTTGCTGGGAATTAAATCTTCGAAAAAATAAAATTTGATTGGCCTAGTACGAGCCCCGATGCAAATTAGTTCGTCTAGTTCCACACAACGAAACGGGAACGGGTAGAAACGGGAGTTGGAAGGGGCAGACCTCGGCGGACTTTCTCTGATCAGATCGGGGAATCCTGAGCGTGTATGAGGAATGTTATGAAAGTGAAGGAAGCGAAAGAGGTATGTCAGGATCGTAGCAAGTGGAAATCCGTGGTCTCTGCCTACCCCTCCGGGAAATAGGCGTGATTATATGTATGTATGTATGTAGTTCCACACAACAATTTTGTTTATTCTAATAAATTTTACACATGAAGATAAAATGACCCAGTAATGGGAACCGTAATAGTAATATTTAATCTAGTTTATTTTGATCGTATAATAAAATTGCATGAGACTCTTATTGTTAAAAAAATTTACTTTTCAAAAACGTTGTCCAAATCATATTGTCCTCTCCTATAGCACTGTTGCATGCATGGACTCGAAACAAAATTGTAAGTACATTGGTAGAGCCGTATTGCTTTCCTTAGTAATAGCCCTTTTCACATCTGTTATATTCCTACCCGTCAAACAAAAAATAAAAAATTGTTATTTTTTTCTTTTAGTAAAAACGGTATTTCTTGTATTTGGATTTAGTTATTGGAGAATATTACCATGTAAAATTAAACTACATTAGCATAAGCATTAAATGTTAGTGATTTTTAAACTTAAACATTATTTTTGTACAAACGCGAGAACCTCAAAAAATGGTCTGACTAGACGAAAACATATGCATCGGGGCTCGTAGTCCGCTAAAAGATCGCGCTCTGAACCGGAATGTTAAACATTGAATAATGCTCTAACAAACATGTCCATTCGGTAAATCCTGATGGATCTTCGGTTGCTCTTACATTCGTGAATGGGCGGTTTAATAAAGCTTCCGTTTAATCGATTTGAACGTTTTCTGAACTATTGTTACAGAGTGATTGGGGTGTGGGTTGATTGGTAGTTTTGCTTGTGCAGTCTGTGTACCTATAATACCATACCATTAATTTAGGTCATTAGGATAATACTATCTTAATGACCTAAATTAATCGACATACAGGACTACTTACCCTGCGACCCTAGAGCCTAAAATGGTCTGACACTATGCGGTTTAAGAGGAATTTCGTCCCGCGGACCCTCTGGCTGTGGAATGAGCTCACTGCCTATGTTTTCTCGAGCCACAGTATGGAATTCTTCAAAAAAGGAGTGTACAGGTTTTAAAAGTTTGATTAATATTATTTTCATTTGTATATCGTAGCCCTGAATACCATCATAGCAGTATAATTTGAGTATAATATAGCAAAAATAGATATAACTCCGTAATAGATGGATACAGTCTAAGGAAAAAACGTGCCTCGAAAATCAAGAAAATTTGATTCTTGTTCAGAGGGCGCTACTAGTTTTGGCCAACTGTCGTATAGATGGCGTTGACGGTTTCGTTTGTTATTTAACAATTTAAACGCATATCAGTGAAAGAACATGGGTCAAAATCATAAAAATAATTAATGCAAATAAAAAAAATCATTTATCCATATTTAAATACATTTCATAGTATTTTTATAAATCTTCATTTTTAGTTTTAAAGTGTGTCGACAGATGGCAGTGAATTTACTGGGGTTACAAAATTTACTATGACAGTACCGCTCTAGTATAAGTTACTCTATGAATATAGCTAGTGATATTACAGAGGGATCTGAGGAGCAAAAATTTTAAACAATGTATATTTCAGATTAATTAGTTCAGAGCTAAAAACCCGCGGGACGGCCACATTTTCCGTCGCAAGTTTCGCGCGGCGTGACTAACTTTTTGTTTTCTTAAAATTTTCTGGCTTTACGTCCCATTTTAAGTAAGGCAAGTTAGACGCTGACAAATTAAAACCGCGGAACAGATATTTTCAGCATTCTTCTATTCGGCCACTTTGTGTCGCCACGTGACTTTGACGAAGGTATGAAAGGGGTTTCTTTCAAGCGCGCAAATCAGTAAAAGATTCCGTATTGCAGTGATCACTTGATGGCTTCACGTAGGTTCATTTCTGTTCAAAAATATGTATTTATTATAACGTACTAAGAGACAGTTCGTGTTCAAAAGTACCTATCTACAGCAGTTTTATGGTGGTTTTATGGTTTTATGCATCTCTTTTGGTTAAGCTATAAGATAAAGATGCTGACTGTACAAATGAATAACTTCGTGGGTAAAAAGTGAGCAAAAGTTTTTTTTTCTTCGTATTGCAAGTTTCTTGGCATCGAATACATTTCAGTCGTTTTGCCTTTTGTTAGTCTGATTGGAAATCAAACCAACTTTCATTATAATGAGCAGGCCAATAAGTACTTACTTTACCAATGAAAAATACATTTTTGTATACTTATCCAAGGGGTCATTATAGGAGAAAAAACTTAACACCCTATTTAAGAAAATAAGAACAAATAGAATGGTTTAATCCAACGTGCATGTTAATAATTAAGTTTATAATTTTACAATAAAACAACCACCGCAACGCAAAAAGCTTTCTACCAAGAAGTAAATAAACCAACACTTTTTAAGTTGCTAGAATGATCCATTACTACCACGGCTGACGGATATTACGTGCTAGCAAATACTACCCTAATAGTATGAATGGCACCAACCATGCTCTCATAAAACTGCAAATTTCCGGACCAGACAGATATCCAAGTCTCTTTACGGATTCGCAAATCTACAGAAATGATTGCAGTGCCATTGTCCATGCATTTTATTATGTCATTGACTGGGAATCTTCATTCTTTATTTTTATTCCATGTACAGCCAGCACATATGAGCTTGACACCCCTGCTTAAACGATTCCTGACCCTACTTATATTTATGTAAAAAATGTAGATTAAATTATAATTAGTCTTCTTCCTCGCGTTGTCCCGGAATTTTGCCACGGCTCATGGGAGCCTGGGTTCCGCTTGACAACGTATCCCAAGAATTGACGTAGGGACTAGTTTTTACGAAAGCGACTGCCATTTGACCTTCCAACCCGGAGGGGAAACTAGAAAAAAATACAATTAGGTGGATATACCGAGTTTATTTCACAAAATACAAAAACAAATACATTTCAACACATTGACAAATTCTTAATATATCTCAAATTTCCCTTATAAAATAAATTACAATTAAATAAAAACTAAATTATAACTAACATAATTAGTCCCCCCAGATCTGATCCATGGCAATTCCGATTCTTTGGCCAAGAAATGAGCCAGCCCTAGGATCTCTGGTGGTGTCAAGGAGCGACTTCTTTAAATCTTTAAGCAAACTTAGCGCATCCTGACACCAAGGTCCCAAAGTCTCAACCGCAAACGCCGCAAATAAGTGATTGCTTGATAGTCCTGCATATTTGCGGCGCTTTATAAAAATCAAAAATTATTAAATTAAAATTAGTAATTTATAAACTAAAATAGATAACATACACTAAAGAAAATGTGACCAAGTTGGTGGTTAAAATTTGTAATTAATTTAAATATTAATCTAGTGTGTAATGATCGCTATATAAAATAAAATAAAAATAAACTGTTTATTTCTATAAAAAAGCACATATAATATTAAACTTAACTTTTAATCTTAAATTCAAAAGATTTTTTGAATTTAATCGAGTGAAAATAGATCATTTTATAACCAACATAAATATTATGCTGAGTCCGGAGTCTACTTTTGCTTTTAAGCAAGCTACTGTTTTTCTGTACTGTACTACTACCACCTTTATTCGTATGGGTCATTATTCTCATCGTGAGGTAACCACTAAACTTCCATTGATCTGTGAATATTTTATCTAGTTTGCTTCCGCACCTTAACCCTTTTAACTATCACAATAGCCCCTGCCTCCCATTATCCCCGACTAATGAAGCTATCTGTAGCAATCATTATTTTTAATTAAAGTAATCGACTTGTCTTCCCGGACTTTATCGGGAGTTTGGATCACCGCATCATTAATCAAATAATATATATACGGCATCAGACGAAACGTTCCGTACTACGACGAGCATTCGATCAGATTTTACGCTCGACAAAAAATTGACGGAAGGCAACAACGAGATGAAAAATCTTATGAAAAGTTAAAATTAAGAACAGCTGGCTTTAGTTAACAAATAGCTTAGGTACAAGTACATATATAAATAATGTAATGAATGTTATGTCAGGATTACATGAAGTCTGAATCCATGATCTGCGTCTCCCCTTTGGGAATCAGGTGTGATTTAAATGTCATCCTCCCATCTTGTTGGAGGTCTGTGATCTGGTCTTTTTGAGCAAGGCCTTCACCTTAGGACACGCTTGCTCCGTCTCCTTTCATCTCTGCGACATACGTGTCCGGCCCGGCCCAGGCCTATTTCAGTTGCAATGCGTCGGCCAATGTCTAGCACTTTGCCTTTGGTCCGTCGCCGGATCTCCTCATTTCGGATTGTAATCGCAGAGTATACATAAACACTTTATTTACATACAAGATATATACAGTAGTACTACGTAAACGAACTTAATAACTAGCTTAAATCTAAAATAGGCCCTTGAGGCATTGTACCAAGGATGCTGGTGGCATTTCCCCGCTGTATCGCAATGCTGATACGTTGTATGAGGAAGCCGCCAGCTCTTCGGTCACCAGTTACGTCAACCAGACAATCGCAGAGAGATATACCGAGAATACTGCGTTCCATCAGGAGTGACATAGATTTAGTCTAAGGTTGGTACTTTAATAGTTTAGCAACAGATAATTTGTCACTAAAACGAAACTATCACAGCAATACAGACACAGCCGACTGCAAATTATCTCAGCAAATAACGTAATATATATGTTCATTCATAATTACATTTATTCGTTCTATTCCCAAATCTCATTAAGTATAGCGACGAAGCCAACCTGTATGAATACCTACAAGTAGCTGTTTTCCTTATGTACTTACAGGATTACACGAAAAATGTATCACCGTTGCCTTTAATCTGTTTACTAATGAAATCCCTTTGATGACAAATTGAAGAAAAACAAGTGGTAGCTTACGAATAACGACCGTAAGTAGAAAATGTAGCAGATATTTTTGTTTTTTCTTATAATTTGGAAGGTAATCACTTTATTAATATATTCTGTTCTCGTTCATTAAAGAAATAACTCAGCGAGTAGCCAAGGTAGCAAATTAGCAAACGTTATTCATTTATAGAAAATATTTTTTTTTAACGAAATTTCAGAAGAGAACAAAATTCTACAGGCACACACGCATCACGCTTTTTGCGTAAGTACCTAGGTGAAAAAATATTTGTCGTTTGGACAAATAAATCTTATTAAAATACGAGTTTAGGTACCTACCCAACATTTTGCCACACTGCAAAAACTTACCCTTTGCAATCAGTTTTTAGAATTTCACAAAAGTAATTTTGGCATAACAAAGGCCCCTACCCCTTCTTGCCTAAGAAAACCCTTTCTGTGAAAAAATTGTGCCTTAGTTATTGTTCCGTCTAACAGATTTATATTTTTCTTCACAAAAGCGAGCGCAAATACAAAGGTTCTTTGTTAATGTATTTATTTTTACAGTTGAATTTATTTTTCACCCGTCGTCAGCCTGGAAGAAAATTAGTACAGCTACCTATACTACCACGTGGGTCAATATAACCCGAAATAATTATGGAACTTACCTGTTTTATAACATTTAAAAATAAACATAATAACATAACATTTAATTTTTTTTTACTTTTCGTGGGGTACTCACACAAATCTCTGTTTTGACATTTTGCTGGGACGTCAGTTAGCCGCGACCACGACCAGTGAAACCTGTGTCGAAACGTCGGTAAATTAAGGTAACAAAATAAATTCGCGATAGACCCGTTTCTAAATGTGATTTATTACCTGTTTTATGTCAAAGATTTTTAATATAAAAAATAGTCATTATCAAATTATTTGTATCATATTAGATAATTTTGATAGATATAGTCAAACCTTTAACAATCTATAAATGTCGCCATAAAGTAACAAAATCGGTTTATGTTTCTATATTTTATCTATTTTGAAAGGACAGTTTGGCGTCCTTATTAAAAAGTTTTGACTATGAATATTCAGTACAGTCTCGAAAATATTCTGGCTCGTCTTTCTCTAAGGAAAATGTCTTTACAAGTAAATTCGAGGTTTTTACTACTTTTTTAGTTCATTATACAAAATAAAATTTATTATTGTATATTAAATTAAATTAAATCTCACAAAAAATGCTATTTTTGGTCAAGTTCTTCGGGGTACAAAAAGTAGTGGTTATATAAAATATGCGTAACAACCAAACTTATTAAATAAAATTATTACGCCGAATGCCATTATCCGCGTTATTAGCGTTTTTGCTGACGTTTGATTTTCACATGCGCAAAAAAAACGTTTAAATATATTACCTACGGGTCATTATGACCCAACTTATCTGACACAGGGTTAACAAAAATTCCAAGAATTAATTTTCATTTACGGTTGCTTATATAGTCTCTTTTAATAAAACTCGCTGGCAACAACTCGATACAAAAAACCCTTTCACGTCCTTGGAACCTACCTACTGACAAATATAATATAACGGCGCGATAAAGAATATTTTATTAAAAAAAACTGTGGCCTTTACCACGAGTTAGACTTTGATATATTCGCTAACATGTGCGTAACTTACTTTCTATGCATCTGGCTCGTACTGGTATATTAGTGCGAGCGAGATGTATAAAAAGTAAGTTACGAAGACGTTAGCGAATATGTAGTGTCAAACTCATGATAAGGCTACAGTTGCACTAGATTAAATTGGTGGTTTTCGGAAGCAAATGCTTGAGTTACTTTAGAAAACACCGAAATCACCATACACGTGCCTTTAAAAATTGAGGAGTTCCCTCAATTCCTCATGGATTTCATCATCAGATCAGAACCAAAAATATTGCGGAAACATCTTGGAGGTAACTTCATTCAACCAAAAAAAGAATTACTCGAATCGGATCACGGGTGCCACACTAATCGCTGAATATATCTAATACAAAAAAAAATCATCGTCATTATCATCAAAACAATCATCATCATCAGGTCCACTTTATCAAATTGGTGGTTTTCGAAAGAAAATGCTCGAGCTGCTTAAGAAAATATCCAAATCATCATACATGTGCCTTGAAAATTGAGGAGTTCCCTCAATTCCTCATGGATCCCATCATCAGAACAGCACCGGAAATGTGGGACCGCCTTGAACAAAAACAACAACAAAACAAATAGAACAAAAACAAACAAAAATAACAAAAAGAGAATTATTGAAATCAGACTACGGGACACGGGTCATAAAAAAAACACCAAACCGAATACAGAACCTCCTCCTTCTATGAAATTGAAGTTGGTTAAAAATGTTGGTCTGAAACACATCTCTTTCAAATCCCCAATTTGTTTTACCTAATAAGATTTCTCTGAAAGCACCGTTTATGTAAGATAAAAGCAATTTCACTCATATAAGCCCCTTAACCGCGAATACGCCGTCCATGGACAAACTATTACAATACCATCGAGTATTCATATGAGAACACATAAATCTAATCCTTCCCTACAACACGGCATGCCCTGAAGCAAATTGTACCAAATGATGAAGATAAGTGAAATTTATGTGTAATGGTATCGACTCCTGCCCTTTGTATCAGTATGTTTACATCGATGGCGCGAGTAGATTGCCCATAATTTATGAAGGTTCATATTGTACCGGGACTTGTAGGTAGGAATCACCGGTACAGATACATCGATAGTAATTGCGATTGTATGTATAAACGATTAAAGTAAACAACCCTATAATGGACGTGGTGCCAATAATTAGATGTAACCTACAAATCCTGCAAAATAGGTATTTAACGTCAGTTTTTAAATACTGGCAACATTTTACGATAGCAGCTACTCGTGACAAACAACAATAATTGGACAAGTGTCTAATTTTATAAATATAAATACTTAATAAATCGAAATATTTATCAGTACGGTTTTTACTCACTATTATTTTTAGTTGCTTTTGGCGACATGTTTCGGATTCTTTGGGAATCCATCCTCAGGCACGAGTGTCCGCGGCGGTTGTACGTCGTGCACTGCCTGACACTCGTGCCTGAGGATGGATTCCCAAAGAATCCGAAACATGTCGCCAAAAGCGACTAAAAATAATAGTGAGTAAAAACCGTACTGATAAATATTTTGAAATATGTCTCACGATAGTTTAAGTGCGCTTAATAAACCGGTTAAAGAATTTAGAAGTTATGGTGGAATAAAGAAACTCACATATATACATACAAACATGAACGCTGAAAACATTACACTCTCTTTTTTGGGCAGTCGTGTAAAAACTAGCCAGCATCACAATACATAAAAGCGTCAGCGTAATGGTGTCAGTATGTCAGCGTCAGTGTGTACCTAGTATTGTATCTACTTATCGTTTTTAATAAGAACCTTCTGGGACAGCTACTTGTTTTCATTTAAGGTATAATGGCAGTCATTACCGCATAGAGCGGAGTGCTGCTCGCCATTACCACCACCGTCCCAATGACAGACGATCTTTAGTTTCGGGGGGTCGTTTGTCTTTAAACTTCTACGTAATGCTAGCTTACGGTAGTGTCACTGTACTTATTACTGGACTTGGTAATGATATTATGTTTAAATGTAACGTTATGTCAGTTATGTGTGTGCAATTCTGAAAACCTGTATATATTTATTTTATTTATTTATTACGGTATTGGTAAGGTATAGTTTGTTACTAATATTTATGAGCAAAAAAAAAATGTTTGCTCATATTACGGGTAGAGAATGCAATGATGCATTAAGTCTGTCTTTTGTATCTTTTTGATGTACAATAAAGTTTAAAATACATAAATACCTAAGTATATGGTAGAATAAATTAAATAAACATTCTTTCTTTATAAGACACCAGCGATGAATCTCAGATAGGTTTAAACACACGTTTAAGTGTGAAAAGATAACATACACGACAGACAGAGGATGAATGACCTACAAGCATGGATTTAGTATCTACAAACTAAAAAAATATTATGGATGTAGATTTAGGTGGAATGTATCTGTATACATAATGTATGCATGTGGGTAATGTAATTCAATACACTAGTTTCCAACTTCAGCGCAACAAGCTTATAATGGTCCCACTAACTTAACATCAGTGATGTAATTAACAAACAACCGCACTTAGCAGAACACGAAGGTAAATCAGGCTTTCAATTACGCATGGTCAAATTGTTCATTACGAATCATGAGCTCAAGTTAAACCAGGGATGTCATGAATTCATGACTGAGGAGGTACAAATGTTGTAGGAATAGATGATGTATCCCTGTCATACTGAAATAACAATAAAAACCCAATATTTACATCCATTCGTCACCGAACCATATAAAGATCTCAGCACCTGAGTCTACAAAGAGTACAAAAACGTCTAAATTCAAGAAGGCATCCCCCAAGACTGGTGTGGCGATTGTAGCCCTAGCTATGGTGAACATGGTGGCTGCAGAGCATATCAACGTGCCCCATGTAGCTAGATCTACATACGAAGTAATCCTTAGCAGGACCAGTGCTGCCCCGCTCATGGGTACTCAGAAAAAAATATTTTTTTGTAAACAAGAACCAGATGTCAACTGATCTTGTTCATATATATTGATCCGACATGACTGTACCTTGGACTAAGATAATCTAACCAACGGTTCCAGAATGCTAAATTCTTAACATTCAAGAATGTCTTGTCACAAGAATTCGATTAATTGGGTGACCTTTTTTATTTGATAATTTTGGTTTTGATACAGTTAGTCCTTGACCTTATGTTTGCTTGCTTTTAAACTGTATTTATATTTATCTAACAATATGCTCTGTAATAAAAAAATAACTGTAAAATATTCTAATTTGCTTACTTATTTGATTTATAATGTAATATAATTTCGTCATTTAAAATGTTCTTCCCTTGTAGCCCCGAATCACTTGGCATCGTCTACCGTTTGCCAAATAAAAAGAAGCGAATCACACCGAGGCGGAGGGTACTTTAAATTCTCATCTCGATGTTTCTGTTCCGTAAAAACAGAGGCAACTGAAGCGCAGCTGTTTGCCTGATTATGCTAACGATAATGCGACACTAAATCAGAATTACTGCGGTGCGCTTCACTCGCCGCGGTAATCCACCTTTTCAAATTGTTATCGTCTGCACAGTTGACTGATAAAAGTATACCTTATTACAAAGACATAAGGTCTGCGAATGGTCAGTTAAGAGTCTTAAGAGTGAAGCTGAATCATTGACGGAACTTTGTCATCTGTAGCTTATACAGTTTATCAGCAGGCCTATTATTTTTATCGATTAGCGCTGTGGATAAGACAATTGTCTTAGCTATGATTTTGATAAAGTTTTGTTAATAGATAAAGTTTCCTATTCTGTACAATATAAGCAGCATTTCACCATATGTCCTAAATAAATGCCGCATGCCCCAATAAATTTTCGTTACACAACAGAAAATTACATACATTTTTATTGTTTTTCGTGTTTATTAAATTGGGATTTTTCGTTTATTCCTCCAGAATCAGGAGGATTTTATCAAAACCGCAAGCAAAGTGAAAGTCGGCTCTCCTAATATCTACTTTCTGACATCGCTAAGTACCTCATTAACTCCAATCTTAAATGCTAAACGTGCCAACTATTCTTATCTCTATTGTCTCTAGGTACACACGAGAACATTAGCATCACAAAAACTTAATTTAGGTAGCTTGCTAGCGCGAAAAACAAACATGATATAAATTAAACGACACTTTCGAATTCCCCGTCAAAAGTAAACAGATTTTAATTGAACGCATAATTAATTTTCGATATTTATGGCCTGTGGAAGTTGTGTAATTATTTTGACCGCAGTACCCTTTGCTTCTAAAATTAATAACACATGGTATACTTAGGTAAGGTGCGTAAGTCTAGCCATGTACGATTCGATTTATGAGAACAGTAACCGTAACGTTTATGTCCATCTTATCCGCTACGAACTCGGAAGGAGTTTGATGACTGAAGGAGATAAATTGTTTTATGGTTACGCTGAATTTTATAGCAGGCACAAATCTTTCAAATTTGTTAGTCCATTTCGGTATCAAAATCTTTGAACAGGTACCGACAGGTACTATTTTATCTTACATGTATGGTTAACAATAAAATCTTTAGTTATAATAACATTTTATCTAAACTACTTCATCCATGAGTTCAGTTTGGCATCTGAACGAGTAATATTCTAGTTTATTTGGACTTAGTTTATTCAGTTAGAATAATAGTTCAGGCGTAACTATGGATGGCTTTATTGTCGTGATAAAACAACCGTCACATTTAACACCGCGGGACTAAAAGTGACGGACACTGTTTTATCACGCTGTCGCGTGGACAAGAGCGACCGTCACATCAGTAACCTTATACCTATGTCAAAGAGGTTGTAAGATATTTCACTATTTGACTATGTATAAATGATTTTATTCGTGAACATTAATTACTTTAATTAAACAAAAATTATTTTAATTAAAATATTTTTCATGACACTTGGATTAATGTCAGAGGGAGATGACTTAAAATATGTATATTAACTCAGATACGCAATATGAGATTGACTCATTATAGTTACAATCTTAACCATAAAATTTCAAAAACTTCCTTAAAGTCTGTAAGGAACACAAAATGTAAAAATGACGAATATTAAGGATAAACTAAGACAGTAAGACATTTATGAACAACGTCATAATAAATACTTAATTTGATTGCAACTTTATCCCTTATCGTCATGGATAAGATATAACACTGGCAATAAGTACATACATACCTAAATCAAATTGCGACATCCTTAAAACGCCACCATTATATTTTGTCCGATAAAGAACAGTTGTCAGGGCAGCTTGTGGCGAGCTGTTGGGAAGTAACGACCCCACTGGCCCGAGTACTCCCGAGAGTCGGTCAGGGTCTCCGTCTCCGGCGTGTCTTCGTCGGTCGGAGTGGACCCCAAGGGGGTCCCCGGCAGGACTCTCAATTCTGGCTTACCTTCATTGGCCGTCCAGAGAGGAGTCGTTAGAGCTATACGCTCCAGGGGTGGAAGTGAAACATGCATAAGACGCGAGTTGACAGTTATCAGCCTCTGGGTAGAAAGCAGCGTACACCTCTCGACACCACTGAGTCGCTCACACCGGTGCGAGAAAATAAAAAAGATGAAAATTGTAAAATGGTGTTCAGTATCCGATCGACGAATTCATGCTGTCTATGCGAAATGATCATTGATCCCATATCGTAACTTCTTCCAAATTATCAACTTATTAGTGTGAATATTAATTTTATTTTATTTTATTCTTAAGAATTTGTATGACTTGTAAAATGTATTTTATTTTCACCAATAAAAATCTGTATATCTGTATATCTGTAGTAAGTAATTGACTAATCGCATGCCATGCTCACAGAGCCTTAGTAATTAACTTACAATAAAAGAAATATAAAGTGGGACACAGAACCAATTAGCTAAAGCGGGACGAGTCTTAGGAGTAGTCTAAAATGGGTGACTTTGCTAGCTTTGTCTGAATTCGAAACGAGGTAATCACGTTAAAGTTAAACAGCTTTTTGCAGTTCGGTTAGTTAAGTTAGAAGTCCGAAGGCTTATTCTGATTTAAAAAAAAAGATTTTTATCTCGTTGTGATACGACCTTGACACTTCACGTAGTTTCACGTAACGATAAGTGCAACGAGATGCATGACAACACCTGGCCCTATTTCACCACGGTGACAGGTGCGACAATTGTCAAAATCACTATTACTGACATCACGGGCCTCCATAGCCTACGGTAACCGCTTACCATCGGACGGGCGGTGTACTTGTTTGCCACCAACATTTTAATTTAAAAAAAACTCCATTATATCACCAATAAATAAGTACTTATTTTGCGAAGCTAATGACAATTGTCACAAGAAACACGACAATTGTCACGAAATTCCGACACAGAACTCATTTCCTGTCAAGAATCACCGAAAATTCTTTTAAATCTGTGACAATTGTCATCATCATCATCATAAACTTACCTGTTTTTTGCCGATATAATAAAGTTTTTTTAAATAATACAATGATGGTGGCAAACAGGAATACGGCCCGCCCGATGGTAAGCGGTAACCGTAGCCCATGGAGGCCTGTGACGTCAGCAACAGTGACCACCTGTCACCGTGGTGAAATAGGGGCCATGGCATTATTTCGTGATCACCAATCAGCGTTAGCGGCTCACGTTGATTGATGCAGGCAGCGCCGCATGCTAACTCAATATCGTGTCAAAATAAGATGAAAATTTTCATATCTATAATATTAACTTTCTTTTAAAATACTAATATATTCTCAGTGTGAAAGCTCCTCAAGTGCATGTAATGGAGACAACGATTAACCTAACGACCCACTGTTTTAAAAGATTATTATATCCAGAAGGCATATAATACACTTGTACAAAAGTTTCCGGTACACTCGACTTAGAGCTTTAAGGTACCGTTCGGATTCAGACTGCACCAGCGTTACTGCTGCGGTATTTCGGGGCGACATTGCTGTCAGAAATGTCAAAATTTATGTTGACGGTCATATGTTTGACAATCGCGGCAGCAATGTCTCATCGCAATACTCCAGCAGCTGGGGCTGTCTGCATCCGAACGGTACCTCTATCTTTAAGTTTTTTTTCATGAAATAACCGCTAATACCTGCCACACATGTTATACCTCAATCCGATGACAATGCCACTCGCTCTTGATTTATAAATCTTAGTGGGAATTGTCTCAGGATGTAGGTTGCACCTATTAATGTAATAAACATTCTCTTTTTTTTAATTATCTGCCTATGTCTGTTTTTTTCCCCAATAAAGAAAAAATAAAATAAAATATTAGTACCCAGAGTTTCACTAGTTACCTCATCTTGTCAAAACGAGTTCAACAATAACAAACTCCAGAGATACCCAAAATCCAGAATTACAGCAAGCTCTGATTCCCTTGCAGGTGAAAATTGCATATTAAACCCGCGTGAAGTTAAGCGAGCAATTTTGGATTTGAGCGTGTGCGGGAAAATAGATTCCACGCCTGGACCCGGTCCAACCCGGTGGGTTTATTGCCACGTAAATCCTTATCTGGAGCCAATGGCCTTTTGTAACGTATCTGCCCACTATCAGATGGAGATTAAAACTCATTAACATGAAACCTAATGGATTCCTAATAGCTGTACCGTGAATTTTTTATACGGGAGAGTTTAAATGCTGAATGAAAAAAAAAAAAGAAGTTAATAAGAAGATAGCTTTGTGCAATTTTATTCGGTGAATGGGGAACATACGTAAGTATACAAAATAAGATTAAATTAAAATGAAAACCTCTTATTAGACATCGATTAAAAATCAGACTGTAGTCGAACCTATGACCCAGGCTGTAAAGAAATAAATCCTTAGATATGTCATTTCCATTTGCAATATAAAAAAAACTAAATAACTTTTGAGAAAAAAGTTTAGATTCCTTAAATGTTTTATCCACATAATATATAAAAAAAAGTAAAGTGAGTAGGTCATTTTACCATCCTGTTTATTTTCACTGTTCCAAATTTAATTTAAGAACGTTTGGCAAAAACGAAATGGCGTTTAGTTTTGTATTTCTAAATGTGACGAGATTACAGAGATGTTTACAAAAGAACAACGCGCCGAATTGGAATCTAATTGAATACCCAGCAGGCTTAGCACAGGAGCGCCAATCACGACCTCGAGATAAACTACCCGTCTTTTTCAACCTGTATTAATAAGCGAGGGACGGGTAGTCTATCTCGAGAGCGAAATACTATCACGCCGCTCCTTTGCTAAGCCTACAGGAGCGCTATTTGGTCATTAAAAATCTAATCTTGATTTTATGTCGATACGTTATTAATCTCGTCGCTCTCGCATGTGCAAGGCGGAAAGTTTCCTAAAAGTTCTATGAAACTTCCGGAAATAATCACAAAAATAAAAGAAAGTTTCTAATTTGTAATTTAAATTTCGTTCCCCAAATAAAATATGAGAATTTTCGGAAGTTATTCCATGTAATATCCATATCGAAATTTCACAGTATTAGATTTTTCCCGACGGCAAATCAGTACAGTTTCGCGCGTACCAATAAGAGCGAGATGCACTGTGCATAACGTCGAAGGAAAAATTAAGGATTAGATTTTTAAATTTCGAATTTTGGCTTCAGGATGTGAGGAGAAAATTCGGGACCGTTGTGTTTCCACAGCGTACAAGATTTTTTAGTTTCTTTAACGTGCATTTGGATTTCACCTGAAATTGCAACGAAAACGAAAATATACAATTACCCACTGTTTGTGCTAGAAGCGGAATGGTTAAGCCATTACTATTGTGAATTTTGGTAAAATACACGACGAACAAAATAGGCAGTATAGGCACATATATGTATAAACCCTCCGCCACACCAGAACAGGTGACGTACCTAGCAGAATTTTTTTGTACCGCCAAAATATATTATGTTTTTGTTTCTAAGACTATAATCATTGTAAGTATGATTGTATGTAATAAAGTAATATGTATCTATGGGCCTTAGTTACCTTATAATGAATGATATTTAATTTATAAATGTCGTAATAATTATTAGCCTCGCATTAGTTCCTAATGGGTGAATATGAACTACTGAATTACTTTCTTCTTTACTTATTGGGTTTTTATTTACCTTCGGCGAAATTATGAACCTCCCTATAATTATCCATGAAACATAATATCAACGAACAATTTTATTCAATTCAATCTTTATTTGCATACCAAGTAGATACAGTATTCTATACTTACGTTACGGCATAATCACAATGTTGAGGGGAAGGGGGTTCTTCCTATAGTGAAAGAAAAAATAAAAATAACACAAGTCGTTTTTTCCCTTGAGAGTGACTCGGTTGTTGTAAATATAGATACTTTAAGGACTATTTTTTTATTTTATTTTATTTATTTAATTACAATTATAAGCTTACAGTAATACCAAAGCGCCTATAATGCTAACAACCGTATTTAACAATACATAATGAAACAGTAGATTTTTTCTCGTACACGGAGAGTAATTCTCAACATATCCCACCTCGAAATAGTCTAATCGTCACAAAACGTAATTACGGGATAATTTTGTTTAGATCCTACAGAGAAGCATAAGTTTACAGTCAACACTGGCGCTAGTGCTTTGTTTTTATTGCACCGAAAACGAGCGGTTTCTTTGTTTACTTTGTTTCCGGATAACCCTAGTTGCTGACGGAAAAAATGTCAGGTCATGGGTCGCCAGAGTGCAGACCGCTGTACGCCGTTAACTTGAATGATTTCTGCGGCTTGTTCGGGATTTTTCACCTCTGCCGCGACCCTTAACACTTTATTTACCCGCTTTTTCACATTCACCCCTCCGGCGTATTACGGCGATGTATAAATTAATTATGCCGGCCATTAGGATAAGCATTTTCTTTTGTAGCGATGCTGTACGTCCATATCAGCTCAAACGAAGTAGCTTTATTTGAAACAAAGCGAAAATTACATTTTAACTGGTCCATCTGGGCGCCACATATCGTCCGAAACAGTAACTAGAAACTTAGAAGTAAACGGGAGAGACGCTTAATTAACTTTAAAGCTAGACGCAAACTTGTACTTATTTGGGAGGGGAGGATAGGGGGACTAGGCTCTCTCAGGCCGTGTAGCCCCATAGCGTCATTGCTGACCACGACAAACGCATGAGCGAGAATGTTACTTGTGACCTCGCTTTCTATCTACTAAGTGAAATCAGCAAGCGCATTTTATACTAGTAAGTCTGAGAGAAAGACTGCTTGAAAATTGGAATAGTACCTTACTGTTCCACACATCGCAATATTTGGTGGAGCACGTCGACTGTGAGGTCACAAGCTGCGAACTTCCAAGTAACTGTATTGCGAACTTCGGAGTTCACTCCAGTTTCGATAAGCACGTACATATCACTATCACGTTACTATAACATAGCCATACTGACAACTACTTAAATTTTTAGTGTTCCGTACAAAACTTTATTTATGGAACACTTATGGGATCGGCTAAATGCGTTTTTCTCAGACACTGTTTAACGGAGATAGTCATCATCCAGATGACCTGCGTCTTGTCGCTGGCGCTTCTGCAATCGACTGTGTGAACTTTGGAAAACTCGCTGACACTTGCTGCGGGAGATCGTGAGTACCTTACCGTGAATGTTTTGTTTTATTTGGGGTATTTTCATCAATTTATTAAGGTACGGTATACTCGACTCTTTAGATATCCCAACAGAAAAAAATCGACAGGTCGTAGGGTCTGGTCTTTTTGGAGGGTAGAAGGATTACCTTTGCGAGAAATCAATTTGTTGTGAATAATTTTTTTGACTGCCAGGCTGCCAGCAAACTCAAGTTCGACGTATGGTATGGTGCTCCATCTTATTGCATCTATGCCCTGCAGTTGTATCCTTCAAAATCATGCAACTGTGAAACCAAAACTCTCACGTCATCTTCACGTCTTCCACTGAATTTGCACTAACGTTATTCCCTTGATTATTTTCAACTTATAGGACCAGACCTTGTGATTTTTTCTGTGGGGATGTCTGAAGAGTCGAGTGTACCTTAGTAAACTGATGACAATACGGTTTTACTCACTATTATTTTTAGTCGCTTTTGGCGACATGTTTTGGATTCTTTCGGAATCCTTCCTCAGGCACGAGTGTCCGCGGCGGTTGTACGTCGTGCACTGCCCGCGCCTTTATATTTGTCTTATATATATCTAAATATTTTGAAATATGTCTCACGATAGTTTAAGTTTGATTGATGACAATATCCCAATTAAAACAAAAAATTGACGATGAGATAGCCAGCAAGTTTTTCAAAGTTTATATAGTCGCTTTCAGGAGTGCCACGACGAGAAGGTTATGATGTAATTCGATCCATCTGCATTAAATATGCATCTGCAAAAAAATGGCATCAAATTGTTGTTAAAAAGAATAAATTAAATTAAGAATATCTTGTATATTTTTATTTCTGACAATGTTTCAAAAGTGCAAAAAATTTTGGCTCATTTTTTATTTAACTAGGTAAGTTTAATATGTATGATTCCCATTATACTATTGTTGACATTTGTATTTTCGTTTTTTAATGGTTGTTGATTTTTGTCATTTGTATATATTACTATATTTATTGTTTTTATTATTTGGTATTGTTATTTAATTTAGTGTGTCGTGTGTTTATAATTTTATTTGTATTGTAATTTTTGACGTGTTTTTGACATTAAAGATTGATGTAATTTAGGTTACCCAATAATCTGCTTGTTGTTTGAATTATACACTTATGAATTTAATATAACATTTACGGCATTAGTTTCGTATTCAACTATATTGCTAAACTTAAATTGCAATTTCCTTTTAGCGGTAGATCATATTGTACCAACACCGGCTGTTAAACTGTAATTAACTTCCGAATTAAAACCACAGCGAGCAACTCCAAGTTTAATTGTATAATGCCTACGCATATTATAATATAATTGTTTAATTAATTTAGCTTTCAATATACATTTTAAATATTTTAACCTGGTTTATTGTTGTAAGATATAAAGTGAGGATTTTATTTACACAATGGCTGGTTATTTACTCGATACAGAATTTTCATCATTATATCTTCCTTGACAGATGAAAGTAGGTAATGAATTATTTATATGCATTTTATTTTTAGGGTTGTAAATTTAGAATTAGTTATGAAAACTTAAAGTTAAGTTAACATACCTACAGATTACAGGTCAGATTAGGATCGTTTGTGGTGAGCGTTCCAACTGAACGTCTAGCGACCTTCACCAAGGAGGAGTTTTGGCCGAAGGGTGTCAAGTTCTGGAGTTGCAGGCGTACTTAGGCTATGGAGACTGCTTAACATCAGGCGGGCCGTATGCTTGTTTGCCACCGACGTAGTATAAAAAAAAAAAGTTGCGGGTTCCGCGGCTGACTTCCTGACACTGCGGGGTTGCGTAATGCATCGCAACCATAATATGATTTGTAGTGTTTAGTTTGAAGGTATATATCGTTTTCAAGCAAAAGGTACCATTTTGTCGCTTGCCAATAAGAACCCTCTAACAGGTTATTCATATAAAGATGCAAGCAAATTTCGTCCTCATTGTAAGCGACAATGTGGTATTTTTTGCTTGAAAACGACACATATATTTGTATATATATATATATATATATATATATATATATATATATATATACATATATATTTTTCATTTTCATTTATTTAATGCAAAAACCATGGTTATAAAAGGTGTTACATAGAGATTTGGTATGGTACATGGTCACCCTGCAAGGGCGTAGCAATGTCTTAAAACTAGTTAAAGCTAAAAAGTTAATTTATACAAAACAAGATATGTTTAAATTGGTACTTTCAGTGGAAATATAATAATAATCAATTCGTAGTAAATATATAACATTGAATTGGTGAATTATCGTCAAGAAATAATTTTATAATTATAGCAAATTAGAATGTTATATTGTCAGTTTATTCAATTATTCCATTATAGTGTCAACAAATTGGTATTCAATTAGGTAATTAATTATGAGATAACATTATTGAGTATCATATGTCATAAATTCTTGGTAGGAATAAAATGTTTTATTAAGTAGCCACGATTTTAGGTTATTTCGAAATATATTAAAGGTTTCGGCTTGTTTGATGGAGTCGGGGATTTTATTATATATTTTAATTGATTGGTAATAGGGCCCGTTTTTATATAATGTTAATTTAGGCTCTGGAAGAGCTAGCTGATTATTTCGACGCGCGCTTGTAACATACTGGAAGTCAGATATGTGTTTTCTTACAAATAGTCCAACCTCCAGTATGTATATGCATGGTAAGGTAAGAAGCTTCAGGTTAATAAAATGTGGTCGGCAGCTTTCTGGTTGTCGGATGTTAGCTATAACGCGTACGCATTTTTTTTGTGCTATAAATAAATCTTCGACGTCTGTGCTATTCCCCCATAAGACTACTCCGTACCGCAGCCATGCATAGGCATATGCGTAATATGCAGAAAGTGCACATTCTACGTTTGTGTTCCTTTTTAGAACACTTAACGCAAACAAAAAACGTGATAGTTTGTTCCTGACCTCTTCAATATGCGTTTTCCAATTTAAACTCGTGTCAATGTGTAGTCCTAATAGTTTGAATGAGCTAACCTCTTCGATGCCAAGTTGTTTTGACGTTGCCGATAAATCTAAGTCTTCTTTTTGGTACGGATGAAATTGAATTATTTTAGTTTTGCTCATATTCAGTTCTAAACTATGTTCATTTAGCCAATTCGTAATTTCTGCCAAAGTTTCGTTGATATCGCTCTGAAAGTTATGGTTTTTAGGACTTCTAAACAAGAGGGACACATCATCTGCGAACATGATGCAAGTGTGTTTAGTGATTTTAGGCAAATCATTGATATAAACTAAAAATAGGATACATCCTAAAACTGACCCCTGAGGTATAGAACAATTAGTTATTAGGGTGTCTGATTGTATGTTTGAGACTTCACCTGTTTTTTTGTCATGATGTTGGATCTGTACGCATTGCGCCCTGTCTTTTAAGTAGGATTGCAACCATTTGTGCGCACCGCCTCGAATACCTATTCCATTAAGTTTATTTAATAGGATAAAATGCGAAATTTTGTCATATGCTTTCGTCATATCTAACATTAAACCGATAGCATAATGTTTATCTCTTAGATAATTAAGAATTTCATTGACATATTTATATACTGTGCGCGTAGTGCAGTGTTTTTTTCGAAAACCATTCTGATTTACATCTAATAGGTGGAATTTTTCTAAAAACTTGTAGATGCGATTTGCCATTGTTTTTTCGAAAAGTTTGGATATTACAGGTAGTAAGGCTATGGGTCGATATTGGTTTGTATTTTGTGGGTCAGTTTTATTTTTAAGAATAGGTTTTATTATTGCAAATTTTAATTTATCTGGAAAAGTTGATTGCGTATAGGACTGGTTAATTAATTTAGTAATTATAGGTGTAAGTTCCGTACTACAGTTTTTTAGCAAAGCTGTGGGTATTTCGTCTATGCCGGCACTATATTTGTTTGGAAGTTTCCTTATTATTGATTGTACTTCGTTATCAGTTACGGGGCTAAGGAACATCGAGTTTATGGCAGGTTGCATAACCGGCCGTCCAGTTGGTCGGTTGCTCGCTGTGCAAGATGGTGCACCCACGGTCGAAAAATAATGATTAAATAGATTTGATACTAGTCGAGGACATTCTACGGTGGAATTGTGGTGTTTTAGTGTTATGTTAGGCGAACGATTGGTGGTTTTTGAACCGATTATGTTATTGATCATGTTCCACATACTTTTAGTTTTATTACTTGAACTTAGAATTTCACGGGCATAGTTGAGTTTCTTAGAAGTTTTTATGCTCTTTTTTAATATATTTTTATACGTGTGATAGTGTTTTTTTAGTATTTTATCGTTAGACTGATTGACTAACATTTGGAGCAGTCTTTTGTGCCTGGATGAACGCTGAATACCGTTTGTGATCCAAGTTTTTTTCCTGTGGAGTTTAATTTTTAAAGTTTTTAAAGGTATGTATTTATTTAATAATTCTTGCATTTTATCATCGAAACGATTATAGTTTTCATTTACGTCATTAGCATCTTTGATAATATCATCCCATTTAAACTGCTTTAAAGCGTCTCTAAAACATGCAATATTATGTGAAGTAAATAATCTTTTTTTTGTATACATGTCAACATTTGGCCGAGTTTTGCTAGTTGAAAATTCATAAATCAGGGCCATATGATCAGATATGCCTAGGTCCTTTACAAAAGCGGTACTATGTTTGTTGTTTGAAAAAACAAAGTCGATGCATGTTGAGCTAGTGCTTGTGACCCTAGTTGGTGCCGTAACTTTTTGGTGTAAGTTATATTCTAACATTATATTTATAAGCTTCCGATAATCATTCGAATTTTGAAAAGCATCTAGGTTAAAGTCTCCGACAACAATTACTTGTTTGTTTATTTTCGATTTAACTTTACTCAGTAGTTGGTTTAGAGCATCAAAAAATACATGTATGTTGTTATTTACTCTGTATACAGTTATTACCAAAATATTAGGGGACAGTTCTACCGCACAACACTCCATAATATTGTCTATAGACAAATCAGATATGTCTTTTATGCATATGTATGCTAATTTTAAGGTATTTGTTTATGGGCCACTAGTTACCTAAAATAAAGTTTTTATTTTATTTACAACTGCATCAACTTTAATGCTGCAGCGTTGCAGAGGGAAAAGGGCGGACGGTCACTGTCAATGTCATGGAGCCCGATTCACATTTAACAACTTGTTACGGTTTTGATCTTATCTTATTGGTGCATGCATTTGCCCGCGAAATGAAGTGAGTCACGTGAGATTCGCGCCAATAAATAAATAAATGAACGAACGAACGAAGGAACGAATGAACAAACGAACAAACAAACAAACAAATAAATAAATATTATAGGACATTCTTAAACAGATTGACTAAGTCCCACAGTAAACTCAAGAAGGCTTGGGTTGTGGGTACTGAGACAACGATATATTTTTATTTTATTTTATTTTATAGCCTTTTATCAGAATATGTGGTATCGTTTGTTTAATTATCTTCCATTGCTAATTCTGTGTGCCCTTTAGCAAAGGCCTCCCCCAACATTTTCCATTCTTCTCTCTTCTGTGCCAGTCTATTCCAGGTTTTGCCAGCTGTCTTTACCAGATCATCCTGCCATCTTCTGAAAGGTTTTCCTCTCTTTCTCTTGCCTTCTCTTGGGTACCATAGTGTTGCTGATTTGTTCCATTTGTCTTCTCCTCTAATTACATGGCCAGCCCATTTCCATTTAAGTGTTCTCAGTTTTTGCACCACATCTTGGGTCTTTGTAGCTTTCCTGATTATGTTGTGGTTGATTTTATCTATTTTCCTCTTTCCCATCATGCTTCGTTCCATGCTTCGTTGGCAAGTACGAAGTTTGGTTTGTTGTGATTTGGTGAGCGCCCAAGTTTGGCATCCGTATGTTAAAATAGGGAGTATGCAGGTATTAAATAATTTTCCTTTAACTGAGATGTTCATTGTTTTGTCTTTCATTATTTCTCTGAATGACAACGATATATATAATATACAAATACATAAATATATAGAAAACACCCAAGACTCAGGAACAAATATCACATAACACAAATAAATGCCCTTACCGGGTATCGAACCCAGAACCATTGGCTTCACAGGCAGGGTCACTACCCACTAGGCCAAGACGACGACGATCGTCAAGGTCGTATCAAAACGAGTTGAAAACCGTAATAAATTGTTAAATTTGAATCGAGCTCCTTGACAATGTTCGAAACCTCAACGTCAAAGTTGAAATGCACGTAATAAATTCAACGCCGCAACTACCAAACGGCAATAAAATATTTCCGTTTCAAATCATTTAAACCCGTTACAGCGAAATAGCAAATCCTTGTATATTTGTGTATGTTATGACAGGGTCAACTGCAAATTTATGTAGATTGAGTTCGTTTCATAGCGATGCGTCGTGTACATCGCTGGCAAGAGATAACACGGAATTTATGGTTAAGACTTTATTACGCTTGTGATGTCCCACTACAAATTAGTTATAGTAAGCTTATTGCATTGTTCACTTGGTTGTAAGAGTGCAAATTAAAATATTCATTGCAACGAGTCTCGTTAGTTGCAAAAGGCTACTAACAAACGACTAAAGTTGACGGTTAGGATATACACATGTAAATCTTATTTTTACACGTAATTGTAATGTAAAGTACTACTGTCCAAGAATCTTACAATTTTAAATTATAATATGGATTTGAAATGATTTATTTTATGATGCCCACAGGAAAGTCGCATAACTATCTACTAAATCTAATACTAAAAATGTAGTTGATCCTAATATGCTTGCTACATCATGTCATGTGTTAACTATGATAAATTCCGGCTCTGTTTTCTATACCGAGTATGTCCAGCATTTTTGATAAATCTCGTTCATTTAAATTTTATTAACTTATTCTCTTTTAGTGCAGACTTATTTAAAAAGTTTTTCGCGCCCCAAGAGCACATAACTTCTCAGCTTTAATATTATTTCCTACTCAAGTATTTTTTCATGGAAATATCCAGTAAACAGAGAAACATGAAGCGGAACTTGTTCACTCGGTTTCAAAAGGAATAATTTTATGAACGACACAAACTGTGAGTCGGAAAAGCTTGGTTTGTAATAACATTTTTCCGGCGTTATCCGTGACGACGGAGGTTTTCAGCGAAAGATTGTCTTGATGGAACATTTTATTTCGACGCACAAAAGACAATCCTGCGGGCGCCTGGGACCCTGATGTTTTAATCATAGCGCCATTATGAGCCGCTCCGAACGTTCAGTTAAGAATATTAACTTTTGTAACTCAAAACCTTAAACATAAATTCAGAGACCTTAAATTCTTTAAGCTTTTGCTGGAAATAAATAAAAAATAAAAAAAAAACTAATTTTACTAAAAGTTCCATTTAGTTGTTGGTCTATGTATATTATGCTGATTTAAGTACAAAATTCTAGGGCTCATCAATTTTGCGAAATAATATGTTTTTTTTTTGTGTATTTTTCCTACTAATTTGACCGTTTAAATGAAATTTAAATTATACATATAGGTTAGATATAGGTAGTTATTTTTTTAACTAATCAGATTGCTCACAAGCACTAAAACTACCAATATAAATCTAAACTATTGACAAGTACATTTTACTTAGAAAACATTTTATAGATGTCAAAAAAAGATCCAATTCAAATAAGAAGCTTATTTATGTGACAAATTAGCGTTTTTTAATTTATTTCTATTTGCATTGTTTTGTTAACTACTAATATTATTTGTAACTTTATTTATACTCTGATGTTCAATTCTAATTCTTATTGTTATTATTACAAAAAAAACGATCATTATACGACAAGTAGTACAAGCTGAAATGTACGTATATTTTACCTGTGTGAAAATTGTATACATGTTATAAATAAACTAAACGAAACTATGAAATAAGAACTCAAGTTGCAACAAAAAATATAAACAATATAAGCATGTCATGGATTTTTATGGTACAATTAGGTCTTTCTCGTCTTACTAAAATAGGCTCGATAGGTCTGTTTTTTTATTACGTAGACTAAAATGACGTTTCATGTGTAAGATATGACATTTCTTAGTACCACATGACATGTGTTCAGACCTATCTTAACAAGTAGGTAACAGATAAGTAGGTATTAGCATACCTAAATACCTACTTACCTAATCTAGACAGATTAAGTCTCTCAATCGTCTGTATGTGGCA
Organism: Cydia strobilella; assembly: GCF_947568885.1. NCBI lineage: Eukaryota > Metazoa > Arthropoda > Insecta > Lepidoptera > Tortricidae > Cydia > Cydia strobilella. The sequence continues at coordinate 3,589,352 of NC_086049.1, read as the reverse complement.
CCACAGTCCTGATATGTAAAGGTGACATCTACCGAAACTATTGTGTACTAGTATAAGTGCTCAATAAGCTGTTAGCTATATCAATGTATGTAATTGTTCATAACCAATCCGTAGTGTCATAGTGTGGCGCTGTACTTAACTATATAAGCTTCTACATGTATGTAGATAAACTCACTTTTTCTAACCAGCCTTCTGTAAACATTAAATTTAGATATCAGTATTCCCTGCTTTCATTTGGTCGCCATTACCTCCAACGCTGAACAACATGTCATTTTACTCTACGGAATAAAAAACAGAAATCACAAAATTGGCCAGATTAAAGATACAAGATACGCAATCGTTAACCCAGTCGCTGCGGATTTGTTCCACACTAACGCCTATTAAGATAATGGAATACTGGTGTAAAGCTCAAAGAATGTGTGTCTGGCAGGTCGCCAGCGCAGCCAGCAAATTGTCGCTCCACGGTGCCTCACATGAGCCACTCGCCGCCTTTCATCGGCTTGACACCTTGTCAATGGTGCGGCGTTATTCGCTGACTTCGAAATCGATTTTCGACCGCTATTTCACTGGGATTTGATGATTTGTGAACAGTTCTGGGATTAATCGGTTTGTTTTAGTTTAGTAGATGCTTAACTGTGAAATGCCGGTTGTGCTTTTATTTATGAAGTTTTTTAACATACAAATTGTATACCGACTCTCATAATACTATCCAGGCCGCCTTTGTTGCTTGTACAGCCATTACATAGTTAATGTTATGAATGAATGGATGAATGAATGGATTAATGAATTAATGAATGAATGAATTTTTATTTGTATCAAACAAGCGTATATATACAGGTGTTGTTAAAGTCTTTTTAATAGGGTTCCGTACCCAAAGGGTAAAAAACAGGACCCTATTACTAAGACTCCGCTGTCCGTCTGTCCGTCTGTCTGCCACCAGGCTGTATCTCATGAACCGTGATAGCTAGACAGTTGAAATTTTCACAGATGATGTATTTCTGTTGCCGCTATAACAACAAATACTAAAAAGTACGGAACCCTCGATGCGCGAGTCCGACTCGCACTTGGCCGGTTTTTTGATATATGTAGATACATACCTAATTGAGAATATAAAAACTTTTTATCGACAAGGTAGCAAAGCAAAAGAAGGGTAATGATAAAATCATAACCCTTCTTTTGCTTTGCCGTAGTCAGGCAGAAACTAGAGTTATATTACTTTTATAAATACCTACTTATACAATTATCTTAAAAGGTGGTTCAAATAAAGCAAAATTTGTTTGAATACAATAAGATTCAGCATATAATCTTTAGAATTAAGTGTTTGATCGATATGATAGATTGAGTAGTGTATGATTTTAAGTTTTTTTTGTTGATAAAAACCAAGCTCATTTCATCTTTAATAAACACGGACAGTTGTATTGAAGTTACTTTATGAAGTAAAGAGGAGTGTAATTAAAACCTCATCTCTCGGGAAAATTAAACCGCGAGCAGTTAATGGATCTTAACTCGATTCCGAAACGCTAACTTTGTCGAAAGCGACTCGTTGCCTTCAATAAGATTCAGAAAACTTTGAGGAAATTAGCTTCCTTTTAAAACAGTTCGCTAATAAACTATTGGAGAAAACTAGCAAGTCTAGCAACAATGCTCGTTCCCTGAGATATCTTTCTGATGGTATCTTTTTCTTTGTATTATTGCTTTGCTGGTCATTTTCTTATGACGGTAACTCCCCCCTCAATTTTTAGCCTGAAAATTTGGCCATGTGATCGTCTAGTTAGGAGTAGAACCTCTCGAAGTGAACCGCGGTACGGTACCGCTTCGTTCTTTGTTCTTGTTCTTTCTTCGTTCGATTCGCATTTGACTACCGAAGTCTAAGATAAGATAAGATAAGATAATCTTTTATTGTATAATTATAGACAGGTCGACCTAGGTCGACATTTTAAAGAAACCAATCGTTTTTGTTCCAACTCGTTAAACTGTATTGCAGCCGCCTACCGCGCTCCGTGAATAACCCGCATACTACAGCTGACGACGAGTACTCCCTGTTCCATTTAGTAGGTTGTATTCTTTAACTCCACCACGGCTTGTAAAAACCGCCAACGGATAAAAATAAAAATCGCGTGCGCACCAACACATTTTTACGTTGTTTCGTTTGCCAAAGTCCGCCTTCGGCATAGAAAATCTGCAGCAAACTTCCGAAACCTCGTGGTTTACTTGACTGAAAACTCAAAAATCAACTTTGAGTATGTAAGCATAAGGGTCATATTTATTTGTATCGCAGTCCGTTTATGAGATTAAGGTAGGAGGTACGGAAATACCTCGATACCAACGTCACAGCAGTTTGCAATTCGGATCGTTAAATTGAGAACGAAACAAAAATATGAATGTAACCCAGAACTGTATGCATGCGTTATCAAATTTTAAAATTGGAAGGTACGAAGTTTCCGTTTTCTATGCATGTTAAATGTAAATATTACTAGCAGAGGCGGGATTCTACGCTATTTTTGACACTTCGCTATTTTTGAGTCCGATACAGATTTAGCAATTTGTTACGGACCGTACGGTCGAGTTATAACAATATCAAAACATTTACAAATAATTAACCACATAAAATAAAAATGAAATATAGATTAAATTGAATAAATCAAATTTATTGTTAACCAGCACAGAACATAATAACCATACCAGTCATATACCAGTGTAAAACTGTGTTCAAAATAAATAGGGTAAATAAACTAATTTAATAATATTTACAAATTGTTAAATCAAAATATCGCTCTACTTTTTAACCCACTTCTGGGTAACCAGAAGGAGGAGGAGGAGGGGAGGAGGTATTCGGTTGTGGCAATTTTTTTATGCATGTTCACCGATTACTCCGAGTCCCGTGATCCGATTTGAGTAAGTAATTCTTTTTTTTATGTTAGCATTAGGTACCTAGTAGTAAATACAAAATATATTTATTCGCACAAGGACTTCAAGACAAGAGCTGTATCATTAAGGCTAAGATAATAAATGTAGCTGATACAAGTCGTTGTATTTTAAATCGTCTACAATGGTTTACCTTCTAATGGTCGGTATAGTTTGCGGTCGAAATGACTGAACACTCACTTTACACAGAAAACACGTTTTCATTTCTCATGCTCTGAAAGAGGGTCATTGTTGTTCTAAAAGGTGCGCAGAAAATGATACGTGTCTGCACTAGAGCATTTTACGTTCGAAGTACGACTTTTTTAATTTTTTTACGATACGCAATTGAAATTTGAGTTTAAATGGATTTGTAATAAATTTTTCATTTTGATATTTGACTCTCCATTCCATAAATAACGATACTTTTGTCTGAATTGTTAATTGAAAGTACCCTCAAGAAATACTATAAAAATGTATACTTAGTCATGTTTTAAAAAAAATACATGCATTTTACTTTCCTCGTATTCGAAATGAAAAGTAGAGTGTTTAACTCGGGTGAAAGGCATCATTTCTGCCTCGGACTATTGGCGCTCTCACTGCATTCGAGCGCCAAAATACCTCGGCAGAAATGAGTGCCTTTCGCCCCTTGGTTAACAATCTACTATTCCCTTACAACAATACAATTGTATGATTAATCGTCTGTAATAAATACAATTTATACTCGTATGCACCTATATAGTCTAAAACGTACCAACAATACAGTTTATTAAAAACCGGCCAAGTGCGAGTCGGACTCGCGTTCCAAGGGTTCCGTACATTACACAATTTAAACAATGTATTTTTTATGTGAAACGTGAGTGAAATGTCTTTAAGTAATTAAGTCCGACTCACGCTTGACTGCACATTTCTAATAGGTTTTCCTGTGATCTATAGGTAAAGATCTATATTGTGTATTTTTTACAAAATTTTAGACCCAGTAGTTTCGGAGATGGGGGAATGGTCATTTTTTGCCTATTTTGTTGAATAACTTCTAAAATGTTTATCCTAAAATTATAAAAAAATATATTTAAGATTCTCATAATGAGCTCTTTTATTTGATATATAACACGATATAGTTTCAAAAACTTTATTTTACAATTTTCTCATTTACCCCCAAAAAGTGGCCCCCGTGTTAAAAATTCATTTATTTAAGTTACATGTCCGTCTTTGGGTCACAAATTTACATATGTATACCAAATTTCAACTTAATTGGTGCAGTAGTTTCGGAGAAAATAGGCTGTGACAGACGGACAGACAGACGCACGAGTAATCCTATAAGGGTTCTGTTTTTTTCGGAACGGAACCCTAAAAACACTATCCAAAAGGGGAGCTTTAATTGAACGTGTAGTTTCTCTCTGAAAGCTTTCAAAGGAAATAAATTGTAAAAAAATGAAACGCGAGGTTCTTTACGGGGACTTACGCGGCACTCTGTAAAGCGGCACTTAGTTTAGCGTTCCTTAATGGTTGCTGTACGGCTCCTGAAGAATTAAGAGTAAAATTAAGTTACGAGTTGAGCAGTTGATTAAGATATTTCAAATTTGGTGCGCACGCTTTACTACTCGTTTGAGGAGTGAAGTGAACCAAATGAAGTTGCTGATGTATTTGTTTGGTTTAATAAAATAGTGACTTGACTTAGTAACCCATGGAAAGTGATACAAATAATGTGTGGTGCCTTGCATTATAAAAGGGTTGGCTTGTTTTTTTTTTTGTATGTTAATTATGACAGGCGCAAGCAACGAAAGTTTAATTTCTGAACTCTAAAACTCACCGGATCATTGTCAAATACTTAAAACACCATAAAAACCTCGGATCTTTTATTGATTTTGAAAAAAAAAAACAAACTAAAGACTAAGTTACGGCAAAAGACACCAAAGGGGCCCACTGACTATGTCCGCAAGACGATAAATTTGATATTATCAGCCTGTCAGTTGTTCGGAGCTGTCAAATTTTTGTTCTAACCCGGCAGACTGATAGTCAGTGGGCCCCTTAAGAAAAGAAGGACCCATATTTAACGTAAGGCCAGGAATGTACCAATTAAATTGGTCATATAGTTCGATCCTAAGAGGAATCGTTGATTTGCCTTTTTGGGGGCTTCCCGACGCTTTCGGTAAATTTGTCGGGCATCAACCCGACCGTAGACCGGGATTACTTTGATTCTTGGGGTAACATTTATAATATATGTTTAAACTGTTCAAATTAGTTACACAGAAATACAGTGTTACTACTAAGGTACTGCGAACTACAAAACAAATAAAAATACAAAGATATGAAACTAACTACGAAACGAACTATATGGAATTGGTTGCTAAACGCATTTATATAATAGGTATCTGTTCAGGTTGCCAACCACAATTATTCATAAATGCGTGTTATAAACCTAAGTACTTGTTATAGTTATAATATCGTTAATTAATGTTACCTCACGAATCAAAGTACCCCCTCCCCCAACCCCCCAGTCTACCGTTATTGTCTTCAGTATGTACACTATATATATCTAGCATCCAATAGTTGCGGTGAATAATTTTGTAACTGGGTGCTACTAAGAGAAGCTACAAAGTATCACAGATGAAATTTTCTCGGAAAGGAGTAATTCAAAATACATACACATTAATTGAAGGGTACACGGAAAGACATGTCTAGTCACTTTAGTATTATTTTGAGTAATAGTTTGGAACTATGTCATAATGTATGGTAATTCCGTGACCAGGTTTTTTTAACTAAAAAAAAAGTTGTGTTACATATATTATACAGTGATAGCAAAAGATATAACTAATAGTTCATTAAGAGCTCTACATTTTTAAATAAAAATCTCATTTTCCGGTAAAAGTGACTAGACATGTTCTTTTCGTGTACCTTTCAATTAGTTAACTGTTAATTGAAGAGATAGGTAATTTATTTATCTCGAGGAAGACGGGCTTATATGTAAAATATTTTATTAATTAATTATATTGAACTTCCAGAGATGCGAACTGACAGGGACGAAATTGCTTTTTGAAGTTTATTCCGATTGCAGTCTACGTTTTTCCAATATTTGCATAATGAAAATCTGTAAATGAACTAAAAATAAAAATCAGTTGTACAACTGGTGAAAAAAGTGATTTTGTCACTTCCGAAAAGCGCACTAACTGTTTATTGGATAATGAATATAATATATGGAAATGACATGTAATATAATAAATTGAATGTAATTATTTTTATTATTGACCGTAGATGTATTTCATTATATTTTATTATGACGATCATTATGAGATATCTATAATAATAATAATAAAATCATCTAATCCAGATAACATTGGTCCATAATTAAAACATACATAACATTTGCAATAAAAAGATAAGATTAAGTATGAAAATAAATAAGATTAAGTATAAAAGATAGACCCATTAAAATTAAATTGACTGAGCATTTGATAATTGAATGATAAAATATAAAAGACCTTGACAATTAATTGATGATTTAAAAAAAACACAACAAAATTAAAATTAAGATACATGCGCAAATCTATGCTTTGCCGTTTTGACATTATTTTTTTTATTATTATTTTTTCTTTGTTTTTAATCAATGTTGACGATGCGTGTTGCAGATAACTTACGTGTAAACGAACGTTCTGTTTTGACGAAACCTGAGATGGATGAGCTTATTGTAATGTGACGAAGCCTGCGCTGTGGATCTGATGGTATGTTTTTTATTTGACATTGTTACAAAATAAATAATATTTAATGGTTTGTGTATTGCTTGACATTTGTATAATTATAATCAATTGTTTTTTCCTACTTGACTATCATAATATAAATTCGTATAGATAAGTGTACAAATAATTTATATTGTAATTCCATATTATGAAATAAAAAAATCTAAAATCAAACAAAAACTTCCACAAAACAAAATCGTCCTGAATGTACCTAGAATGGGTCATATTTTCATGGTCTTATTGCGAAATAATATATTTTCTTTCAAAGACTTTAACAACAAAGTTGGTCCACACGACGCTGCAAGGGTTTCCGAAATTTGTTTTTAATGAGTTATCCAAAGGAGACGTCTCCGAAGATGAAGTTGCGTACAAATCCTTTGAAAAGGCTTCAAAGTTGTGCCTACTCGTACCCGAAAAGTCTCCCTCAGGTCACGGGTTGAATTCCAAGTTAATTAACTGTTACCGACAGCCGGAGGACAAAATATTATGATTGTCTCATAAAACAGTAAGCGTAATTGCGGAATTAATTCACATCGCGGTTCTAGTCTTATGAGCGTACGGGATAAGTCACACCCTAACACAATCCTGTAGTATAAGCCGCACGTTACGAAATTTGTATCAAAACAATGAAAATGACATTTTCATTGTTTTCATACAAATATTTTAATGTTGAATCAGGACATCAAGTGTCTTAATAACAATGTGGAGACTATGTTTTAGGTAGGTAAAAATGAAAAAAATTGAAAAATGATTTATTGCGTTTCTTAACGTTTACAAAATAATAATCAAGGTTGGAATTTCCAAGTAAGCATATTATGAAATACTTGTGTCAGGAAATCTCGCTCCTCTGAAATTAACATTGTCACTATAATATTATTACTATAATACAGAAAACATGCATTGAGATTTACAACATTTATTTTGTTTCACATCATTGGTAGTCAGATAACTAAGAAAATCGAAACGTTGGCATCGGACAAATTAATAAGTAGGTACCTAATTGGATTTTTACATTGTAGCACAATCGGATTAAGTCTAACCTCGATATCCTTCCGAAGATATGAAATTTGGTATGTATGTTAATTAAAGGTCTCTTTTTCATGTCCACACTATTTGACATTTGGGGACCTCGAGGAATCGCAGCCCTCTTGGAAAATGTGTGCCATCCTGGAGAAATTTGCGTTTTACTCTAAATATACGTTCTCTATGAAAATATGGTGTAAGGGAACATTAAAGCTTATTAAATTCTACACAAAAAATCCTAGATATCTTTGCGGGAAAAATACATCTTATTATAGAAAATAATAGCTGAATCCAGATTTAGCGCTTATACCCTTTCAGGGGATATTCTCTTAATAGGAAACTTGTAGGAATATGAATTCCACTTTTGTCTATACATTTGTACACGTTATACCCCAATATCAACATTTGGAAGATATGAATCTTTGGCAGGATTTCGAGGTTAGACTTAATCCGATTGTGCTATTGCATAACATTCGACAAAGTTCTATATTCTGATACTCAACATAATTTCAAGAATGTATAAATATTTTACTCGCACTTGAATTTGGACCGTAGTTATTAGGTACCCAAGTTTATGTTATCCACAGGTACCATATGTTTCTGAAGTAAAAGACGTTCATTCATTGGTTAAATTAGAACTGTATGTAGGAATGGGTCCTAAATTAATTCACGCCAGCGGCGAAGTTCAAGTCTTTGCCATGCGTGTGGCGCTGATGGCTTGTGTTAGATCACAAACAAGTTGCTCCGAGGATCCGTAATTAAGGTGAATCTATAGGTTGTGTATATCAATGTAGTTAATTGACTTGGCTTAATTATTTAAACGAGCTGTAGGAACTAAGGATGACTGTTTTGCTCTGTAGCGTAGAGCATGCAGCACGTGTACCTACTGTAGCTAACGAATTACTTCTGTAGGCTTAGCACAAGAGCGGCGCGAAAGTATCGCCCGCGAGATAGATTTGCCGTATTTTCTTACTGTATTAATTAGAGAAGGGTGGGTAATCTATCTAGCGGGCGAGATACCGTTGTACCGCTTCTGTGCTAAGCCTACTGATGCATGAGGCAAAATTACATTCAAGTGACCTTTACATTCGAGTGTCGTTACAACACGTGTGGGCCCTAATTAATACAAGTTCGAAATACTTGAGCTATATTCGCTCTGTCCCTTTCACATCGTTAGTAAAAAGAAAGAGGCAAAAAATGCATGTCGCATTTCATAATTACAGCGTTAGTAAAATTCTACTTTATTTCTAGTCTTTAAAATAAGCATACGACTTTCTTGATTTCGAACATCACGGATACAATACGTACGTAATTCATGAAGGCTGATATTTGCTTGTACAAAATTTTAAGGACAGTAGACCTTTATTTGACCTTAAATACGGAAATATCTCTTTATTTATCAAATTCTACGGTGAACGGCAAATAGTCATGTCATAATAGGAAGTTAATAGTCACATACGACTTTTTGTTTTCGAACGTCACGATCATCGTCCCAACGGTTGGCTACTCGCAAGCGTGTAGACATCTCGAAAACGCCAGTTAGTGTAAAATGACCGTGATATCCGTAACAACCTAAAGGGGCCCAATGATTACCAGTTCGCCGGACGATATCAGCCTGTCAGTTGTTCGGAACTGTCAACTATTTGTTCTAACTGACAGGCTGATATCGTCCGGCGGACTGGTAATGTATGGGCCCCTTAAGTGTAATCGGAGAGCTTACTTATACCGAATTCCTTAGCCCTTGACTCGCGTATGATAAGTAAAGCGATATTAATAATGACCTAAGTTTCACTTGCATCGTGGTTTCATAAAATCACATAAAAACTTTTTTTTTTATTCTCGATTAAACTGTCAATTGTTCTTTATTTACATATTATTTTCCTGAAATTTTGTTTGTATTGTTTTTGTGAGTTTATTGCGATAATTAAACTTGTTCGCTACGCTTGTGAATCTATTATAGAATATTTCGCTTGCTGCACTTGTAACTCTTGTAAGGGCCTCAATATACTTGAAGAAATATCAAATTTTGTTCTCTAATAATTAGTTTACAGGTTATTTGAGTCATAATAAAGGAATCACGCAAAGCACGTATGTAGAAATTCGATTAACGCTTCAAACGTGAATACGATTTCATAATGAATAGACTATTGTTTTGCTTAAGTCATTTGAACGTGAACATTAAATTTATGGCTAGAATTAGCGCGATGCTTTTATCGAGGATTAATAAATTTGCTTTTATAGCATAATGACAAATTCTATACGAATAACTCGCTCAAACATTTAGAACAGATTGATCATACCTCGCGCGTCGAATGATAGTCCCTATAACAGTTTATTTTTAGGAGTAGTAGCTTTCATATTTGTGGACATTTTTTTGAAAGTTTAGCAGAATATTATAAAATGAAATATATTTATGTGACTGCTACATAATGAAAGCATTTACAATACGACGTGTTGGGTCATGAAACGAGTTTCATGGAAACATCACAAAATTAGTTTATCTTTGTGTTAATAAAATCCGCCAGCCTCCGATGGCTCGGGCAAGTAGTCCGGATGGGGGAAGATCGCGCAGTCGCAAGCAGCAGGGAAGATAAACGATTTTTGAAGTTGAAGTTGGACAGAAACGGCTTTGGACAGAGAAGCATAGCGGTCTTTGGTGTCGGAGGCCAAGATCCACTTCGGGTCGTCGCACCACAGCAGTAAGTAAGTTGTGTTAATAAAATAGTTATCTTTATGCTAAACGTAATGTGCGGTTTTTGGACGCATCCTAAAGCGTTTATGATTGTGTGTGTAGATAAATTACGTAAATTCCATCGATAATATGTAGCACGGTCACCTCAAAGTGTCGAGTAAGAGAATTCGTTTCATCAATCAAGTATGTACAGCTAAGCGCGCATCAATCACAACCTACGTATCGATCCATATGTTCTTTCCCAGAATATTTATTTTCCTTTCGGGAATGGTTGACAAGGTTTTGATAAATTATTTGCCTACACACGTAACCGATTTTATGTCAAATGTAATTTTGCATGGGTTAGCACGTTAGCAGAGCGCTTTGAATGCGGTTGCGGTATAGATTATATCTTGATGAACATGTGCCTCGGATAGGTTTAGTTATCACAGGCATAACCACAGGCATAGTTTAGGTATGTACGTCGTAGGGCGTATGTCGATGTGTATTTAGTATTTGCATATGACTTATCTTAATTTTTTATGTCTTGTTGACTGGTAGGTGCACGTTCGAATTAGCCTGTTAGTAGGTATGCCTCACTACAGTTTAAATTCGATTACAAGCTGTATTATTACGTAAAACTTACTTCATTGCTTTAATCGAAATGTTACTAGTAAATCTATCTTAATTACCAAATAGCCACGCTACAAAATTGATGTTAAGTGTCTATTTCAACAACATAAAGCTGAGCGGCTAACATCTGTCAGCGCAAATGCAACGGCAACCATCCACAATGCCATCCCGGGTCGAAATTGGCAGAAAATCAAACAACCCCTAGTTTGCGGATTCATTTTAAAAACATGTTCAGTGCAATGCACTGCTACTTCATGTGTGCAGTTTTAGTGCCAAATAGGGAATATTTTTCGCATTTGTTTGTGCATAAATTGGGTTGTGAATCCTCATTGCTTTGCAATGAATGTCATTATATAGGTAAGAGTGTCTTTTTTTTAATGTTGAACATACACAGAAATTTGTATAAGTAACATAACTAGATGTATGGAGCATTGCGAACGTTCGTCCACTGGTTCATATTTATGGAGCGGAAAAAGGACTTAGTTTAAATCGAATTTTATTTTGTAAACTATACTCAGAAAGTACAATCATGGAAGAAATATGTAGATTATTCAATGGATTTTCCTGCTACATGAAAGAGGAAAACTTTAAACCATTTTGGAAAACATCAATGCTTCCTTTTAATTCATCTTAATTGAAGCTATGACGCTTCCCAAAGAATCCGAAACATGTCGCCAAAAGCGACTAAAAATAATAGTGAGTAAAAACCGTACTGATAAATATTTTTAAATATGACGCTTGTTCTCAAATTCATTAAACTTTTCCTCTCATAGAATAGCAACACACACAAACACAACTTTACATAAAAGGTCACAATCGAGCCATTCTAATTTACGGACAACGCCAACTACAGAGATCTAGAATGACGCTTACGCTTAAAGAATATTGGAGTGTGCAAAAGGAAAGCCATCATATAGGTATGTACATCAACGTCAAGTGCGAAAGAAGCAGATTGCAAATAAAAAAACGTGACCACTTTTGGGGTTCAAAGCGACCGCACGAATGTCTCAAAACCTAAGGGTAGCGGACTGGAATACGAAAAGCTGTATACAGGAGATATGGTGCTGTGTGACTATATCTGAGAATATTGTTACAAAAGCAAAGAATCGTTCGCATACCAAAAGGTAGAGCCATAATCGATCGATAGGCATGTCGCAGAGCTGGTTTATGTAGATTAAAAAGAGCGTTGGGCCTAGGACACTCCCCTGTGGAACCCCGAATTTTACGACGCACTCGTCACATACTTCCTGACTTTTACTTTCTGTTTTCGATTTCGAAGGTAATAACCCAGTAAAGAGAGCGATATATCTCTCATTCCTATACCTTTCAGAGTGTTTATAAGAGTGGGAATAGAAACCGTATCGAAGGCCTTTTTTAAGTCGAGGAATACAGTTAAACACTTCAGTTTCTTATCTACTTGTAATTGCATCCTCAGTGGAAAGACCTTTTCTAAAACCAGATTGATATGACGATAGAATGACTTATTAAGATAATTAATTCATCGGTTATTTATTCCTCCTCCTCCTTCCTCCTCCGTGATTACCTTTTGTATTATTTATGAGCTCCCGATATTTCGAGGGTCACCAGTGAACATGACGCATGTAACTGCGTCGAAATATCGGGAGATCTAGTATATATAGTAGGGAGGAATAAGTCTAATTACATATTATTTCTGAATTCAATACTTCCAATGCCGTTTCCAATGACACTTGACATCATTCCTATTTTGGTCGCGTTTTTAATATTCAACAGGCAATCCAGTTCATTGTAGATCTGTGGAACACACACACACAAACGCAGTAATACCGTGATAATGACACTTATGAAGCAAAACAACGGGACAGGAAAGGGCCTTGGAGAAAAGCTGAGGTAAATAAGGTAATTAGGGAGGCAGTAAGGCGTGTCTGCAAATGTACCGTTAAAGAACAAAGGTGTAGAACGGACGGTTCATAAATGGTCGGTTCATTAAAAGTTGCAAATTCTGAAATGAGTTTAAAACTAACCTCGGTAAACTAATTTACTGAAATGTGGTCGTAATACATTTTAGTTTTTGGCTATTACCGTAAAACAACTGGCGTTATTCATAAATACATTGAATGTAAAATCTAAAATGCCGTTGAAATTCGCTTGTTTGAAACTGTTACATAATGGATTCCTTAGAATAATACTAAAAACACAGAAATTTAGGACTTATTAACCTATCCAATATAAGCCTCCAATATTAAAGTGTCCACAATATTTGCCCCCAAATATACAGTTGTCGGAAGGAAATAAAAAAACCGACCAAGTGCTAGTCGGACTCGCGCACGAAGGGTTCCGTACCATTACGTAAAAAACGGCAAAAAATCACGTTTGTTGTATGGGAGCCCCACTTAAATATTTATTTTATTCTGTTTATAGTATTTGTTGTTATAGCGGCAACAACAATACATCATCTGTGAAAATTTCAACTATCTAGGTATCACGGTTTAAGAGATACATCCTGGTGACAGACAGACACACGGACAGATAGACAGACGGACAGACGTACAGTGGAGTCTTAGTAATAGGGTCCCGTTTTTACCCTTTGGGTACGCAACCCTAAAAATTAGGAGCAGTAGGCGATATAAGTAGTGCACTGAGTGCAGTGTTGGTTTAGAACTTGTTAACGCTTAGAATGAATTTAAATTATTGACATAAGTGAGAGTTTATCTTCTTAAAATCTTACTCACGCTTGACCGTTAGACTTCTTATAGGTTTTTCTGTAGGTAAAGAAAAATACCAAATTTCAACCTAATCGGTCCAATAGTTTCGGAGAAAATTTACTGTGATAGACGGACAGATAGATACACACACGAGCGATCCTATAAGAGTTCCGCTCTTTTCTTTTTCAGGTACGGCACCCTAAAAGTGTTAAATTATAACACTCCATATGTGTAGGCATTAAAAAACCTAGCTATGTCACATCCACACCTCGTTAATCTTCAGAACCTTATTCCCTTTTCGCGTAATTGTCCCCGGCCGTATCTCAAACTATTCCTTACATTATATAGGTACATATATATCGCTTCATTTTGACATTCGTTTTCTCATCGCTCCATTCATATTAAGAGCCGAGTACTTTACTAATTAAACAGGGAACACAATGTGTTCTGTATTTCTCGAATAAAGGAAAATTATTTTCACCACACCAGCTGTACTGGTAAAGGCTCTCTTGATTGTTCAAAAACTGATAAGAAAGTTGCATTTTATTCACATGTGAGGCAAAGTAATCAAATGCAAATTTTGAGTTGTTTTCTTATGTTTGCTGGTATAATTGACTTTTAAATGATGATTTTGAATGATAAATATTTAATAATATTCATATTTAAATCGATTTGCTTTAATCTTGTTTGATATTTTACAATTAGTATTTTCCTTGTGTTGCGGTGGTTTGTACGTAATTATTTATTGACAGAACAAAATATTGTTTACATTTAATTAGGCTGAGCTTTGGAAATATTTTCCAAGGGAAAGTGTTCACTACGTTTGTATGAGAAGCAGCCCACTTTCGAGTCGATCTGGAGATAAGTAATTTAGTGTTTCCACAAAGGTGCCTAGGTACATACGATACATCAGTTCTCTGTGTTCGAGCTGAATGACCGAGAATTGCCTCGCTCGATAGTCAGAGCGTAATATTTGCGAGCGCGGGAAGGTGGATCTAATTAAAGGAGTATGTTGGAGCGGCAGAGTCATTTCAACAGGTTACCGAGCCGAGGCAAATCATTACTCGGGCAAACTAGTACAAATGAAAAATGAAATGAAATGAAATTAAATAGTTTTATTCCGGAATAAATTTCCATATGTACAATAAAATTAAACTTACACTCAAATTTACAAATTAGGTAGAACTTAACATTAACTAGACTATAAACAATATAGGATGGGGATGTATTATAAATTCAACATACGCGATATAATCCCTTTTTATAGTTTTATTTCATGAGTAACTATCGCGGTAACCGAAGACAGTATTATTAACTAGACTAGACCTAGGGAGGGAGGGTGACAGGTTTGTGGTAGGTCCTCCAGCGCTCATGAAGCGGGCTATCGTCCCACTCCCACTCCCTCACTGCGGACAGCAGCGTATTGGATTGCAGTAGAAAGGATGACTCAATGCATGAACGGTCCGGGTCTAGGGCGAGGCATCCGACACTGCGTTTTCACAAAGCATCACGTGATCACAGATCACCCATCAGTAGAAAACGAAGTGTCGGACGCCTCAGCCCGGACCCGGACTAGCGTCACCCATCCTAATAAGCGATCATTTCTTTGAACGTTCCTTCATAATCGATTGTGTAAAAAATAATATAGGTATATTTTGTCTATGTGAAATGAAATCGAGGATCAGCATGAAATAAGTTGTCAAACGGAGTCTTGAACCTTTCGACCTCCACACTCGTGCGTGAATCGCGGCGCGCAGCCGCCAACGCGAGTGTGGAGTATAGTTCGCCAATCAGATAAAAAAAAATTAATCGAATGGCATAAAAAGTCACAAATAAATCGAAAATATAACAGGTATGTCACAGGTTTATATCCAAGGTTCTCAGCCATTGGGCTGCGTCAGGGGTAAGTGAGAACAGGTCATCGGGGCTGCCGGGGTTGGCTCTGAGGGGGCACTCGGCTCTTTTAATCGACCGAAAAAAAAGTTATGTGACTAAACATATCAGTTAGGTACTTGAACGTATAAAAGGGATAATATTACATTTATTCCTTTTTGAAGTCAGTTTTTATTTCCTTGTGTTGAATTTTCGAAAGTGTGCACAGGAATCGCATGACTAAATTCCACGTCCCCGTTTTACCACCGAACGTCCAGGCACAAGGAGCGATGTATCTTTACGTTGTTTACATACCAAAGCACAAAGTGATTTGAACCGCTTTCCATTGCTGAATGCTAAGGAATAAAATTTTCACTACACCAGCTCGGAAAGGCTCTCTGTGTACTTCAAAAACTGATAAGAAAGTTGCATTTTATCCACATGTGAGGCAAAGTAATCTGTTGCAAATTTCGAATTGTTTGCTCATGTTGGCTGATAGAATTGACTTTTAAATGATAGTTTTGAATGACAAATATTTAATAACGTTAATTTGGATTTGGTCTGGTTGCGTTTGATGTTTTACAGTTGGTATATTCCTTGTGTTGGTGTGGTGAAAAATTTTGTGTTTCACTCGGTGGCAAAATTTGTTTAATCCTCGTGCCTTGAAACCCTCGCAACGCTCAAGAATCCACTTTTCTAACCACTCGCTATGCTCGTGGTTCAATTTTGGAGTCTTTCGCTTGCTCGGGTATCAATCACGAGCGGTTAAACAACAACTTTGCCCCTTTGTAAAACAAATAACTATTGCTCGTTTGTATTCCCTGACGAAATCAATCTGACCTAGATCTGTAAAGCTCTTAGTAAGTAGGTAGGTTAATTTACCAGTGAATTTAAATCTAGGTTTCATTTGTTTAAACTTTCCATTACTAGTAAGTAGTAAGTAGGTACCTAGTTTGAAAAAGAAAGGTACCTTTTTTAGACGGTAGAATAATATATTTTGTTTCGTATTTCGTAAAAAAAGAAGTTTAAATATTTAGTGAGTCATTTATTGAGAAATATATTTTTGAAATAAAACTATGACAACGGATTATATCGCGTATATTGAATTTATAAACAATTTTTTACCCAGTAACCTAAATTGTATTATAGTCATAAAAGTAACGAGCTATTTATAATAATCTATTTAATAATTTAATTTAAAATTCAATATTAAATAAACTTAAATTTAAATCCTTTGCCAATATTTTAATCAAGCTTTACAAAGCGCCTCGACTTTAACGGTTTGATTGAAAGCGATTGGAAAGTTTCAATATTATTATTATTCTAAATACGCCGCTTATTTCCCTAACAAATTTCAAAAGTATACCTAGTTTTATATATGAGCATGAAACCTGGCATGCATGTAGTTTATGTTGGTAACGCAGCGTACTACGTAGTCGAACAAGACGCGAACGCGAAGCGAAGCGATGCGGCGCGGGGTGAATCAATCTTTTGATACCTATAGAAGTGTCCTAAGTGGGCGATCTCGTTGCGAACGCGAACGCCGTGGGCCCGCCGCGCCGCTTCGCTTCGCGAGTTATTCGCTTACGTAAGACCGTAAGAACGTTTCCCACTCTTTTTTTCACGTTATTTTTTAAGTCGGACTAACTAAACAAGGCCTTACCATCAAGCTACAACTAGAAGAAAGAAATATTTTAAGTAAAAATCTAGTAAATCTCAGGATGGCATTTTTCGTATGCACACAGAGTGCTGCGCTCAATCAGTTCTCAAAGGCGGCGGCGAGGTCAAAGCTGCCGCCCGCGCTCGTTACTTGCCTGCTCGCGGCACGGGACGGGTAGTGCCGGGGAACGTTTCCGATCGGAAGTTTTGAGTTTTCATATCCTAATATAACAAAATTATATTAAGTGTTTCCCTAACATTCGTGGTGGTACTCTACTCTATACATGAGAAAGAATAACAGCGCCCTCTTGACAATGGTCATATATTACTGGTCAGGCTTAAATTATCTTTAAGGTGACGTTTGGATATCAGCTGCACTGCATTACTGTTGCGGCGTCGTCGAACATCTGTCAATTTCCTTGATAAAATGAGTGACGTTCGGCGCCGCAATACTGCAGCATTTATCAAGGAAATTGACTAAGACAGCTAGGCTACAACTACGCCACAACCAGTAATTAATGCAGCTGCAGTGGACATTTTAAACGTTACCTAGGGTGTTGTAATTTGTTATGGTAAAATTTTAACAAAATTGAATTGGTTAATTATCTAGACACTGTTTGGTAGAATTAAGTAAATTAAATATGTTGAGACACCATTTTAAAAATCCGTGATCAACGTTTTTATCCTATCTCTAATAATATTTGTATCACCAACTATATAAGTATTTCAAATGTGTAACTAAATGTATGGATAAATAAAGCTATAATAATAATAATCTCTCTATTCGTACTGCCGCGGCTCACCTTAGTGAGTTTAAACCTATAAGGATCTCATATTACTCGAACAAAATTCAAATTCCTTGACTGTATCTACTATAAAATTGAATTTTAAGAATCCTTCTTGAATTTGCCGAATAGTATCTGAAAACGGGAATAATACCGCAGCACTGCCACATCACTATTTACGTACGAGAAGTCGAATCGTAGATCAAGTAGACTCCGATAAGTAATGCCATCTTCGTCGCCAGACTTACACTGAATAACGCAGCGTACTACGTAGGCGAACAACACGCGAACTAGAAGCGAAGCGATGCGGCGCGGGGTGAATTAATCCTTTGATACCTATAATAGAAGTGTCCTACACGGGCGATCTCGTTGCGAACGCGGACGCCGTGGGCCCACGGCGCCGCGCCGCGCCGCTTCGCTTCGCGTTCGCGAGTTGTTCGCTTACGTAAGAAGCAGCGTAAGACAACATACGCGAGGCAAAAAAACGAAAATCTTCGGAATACCTGCGTTATATTCGGATTGCAACTATGGCAGAGTTAAGGTACCATTCGGATTTAGACGCCATACGATGTCGCGCTCGAATACCGGAGCGACGTGCAAATTTGCATCCAATGTGAAGACTGCCTTACTGCTGCAGTATTGCATTGCGACATTGCTTCCGGAATTGTCGAAATCAGTATGGACGGGCGGATTGTGTCATTTGTGGCAGCAATGCAGTCGGCAGTAATATTGCGATGCAATAACACAACAGTAAAGCTGCCGACTGCATTCATGCAGGAAATTACATATTTCGATAAGATAAATTTATTAAAATCAAAATGTCAAAGAGGCCAATCAAATTAGATCCAAACTTTTATTTCAATAAATATCAATATAAGATATTTGTTTTATTAGTTCTTGATATTTTGGCACAGTTGCACATAAATTATTATGCAAGGTCCCACCCTACACAACATCGCCATATACCCTCTTTCGAATTCATTTGTTTCACGCGATGTCACTGCTAATATAGTCGAAGAAATATTATTTACACCGATGAATGTTATCGCTCGACTATTAAAGGATGACTCACGTTAGACCGGGCCGTGTCCGGGCCGGAGCTTCCGGCGCTTACTTTTCTATGGGAAGCATCACGTGATCACCTGTCATGTCATAGAAAAGTAAGCGCCGGAAGCTCCGGCCCGGACACGGCCCGGTCTAACGTGAGTCATCCTTAATTCGGCTGTAACGGCTGGAATGGATTATTCTTTATCAATAGGGTAACAAAACCACACCTGGTTTTACTTAAAACATAATTGAGCTAAACAATCTTGATCCTACTTATATTTGCCGGTATTCATATGAACCGTCGCTTATATCTCAACACTTGTGCTCTCATTAAGGGTTCTGCTTGGTTCTCGCTAACGCGTCTACTTAATTATACAAATGAATTGGCAGAGGTGTCCGTGTCCCAGCCATGTATCCTCCAAGGATGTTAAACCAAGAGTCGAATTCTCGAGCTAACCAGTTATCTTTTTCTGACCCTTAACAACTACGTTTAAAAGGGGGCTTAGACAAAATTGTAGTTTTTATTTTACAAGTTTTAAGGATGACTGATGATTAGAACGGGTTATGCCGGGCCGGGGCGTCAACCATATCGGTTCAACTTTGCTCGATTGGCAAAAAACTAAAATAAGTAAATTCATATTTCTTTCGTTACCCCGCATTTTATTATGAAATAGCTAGTGATATAGCCAAGGGATCTGACCAGTTTTTTTTAACCAGAAGCATATTTTCAGAGATATTGAGATAAAAAAAACTCTCGCGATGTTCATAGGTATCTTCCGTCGCAAGTTTCGTGCTGCGCGCTATGTCTTTTGTCTGCTTTTAATAATTTCTTGGCTTTGCGCCTCTTCTTATATGGGGAGCGCACACACTATTCTCCTATTCGCTGCCTCAATATTACAGGGTTCTATGTTACATTTTCAAAATAGTTGAAATTCGACTTAATGTCACTATGATAAAGTTCAAATTTCAGTTCGATAGAAATGAAACATAGAACCCTGTTATATTGGGGCAGCCTTTCGACTTGCTCGATAAGCGATTGGAACCTTCCACTCCTGACTTACACTCCTGTTACTGACGTGAAAATGGAAAATCGGAATTTCGTTACTGCCTCTGTCTCTCCAATAAGAAAGAGTGATAGAGAGGCACATGGGTAAGGAAATTTAGATTTTCCCCGTAGGCCCACTGATATAAAGGAGGTAACTTATTTAGTTGTACACTAATTTGTCGAACGAGGTTTGATTAATTATGGTATCAAATTTTGTGAAACCATTTAGTAGAAATTCTGTACATATTAATCACTGTTGAACTTATGTGAAATTCAAGCCTCCGCTTAGGGTAGGAAGAGTTTTAAACATAGTTAGTAGAGGTAGTGCCCGTAGACTTAGGAGAACATTATGAAGATAACTAGCGATCCGTCCCGGCTTCGCACGGGTAGTTCAACAAATTTACACAAAACCTTTACAAATTATACATATAAACCTTCCTCTTGAATCACTCTATCTATTAAAAAAACCGCATCAAAATCAGTTGCGTAGTTTTAAAGATCTAAGCATATTTAGGGACAGACGGACCGTCAGACAGCGGAAAGCGACTTTGTTTTATACTATGTAGTGATACTACCTAGAAGTTTGATAAAGAAATGATAATACCTAAGTTAAAAAAACCGGTAAAGTCAAGTGCGATTTGGACTCGCGCACGTACCATTACGCAAAAAACGGCAAAAAATCACGTTTGTGGGGAGCCCCACTTAAATGTTTATATTATTCTGTTTTAGTATTAGATTAGATTAGATTAGATATATTTATTTCACAACATATGATTACAGTACAAATTACATTAATGTCAATTTATAAGAATCTACATTGTGATCGTCAGAAATAAATTGAAATAATACCAAAAATAAATTTAAATAATATTTATTGTTATAGCGTCAACAGAAATACATAATCTGTGAAAATTTCAACTGTCTAGCTATCACGGTTCACGAGATACAGCCTGGTGACAGACAGACGGACGGACTGCGAAGTCTTACTAATAGGGTCCCGTTATTACCCTTTGGGTACGGAAATCTAAAACAACATTTCTGAATTATTTTTTTCAACGTATTTTGGGCCCTCTATACCTACAGTGGAGCCCAAAATCCTTTGCAGGGTGCCTGTACGCGTAACCTGCGTTTGTTTCAAAGTTAATAATCTTTATTCTTATGTTTAAATAATCAGATGTTCTTTGCTTTACAATATATTACTTACAAAGTACCAATCCATAAAAAAAAACAAAAACACACACACACACACACACAAATACAAAACAAAACACAAAGCAGTAAGCAACAGTCAGTCAAAAATCCCACCCCGCGTCATCCCCGGCGCAAAGGTGCCCAAAATGCTCGCCGCATTACCACGCTGAACCGCAATGGATAACCTCTGCACCAAGAATGACCCGGAGCGGGGATCAAGGCCCTTATTCCGCAAACGGTTCCCAACCTCCTTGAAAAACTGTTTAAATATAAAAATGTTCTTAGGAATGACATCAAGCTACCACCAGTTTGAAGTTGGTAATAATATTTCCTCTTGACGACCCCCATCATAGGCCTATTGCAGACTATACAGACAGTGTCAGGTAGGGTGACAACGTTTCACATGGCTGTGTAAGCCAATACGGGAGCGGCAACCACGACCGCAAGACAGGTATAGTGTGCCCGTGGAGAACAGTTGTAGCGCTGATGACGACCCCCAACCTGCCCGCGCAGCATGGTTTCCCCTATCACTAAGTCCGTCACTTTCGCACTCACATACTTGTTAGAACGTGACAGGCATGGTGATAAGCGTACCGTGCTACGACTCCAGGACATAAATTATGGAAAAATATGTTGTTTTGCTATTGCGGTGTAACATTTTCGAGCGAGTAACATTATAGGGTCGCAGGGTTTCCCACGAAGTATATTATGAGCCTATCCCAGATTATAAAACTACAGTAGATTCACCACTAGCAAGAATTTAAGCAGTTATAAAGGCATTAGCCTAGTCGATAGTGAGCCTGTCTACCTGCCGACGAAGCAGCAAGTCCCGGGTTCGTAACCCGGTAAGGGCTTTTATATAAATGTATGTTTATCACGAATATTCGTTCCTGAGTTATTAATTTTATCTATGTAAATACCTTTGTATTTCTCTATATAATGTCGTGGCCTGGTTCACATAGTACAAGCTTCTGTGTAAGATTGTCCTCAAATATTTATTTATTAATTTATTTATTACAATACAATACAAATACTCTTCATTGCACACCTCAACAAAAAACAATGCAGAAAGAAAACAGCAACAGAAGTACACAACAACAACAATAACAACAGCAGCAGCAGCAACAACAACAACAACAACAACAATAACAACAGCAACAGTAGTGCAGTACGTAGTATTAGTTACACGGTCGTCATTGGTCTAATTTTCTCGTGATCTGAAGTGAACTGGTTACTTTTAATATTGTTTATAGTTTACTTAAAAAAGATAATATGAAGAAAATTATCTCAAGCTATTATTTGTAAGTAGCATATCTGTGAATATATCTTCGGTCTCACCCTGTAGCCGCGAGTATCATATTCATACGGCTGCCCGTATTATGAGACGCAATATTGAGCAATGACGGCTAATATTCTCGCACCAACAACATTCTCGCAGCGTCATAAATTCTCCCTCCGCGAGAACTCATTACACAACGACGGAATAATAATTTGACGGCACTTTTCCTAATTGGATGTATCCATTAGTCTAAGATATCAAATTTAATTAAGTCTGCTATGAATTTTGTTTTAACAGAAATTAGTCGCTCCCAGAGATAAATAATTTAATAAAAAATACTATATTATTTTCTTCTCTTTACCTAACCTCAAGCCAGCCTTTTTTTAACCAGAAATGTCACTTTTGGCACTGACCGATCATATCCATAACAAAACAGATCAAATTCATAACCTGCTAGTACAAACGAAATACCTAATACGCCTTCTAGACCCTCGAAAATGTACATACGCTTCCATCTTCAAGACGATATTAAAGATATTATTACAGTTTTCTATCTGCGATCTCAATATATTTTCGGAAATGAGAGAATATTACACAACAATAATATCACACATCACAGTTTTTTGCGTTTCTTCCTTCCTCCATTGTGTCAAAAACCTTCTCAAATGCATAGCGATAAAAAGCATTTTATCAAATAAATTCAATCGACGATATGAATTCCACCAATATTCGATGCCTTTTAAATCAATTGCGCTATACATTTCATATGATGGTTCTAACGACAAATTGTTCGCATTTCGCAATACGATGGCTTGCTATATGTGGCGTATTATAAAGTCGGATGCGAATTTATGTGTCTTATGACAGATATCCAATATTCCCGGAGGCGGAAGGACCGAGTGCAGCAGAACACTCGGAGCACAAATCAAGCGGGAAAATAAAAAGGAATATGATAAAGCGACCGCTCGATCGACAACATTATTATTGGAAAGTATTCTGTATTAAAGTAACATGTATGTAGTCTGTTTCTTATATACAAAGGTTATAGTATTCTCTTTTCTAGGGATAATAGAGCCGCTCCGTTAAGATGACCTTCGTATGTTAATATTTTATTGCGTTGCGCTGACTTATTATTCTTATTCTTATATAAAATTTACAGATACAAAGGAGGCAATAACGTCTAAATAACTAAAAGTACCTAAACATTTTACGTGACAAGCTACTCCATCCATATAAAAATGTCAATGGGAGAGGTATAAGCAAGTGAACTTTAAAATGAGTGGTCCTATATAAAATATCTATCGTGAAACCTGAAGTTTGTTTTTGGGTAAATTATCCACAATTATTAGTGCACAAATGCATAATACGATTCATACGTATTATGTTGTATCCAATATTATCCTCAATTTGATACCGGTTATGCCTAGAGCTTGCAATTAGGAGGATAATTAGATCAAATTATGATACCACTATAACTTGGATCTTTTTAAATCAAGAGTGAATAGACATCTTTTAGGTAAGCATGATCCATCCTAGACTGCATCGGCACTTACCATCAGGTGAGATTGCGGTCAAGTGCTTGCCTTTTTGTAATAAAATAATAATAATAAAAAAAACCTAGTTTCAATATAAGTACTTCATCATCACTTCCCATTATTCGATTGAGCTGAAAATTCACATACATAATGTAACATTAAATAATTTTATGGTTTAGACACACTTGTTTTTAGTCACTCGCGCGACATGTTACGGACAAACAAAAACAAGTGAAAACAAGTCAGTCTAAACCATAAAATTATTTAATGTTAGTATGTCTTACCCCATATAACCATTCCGGTCGCAGAATCATCAAAGTAGTAACTAAATGTCAGATGTGTCGAAACGGTGTCGTAACCGTTACTACACTTTGCGACTGTGTTCAGTTTTGGTAACTTAGTGTGGTCGCCGTGTGCACACAATGTGGCCAGAATTGTTTCAGTAACTAAATGTCGTCGCCGTGTGTACACTTTTCGGTAACAAGGTGTCGACACATTGTGTACACTTTGCGTTCAGTTTGTGACCAAATCTCTACACAATGTGTCGTAACGGTTACTGAAATGTTTCGAAACATTGTGACCGCAAATGACAATATAAAGTACCTATTGAAAACGAGGGTTTGTCAAACTGTCCATTAATAGCAGTGTTGCCAGATCGTCCCAAATAGGACGATTTTCCGTCCTTTTTAATGCCACACCGTCCCTTTGTCGTCCCTTCCGAACTTTTTTTTTGAAATTTAATGCCATGTTGTCAATGATTGACGTTATGAAGTTCGGGTCTCTACCTTCTCTTAGCGCCTATCCTTTTGAAGGTATGCTTTACAGTATTAAAAACCTGTTACGAAAAGGGGACCAACCATTGGCGCAAGTAGCGAATCGCATACAAGAACTGTCGAAATTGAATATAGAGACTACTTGCAACAAATCAGATCCCGCCCTCAAAAACGAAATTTTACTGGAAACTGGTGAAAAAGTTTTTAAGACAGTCAGAATTAGTAAAAAATACTCGATATCTAAAAACAATAAGTTAATTTTTAACAAGCAGAAACGTCTGCGATCGATGCTATTAAGCTTAGAATAAATTTAAGTGGAAAAATTACTGCCTTGGGTGAGACTTGAACTCACGGCCTCTGGATAGATACTCCAGCGCTCTGCCGAGGCATCCAGAGGCCGTGAGTTCAAGTCTCACCCAAGGCAGTAATTTTTCCACTTTTAAATTTATTCTAAGCTTAAAAACAATAAGGACAAGTGGTTTCTAACTACTGACAAAAATTTAACAGAAATGCAATACGCTACTTGTGTAGAAGGAAAAATAAAAGTCTTCGGCGGGAATATAAAAAACAAATATATATTTTTTGAGTTGCCATTTAAATCATCAAACATAAACATATATGCCACAGCGCTCATTTATGAAAATGAAGAATTGAGAGAATATAATTTAGACGACATTAAATGCAAAGTTTTTGCTATGGATTGCAATACCGAAATGGTATTCTTTCCAATATTATCAACGCTTCGATAAATAAACATTAATTATTAACATTCTCTAAGCATACTTTTTTTAACCCTTATCTTGGCAAGGCTCAAAATATTTTAAAGTTTAATATTTGTTCAGTGGTTGACCATACTAAACTATTATAAAATAACAAGAAAAAAACCAGGGTTTTCCACTTTACGAGTTTTCGCCCGGGAGGCTATTGGTCATTAAAATCGGTTCGTGGCTCGCAGTCTATATATTATATCACAACCATACGTTTGTACTTATTTAATACTTATTTAAAACTTAAACTACTTAACCCTTAAATGCATGATTTTTTGTATAACTTTTTAATAAATTGAAATAGATGTGTCATGCTGTATAAAAGTAATAAATGTGATTTTGGATAGCTGCATATTGAGCCACGGACCATCAAATATACGATGCATATATACATCATTATGCATTTAAGGGTTAAACGAATTGCTGAGATCATTATACAGGATAATTAAAAATTAACGACTTAATAATATTAGGTATTCTAGTGAGATCCTCATAGATAAAGAAAACATATTTAAAAAAATGCAAGAAATGTCACGGAACGCTCACTTTTTGTATGTACTTTATATGTAACAATGTGTGAAAAATAAAAACTTTTATAAAAAAAAACTTCCGGACACAATTTAAGAATCACCAATATAGTACCATGTTTTATATGAAAAAAAAAGACCGTAATTACCTTTTGTATTGTTTTTGAGCTCCCGATATCCCCGATATGATATAATTAGGGTAGACAGAGCGCAGTCTACACAACTTTGACACCCACCCGCTATCTTCAGTCACCCGTGAATAAGATGCATGTAACTGCGTCGAAATATCGGGAGCTCAAAAACAATACAAAAGGTAATCACGGTCTATATAGGTAGTGAAACTAGCCGTGAATCATTCAAAACTCTTATAAAAACTTTTATGACAAAAACAAAAAATCTGGACACAATTTAAGAATCACCCGATTGCGTCGAGGAATCATTTGTTTTTTTGTTTGTTTTATTTCCTTCTTGCTTCTTTTCTTTGTCATTTGTATTCTGTAGCAATTGGTTAGATCTGAAAATAAAGATAACTTGCGGTCACGTTGGGCAAAAAACTATGTTTAGTTTGTTTTTCTCAGGGCAAAAGGAACAGTATTAATATGCAAAATAGTAAGGCACAGAAATACCAAAACAAAAAGTCACAAATTTTTACGCAAATAAATCGTACTTTTTTGGTCTGTCACTATTATTTCTACGCCATTATAGCATATTTTTGAACCGCTCATACGAAAAGTACGTAAAATCGTACTAAAATGTGCGGTTTAGCCAAAAAGTACGATTTTAGTACGGTTTTGGGCGGGGTACGTTTTAAGTACATATGCTATTCAAAAAGTACGTAAATAAAAGGTACGATCTGGCAACACTGATCTGAAAACAAATGAGTACAAGGAACCATTTTGCAAACTTTGTTACTACTTTTGACATATGTCTACACAGTGTCTACACAGAGTCTACACAGAGTCGTAACATTGCGACTACTTTGTGACTGGAATTTTTCTCAGCCTTAAACCATATTTTTACATCATAATTACCAAGTTTAGTAGTATGTAAAGCGTTATTTTATTATTTAGGTATAGTATATGCATCGGAGCACTAAAATTGCATCAAATAATGTAGTTATGAACACATGCACTGAGAAGTAAATAATTTCATTTCTGGCTAAACTAAAATAATGAGGTGGCGCGTTGATAAAATTACACCTAGTTAATCAAATCACTCGAGCAGTTTAATTTCCCATAGTATTTAAAGCCATAATGTAATATAAATGCAAACAATAAATACTTACGTCTTGTAAATCCTTCTTAGCGATGGCGTTTGTCACTTGTTTATTTTTATTTAAGTATATTTCCATCTGACAGTTCCCATTTGAAACGAACAAAATGAACGAATGATTTTGGGATAACTAGTCGCAAACTGGTAACAATGTGTGCACACGGCGACGACACTTTGTGACTGAAATGTGTCTGTGTCGAGCCTTCCCCATTTTGGTAACGACGACGTAACGGCGACCACACTGCGACCGTTTTGTGACCGGAAAAGACGGTGTCGACGCAAGATGTGTCTACACCGTGTCGTAACGGCGACCGAAAATGGTTGTTAGGGACAACGTAGCCTAAGGAGACTAACAAGCAACGCTAAGCGGTTTTCGTAGTCTATGGATGTTGCTATATTAAGGGTGTCACATGCGCGTTTCTGACTTATGAAGTTATTGTTTCTACTATGCAACCTGAAATAAGTAATTAATTAGAGCTAGGGTTTTGTTTCATCCTCTTGACCGCGACGAGCTGCGATTGGTCAATTTCATTATAGTCGACTAAACCGTTTCGAAATGAATATTATAGTTGAGTTGGGAATAAATACATGAAAACTACCCAATTAAGCTTTGGTATACGAAATCTTAATTCAACAATTACAGTCGACGAGTAGAAAAAATACTATTACGATTGCACGTATATAATGCCTGTATATAAGCACTAGTACGGAATAAACTCAGATTAAGTCTATCCATTAAATGACGGTAACCGCTGCCCCTAAAGACCTATCCTAGACATTCTTTGCACACATTACATCACTTAGGTACCTGTATGCTAGCAGTGTTTACTATTCTATGGTTTGGCAGTAAAACGGTCATAATCGTAATCTGCCAGTACTTCCAATAACAATTATTGTGCAAGCATTAATGCGATATCTATCTACATTATGACTAGTAAGACTAATTATGCAGGATAATAGATGATATTACGTAGTGTGCCAAATAACTAAGCTAGGAGCGTCTTGACCTACCATGTCCAAATTGAATTTTTCTCAGAAGTTCTAATAATGGACTGGAGATACACGATACTGTGCAATAATTAGTAACGTTAGTTCATTTTAAAATAAATAATTAATTTTACAATTTACATTAAATTTTTAGGGTTCCGTACCCAAAGGGTAAAAACAGGACCCTATTACTAAGACTCCGCTGTCCGTCTGTCCGTCCGTCTGTCCGTCTGTCTGTCTGTCACCAGGCTGTATCTCATGAACCGTGATAGCTAGACAGTTGAAATTTTCACAGATGATGTATTTCTGTTGCCGCTATAACAACAATAAATACTAACAACAGAATAATATAAATATTTCAATGGGGCTCCCATACAACAAACGTAACTTTTTTGCTGTTTTTTTCCGTAATGGTACGAAACCCTTCGTGCGCGAGTCCGCACTTGGCCGGTTTTTTAACTTAGGTTACATATCATTTAATTTCAAAAAAACATTTAAATTGAATAAAAATTAGTTTTATTGTATAGTTAACAATAGTTACATCGCAGTGTTGCTAAATTCGACTCAGAACGCCAACAACGTGCAAAGTTCTGAACAATTTTCGCCTGATGTCATGTAAGTAAAATGAATATTTAGTAGTTCAGCTGTTCCACCGCTTCATTACAAAACGTTAAGTAACTTGTAATTTTGAAAAGATACATATATTTATTCGTTGCATATATTATGGATATACGTAATTTATAATTAGTCTCGGTAGCTAAATTGGTAATCCGCGGGTTGGTATCGCCGGAGTCGCGCATGCATGCATTCGATTCTCGCTGGAGGCAATGCATTTGCTATTTCCATCATTCGTAATACCATATTACCGTAATTTCCATAATACTTGATTTTTTACATAAGATACTTCGTATACCGTAGCCTACCCATATAGTACATAGGTATAAGCTCTGGAATTTTCTGGTTATCTGGACATTGTAATATGATCGTATACTACATACCTCTACCTATTATCATCTTCCTCGCGTTATCCCGGCATTTTGCCACGGCTCATGGGAGCCTGGGGTCCAACTAATCCAAAAAATTGACGTAGGCACTAGTTATTACGAAAGCGATTGCCATCTGACCTTCCAACCCAGAGGGGGAAACTAGGCCTTATTAGGATTAGTCCGGTTTCCACACGATGTTTTCCTTCACCGAAAAGCGACTGGTATAAATATCAAATGATATTTCGTACATCAGTTCCGAAAAACTACATACCTCTACCTATAGTATCAAGAATTGCTGCCGCAGTTAAGTTCTCTAATAAATTATATTCGGCGAAGACTGAATTTATGCGAGCCACGTCGTTGTGAGCTGCCGTGTCTAGACTATAGTAAATTAATCCCATTGCCTAGCTATGGCGAGAGATAATGCAATACACTCCGACAACAGTAAGCTACGTGTCTATTTGATTAAGGCGGTTCCCTAAGCCAGAAGGCGAAAAATCTCCTTATATGATCATGTTTTTCTAAGAGGCGTTTATATTCGTAGACGTGGAAAAAATATATGTAGTTCTTGACTATATTATCTTTAACAACATAGCTTCCGATACACGAATTATGACACTTAATTAATTAATTCCCAAAGTAACCCCTAACTCGGACTTTTAATACTACTTTACTCGGTTATTTATTATGTGATACTATAAACAAAAAAAGAAGAAAAAACAATCTTAACATAAATAGTAATTTCATAGCTTTAGAATTTCGATATTGTAAGGTAACGTTTTCAAAATAAATAAAAACCGACAAAATTCGATCAAAATTGACACTTGGCGCGTATGTTCTTTCCCGTTCTTTCTTGCGAAATGTGACAAAGACAGCGGCAAACCGATGGAACGGCCTTAAAGGTCACTTCACACTGGTTGACATGTTGTAATGATGGGCTTTACTAGTTGTAAGCAGATTATATCGCGCAGTTACTTAGGTGTCAACTTAACCTTTAAGCAGCTTTAGAATCATTTTTTGTTCACAAAATAAAATCTGACCCAATGACCCAAAAACAATGGGAAAAACCGTAAGTATAGAACACTAAGAATCTGAAAAATCATGGAGCCGATTAAAAAGTATCTTCGGCACCTACACCACTATGTGTCATTTGTGACAAGTTATTCGTATGAGGATAGAAGCAAATTTCGTCCTTATAGCAAGCGAAAATGTGGTACCTTTTGCTTGAAAACGTCGCATATACCTCTCCTAGATAGCTATCTGACTACTGGCTGAATAATCTCACTTATAGGTGAATAATCAAACCGAGTAGTTGATAAGCACAATGACTAGCAACTTAGCACACGCGGCTACAAACTGCTGGAACATTTCGCTCCCACAGGACTCGTGCAGAAATTCAGCTCTGTATGAAATGAATAAAGCCTGCCCTAGAGATTACTCCATGCTTAATACTTATTTGTAAACAAACGGCAAATTAGAAGCTGCGCTAATAGACAATGGTACCTATTAATAGTTGATTGTTAACCAAGGGTGGAAAGTGAACCATATCACCCGAGATACTCACTTCGTTCGAGCGCCAATAGTTCGAGGGTGGGATGGTTACTTTTACCCGTTTACCCGAGTCAAACACAACTTTTCATTTCAACTAGGAGGAAAGTCAAACAAAAGAAAATATTTTGATGGTTAAGAAAATTAGGGACTGGAATTGGCGCCATTTTGACAGGAAAAAACCATAGACAATTTCGATAATACTTGGTCTGCCAATGTGGAAGCTAATATGAGATCTTTTAACTGAATAATATGGCATATATGTCTGTTAGCTCTTGCTCGAAGTACAAATTAAAACAAAATTACTTTCCACCCTAGGGTGCGAAATTCAATTATCCACCCGGCTATCAGCCTATGAAATGTGAACTTTCCGAATAGGAGGCAAATAATCAAATTAAATTATAAGTTATCACGTGCTTTATAGGTAATGTTATTTGATTAAAAATGTTTTTGAAAAGTTATCTCATAAAAATCATACATTTCATATTTTAATTTTCTCTCGTCACCCTAGATAAAGGGTGTTGAGTAAGTCCAACCATCCCCGTTCTTACGATAATTTAAGTTAAGTTGAAGTATTAATGTTTAAAAGTTCAAAACATGTAACAACAAACTACTTCATTTTGAGGTGGTTGTCACACGCGACCAGGACAAATGGGTTATCTCAGGTTTCATTTTATGCATCTTCAAACAATTTTATAAATTGACTTTTGTGTACTTAACCAAATTCGTATACCCAGTAGGGGCAGTAGATACAAATGCTGGTACAAGAGTGACACTCGAAAACTCCATTGGACGAATTTGTTTACTCCAATGGAATTTTATATAATAAAATATTTCCTTTTTTTTATACTACGTCGGTGGCAAACAAGCATACGGCCCGCCTGATGTTAAGCAGTCTCCATAGCCTATGTACGCCTGCAACTCCAGAGGAGTTACATGCGCGTTGCCGACCCTAACACTCCTCTCCCTCGAGCTCTGGCAACCTTACTCACCGGCAGGAACACAACACTATTAGTAGGGTCTAGTGTTATTTGGCTGCGGTTTTCTGTAAGGTGGAGGTACCTCCCCAGTTGGGCTCTGCTCTAGATCTGGAATGACATCCGCTGTCCTGTGCCCTACCACACAAAGCGAGATGTCATTCACAGTGCCCATACCTCTCTTTTGGACGTAGTTAAAGGACATACCCGGGTCCTTTTGGACGTAGTTTAAGGACATACCCGGGTCCTTCTAAATCATTGATTCCAAATTATACTGCCGATACCCAAATATTTCTGACGTTATACTAATATGAAATAACATACCTACTTAAGAGATTACCTGTACTTAAATATTTATGATGCGTATATATTGCCGGTATAATCGCCTGGCAGGTACAAAAATGGGTGGCATTTATTTTCATATACGTCAAGATAGCTGCTACATTAGTATTTTATTACACTTTTTCCTTAGACACAGATGGGTAGCTTAACAATTAGAGATATGGTTGAAATGTAGCGCATTTCAAACTAAATGTTGAGTCTTTAAACGAGAATTCCTATAGAAACAATTTGGTTTTGTTTTGAGTAACAATTTATTAGCGGTTTGTTTAGGATTGAGTTATTCTAGCGTTATGTCTGTATTCTACTGGCATATAATTGTATTTATTTATTAGGCATGTACGTGACGTGAAACGTAATTTCAAAGCTTACATTTTAAACATTGAACTGAAAGCCGTGAAAACAGCGTGGGCAAATAAGTTTAAAAACCTCGCTGGCTTCGGCCACCATTTCTTTTTAGCCACTATATTAAAACAGTAATTATTAGTGATAACATCAAAAATATGACACGTAATGAACTCATTCTTTATTCTAGACCAGGAATGAAGCACTCGTGATTTCAGTGCAAACCTACTAGTATCGCACCTATTCTGAAAAAAATACAATCTCCCGAAGCTACATCCCTAGCAATAATACCATAATGATATAAGCAGATTACTCTGTTATATAATCGCACTGCGTAACGCTATTTTCCGTTTCGTGTAATGGTTTTACTACGCCGCAAATGTGTGGGATAACGTATTAAGGTTGTACGAAACGAGAGGGTGCTGCCTATCGGCATTATTGACATTCAGATCTTGTTTCTAATATCGCACTGTTGGGTTATTTACTAGTACTTAGCTAGTGTGTTTTATGTAAAAATGTTTTTTTAAAAAGGCTAGGCAACCCTTTCAAAAATCTGGTTATAAAACTGTTGTAATGAATGCAATTTATACGTTGTGTGATCAAATATAACTTAGTATCTACTCAGTTCCTACCTAGTTAAATATGCATATCTATTAGGTACCTACCCAAATAAATGCCTTATTAGGTACCGAGATTCTAACTCAGGACCTACAGTTGCGTAGGTGTGGTTACTACCAGACTAGATTACCAAGTCAGCAGTGGAATAGGTATTTATTTTTAAATTTAATATTTAGATCAATCTCATTTTTGCGTAAACAGTGAGATGGAATGATTTCACCCATCGCATAAAATACACAATAAGGGCAAATAAATAATTTCGCATCCAATGGCATTCTCCGCCTATTATCTTGGTAATTATTTATTTTAATAAAGCTTCTTCATTTGAATGTATAATTAAATATATTTGGGTAGGTAATAAATAAACTGACGAATCGCTATCTAATTTTTCAAGACAAAGTAAATATTTATTCTTATAAATGATTTGTATAGCGATACTTTTACCTTTCAGCCTCCTAAGTCCCAGAGTCATTTTTGCAGTTTGTATTTGGAACCTACTTCTATTCCAATAAAGTTCAAAATTCGTATTGAATTTAACATTTAAAACTTTCGCGGTTTGAGGACATATTAAATCACATTTACAAACGGGTCTATCGCGAATTTATTTTGTTACCTTAATAAGTAAATAAAGGTAACAAAATAAATTCGCGATAGACCCGTTCGTATTGAATTTGTCCTTTTAAGGGTACATCGGAACTTAAGGGGTTAGAGCGGTTGGTTCCAATCCAAATGTCAATGTCATTCAAATTTCAATTCGAACCGCTTTTCCCTCTAATATTATTGATAGATCTTCTTCCTAGTCTAATAAGAATTCTAATGTACTAGGTACCTACTGCTAAAACACTTCAAAAATTACACTTACAAAATTACAATACTTATCATGAAATTAGTTGATACAAAAAAAATCGGTCCATCCATTTCGAATCCTAGTTATTTTTCATTTACTTTTTGCTTCAATTTTCGTTAAAGCAATACATATAGTTAGACCTAGATAAGTCTGCAGCGATTTTCACGCAGTGCAAACAATATGTTATTTTAAAATTCAAGTCTTGGAGACCCTTTACATCTCTGGATAATTTGATGATCTTTTTTATTATTATATACATTTTATCTCTGACACCTAGAGACTTTTACATCTCTAAACAATTTTAGTTCTTCTGTTATTTGTATAGTTTTTATTAGTTTTTTTTCTTGTGTAATTTTACATTTATATTTATGTAATTGTTTTTTTGTAATTTTGGATTAATTTTATTGTTTGTAAAAATTGACATGTAAAAGTGCCCCTGTGGCCTATTTGCTGAATAAATGTTTGATGTTTAAACGTCAAACTTCTATGAAATGATGACGTACCTACAAATAACACTTGCACTGCGTGTGCTATCTAAATCAATGAGGTATGGTCCAACTCAATGAGGGCTACCGTTTTTGTGCTCACCAGGTGGCGCTACTGTAAATGTAGGTCCAGAAATACAGATCTCAAAATTCTTCTATGCTTATTTTTATAAAATCAATACGTTCTAATATACACAAAAGTATTTTAACGTCTAAATGTGCCATTTTTTCAACATGTTTAATTTTGTATATATTTTGGTTTGCACTTTTTTTAAACCACTAACATTTATTGAGCTTTATCTATTGTTTACCATGATTAATCGAAGATGGACAAAGATTTACCACAAATTATGAATAAGTGAAAATTCCCCATAAAAAAAGCTTGTAACCCCCAAAACTTCTATGCATTTGACATTTTGAAAGACCTCCATTCAAAGCCCTCATTATTGTAGGCCCTCTAACGCTCGTGAAGTTCCATATTTAAGGGAAGATTTCTCAAAGGCGGCTTTAAAACGCTTTTCTAATAAAAGCACTTTGATACACGTTGGTTCCGTACTTCACACCAAAGATGTAACTCCGTATAAGATAAGTAAAGTCTAAGGAAAAAACTTGCCTCGGAAATCAAGAAAAAAATATGTTCGAATAGATGGCGCCATACCTTTGGCCCATATTATAATACTCGGGTAGATGGCGAGACCGTTTGATATTTAACAATTTTAACACATATCAGTAAAAGAACATGGGTCAAAGTCATATGGCGTTCTAAAAAAAATAAAAAAAAACATTTATCCACATTATATATAAATTTTTTCACAAAAAAAAATCATATTTATTTTTAGTTTTAATCCTGTGTCGATAGATGGCAGTAAATTAACTGTGACTACAAAATTTACTATGACAATAACCCTCTTTACACTCTATTCTCTTTGTTCACACTATGGGCAGATCGCTGGCAAAGATCCAACGATCCTGCTTCCTTCGATAAAAAGCACTTAATGGTTCTAAGAAGGACCACTTTTTACCTTTTATTTTATAAAAACTATACATTTCATCTAGATAGGTTAATTTCAATCAGGTAGCAGAAAAGTAAAAAAAAACCGGCCAAGTGTGAGTCGGACTCGCGCACGAAGGGTATCGTACCATTACGCAAAAAACGGTAAAAAATCCCCATTTAAATATTTATTTTATTCTGGTTTTAGTATTTGTTGTTATAGCGGCAACAGAAATACATCATCTGTAAAAATTTCAACTGTCTAGCTATCACGGTTCATAAGATACAGCCTGGTGACAGACAGACGGTCTTAGTAATAGGGTCCCGTTTTTACCATTTGGGTACGGAACCCCCTAATAAACTCGTCAACCTACATACATGTCACAATATAATATTAAAAAGTTTCCAGAGGTATTAAAAAGTATCCCACAAATAAACGATCCTAACAGGACGAGTAAAACGCCACTTTAACAAGGAATTTTCAATACAAATCGCTCGCAGTCACGCAGTCACTGTGTGCCTACTAAACCCAATATTGGTGGCTCCCAAAGGCTCGATTGCCAGTTCGATGTTAAATTCCATAAAAGGCTTTTTAATTTAGTTTTAAGATAGAATAATCTGCATTTTATCCTTTGAGGGGGATCTGAATTTTATCATTTAAATTGGCGCGGGCGTGCAGCGAACGCTGCCAAAGGCAGTGGCGTCAGGCGGCGAGCAGCGAGAAACTTCGATTAACGAGTTCACAAGATTTAGTGGCGCCGTAATCGCTAAAGAATTATGTCTTTGGAACCTGTGTCGGCTATTCTGTGCGATTTATTGCGCGTTACCATAGTTCTGTTTGACAATTCGCGTGTAAATAGTCGACGATTATCTATGAATTACACAGTCCCATTCGTATTTACACCTAAAGCGCTGGTGGCCTAGCGGTAAGAGCGTGCGACTTTCAATTTTCAATCCGGAGGGTCGGGTTGAGTTTTAGTTTTTCGGAACTTATGTACGAAATATCATTTGATATTTACCAGCCGCTTTTCGGTGAAGGAAAACATCGTGAGGAAACCGGACTAATCCTAACAAGGCCTAGTTCCCCCCTCTGGGTTAGAAGGTCACATGGCAGTCGCTTTCGTAAAAACTATTGCCTACGTCAATTCTTAGGATTAGTTGTCAAGCGGACTCCAGGCTCCCATGAGCCGTGGCAAAATGCCGGGATAACGCGAGGAAGATGATGATGATCACAGTAAAGTGAACATTAAAGCGAAGTGTTTAAGTGCGGATTTAAAACAGCCAGGTAACATTAGTGAACATAGACGATTGTAATCATCAAACCACACAATTTTAAGTTATAATCGGCTAAATCTTCCACTCATATAAGTCAAGTCTCATAAACGTCAGTGCTCGCAGATCTAAACCGCCGTGACATTACTCTGCGAGTTCTGAGACAAACTCTTTGAGTGTCATTTATATTCGCTTACCGAGTATGGGCGAGTCGAAGGCTCAAGCGAAATATTAGGTGAGAAGCTGATACCAGCCAGCTTAGGAATGTAACGAATGCGTGATTGTACTTATTACATTCCTTAGTTATCGAATTCCTTTGGTCAAAATCGGCTAGGAAGGAAGAAGAGGTGAGAAGCGGTGGTGGCCAAGTGGATCGGACGTCCGACTGACAATCCGGAGGTCACGGGGTCAAATACTGGCTCGTATCAATTACTTTTTAGGGTTCCGTACCCAAAGGGTAAAAACGGGACCCTATTACTAAGACTCCGCTGTCCGTCTGTCTGTCTGTCACCAGGCTGTATCTCATGAACCGTGATAGCTAGACAGTTGAAATTTTCATAGATGATGTATTTCTGTTGCCGCTATAACAACAAATACTAAAAAGTACGGAACCCTCGGTGCGCGAGTCCGACTCGCACTTGGCCGGTTTTTTTAGAACTTATGTATGGAATGTTATTTGATATTTACCTACCACTAGCTTTTTTTTAGCGTAAGGAATGGAGAAACATGTGCAGCAGTCCCCCAACTGCATCTATTAAGCTACAGTAACTCTATTAATACTATTATATTAATATTTTTGAGTGAAGTTTCTTCTAATTATAAGTATGAATTTTCTCAAATGATTTTTACGCCTAAGACCTTAATCTGTTAAGCAAAAACCACTGTTTCTTCTGTGCGAGCGGTCAGTAGAGCGCGTGGCAAAGCAACAATGTAGTTTAAAAAATTGCTGTATCGTATTGGTTTTAAGGTTATTTATTGTTTTTTTTTTATGTAATAGGACGACGGTGACGAGGTTTTCCCGAGGGGCTACAGTATGGGGTTCTTCAAAAAAGAAGTGTACAGGTTTTTAAAGGGTCGGCAACGCGCATGTAATATCTCTGGTGTTGCAGGCATCCATAGGCTACGGTGACTGCTTACCATCAGGCGGGCCGTATGCTTGTTTGCCACCGTCGTGGTATAAAAATAAATAAATAGGAAGCAAACGAGCACACGAACCGCCTGATGGGAAGCAGTCATCGCCGCCCATGGACATAAGCAACACCAGAGGTTGGATATCGTCCTACATTACCAAAATATGTTAGATGTAGGTACATAGACTTGTACCTTAAAACCACGTGGCTTATACGGGAACTTACCGCTCGCACAAAAGAAACAATGGCTTTTGTTTAACAGATTAGGGTCTTAAGCGTCAAAATCACTTGAGAAAAATCATACTATACCTACTTTCTATCAGTATTATTCTCGGTAAGCCATGGGGAATGCATAGAATTCTCAAAATTAGGTCGCTCGACTAATTATCATAAAGTTTTAAACGACTAACTTTTGGCAACACTATCAAGGTTTTAGCTGAAATCCTTATTGTTGATTCGTTGAAAAGAAAAGATTTTTGGCTCGAGTGCTTGCTCCTAATTGGGTCTAATATTTAGAAGGAAGAAAGAAGTGTAGAACATACCTGACTCGGTTACTTTGGGGAGACCGAGGTAAGTTGTAGCGGAGGAGAGTTGTGATATTGACGATGTCGGTGTGACATTGACAGTGCGCGTTAGTTAGCTAGTAACTTGAACTAACAAACGAGGTCGTTATTAGTTAACAGATTCCAAAAAATCGACGAAGTCACAACTCTCCTTTGTTACAACTCACCTTGGTCTTCCCTACTATTATTTAATCGTATGGCGATATAGTCACTTAGGCAAAAATTATGTACAGAATTTTTCAAGTTTTGCAACCATAGAACAGCATCTGGCGTCAAGTCTAATAGACCATCCGGGCTACCCGAGTATGCGCGGAGTGGGTACCACTGGATGATGTGCTCCATGGTCTGGTCCCTATGCCGCAGTCGCATAACGCGGTCTCCCCTACTGCTAATCAAGAGAAGAAATAAACAAACAAAATGTTATAATACTGGTATATAGAAACAAAAAAGTGTTTAAGGCAATTAAATGGGGTTAGTGCTTAGAACATAGACACATAAATATTAAGGGCCAGTTGCACCCACCACACATGACAGACCGATCATCGGCAATCGGTCGACATTTACGAAACTTCCCATACAATAAAATTATGCGAACGCTTTAAGAGGAAAGGGACGGCTGTTCCTCCATACAAGCGTAGTCCCCATTTTCCTCTCTGAATATTGACATTATAGGAAATATTTTTACATAATTTGACGTATATTGACCATAGCTATGCCCCTACGTTAGATTTTTTTCGATTTATTGATTATTGTAAAAAGTAGGACCGAAAAACAGATTTCATAAAAAAAATTAAAAAACGCTCCATACTCTTATTATAATAATTAAAAATTCGAAAAAAATCAAACATACCTGTCAAAATATTTTCAATAATATCCAGAGAGGAAAATGAGGACTATGTTTGTACGAAAAGGTGATATCGGGCGGGTCCTCCACTTTCGTCTTAACGGTGATGCCGGGGCCACACTAACGGGAAACGCCGTCGATTATCGCGATAATGGACACTTTTCATACGTCCACACTGGGATTATCGCGATAATGGACACTTTCCATACGTTCACACTAGGATTATCGGGATAATGGACACTTTTCATACGTCCACACTGGGATTATCGCGATAATCAACGGCTTTTCTCGTTAGTGTTGCCCCGGCATGACAGAGTTTGGTGCAACCGACACTAAGGCGCGTATATAAATAAATGTATGAGGCCATATACCAACATACAGGGCCGTCTACTGTTATTTAAGTAGGTACTGTATTTTACACTTTTTACGCCTCATTTACTACCTACACATTTTACATATAAAACTACCAAAATAAAAACAAGTAACATTTAAGCGCTCGTACGGTAAAGTAATATTAAATTCATAGAAAACTTAATTAACGGTCCGATTCGAACTGTAAGTTGCATACGTCAAATATTACGTCTAGATACGATATGGATTAGATATTTCAGTGTCAAAAGTGACGTTTTTGTTTGAAGAAATGTCACTTTTGACACTGACATAGCTAATCCATATCGTATCTAGACGTAATATTTGACGTATCTTAAAGTTCGAAACGGGCCGTAAAAGTGTGAAGCGAGTTGAAATCTGGGAACGTAGAGATGTATTTCACTAAATAATTTTCTCTAGAGTTCTGAGTGCATTACGTCGTTGCATATTTACAAACAGAAATGACGATATATTTTTTTACTAAGTACCTACTTCATTAATTGGAGTTTTATCGCGGCAAAGTGATCTTTAATTTTTCAAAAGAGACTTCCCTTAGTCTGAGATGTACAGTAACTTATAGTTTCTTTAGAAATTGGTGATAAAATGTAAAAAAAAAAACATTTATTTCTTGCCTAAGAATTTTTAAATCAAAAGTATACTTTCATTGCTTTACTTTATTAAACGTCAACGTTCGTTTCACTAACAATAGGAAAATAATTCGCAAAAATAATTCCTTTGAAATAGTCACGATTGAACCACAAAATTGATTTTGTTCTAGCACAAAGCAAAAACCCCGTCCACTCCGTCTGCGGACTGGCGGCCCTATTCGAACAATGTTTATAAGATGTCACAGGGATACGACATCGATATGTCGGTTTCATTCTTTTAAAATTATGGCTTCAGTCCAGTGGGACCATTTCGCCAGTATCAAGGTATTAGGAGCTTAAATACGACTAAAATTGTACGGTTAGTACAAGACAGTGTGTAGTGATTTTATTAGCTCTTGCAAAGATAGATATAACTCCGTAATAGATGGATACAGTCTAAGGAAAAAACGTGCCTAGAAAATCACGAAAATTTGATTGGCGGGCGGGGGGCGTTGAAGGTTTCGTTTGTTATTTATAATTTTAACGCATATCAGTGAAAGAATATGGGTCAAAATCATATAAAAATAATTAATGCAAAAAAATAATAATCATTTATCCATATTTAAATACATTTTAACGTATTTTTATAAATCTTCATTTTTAGTTTTAAAGTATGTCGATAGATGGCAGTGAATTTACAGTGGTTACAAAATTTACTATGACAGTACCGCTCTATCTTATTATATCCACTTTGGCTCTTGTAAAGCGATAGCTGGACTTTACAAGAAGCACGTGGACTACCGGCCGTTAACTCTAAAATGGTGGTTAAACGCGCTTCAAGATTAATTCTCTATTCACTGCACAATGCAATGTGGTGGCACATTCCTTTACGGTATAATAAGCTATCGATATTACACTAAACAAGAATAATGAACTAAAACAAAGGAATTAAGCTATTATCAATATGGCGCTCGAACCGGAAGTCAGTTTCAAAAGTGATATTTGTTCAACCAAAAACGTCACTTTTGACACTGACAGCTAGATCGGTAATAGTATCGCTATTATGACATCTTATAAGCATTGTTCGAATTGGGCCGTAGCTCATTATTATTTCTTGGGCGCAGAACTCGTCGAAGTTAGAGCCAAAGCTCCATTTTGAAGTTAATTAAACGGTTCTCATCGGCGACGTCTTCATTACGTAACTTTTAGTACATCGTGAACGTACCTATAGAAAAACTAATAAATTTTGTACGTTTTTTAAACCTATAATATTATCAACTTGACAAGTAAGCAGAATATTCATTGTCTCTTTTTAATTTATAAATAGGTAGCTTTTATAAATGTACCTACTGTTTACGTATTGAAAACCCAGAAATGTGAGTAGGTAACGTAATTTTAATTTGCAAAAATAAAAGCAAGCTGTCATGATGTGGCACGGCAGTGAAAAAATGTAAATGAAATACAGTTTGGAAGCAGTTGGATTTGGGTCCTCCTTCTAAGGGCTCTTGCACCATCCCACTAACCCGGGTTTAACCAGTTAAACCTGGAATTACTATTGTTACCAGCACAATTTGACACTAGGTTAACCTTTTTTTTTTAATTATAAACTGATCGGCGATTGGCCCTAGTCACACCTGATGGAAAGTGAAGACAGGGCCTAAGATGGAGCTCACCGGTTCAGTAACAGCCTATCCACTCTTGTTTTAAAGAGACCGAGGTCATATTGATCAGGGAATACAGATGGCGGGAGCGCATTCCATTCCTTAGCCGTCCGTACCAAAAAGGAGGAGGCAAAACGTTTCGTCCGAACGAATGGAATGTGGACCACGAACGGGTGCATTCGCTCCCCGCGCCTGGATGTCCGATGATGGAAAGGGGAAGGTGGGATCAGGTCGTGCAGTTCCTGTGCGCACTCCCCGAAATGTATCCGACAGAATACCGATAGGCAAGCGACTCGACGGCGATGCTCAAGGCTCTGTATGCTTGACTTGACAGATGGGTCATCGCCAAAGAGTCTATGAGCCCGGCGCTCTATTGAGTCCAGGGCCGTCAGCTGATATTTGGCAGAACCGTCCCAAAGGTGGGAGTAGTATAATATTCCATGCACGAGCGTACCTGTGCTTGGTATAGTGAGAGAAGATGATTCGGCGTGAAATACCGCTTCACCTTAAATAGGACACCGAGTTTTTTGGCAGCAGTTTTAGCCCTAGACTCAATAGTCGACCCGAAGTTTAAGTTTGATTGTAAACTTATACCAAGAAGCTCTAAAGTGTTGGTCATGGGAAGGGACACATTTCGGAAAGTGGGAGCCAAGGTGAACTGGCTCCGTTTTGGCGGTGAAAAGACACGCCTGTGTTTTAGTTGCGTTGAATCCAACCAAATTGGCCTCGCCCCATTCGGACACGGCATCCAAGGACAGATTCAATCGCTCCACCATGGTCTCCCTGAGGATCTTGGTTTAACCCGTTAACCCCTTTTAACCGGGTAACCGTGATGGTGTAAGTGGCGCTAAGTTTTCTTAGTTTGGGATTAACAGAAGTAGTAACATTCCTAATTGTTTGTTTTACTGCTATGTAGTTACTTAGATTTGTGTTTTATGTGTGTGTGCTTATGTTTAAGAATCTCAATTTTGTATGTACGAGTATATTACTCTGATATGCACACTCATGGACAAATTTAGAGGAACGCAAAAAAAACTAATTTTAAAATTACTTTATGTGCCGTAATCCAGTACCAGTAAATAAACCTTTTTTTTTGCGTTTCTAAATTTTTCATTAATATTATCTATGGGCTCATCATGCCTATAATATTTGATAGATTTAAAGCACTCATGTAAAATTTTAACCTGCGCCTAATACGAGTATAGTTACGAGCATCTTAGCCAACTTCAGAACTACTTAACCCGAAGTCAGCGCAACTGCTTGTCAAAGTTTACTTCGCGACGAGTTGTGGAGTTTGCCGGCAGGCGCCCGCGTTCTGTAGCTACATGCCTGCACATGTCTGCTTTTAACTATTCCTTAAAAACATTTTATTTAATTTTACCGAAATTCGTTGATTTTATTAAAAAGTTAAAAATGATGACAAAATTTAAGAACTCTGATTTGAACTTTAACGATTTTTACTCATTGTTATTCACAGCGAAGTCTTCTCCGAGACCACGGGGATAACGCCGTCCTCGAAACGTCGGAGGTAAATTTAAAACTTAATTTTTAGCGATTACGTCCCGTCGTTGTGAATAATTATTAAGAAATTTAACACATGTTTAAAAAGAGCTGTAACTTAAAACGTTTACTTATTCTAGTACCTATCAAGGCTAAACTATTCCCAATTTGCGAGAAATTCCTTGGTACCGATCCACCCTTTATATTTTATGAATGAATGTATCTAAGTCATAAAAACAAAACTGAACGAGCTGAACGTAGCGCCACTGGTGCTGCCCAAGTTATAACAAGCAAAAACTTTTGTTTGTCTACCAACACACTGTTAGCTTTGTTGCTCTAGTTCTGCAAAATATCGCTAACAGTTTGAAAACTAATGGATTCAACTAGGGAACAAATCAAATTATTTTATGAAAATATTTTGATTAGTTTTCTAAATAGTCACACTACTATATATAATATCTATTTCAGTTTATAACTAATGGATTATTTCTGTGCTTATATTAACGAACTAATTGACTACCTGTAACATAACATGACGTACTCACATTATTGCCATATGTATTACTAGCTTTTGCCCGCGACTTCGTCTGCGTGTAATTAGTAATTTGGGTACCTTAATTCTTAAACAAATCTTCTTTTTAATCCATCCTTTTTCACCCCCAAATTGGTCCATACTATACATTTCCACCCCATTTTTTTACACCCTTAAGGGATGATTTCGGGGATAAAAGTTATTCTATATCCTTTCCCACAGCTCAAACTATCCCCATACCAAGTTTCATCTAAATCGGTTCAGCGGTTATTGATTCCCCATACAAATTTCCACCCCCTTTTCACCCCCTTGAGGGGTGAGTTCTGGGATAGAAAGTATCCTATGTCCTTCCCCGGGACTCAAACTTTCTGTGTACCAAATTTCAACTAAATCGGTTCAGCGGTTTAAGCGTGAAGAGGGAACACACAGACAGACAGACAGACAGACAGACTTTCGCATTTATAATATTAGTATGGATAATATTAGTATGGATTGCATATG
The DNA here is from genome assembly GCF_947568885.1 of Cydia strobilella. Lineage (NCBI taxonomy): Eukaryota > Metazoa > Arthropoda > Insecta > Lepidoptera > Tortricidae > Cydia > Cydia strobilella. Next base: position 3,544,872 of record NC_086049.1, on the reverse strand, counting down.
TATGTGTGTTGGATGTCGGATTATTATTACAATAATTAACATTTATGTGTAGTACGCGATTCAGCGAGCAACAAGGTTATTATGTAATATTTTTAAAGGAAAATTTGGAATCCGGTTCGAAGGATCAAAATATGGGGGCGCAACTTACCCCGATAGTATTTTTTCACTGGTTCTGATACTTCTGATGGGTCCTTGTGGAGCTTCCACGGAATGGCACGGCGGCACTTGGGGATCCCCTTTGTTTTCGTTCCTTTTATATTCTTACATACACGCGTTTTTATTAAGCAAGGTTTAGACTAGCAAGAACTTGCATGCAATTTACGTTACATTGCCGACTACTGATGTAAACTGCATTCAAAAGTTTGATCAGATAACGCAATGTAACGTAGATTGCATGCAAGTTCTTGCTAGTCTAAACCTCGCTTTAGAATAAATTTCATTGATATGTGTCATGTGTCACTCTTGTTTTTTCCACCTTGCCGTTTTAAAGCCCCGACAAGGAGGTCAGAATATACTTAATAATAAAGGTTTTGCATGTGGCGCAAACAGTGTGGTTTGAAAATGTGATGTCTACTCCAAACTTTTTCATACACTTTTCGTCGGGTAGTCACACAAATCTCTGTTTTGACATTTTGCTGGGATGTCAGTTAGCCGCGACCACGAACAGTGAAACCTGTGTCGAAACGTTGGTAAATAAAGGTAACAAAAGAAATTCGCTATAGACCCGATTGTAAATGTGATTTAATATGTAAGCTGCTTGTAGCGATACTATCTCAGAACCAAATAGAGTCTTATCAAGTTTAATCTACTTAATAGTATTCGCACTTAAACTATCGTGAGACATATTTCAAAATATTTATCAGTACGGTTTTTACTCACTATTATTTTTAGTCGCTTTTGGCGACATGTTTCGGATTCTTTGGGACGACGTACAATCGCCGCGGACACTCGTGCCTGAGGATGGATTCCCAAAGAATCCGAAACATGTCGCCAAAAGCGACTAAAAATAATAGTGAGTAAAAACCGTACTGATAAATATTTTAAACTTAATAGTATTTTTCAGTAAACAGTGACTTTGTAATTGAACTGTATCTAAATGAAATTTAACCATTGACGGCATTTCTGAATGTCAGTTCTCGGTAAATTTCACAAACAAGATTACGGTTCCGCTCAGTCAATATAAATAATTCCTTAAAGACAGGCCTTTATTAACACAGCCGACTGAACGGAGTGCTCGCATCAAGACAATTTTCCATAACGCATTTTCAACGTTCGAAGGCGCGCCCTCGTAAATGCTGCCTCATCATGCCACGCGGAGGATTTTCAAAATAAAATAACCTCTCCGCCGAGAAACGCTTTACGAGGGTCCGACAAATCCCTCGAATGGTTCCGCGTCTCAAACTTGCCAATTCTTGCCCTCAACCCGCGTTTCAATTTACCCCTCGAGTCGTTTGCTACGGTCTAAAATAAAAAGTAACTGTTTGTTTTTCAACATTGAGTAGTTATTTTTATGGCAGTCGCCTTTATTGTCACTACATAAAATGAAAAAGCATCAGACAATCGCGAATAAGATATCGTAGTGAGATGTGCTGACTAGTTTTATAACAGCAAGTAGCTGTCTACAAAATCTTAGGTGCAAAATATAGTAACTAGATTGTGCAACAAGGGCATAAAGTGATCCATTCCCAGCCGAGGCAATTCATTGGTCCGAGCGCAGCGAGGACCAATATAGTCGAGGCTAAAAATGGACATTTATGCCCGAGTTACACTGCTTTTCACTTCGATTGTGAGGAAAATAAACAAAAATATCCAATATTGTAAGTTATTTTACCGTATATTTATCCAAGACTAAAGAAAATTTTACTCGGGCCGGTCGAGGCCGCGGGGCACGCCGGTCGGGAGCGCGCCGGTCGGGGGCACGCCGGTCGGGAGCGTGCCGGTGAGTGGCGCCCCGACAGGGCTGGCAGTTTGTATGGCAGGGTTTGGACTTTATTGCTAAGTTAATAAGGGTTGTAATAGATGATTTTACTTCATGCTCTAGAACATAATAAGCAACTTTATGTCGTCTACACACGACTTAAAGTCGAACGAGCATGAGAAGTGAAAAAATAATTTTAAGTACTAGAGCAACAAGTAATCATGAAACAACCAAACCAATACGCTCATTAAACGTAAAATGTTTCTTGCTTAGGTAATCTTTCAACTTCAAACCTTTCGATTATAGATGAAAAACAAAATAATTTTATTTCATTATTTATAGTATTAATCATAAAACATAGGTTTTATGATTTAATACCATAAAATAAAATAATCATGCATAAATTTCAAATACTTTTTAAAGATTGATTTACTTACATCAACCGTGGCCCCAAACCGGGAACAGTGGAAAAGGCAGACAAGGAGAGCCGATCCCAGATAATGGGATAAGGCTTAGGACAAGAAGATTTACTTACGTCAACAACAATTTTTATTAGCAACGCACACGTATTATTAAAAACTAAAAGACTTTTGTGAAAAATTCAATTCCAAAAATTTTACATTTTCCATATGTTTTCCAAGGCTATATTGTATCTCATTTCATCGGCTGTATAATCAGTGGAGTTGCTTATTCCAAGGGCCATTTTATTTTTATAAATTGCATTCAATTTATTTATAACCTGCAGATTTGTCTTGAACGCCAAGAAATGGATTTCTTTGTCAACTGGATTTTTGTACTGACGATGATATTGTTTCATGAATTTCTCGAATAAAGTTTTCGTTTTGTTTGAATCGCTGACGCTAGAATAGCCACTAAAATAGTGACGCTTCAGGTAAGCCTGAGTTGTAGCGGCTAGTGCCAACAACAATAAAATATTGCGTATGTTCATGGTGTACTACGTATAATATGAAACAAGTGCCTGATTAAATTGATATAGCCGCAATAAACTGTTTCGATTAATACATAATTTAAGTTTAAACTACGCTATAATTATTAGATTGATAACATTTTATGTTTTAATCTTATATTCACTCACACATGCCTGTAACCACCTTTAACTCAGTTTAGATTAATTATTTAAATCATATTGTTAAGCGTGCTTTGGTTTGGGCTCATTTTCAATTTGATGGTAAATAAAAAAAAAAAGAGCCCTCTTATGAAGCCAACTTCATAAGAGGGCTCAAAGTCACCCAAAGGGCAAAGGAGAGGGCTGTGCTGGGTGTCTCTCTGCGTGATAGCATCAGAAATGAGGCCATCCGCAGCAGAACCAAAGTAACCGATGAGCCCTCCGAATCGCTAAACTAAAGTGGCAGTGGGCGGGGCACATTGTACGTAGAACCAATAGCCATTGGGGCGGAAAGGTTCTCGAGTGGCGATCACGTACCGGAAGGCGCATCGTGGGTAGACCCCCACATGGTAGACTGATGACCTGGTAAAGGTCGCGAGAGTCCGCTGGATGCAGGTGGCGCAAGACCAGTCATTGTGGCACTCTTTGGGGGAGGCCTATGTCCAGCAGTGGACATCCTCTGGCTGATATGATGATGATGATGATGAATGGTTTTGCTTAAAAACCCTACTGTCAATCCATTCTTATAGCGAACGACAACATTTATATGGTACGTGATACTTACGAAATTTATCTAATATTATAATTAACATTTGTTATAATGTATCAGAACTTGTAACAATGTTATTTTACGATCTAACTTGACACTAAGCTAGACGAAGAACTAAAGTTCGTCCGCTAACGCCTGAGTGGTCGCCTGATGAGCTAGCAGCTGGAGCAAATGATGAACACAATTTAATTTATTACCTACTTCATTGCACTTGAGTTTAATGAGTTTGTATTTTCAATTCAAGGACCGATTTCACCAATGTAATTACGTTCGGTAATTTTGTTTCCTGGAAATTAAACAGTTTCTCTGCTGCTGGGTTTCGTCTATCAATTCACATCGATGGGTTCAACAGGCCCTAAATAGGATTACACAATTCAATACAGTGAAATCTAACTGGACTGGTGGTGGTGGACTGGACTGGGCTGGTGCTGGTGGGACTTGGATAAATGAGAAACCTCGATAATTGAAACCAAAACGCCTCTCTCTCTCCAACCTCTATTAACAATCACTTCTATATATAAGACAACTATTTTTTAACCTGGATATTTAGTACGACCTGATTAATTGACACAAAACTGCTGGTCTCTTGAGATTTCAACTACATATTCAGGTTTCACTGTCTATAATAGTCTCAGTCTTTTTTTTATGCCCTGAAAAAGTTTATGAGCGTCACGTTCACTGTATTATAAAGGGACATTTATTTTGAGATTTTGGTTGAATAAATAAATAAATATTATAGGAAATTATTACACACATTGACTAAGTCCCACAGTAAGCTCAATAAGGCATGTGTTCTGGGTACAACTTAGACAACGATATATATGGATACCTACTTCAAATATGCCAAGTATGCACTAATGCATGCCATAATTTATTTATTTGATGCCTATGTTAGATACAGGAACACGCCAGTTCGCTTATTTTTAAATAAAATCATATTAATTAAGCATATTAAGCTCGCAAGCAAGCGAGGCAAGCTCGGTTCTCCATACAAACGTACGCTAGATAGCTTTGAAACGTTGTACTTAAAATAAGATAAGGTATATCTAGGTCTAGTTTATATAGCTTCAGATACCATAGTAAAAAAAAAATACAGCGAATTTGTTTTTATACAAAACTTGTTTTTACTCTATTTCATTTGTTTTATAAACTGGAGCTATATAAATGAATTACAGACCTAGATATACCCTACGTCATTGTATGTGCAAAGTTTCGTTACAATCCAACACGTAGTTTTGAAATTAGAATGAAACTCTGTTTGTATGGAAAGGTGAAATTCGGCCGAGCTTGCCGGGAACTCTTAGTTGCAATAACAGAGCAAACAGGTTCGTTTATATTGGCGTGGCAACCGGATTGGCCGCAAAATTCGGTATTTCCAACACTAATTAAGAGAATGCTTCAAAATCCCCATACTGCGAAGAGCAAAAGGCGAATGTTATTTTCATTTGGAGTGGCGAATACGTGATCAAAATATAAACTTCAAATTGGAAATAAAATGAAATGAAATAGTGTAGATTTACTTTTTAAACAGAAACAACGTTGGCAATAATTTTATTGTTGATTTTTATAAATCCTTTTCCACAAATTTTTGGTTAAAATATCAAACTTACCTTTTTCAGTAATTCCATGTTTCAGTTCAGAATCCTTTTCTTATTCGATCAATGCTCGACTATTGGGTACCTATATTCAGAACCGCATTGCAACGGTTCTGAGGGATCAAAATCAGATTCACGAATAAAACGTTTTCGCTACCTACCTACTCTATTAACTAGTCAAACGAGTAATAGCTTTTAAATTGTCTTTTTTGGCCTTAGATTTTTTGTCGATTCGAGGATGTGGGTTCGCTAGGCCTATAGCTCACAGAACCACTTATTAGTACTTCGTTTATTCCACTACATATATTTTAAATGTATTGAATACCAATCTTATACATGGAGCAGGTATTTAAACCGAGCAGCGGCGTGAACGTCGACATCGCTTTGCCAAGTATGTAGATATCGCATGCGATTTGACGTTGCGGCTTCCGTTGCGGTAGGCACTGCATGTTCAATTATGGTGTCAACAGTACATAGTTAGATGTGTTTTGATTAGTTTGGTGAACATAACTAGATCACGACTGTGTTGTACAGTCACCATCAGATATACAGGACCGGCCAAGGTGCTCACAAATATCTGAACACGTCTCTATTGTCAAGGCGTTAGAGTGCGTGTTCAGATGTTTTTTAGCACCCATTATTACGAGATATTTTTGACTTTTTGTTTTGTAAGCAAAAAACTTTTAGTAAAAATTTTATACGTCAGTTTACTAATTAACAAAGGATAACAAAACACAGCGACTTAACACTGATTTAAACTTTCACGATTTTTACTCATTTAGCCAGTCTTCTCCGAGACCACGGGGACAACGCCGTTCTCGAAACGTCGGCAGCTCTCATTACATTTTTGACTTTGAAACACGGTCCATATATGACTGACACATATCACTGAAAGTTATCCGTTTCCATATGGAAAACCCCGCCTGTAGCTTTGAATATTAATACGTACCCAATACACAATTTTCCACTATTAAAACTAAAGTTATGATTGGTCAATAAAAGTTTGAATAAATAAGTAGGTGGGATAATTTTGAGAGCTCTAATCAATCTCGTCATACTTCTATAGATATTCCATTTTGTTGCCAAGAACCTTTTATACCTCCACAAAAACCTCCTGATATTCTACGCGCAATATGTAAGCATTTTAAAACCACAGGGGTGCCGGGACGTAAAGTATGATGCGGAATTTATGATTTATGAAGTTCCGACTTCACGTCGTCGCGTATGCAACCTACGCAAAAATGTAACTTCCTTTTAATTTTTGTATTTGAAAGCGTTAGCATGTTATGAATATGTTTAGACAGTATAATAATAATTAAGCCTTGTTTATTAAAAAGCATTTCAATTTTATTCTACATAATGCAACTAATAAAAGTCAATTTATTATGCATGTAAACATTATTACGAGTATTAAGGACTCTCTACAGAGTAAAGGCTTCCTCCATTTTTCTCCACAGATCTCTATCAGTTGCCTTTTCCATCCAGTTGTTTCCCGCTCTTTTTACAATTTCGTCACCCCATCTCTGCGCTGGCTTTCCTTGCTTTCTTTTGCCGGTTTAGACAGTAAAGGTACTCAAAAATAGCTTCCTTACATTAAATTATTTAAAGTGCTAATTTTGGAACTTAATATATCAATTTGAAAATGGGCCTGTAACAGTGTCGTACCGACGCAAGATCTGTTGCATTTAAAAACAATAAAGCCCCATGCACATCGGATGCGTGTGCGTAGCGTAGACATGCACGTGAAACGCACGATATCTTTTGATATTTTTTCTGTGTTAAAGAAAAGTACGATACATAGTTTTATGCTTTACAGTACCTATATATAAGAAGTGCCGATTAGTACATCACCTCACCACCTGTACTCACACGATCTCATACACCTACACACACACATACACACTCACTCACTCTCTCTCTCTCTCTCTCTCTCTCTCTCTCTCTCTCTCTCTCTCTCTCTCTCTCTCTCTCTCACACACACACACACACACACACACACACACACACACACACACATTCGGAGGAGCGGGGCTTCCTGATACAGGTATAATATACTTAAAAGAAAGTCCCAACCTACTACCTTGTAATGTAACATTTTATTAATGAAATAAAATATTTTCATTTTTCATTTCATTTTTTTTATAGGAGCTACTTTTATATTTATAACGGTAAGTAGGAATTTGGAAATCAGAAGAGACGTTGTTATTCTACGATATCAAAAAGGTCTATCTGACTTAAATGCCTTTGCGAACATTTATTGCCTAATGCTAATACATAAAGGTGCCATGAAACGAAATCGTAGCTCAGACAGGAGCCATTTAAGAGGAAAGGGGACGGCCGCTTCTCCATACAAACGTAGTCCCCATTTTCCTCTCTGGTTGATAATTATGGATAATATTTTTATATAATTTGATGTATATTAACCATAGCTATGCCCCTACGTTTGATTTTTTTCGATTTTTTTAATACTAACTGTAAAAATTAGGTGCGAAAAACAAATTTCATAAAAATTGTTAAATGCTCCTGACTCTTCTAATTGTTAAAAATCCAAAAAAATCGAACGTAGGGGAATAGCTGTTGTTGATGTATATCAAATTGTGTTAAAATGTTTTCAATAATGTTAATATCCAGAGAGGAAAATGAGGACTACGTTTGTATGAAAAGGCGATAACGCGCGAGTCCTCCACTTTCGTCTTAAAAAGGGAGATTTACTTCAGAGCCCTAATGTTTATTATATTCACTCACTATTGGTAGCTCTGGTTACCAACTGTCACCTTTATTACAAAGGCCTTAGAGTTCAATAAAAAATATCTAGCGGTACACCTAATATGTTAAAATTAATCCCTTTGTAACACAGGCCGCTTAATTTTAATACGAATTAACATAGTCTGGCTTGAATATGTCGCTGATAATAAAATTTTATGTGACTGTCGAGCGGTATTTTTCGATATATTTACCTACTGGGTGACATTTTTAGGTGATACGATATATATTTACGCGATTGTACTCATTTTTATGACCAAGTTTTAGGAACTATAGCAGTAACTGTTATCACAAAAAATACTGGTCTCCATACAATTGTCAAAATGCACTTTAGTATGAAGCATTATTTTTAACACAGGTTTTATTTTTTGCTTACAAATTACACCCCGTAGGTACCTATAATGTAGTCAGGAAAAGGACACTCGCGGGTGAATTAGATGGAAAATTATTGTTTTTACGTTTCTAACTATAAACTTATTCAGCGTGATAAAATCATTCGTTTTGTATGAAATCTATAAGATGATTAGTTCTTTACTTGCTTTAATAGTCGTAACTGTAATTATTGGCTTTAGAATTAGAACGCATTGACGAGTCGAAACAAAATAAACCTTACCGTATAAAAAAATGGCGCCAAAATCCGCCATTTTGATTTTTCAATGATCAACAAAAATTGGTCCTCTTCCCACAAAAACTTCTCATCACACGTACTAAAACCGTAAAACCGGCAGTAGGACGTGCCTAAAAATTAGACATGCATATTTACATAGATACTTATTACGCTTGTAAAACATCATATCTAACCCTTAGTTAGTGAGTTTATTTTAAGTGGAATACTGGATTGATAACACTGCCTTCAGAATATTTATGCCTAAAACGAAAGAGCAATAAATAAGACACGACAAATCGTTGACAGACTGCCAAATCTTACGTCACAGTACGTTATTGTCCCCGACCATGAGTGATGATGTAAACCATCTTAAATAAATAACGATACAAGGTCGCGAGCAGTCATCTTTCATGATGTAACCGTCGGAATATCACAGTATCACATTTATACGGTGTGGACAAATACTTGCGACATATACATACAAGAACCCGGGTATGTCCTTAAACTATGTCCAAAAGAGAGGAAGGTATGGGCACTGCGAATGACATCTCGCTTTGTGTGGTAGGGCACAGGACAGCGGATGTCATTCCAGATCTAGAGCAGAGCCCAACTGGGGAAGTACCTCCACCTTACAGAAAACCGCAGCCAAATAACACTAGACCCTACTCATAGTGTTGTGTTCCTGCCGGTGAGTAAGTTGCCAGAGCTCAACGAGGGAGAGGAGTGTTAGGGTCGGCAACGCGCATGTAACTCCTCTGGAGTTGCAGGCGTACATAGGCTACGGAGACTGCTTAACATCAGGCGGGCCGTATGCTTGTTTGCCACCGACGTAGTATAAAAAAAAAAGAATTAGACATAATACATTTAAAAACTCATTGAAACATCATTGAAAAATCTTTACTAGTTCTATTCATTTGTTGGACTTAATTAAACATTAGGCTGTTAGTTTAGTATTAGATTAGCTCAGGATTAAGTTTGCTTGCTGATTAAAACATATCCTTTCACGCAATATTGGATTTTGGACAGTCCTAGCGAATAATTCAGGATTATGCCATATTCAGCCAGTCTCCTGGACCAAATCCGCATTCCGCACGAATGCATCTTTTAGAAAAATAACGCTTACCTAACACCCTTGTAAGTGCCCAGAGCTATGATATCTAGTGTTGCGTCCAGCGGGCTTAGCACGGTAGCATTTTTATCGCCTGTCACCATGCCTGTCACGTTCTAACAAGTATGTAAGTGCGAAAGTGACAGGCATAGTGACAGGTGATAAAAATGCAGCCATGCTGACACCGCAGTATTTTAACGGTTGCTAAAATTGGTGGGTTAGGATTTGTAGCCGCCGTGCAGGTCTCGACGACAAATAAGAAGACTTCGATTTAAAGTAAACTTATAATCAATAGGTGCTGGTTACTTTACAAGGTACAGTTGACGTAAACGGTTAAAAGTGTAGAAGTGGTGGTAATAGTATGGAGGCTGATGCGAAAGTGATTTAGCTAATTTTGAATGGTAAAATGTAGTCTAAATTCAGGTGCCTCTAATTGGCCGCGATACAGGTTATGTGGAGCGCTTCTATTGGTGCATTTAAATAAGCCTCCGCATAGTAAGCGAGCCCGACGGCTGCGTTTAGCTACTGCATTACAAATAAGAGGTTGCGTTCGCAACAGGATTAAATAGATTACTTTTTAACTTTTTATACAAATCACTCTTGTATCTATGTATACCTTCACCTGTATGTAAAACATATATGTGAAATGTTTTCTGTATATGTATAAGAATTAAGAAACATATTAAAAAGGAAACCATCATCAAAGAGCTGGACTGATGAATAATTCTCTCAGTAATATTTCTACGACCATCAAAGTAAAATACTGCGTATTTACAAGATGAAGTCTGTGCCTGTGGGACTGTTCGGCAAAGGTAAACCTGTGGTTACCTATTTGATCTACTTTGGAATAAAAGATGGGAAAACATTTCGTAGACATCTGATTGTAAAGGAAAAGCCTGTGCTGGTTAGCTTGGTCTGACTAGGAAATTCAGGAGACTGTACTAGCTATACGCTAGAGACGGAAGTACTGAATGTGCTTATATATCCTTACGGGTCATCCATTACTTACATCACACGTTTAGGGGGAGGGAGGGGTTATGAAAATGTCACCTTAACTACATCTGTTACCGAAAATGGTTTAAATTGTTTTTATTCGCTGTTAATAGTTAAATAACCAGTTTTTGCAATCATAATCATTTTTATGGATGTATTTTTATTCCTAATCGGCTTCGTGTCATAAATTTATAACATTCAAAACAATATTATTAAATAATAAAGTGACGTCACACCAGGGGGGAGGGGTTAACCAAATGTGACCAGGTGTGACAAGGAGGGGGGAGGGGTAAACATTTTTTACCTACCTACCTAATACCTACCTACCTGTTTGTTACCTAGCTGGATCGATTTTTCGCCCCCCTAAAACCCCAATATAACAAATTTCATCGAAATCGTTAGAGCCGTTTTACGAGATCCCGAAATATATAAATAAATTAATATACATACATACAAGAATTTCTCGTTTAAAGGTATAAGATAGCTAGTGACTGTTCTTTTTTATCTTTTTAAATTAGCTTATTTTATCTTTTTAAATTAGCTTCATTTTCCTACGGATGCTTATTTGTTCGAAGTTTTAATAAGTACTTAATAATAACAGTAAACATTTTAAATTTTGCTTATCGTAAACGTTTAATTTTCCAATACTTAGGCTGCGAATTTACAGATTTATTTTTATTTTTTACGAATTTACAATAAACAATTCGACAATTATTCATAAATCATAGTTACAAAGATTGATGAGCTGTCTGTGTCCAGCAATAAGACGTACATAGATTGAAATTGATTGATGAATTGAAATTCATATAAATGAAAATAATAATAATATAAAATGTATTTTCCTGCTATTTCAAACGATACACAATAAACGGTTTCACACTCTTCCAAGTCTGAGGTTGTCTATTGTTATTTTCTGAGTCCGTGTTTTTATTTCATTAACTTTCCTTCTCGATGTGTTCTGATTGCTTACAGGACGCGTGCGATGAGTTAGCCACTTTAAGATAAGTACTAGTTTACATAACTGTGGCCCTAGGCTTTACAACTATGCGTAAGTATAATATAGTGTATTTATTAACCAAGAAAGAGCAAATCGTTTCCTTTTCAGCTTGGGAAAAACTGCTTTTCTCCTCTAACAGATCATATATTTCTCAGTCCATTTGTAAGCAGGTTTATTACCTTACTAAAGGTTCTTTTGTCGATTCAGTTTACGAAAGTTTTTAAAATGGCGGAGCCTAGATCATATCAAAGAAAATGTATAGGATAGAAGGGTACTGCCATAGTTGTGGCCGTAGTAAATTTTGTAGTCACAGTAAATTTACTGCCATCTATTTACTTACATCTTTACTGCCATCTTATTTTACGCGATTAAGTCCCGTCCTTGTGAATAATAATGGTTTTTTTATTTGTATTTATTATTTTTATATGATTTTGACCCATGTTCTATCACTGATATGTGTTAAAATTGTTAAATAACAAACGAAACCGTCAACGCCATCTAAACGAGAATAGGCCAAAGGTTGGTATTGGTTGGTATCTGTGCGGGAATCAAATGTTCTTGATTTCCGAGGAACGTTTTTTCCTTAGACTTTATTCATCTTATACGTAGTTACATAGGTCTTTGATCATATCATAGAGCCACTGATATAGCTCGCCTGAGGATACTAACTACTGTCCGCGCGCCAATTCTATGCATTCGGAGGTTGTGAGGAAGTGGGGGGGGGGGGGGGGGGGGTGCGCCGCGCCCGTACGTACAAAATGACACCAGTCACCATCATTCTGTCATGACGCCCAACATTTCTAACATTCCTCAGCCGTGCACGGAATTCGCGCGCGGACAGTACAACCATAGAGTAACTTACACTAGAGCGGTCCTGTCATAGTAAATTTTGTAACCCCAGTAAATTCACTGCCATCTGTCGACACACTAAAACTAAAAATAAATATTTTTAAAAATACGATAAAATGTATTTAGATATGGATAAATGATTTTTTTTATTTGCATTAATTATTTTTATGATTTTGACCCATGTTATTTCACTGATATGCGTTAAAATTGTTAAATAACAAACGAAACCGTCAACGCCATCTATACGACAGTTGGCCAAAGCTAGTAGCGCCCTCTAAACGAGAAACAAATTTTCTTGATTTTCGAGGCACGTTTTCTCCTTAGACTGTATCCATCTATTACGGAATTATATCTATCTTTGGTACAACCTACACTCGGTTGTCGATTAGAATAGTTTTAGTCTTAAGACGGGGACGTGGCTTAGCTTTAGGGTGTTTGTCTTGTCACGGTGTTTAGACGATGCTAGTGGAATGAACGTTGAACCGACTTTGCTACTTGCAAGTTTTGTTATTCTTGAGACGAAAAATAGTAGTAGCTGTACTGTACCGTTAATTCATTAAAGCCTTTCAGCTTCCGTCATTATGTTATGATGTCGTTTTAAATTAAGTATTTTTTTTTATTTATTTTTTTACTAGCCCATTATGGTGTCCCACTGCTGGGCAAAGGCCTCTCCCCTTGTCTTCCACGACTCCCGATATAGTGCCTCCTCCGGCCAGTTGTTGAGAAAGGTGTCTAGGTCGTCCCGCCATCTCCGTCTGGGCCTGCCGGGTCCGCGCCCCTCTTCTGGCATCCATTTGGTGGCTATGCTAGCCCATCTGTCTGGATGCATGCGGCAGACGTGACCGGCCCAGTCCCATTTGAGCCTAGCAGTCTTCTCACCGACGTCAGCAATGCGGGTTTTTGCGCGCAGCGTGGTGTTCCGGATACGATCGGTCCTCAAATTAAGTATAGTTGATTAAAATCGCTTATTATATCATCATCATCAACATTAATTTAAGAGCCTAGCTCTTGTCGGTGGAGCAACTTCCATGCATCTCTTTCCTGAGCCTTTCGTTTGACCGCCTGATACCCTATCATAACCCTTTTGAAAATGTTGAATAGGCCAGCGTTAAGTTTTTTTCTCAAAATTCATAAAGGCATACGGATTTTAATAAAGATTTAGATTTTTCGTAGAAACTTAAATGTGCCAAAAGCAGGATATTTTTCGCCGGAAAATCTCTAATAACGAAACTCAATAACAGAACAAGATTTCCATAAAACCGGTTACCTTCTGCATTCAGATCGAAAAAGCAAACTACTTCACATACCGAGAAATACTGAGATGAAATTTAAAACTTCCCTGTATTCATGAGATCGCGGGCATTCTCTAGACGTGGTCGTGCTTGAGCGAACATTTGTCAGTTAATAAAGTTTCTATTGGGAACGATCGGGTTCGAGAATCTAGCTTGTTTTAAAACGGGAAGATAATTCGGGATCATAAGGAAATTTCTTATGGGGCTATCAATTTTTAAGAAGGTATAAATTTTGGGAGAGCTGAAGACTTCGCAGTGGTATTAAAAATGCAAAGCGTTTTAAGAGGTTTGAAAAAAAAATCGCATTAACCATATTCTAACCGTAAAAAGATCAATAAATGAAAGCGTGGGTGGGGTAGGTATAGTGTGTATCTTAAGAATGCAATGCGCTATTTAACCTTTTGGACGCCAATGACGGATATATCGGCAGAGTAGATCCAACGCCAAAGGCCGATTAATCCGTCACAGACCACAGAGCAACATAGACCTACGTGCATGTGCATAAAGTTCAATTTCAGTTTTGACACATCGGTGCCGTGGCGTCCGAGTGACAGCTTTTGTGTTTGACACGGCGTCGAAAAGGTTAAACGCAAACTCTATTTAAATGTACTGTTGCGATATACCTATAAAGGGCAAAACGATTGACAAACTATAGACCCAACTACGGTTAGGTAATCGTATAATTAATAAATCTATGAGCGTAAAAAATAATCGAAACAGTTATATTTTAGTGTAGGTAAATAGGTAGTCCCGGTTCTAATTTAACGCGAAGCACCAACAATTTTTAACTAGGCAAAAACTACGTCAGTGGTGGTCTACTCCTAATACGAGTATATCAATTAGTATCGGAGTTTTTATCAGTCCGCATCCGCACACATTTTGAAAAATAACCCAAATAACTTCAACTTCGTCGTAATAAACTTTTTCGTAAAGGACATTTATTTTGGTACTGACCATGATATTCGTTTTCGTAATCTACGTTTACTACTGTTCTTTATATAACCTAAAATCAATATATCGCCAAATTTCAAGTTGCTTCATCAAGCCAAATAGAAATAAATAATGGGAAATCGCCGGAATATATTTTATTTTTATCTGTGTTTGTTTCGAAAATAAACTATCTGAAGGGGAAGATAGTGGCCTCCCCTGGTTTTGGGGATCAGAATCACTTAGCGTAAGTAGTTGCTTGTTTATTTACTAAATTTTATCTTTACTGCACTGCAGAAAATTACATCTTACAAAAAGCAGACAATGCTATAGTGCTACATTTCCTACCACTGAACCTTTGGCAATTAGAGAAAGTGAGCACGATAATTATATATGTGATTTGACATTCTTAAACGTGATAATCAAGGCGTCACAGATAGACACAGGGCTATAACGATAGCTTATAGCACTTTAAACTGTCGCGTTTTGTACACACAATTAATGTCATTACCGGGTCTAACGTGATTAAATTTCATTATTTTACCTTTTTTTTCCGACGTTTCAACTAGGTTGCACTAGCTGTGGTCACGGAAGACTGACGTCCCAGCAAATGTTAATTGAGATATTGGTAAACAACACTAAACTCCCCGACATGAAATTTAATCACAGACCACAGAACTATAAGCATAAATTTTAGGTCTGTGCGTTAGACCCGGTAATGACATTAATTATGTGATAGTTAGCTTGACCAGAATCACATTTTTGGGCACCAGCGAATCAGAAGCCCTACCTACTGTATGAACGCAACAACTTTATGACTTTTTAATCGTCGTTTATGACCAAGCGAATAACTTTAGATAAGAGAACTTCCAGACAAGACGATTTCTTTTTGTATATAAAAAAACCGACCAGGTGCGAGTCAGACAGACCATTACGCACAAAACAACAAAAACATCACGTTTGTTGTATGGGAGCCCCACTTAAATATTTATTTTATTCTGTGTTTTTAGTATTTGTTGTTATGGCGGCAACAGAAATACATTAAATATCTGTAAAAATTTCAACTGCCTAGCTATTACGGTTCATGAGATACAGCCTGGTGACAGACGGACAGAGAGACAGACAGACAGCGGAGTCTTAGTAATAGGGTCGGGTTTTTCCCTTTGGGTACGGAACCCTAAGTAGAAATACAATAAAATTGTTCACTGTAGCTAAAATTGAATATTCAAGTTAAATAGCTAGGTTTCATTCTTGAATAATGAATTCAATTAAGCTTCAAGAGGCCATAATAACGCAAACAAAGGACTCGCTAAATGATAGTACGCTTCGTGAACAGCATTAACTACGTTAAGCAGCTCTCGAGTGTAAACCGTGCATATTTGCAGAAAGCAAAATTTCATAGTATGTTTACTGTGTAAAGTGGATATAA
This sequence comes from Cydia strobilella, assembly GCF_947568885.1. Lineage (NCBI taxonomy): Eukaryota > Metazoa > Arthropoda > Insecta > Lepidoptera > Tortricidae > Cydia > Cydia strobilella. Next base: position 3,528,718 of record NC_086049.1, on the reverse strand, counting down.
CAGAGAACACACTGAGTTGACTTACATTTAATTTGCATGGTATATGTTAAAAAAACTTTGGAGTTTATGTTAGTATCAAAATAGAGCAATGAGAGAAAATCAGAAGTTATAGACGTTTGTTATAAAGATCTTCGAAATAAGAGAAACACTTCAAATAACATTGATGTGTAACTGAGGCTCGTAACTTTATTGCGAAAATATATAGTCTAATATATATGAGCAAATTAATTTTATTACAAAAACTTGTATTTACAACCAATCGAAATTACCCATTTAAACATTTTGTTTATTAAATCTCAAAGCCTCAAAGCGCCAATGGAAATATTTAAATACAAAAGACAAATCTTTTATCGAATGTCTTAAGAGAAGCGTAAGCGGCAGGTAATTTTTGAAAATGACGTAACTGTACAGATTGGAAATGAATTCAGATTTTGATCTCATAGCCTTGGTTACATCTGCTACAGAATACAGTTTGGTAACTTTCATTGATATTCTCTTAACTTCCCGAACCAATCGCCTCTGTAAAATCAGTGTACATTTTTGTTCGTTTTCATATTCATTCAGGCAGTTGACAGACTTTTCTTTCTTATATCAGCCGACAGACGTCCACTGCTGATAGTGAATAATAGTGATTAGGTTTAGTAAGGTATAGGTTATACGCAGCTTTCATTCTATGGTTCCATTGCAATCTTAATCGCATCGTTGGCCTACCTTCTTTTGCTGCGTCCTCGATTCTGTCCGGTCCAATAATCTTGATTCTTGATGAATAACATCCCCATTCTTATTAAGGTTTTTAATTATCATCATTTAAAAAAAATGACTGATGGAAACTGCAAAGATGAAGACAATGATGTGGATAACACAACAGGAAAGGAAAGCCTAAGAAGTAATGGCTAGAGTGTGTAAAGGAAGATATTAGGGACATGAAAAAGTACACCAACTTCGGAGAAAAGGAACAAAGTCGGCAAGGATCGTAGCAACTGGGGGAAGATAGTGAAGGAGGCAAAGACCCACAAAGGGTTGTAGCGCTATGATTATTAAGTGAGGATTCAATCTTCAAGGGATACGAAGCACTTCTAAATATTAACTTGAGGCAACGCACTCAGAACACTATGAGAATTAAATAGCAGCCTGCAGCCCTACCGCACTCAGTGCAGTGTTTTGAACCATTTACTAAATTGTTGACAATATCTTGCTGGGACTAAAGTTTGAGAATACTGGTCTCGGAGGTCAGGGCAAGTTATCGCAGCACGTAGCCCGTATGCAACCCATCTGAGAAGAAATTATTGCCGAGTGACCCCTTGAATATAATTGTAGATAATAATCGCTGTAAGACGTGCATTTGTGCTTCATTCAATTAGATACGCTCTACGGACATTGTATTTTCTTTTGACCTAATCATATTAACTTTTTTGATTAAACCTATTTCCAATTGCAAGTGATTTACATAGTTAGTTCACCGCTATATGAGTATGTCAATAAAATAAAAGTTGTAGATACGAGTACATGTTACCTACACACTATTTACTAGTAACTTACTCGATATGTAGGCACTTGATAGTGTTTTATGTACGATGGACAAAGAAACGGAATACTAGTAGAACGGAAACAAAGGTAGGGATGAAATGGTGGTGTAGGTACATGGAGTTCTCCTGAACTTGTCTCAGAATTTCAAATCAAAATCGATTGTCCTGGAGAAGCAAGTGAACCAACAAATAGGTAGTACATGAATGTGACCTATACAGTATATAGCACTAGCTATCAGAATACAGAGTACAGACTATACATCAAGTTCGTCGCGTTAGCAAGTAAGATACAGTGGTCGCCCAGACTTTCGGGTGAGTTAGTTTCAATTCAGATAGCTTCTCACTAGATCCCCAATTGCATTTTGTAAGTCATACAAATTAGAGGGTCAAACAGTCTATTATCAGACTTAAGTAGTAAGTTAAGTACGTTAGCAAACTTAGTCTCTCTAAGTTGTAAAATATTAAATGTTTCAAGTTGCTTTAATTTCATTTATAAATTCAATTTCATTTATTTCTGAGCTTTTAGATCTAAAAATATAAGATAAAATGTGTCTGTCTTTATTACCGCACTATAATAACGACGAACGGACTCACGACGGAAGGAGACGAGCAAATGACGGACGGAAATTTTGAGTAGTTACCTTATGTTGGCTGGTAGAATTGATTTTTAAAATTGTGATTTTGAATGATGAATAGGTATTAAGAACAATAATTTTGAATTGATTTGGTTTGATAGTTAGTATTTTCCTTGCGGTGGTGAAAAATTTTGTGTTTCACTCGGTAAAATTGGTTTAACCCAGTGACTTGAAGCCCTCGCAACGCTCAAGATTCCACTATTCGAAACACTCGCTAAAAATAACATAAAATATGTACACAACTAACTACTAACAACCAACTTCCTACACTTAGAAACAACATTATTGTTTTCTTTTTTTCATGCAGGAAATAAAGGCTTTTTTTAAAATCTTATTTAATGGTGGTGCCTGAATCCGAACGTCACTATTACAACAGTAACAACGAAGCAAACTGGCTAATAATTCTACATCAATTCCATTATTCAGTTACAATTTTTCAGCTGAAAACGTAACCCTTATTACCATTTACATCAAAAGATATTTCTGAGTTATTTTTCAACGCCTTTTGACTTTACATTTCATTTAATAACGTTCTTTTGACACTGCTATGCTGAAAAACAGCCGCATGATAAAATTATTAAAATTATACAAAAAAGGGTGAAAGGGGAAAATATAATTAACGGCGTTTTTACCTCTGCATCTTATTTCGTTCTATTTTATATGTTATCCTCGTAAGGCCCACCATACAGTTTCCCTATTTTTTATTTGAACCTTGTTGTATAGAAGATTAGGGTGACTTTTGTTTATTTTAGAAAACAACGAAACCAAAGAAATGCTACTTAATTCAGTTAGTGTAAGGTTCAAATTAGATTGAAACAGAGTGTACATTGTAATGCACATTGGGCCTTACGAGGTTATAAAAAATTATACTGATGGAGTAAAGGTACCGTTCGGTTTCCGACTACACCAGCATTACTGATTCAGTAATGCGGCGCGTCTTTGCTGCCGCAAATGTCAAGGATCTGAACAGATACAACGATTTTCTTGCAAACGCTAATAAGGCGCGAAAACTCCGTTCTTAAAATCTGCAATAAATGTCATATACGAAGGAAAAAATGACCAAAGCCTCCAGTGTCCAGAACTAGAATCGAACCAGCGTCCCCCGTTTACCCCCGTTTACGTCTAGAGGCTTTGGTAATTTTTTCCTTCATATATGACATTTATTTCAGTTTATAGTTTTAATAGTCTACTTGACACACTACTATTAACACTATTATTGATAACTGGCGGGAGATGGCGCAGGATCGAGACGACTGGCGTGTACTCGTGTCGGAGGCCAAGACTCATGACTATTTTCATAGAAAAATAATTTAATTTGTTCTTAGAGAACTCCGTTCTTGGTGACGGCTACGCATTTGCGCCTTTTGGGATAGAAACTCTTGGGCTGTGAGAGCCGAGTGCCAAAATGTTATTCCATGAAATCTCCCAACGCTTTATTGATGGTGGACAGAGAGCTGGCAGCTGTTTTGGCCAGCGGTTAAGCCTGGTCAGTCAGAAAGGAAACGCTGCCAGCCTGCTGGGTACCTACGAAGAAGACGAAGAGCATTTTTTATCCGCACGAGAGGAGGCCTGTGCCCAGCAGTAGGACGTATATAGGCTGAATTATTATTATTGAATATATTTTACGTTTTAAGTTTTATTTAATTGCATTGCTTATTCGATTATTGTTTTTTTTGTTTCGTTTTTTTTTGTTGTATCCAAAAAAAATATTAGGCCCACTTGCTCTCCACTAACCCGGGGTTAACCGGTTAAACCTAGAGTTACCATGGTTACCAGTACAATTTGACACTGGGTTAACGGTTTAACTGCTTAACCCCGGGTTAATGGGATGGTGAAAGTGGGCCTTATTCGTATAGTATAATATTTGTAAAAGTAATTTTAATGTACAAAAAAAAATACAAGATTCTTTATTTCTTTACACATGGCCATGATTTAGGGGATAGAGCCGCTCGGTAAGCAAATAATTGCCTCTACTGGGAGGCACCGCTCTTCCCTAGGTTAGCAAAAATAACAAGCAAAAATGTGTCGATACATTTATAAATTAGACGTTTTCTGCAGAAATGTAGCGACCGCATTATGGCAACAGTAATGTAGCTTGAACTTACTACGTAACGAATTAATACTGCCCGGATTTTTCATATTTGCGGCAGCAATGCAGTCGTACAGCAGCAGCAGTAACGCTGGTGCATCTGAGGGCCTACCGCGAACCACGTTCGACGTGTTGCCTCTCTATCGCACTTGTAAATTCATACCTATGTGACAGGGAGTTTTCGACTGTCGACGACAAAGATAACATTATTGTCTTTTTTCGCCTTCCCACAATCGGAATAACGTGGAAAAGTGAAAATTTGATACGTGAAATGCTACGTGACGAGTAAGACAATAAGACGATTAAATTGAATGCAGCATTGTTGAAGGAATTATTTCTAACCAGGCATCGAAACCCACATAAGTGGGTACCTACCAAAAATATATCCATATAAAATTAAATTACTTATTATACCGTAACCAGCATAATGGCGCCAACCAGTTTATTGATTTTATTTTCATGAGTATTTAATAATATTAATAGCTCTCGTGTTTTTCGCATATCATTGATTTATAACATAAACAATAAATATAAGTGCTTTTAGTGGCTATTGCGAGTGCTTTTGGCAAACGGTGAACACTAATAATTTATTTGATTTATACATATGTTTCATAAATGATACGCTATAAATAATAGACCGCAAGCCTGGCGCAAATTTTGTCGTCCATCACATTCCGGGCGATAACTCGTAAAGTGGTTAAGGGCGATGTGTAATGAACCCTCGTGGATGTTAGCTGCGGCTCCGTTGGTGGGTCGAGGAACAACAGCCACTGTAACAAACCACCTTTCCCTATTTGATACAATATTTCTAATTTTAACTTTCAAGATTTTAGTTGAAGTCTGCTCTTTCAAATATAGTATAGTTTACGTGTAAATTTCCCTTAAAAAATGTATGAAACAGCCAAATTTTTTTTCGCGATTTCGTGGTTGGTCCCATAGTTAAAGGTGCTCAGAATAATCCCAAAACCTCCCTGGCAAAAATGTGCACTTCTGTTGGAGGATAAAAAAAATGAAATTAAAAAAAACATGTCTATTTGTCAGAGATGACATTGATGACAGAGATGGCAATGTATTTCATACATATTTCATACAATATTTATTAAGTGGTCATTACATGAAGTATCGAAAAGTGCCAAAAAGATACTGCGTGTGCCACAAATGCGTTTTTGGGGAATAGACTAAAGTCTTGTCTTGACAACTATAATAAGGTAGGGTTTTAAAGATTTGTGCACGACCCTTTAAATATATGACAAATACAAGTTGTACGAGAGTAGGATACACTTAAACAGCACGACAATCAGTAAGCTACTTAGTACCATTATCAAATGTAGCTTTATTTCTTCCGTGCAACAATTGCGGTTAAAGAGTAAAGTTGTTGTTACGAATTAGATTGTAGTTCGAAGTTGCGGGAGTGAAGTCATTAGTGGGAACTTTTACTAACTTTCTTTCTACATAGTATATAGATAGTTGTTGTTAATACTACATTAATACTTAATACCTAATACCCATTTAAAAATTGTGTTCAAAATTGAATTGTATCTGTCGGCGGCTGATCTTAAGATCAGGCAGATCATGAAATTTCTAGGCATATCGTGAAGCGTTAAAATCTCTGTCTCGTTTCCCGAGTCGATGGAGCCCAGCAAAATTTCTGGACAGTTAAATTTGCCATTCGGGCATCTGAAGCAACCTAACGAACCTATCCTACCTATCTATTGGTTTAATGTGACTATCATCAAAACATTACGCAGGAACATAACGATCGGCCGCCGGCATGTCTAGATGATTCGTCTTACATTGCAACTATGTGAGTGTTTTGCATAACATGACTTATTGTGATTAATTATTGCAATGTATTTATTGCATTGCATTGTGTTTGTTTTTGTTTTTATGGCTAGGCTCTTAATTGTATAGTAAATGTTGTAAATGTTATAATTAGACTAACACTTACTTTATAGTTTATAGGTTAGTTAAAGTATTACTAACAAAATATGGATTTTTTTGAGTCTGAAATAAATAATTTTTATTTATTTTTTATTTATTTATCAGCGCTATAGTGCTGAATTTACAATATCCTTTAAATACAATGGAAAATTCGTAACTGTAAGTGTTCACGTTTTGAAAATAAGTATTTTTAAACTTTCGCGCCATCAATATATTCACGATGCTTTCCGAATGGATAGCGTAGATCGTTGGTCTACGTCTGTGGTCGCTTAGAAAGAGATGCAAGATCGACGCGCAACCTGTGCGCGAGCGAGACAACTCACGCCGAAGCTTTTCCTTCTGGCTGACTCCATTTTGAAATCTCAACGTGTTCGCATCGAAGTCGCGTATCTCAAAACGTATATTCGAATGGAATGTCCAAAATTTAACTATAAAGTGCTACATAGTGTTATTCTCGCCGGCCGGCATACAAAATTTTCAGAAAAACCGCGTGAGGAACGTGAAAGAAGACGCTGCAGTCCACCTTGGTCACGTGGACTCCAAGACTCCAGCTTCCATCATCAGCTCTCAGGTTAGTGGCTGCAGTGTATATCCTATTCGGTTTAAGCATCGTAGCTAACTTGTATGTCGCGCAGTTCATTTATTGTCCATTTTCAAATTACCCAATTGTAGCCATCAACAAAAAAACTCGAATAAGCTGTAAGTCTAAAACTTATATAAAACGTCGTTTATTGTATGTGTGCAGGTGTCATTATGTACTTGTCCCGTGTTTTTATTACCTACGTCATAAAAGACTTCTCGGGACTCGTACAATAATGATACATTTTGCACACTTGCAATAAAATGTACGTACTGTTTCAAGCTATGTTATGCTGACAACAACAAACCATTTTTGTTAATCAACCTATTGTAAAAATAAAAGCCGTTACCAGTTATTTAAAAAATAAAAACTCATTCGCTATCTTTTTGACTGCAGTCGCAATTGAAATACTAAGTGTTACTAAAGTGGATACAAAAAATACCCAACTGGTTTTATTTTTATGTGGCGCAAAGTGCCTAGGTAAAGCAGCACAGCAGCTAGGTCAGCAAAAAAAAAAAAAAAACAAAAAAAAAAGTGTTTAAAATGCTTGATAAAATTGTAAAATAATAGGTAACTGTCAGGTCTGTTTTAGGTTTTCTTTATGTGATATGATATATGTATTCATTTTTTTATTGACAACTCATGTTATGGCGAGTGTTATAAACCGTAATATTTTGGTACCGTTCGCATTCATACTACCTGGTGCTGCAGTTATGCGGCGTGACATTGCCAACTGCATTGCTGCCGCAAATCTCAAAAATCCGGGCAGGATCGATTTCGGCGTTTGCTGCAGTGTATATTTATTTGAACCTGCCTTTAGAACGATGAAAGCGACTCACAAAAGTAGCTATAGTTAATTCAATCCCAAAAAACAGGTCTAGTAAAAAACCGTTTCCAAAAGGCCAGATAAAATTCAACCTTACGCCTATGTCGGGAACGCTGTAACTAAATAAACTATTCCCAGTTTAACAAGTGATACCTGCGAGAAAAAATCCTAACCTAACATTATTATATATTCGAGAAAGCACTCCAGCTCCTACTAGGTAAGCTGAATAGTTTGCCTTACATTATGTTTGCATGGGAAGGAAGCTTTGTCTGAGTTAACTAACCGGCAAGTTAGTTGTACCTAGTCATATATATGTATCATACAATATTTCATCCTATATCAGTGGATTACGGTAAAAAATGCATATTAATTTGTGACTTGATGTTACTTCGCCATACATAAGTCATAGCCAGCGCTGCCGGATGATACAAGAACTAGATACTGCAACTAATGTTTGAGGTTCTATACTCTAGAGGATTTGGTATTTTCCTAAGTTGGCTAGGGTTCGAATGTGACACCCTTAAAGATGCAAGAGTCCATGTGATTCATTAACCACATACCATCAGACGACATTACCATCGCCATCAGGCATTGGTTTTCCACCGACAAAAAAGCCGTTCCTGGCTTAGAACGCACGGCGATTAATTTCTTGCGGTTTCAGGCTTAATTCTTGCGGTTTCAGTCTTTTAAGTGCGTGCGCTTATGAAGCATGCCGTACGTTACACTTTTTGCGGTTCTGAAACCGCACAAAAATAATCGCAGTGCGTTCTCAGCCGAAAAACCAAAACATTGATAGTTCTAAATGGGCACCTGGCGACGGCCATTGAAAAACCATTTTGAATTTGGAATTTGTTCCACAAGAATTCGGTAAGTAAACAATAGGGTATTTGACTACTAGTCAAATCAGTTTCTGTTGTCGAACTGTCAAAATATATGAAATACTAGCATGTGACGTCACAATCAAATTACTCTATAGTTTTATAAGTTCTTAAATTTATTTTAATATTGTTGATACCTACCCTGAGTACCTGAAAAATGAATTGATGTTCGTTATTATACTATTCTCATAAGTTCACGAATATATACGAATATCACGAATATAATATATTAAGTATGGGTTACCTATCTATAGAAGATCCACCTAAACTTTTCCTCGTTATCTGCGAAAATCTTTTGAGGTCGAATCGTTTAGGATTGAAGTTGAAGCCCATTATCAAGCCGGAAGCAGAAGCGTCTTGACTTCTGAAAATCTATGTGCACGCTGAAAAGTCTCGCCTTTTCGGTATCAAAGGCGACTTTAAAATTAAAGACCACGTATATCCACATGGATAATTCAAGTGTAACTTTAAACTTAACTTATTTAATTTTATCTGAAGTTATGTACTATCGGGGACATTAGCGGTGAACCAGTTCAGATTTTTTTTACCTCAATACTTAATAAACTTCTATGGTGCCTTTTCTCTGCAGCTGACTGTACATTTGATTATTACAGAGATATTTCTCATCAATGCGTCATTATGTACCTATTTAGCAGCAGCAGCTAAGCTGTAGCTAGCAACTTAAATAATTTCATTTGCTACAAAAGTTTCATTGTACCTACGAAACTTTAAATTTAGTTATTTAGTGCCGCGTGTTTAGACTGAACAAATGTATGCTAGCTTGTAAAGTCTATTTGAACACTTTTATTTTACTATAGCAAGACAATGAAATAAGTGTCGGTAAAATGAAAATAACTAACTCAACAAGCATCACGTTTCTCATTCTATCTTGTAGAACACCCAACATAGCCTTTTCCATTATGTCTATCAAAAAATAAAACTACGGAAATAATCACGCATTCAGTTCAGCAGGCATCTATATCGGTGCGAATCACGTCTGTCACGCACAACCCTCGGATCTTCTGTACGTGGGTGCAGACGCTTATTATCAAGGCAGCTTACCCCGTACAAAGTACACGTGGTGTAATTTTATTCAACCACGTATAGCATTACTCTGAAGCTCCCGAGAGATTAGTTACATGTTTATCGTAAGCATGTAAGCCGCAAGCTAGCAGGTCGTATTCTTATTGCTACGACGAGTGTTCGGTTCAGAAGAACTAGGTCAATGAGGAGAACACCGTCTATCAGGTAAAACCGCCTGATATACAAGCACTTTCCACGCTTCTAACTCATGCGTTTGTACAGTATATACTTACCTACTTCACAATAGCTGAAGCAGCGAAGGAGCAGAAGGAGCGAAGCTCTTCCTTTCTGACCGTGTCTGAGCGAAGTACGTACAAATACAAGAGTTCTTGCACTAAGACGATCTTCCCAACCAAAAATGTTATACTAATGGTCTTCGCCACATTGACTTAAGAGCAAAATACGGCTACCACTTTATTTACTACAAAAAAAAATAGCTGTTCTTCGTACAAGATTCTTACCTTCTAAAAGGTTCAGGCAGGTCCACGATAAACAATATCATTTATATCAGCGGTCGATCTTGTTGAGGTTTTTAAAAGCATAAACTTCAGTATTCTCATTAAGGTCCAACTTATTATACATAAATACGTCGAATGTGTTAACAATTCCATGGGCACACCTTTATGGCGTTATTCATAAACGACTGTCGTCTAACAAGCCCTTAAATAGTCTGTCCTTATCCGTCATTTTGAGATTTGTGTTTGTTAGAAAGGGTTTATAATAGAGGTTTTTCAAGTTATGAATGTGGTTTCTGATTTGCCGAGGCGAACACTTAGTATGAGTTGGGAATTGGGAATGAGAAGTTTGTAAGGCGAGCACATGCATGCTGGGACACGTAACGGAGACAGATAAGACGTCATATACAAAACATCCCAGGAGCGTGTTCAAAATACATTTTATGTTTTTTTTTTATTGACCGAGCGTTAGTGTTAGCTAAGGTCTCCGTTTCAGCTTGGGCAAAAATGCTTTCGTATGTCCGGATTAGAGTTGTGCCGTTTCCGGGAACGTTCCCCATTTTGTGTGGAAAATTTCCCCATAAAAAACTAAAACTCTAGTCCGGATGTTTTTTTCTGTAGGTCGCATTTCTAAGCGGATCTCGTGAAATTTCATGAGCCTGTTCGCTGGGTACGTACAATTTCTTTGTCGTTTCATTTTTTTTAAAGTTCAAAATGGCGGAAAACAGCATATATCCTGTAAACCTCTATTCAAAAGGCTTAAACTATTAACAGTGCAATCACTGTATATCTTTGAAATGTGTGTTTTTGTAGACTAACCCGAACCTATTCAAAAAAGTAAGTGATGTATGTGTATATATTGTATATGTATGTATTGATGGAAACAGAAAAAGTAAAATAACAGAGTGTAAAAAGGAGTTAATACATTATATAACAAGTATGTTCTGTTGGACTTGCCAACATGCTGGGGCGGGCGGAAACCTTCGCCTTAAATAATTATAAGTTCATAATATGTTACTAAAATGGGTATAGCCTCATTACACAGCATCGTGGAGTAATCCAACTAAAGAAACTTACTTATGTTTATAATAAAGCCAAACAATAAAGCGTTACATCTTATTAAACGTTTTTGTTATTCAAACCCTACAGAAAAACAAATGAAGATCAATTTTATTGAGAATATCTTAAGGAGTATTAGCAAAATAACAACAAAATACAGCGCATATGTTGATAAACGCAAAAAGGAAAACTAAATTAACACTCTTTAACTTCTGAGTGGTATTAACCCACCACAGCAGCAGTTGGTTACCTACTAAACTTACAGTTATTACTAGGAGAAATAATAGCCTTTTTTTAAACTATAAACTTAGCTTACACATATTTTTTAGACGAAAGGTATAACCACAAGTTTAAAAGCTTAAGAGCTTCCTCGTAGCTGCCTTCAGCCAGAGGAAGGTTCTTAATCAAGTCAAAGGGTTCATTTGCGAGAAATGAGCGCAAATAATATAATTTTTGAACAGTATGGAGTTTTAATACCCGTTACCCAGATAATTTGTACTTGCCTAGAGTTCAAACAAAATTAATTATGAACAGTTGCTATCCGATGGCCATCAGATTGTTTAATGCTCTTTCGAATGGTCTCAAAATGTTGTCCTTAATGTCCTTGTGGAATTAAAAATAAAACTTAAAAATAAATAAAATGTTTTTACTCAGTTAACGATCAACATACCTAAAGCGATACTAAATTTCCCGTAGCTATTAAGTATATAAATAAATTGATTATGGTTTGGTAATAAATAATAGTTTAGTTAATATAATTCATACTAGAATAAGTATATTTGCATGTCTTTGTTGACAAATTATGTGAAACTTATTTAATATCTATGTTATACTACCATGTTTTTAAGCAAATAAAATTTCTGATTTCCGATTACCGCCTACAAATAAAAATGTTTCTTCTTAGACCTGAAAAAAAATTAAAACTTAAGATTTAACTTCATAATATACCCTCAACGGTCAAAGCCACTTTGTTAATATATATCTATAGCCATATACCTACATATGTATTTGGTCAGGATCTCATACGAGATAAATCACAGAGCAGGCGTTATGCACATAACTCTTGGGCTTCGGACCACTTGACATTAGCAAGGCCCTGTCCCCATAACACAGATATTGCTTACGCTAGAAATGATAATTTGAAACAAAATTTTCGATTTAGTTTAATAAACACACGACATCTTTCGATCCGTTTTGAGGATCTTCGACTGAAGCACCGACTACTTCGTCTCTACTGATCGAGCGTAGACGTCGCGGTCGATTAGTAGAATAGAAACAGATTTTTGAGAGAAATCGGGGAACAAACATAGCTAATGATCCCAAAGAACATCCTCCTTTTAAATTCGATAAAGAATTTGTCAGATTTCAATTTGATTGTGTCATCCGGCTGCGGCTTTTACTGCTTATAGCAGTATAGACAAAATATTCCCGATTCAGATTTAACAACGTGTTATGATTTTGATCTTATTTTGACATGACCTTGAAGATCGCTAATGCTGGTTGCTGCATGCGAAATGAAGTGAAAGTCGTGCGTAAGGTGCGCGCCAAGGGCCTGACACTCTTTGACAGAGAAAGATAGTCTTATTGCGATTCCTATAAGAGGAAAGAGAAAATAGTGCCATGCTTTGTCCTAATTATCGACCGGGTGGCATCATAGGTAGGAGGCGATGGCGAAATACCGAAATTTATAAGAGTGAAAGAGAAAAAATCCTATGCTGCCTAAATTTTATATGAATATTCTTTCTCTTACCCCCGTATATACTATGTCTATGGTGCGCACCTGAAGACGATCGTCAAGTTCGTAGGTATCGAAATCAGTTCAAGACCCAAATTGTTAAATGAGAATAGACCCCAAGCTTCTATTATTACACTTTCCAGACATCTTTACATTCGTGTCGAACCCTGGTTGAACCCTGAGGTTATGCGGAAAGGTTATCAGTGGACCTAATTTAATTCATTATGCTGCCTTGTGTCGGCCCTCCCGACAATGCGAAAACGGCCTATGCAAAATTCTTTAACCGGGATTATTAATGTGTTTCTATTACGGCTGTTTGAAATCTGTTGTCCCAGATGGAGGGTCACCCTTTTAATATGTTAAGGATGACTCACGCTAGACCGGGACGGGGCCGTGCCGGAGCTTCCGACGCTTCGTTTTCTATGAAAAGCACCACGTTACCGATCAACCGTTATAGGAAATGACATGTCGGACGCCCCGGCCCGGGCATGGCCCGGTCTAGCGTGTCATCCTTTAAACATTAGACACCGCGTCAACAAAAAATATTTATTTATATGGGTTGATCTCCATTACTCCGCCAATTTGAAAAATCGCCAAAAAATTTAATCCTTCAAGTTCAAGAAGACTCAGAATGTACGAAGGAGGCCTATAACAAAAAATAATGAAGCACATGGATAAGCTTTACAATCAAATTAAATATGTAGATCAAATTCTCATGCGAGAATTGATCCTCTAGCATATCTGGTCGGACATTTCGCTAATTCCAAATAGTATTTGCCTTGTGAAAGCGTTTACAAACAATGCGAATGTTGGTTAAACACTTTAACGTGAACCGAGCGGCATACGTTCCATTACTGCGTTAAATTACAGACATAAACAACACATTTTCAATCCCAACATAAATACATCGTCCGAACAGCCAGAGGCATATTCCGATTTAAAAAATATCCTTCTTAACTGTGTACCAACAACGTCTAATTTTGCGACGACATTTATTTATTTATTTATTTAATCTTTATTGCACAAAAGAAAATACAATCGTACAAAAGGCGGACTTAATGCTATGAGGCATTCTCTACCAGTCAACCTTCGGGCAAAGCAGATAATTTGTAGGCGGTGCAACATAGTGATTACATATATACAAGTATAGTTAAATAATGGATAGGCATAGACATACATACATATATATGTATATATAATATTCATATAAATACATACAATATACATACATACAAATACACAAGATATCAGATGAAACTTTCAAAACAGAAACACTAAGAATTCATCGTTCTGCCAGCAAAGTACTCACGTAAGGATTTTTTAAATGCAAATCTATTCGGACACTGTCTAATTTTAACAGGGAGACTATTCCAAAGGCGAGCTGCCTGAATAGAAAAAGAATTTTTACATGACATCTCATTATTGCTGTTAATCCGTATCGCTTGTAAAAAGAAATGAAACTTGACTGGGAATCCTCGACTAACTATACTTTCTGCTATTACACTGTTTGCTGCAGCTCGCAGCCTCGCAGCAAGCAGAAATTGTGTCGCTCGTATCGTGATGTGATGTAATATAATAAAACACGACCGAGCACTTTTTACTATCCGCCTGTCATACCGTTAAACGAAGTATCTTCATGAATACTCTAATACTTCCACACACGCATCAATTTAAAGAACATGAGATACCAAGGAGTCGTAAAACGGGAGACAAGGCTTATCTTCTGCGGCGTCCGGGTTAAATATAATAAAGGCAATGTTTTCAGTTACCTTTTCTGAAGGCAGGTAGGTTTTGGCAGATAAGGGCGAGCCAAGTCCCGTGTAATTCTGCAGCTTTCCGCTGTACGTGCCTACAGTGGCTGATAAAGCTTTGTGCGCTTATCTCTTCGCCACTGGCATGACCTTGCGTTTGCTTTATGAAGAATAAAATGTTGCTTTCTTGTCGCCGGAGATCGTAGATTTTAGCCGCTAAGCCGGAGTTGACCTGTTGTGACGTCCGTCGGCGGGATTTGGTAGCCGACAACAATTTATCATCTGAACACGATTTATCTTACTTATCTTACTTTTTACATCGCTACCTTTTTATTAATATTTTGTCTATTTCTGAAGTTATCGTCATACTATTATTTGGCGATCTGTCTACATATTTACTAAATTGTAGCCGCTGCTACATTCTACATAATTATGAATCGTAGGTCCAGGGTCCAGGGAGCCAGAGTCTAGGGTCTAGGGTCCAGGGTCCAGGGACCGGGTTCCAGGGTCCAGGGTCTATAAAAAAGCGTGCGTGTAATATTTATGCGCGATTGAAGTAAAACTTCTTTGACGATGACGTTTATCGGTATGTTGGCACTTTGACGTGTGTCCTATTGTGCGTGTATCACTACTGAGCGTTACTTCCGTCAGAAAAAAAAAACAAGTTACGGTCTAGTCTAAAGAAGTTTCACTTCAATAATGGACCTCCGATCTCAATGGACGAGCAGAGGGCTGGACTAGATATACTAATTACTTTTTTATTTTTGATGTTTATTTTCAATGTCATCCGATACTTGCGAGTAGTGCGAAATCTGTATTTTTTTAATATTTGGGGACTTTGACCTCCACTATCTCTTTGATGTCGAGTGTTGACTCTAATCATATTTCTCTACTCGAATACCCTAACGCCGAATGTAAACATCTGACCTATTTTAACATTTTTATGCCGCTTTTGTTCGTGTCATCTTTTGTTTCCCATAAGTTTTAAGTCATTATGTATTTAATATTGTCTTCGGTTACCGCGATAGTTACTCATGAAATAAAACTATGAAAACGGATTATATCGCGTATATTGAATTTATAATACATCCCGACGTTTCGAACTCTTTACAGCGTTCGTGGTCAACGGGTGACTGAGGAAAAATTACAAAGTGCAAAAATACCCACATACTAAAATAATGAACAATCATAGACTACAAACTTTAAGGCTGGTTGTACATGCAAAAACCGGTTCATAAGGCTAGTTATACACTATAATTATTTTTCAAGTAAAGATATATATATATACGCGATAAAAACTATGCCGGCTCCAACCCTACACCACGGACCCGAGAAGATTTAATTCCCTCCTAAATTGTAGGAGGGTATCCCAATATGGGACCGGCAACAAACTCGGCGGGACACATCTTTTCAAAACATCAGAATGTCCAGCATCATCCAACACTAAGGTCTCACAGTCTATGTCTCGCTTGCTCCTTTATCAGGTGGACTACAGGATCCCAAGCTGGTGGTAGAGAAAAGCCATCTTCCCTATTAAAGTTTGTTAATCTTTGTTTCAGAGAGCCCAGAGGATATGTGATGACCAGCATCTGGCCGCGGAGCTCCAGCATGCCAGGCGCGCGCTCCAGGCAAATGAGCTCAGGATACCGCGGGTCAACCAGAGGTCCCACATTAAGATCCCCACAGTCGAGCGCAGGCCTGCCATTCTGCCTTTTGTCAGGGGGGTCACGGACAGGATCAGCCACATCTTGAAGCGTGCTTCTATAAAAACATATTTCAAGCCAATGAAGAAGATGTCACAATTCCTGAGGCCTGTAAAATGCAATACCCCTCTACAGACTGCAGGAGTGTACAGGCTGGACTGTGAGTGTGGCCTATCATATGTCGGGCAGACGAAACGGAGCATTTCCACTCGGGTGAAGGAACACATAGCTGATGTCAAGCACCGTCGACCTAGGTCTGCTGTCTGTGAGCATGTCATGGATAAAGCCAATCACTCAATCAAGTTTGATAAGCCTCTGGTTCTTGCCAAGGAGAAGCGTTACATACCCAGAATGCTGCGCGAGGCCATTGAGATTAAGAAATATCCAAACTTTAATAGGGAAGATGGCTTTTCTCTACCACCAGCTTGGGATCCTGTAGTCCACCTGATAAAGGAGCAAGCGAGACATAGACTGTGAGACCTTAGTGTTGGATGATGCTGGACATTCTGATGTTTTGAAAAGATGTGTCCCGCCGAGTTTGTTGCCGGTCCCATATTGGGATACCCTCCTACAATTTAGGAGGGAATTAAATCTTCTCGGGTCCGTGGTGTAGGGTTGGAGCCGGCATAGTTTTTATCGCGTATATATATATATCTTTACTTGAAAAATAATTATAGTGTATAACTAGCCTTATGAACCGGTTTTTGCATGTACAACCAGCCTTAAAGTTTGTAGTCTATGATTGTTCATTATTTTAGTATGTGGGTATTTTTGCACTTTGTAATTTTTCCTCAGTCACCCGTTGACCACGAACGCTGTAAAGAGTTCGAAACGTCGGGATGTATTATAAATTCAATATACGCGATATAATCCGTTTTCATAGTTTTATTTCATTATGTATTATTTGTCCACATTTTCGTTAGTCATAATTTGATTTTTCTCAGAAAGACGTAACTTTTCAGGTTTGCCATAAAACAAGCCTAACCTAGCCTACCCTATCTATAGGATAACCTGATGAAAATCCTGAAAAGTTAACGGTTTCAGAATTATTACTAGTGATTATATGACAATCATTACATTATGACTTTCAATAATTATGTCAAACAAAGAGACCCCTAGAAACGTATACAGACAGCCACATAAGTGCAGGCAATCGACTCAATAATTCCTTCCCACTAGCTCCAACCGTCCTGACCTCAGCCATAACAATGAAACTTTTATGTAAAAGCTCCGAGAGAACATCCTTCCACCGCATAAGAGGACTGGTAATAATTTAGCAATATACAGAGATCACGACTTATCACGGTATAGAGCCTTACGATGACTTCAAACACTTACCTATAGATCCGGCACAGAGAACCAGTATTTTGCGCCAGTTGCTACCGTTTTGGCATGAACCATAGAAGCGGAGCATGAATCTCGAGACCTAAACGCGTAAGCGACATGAATTTTATGGCGCTTACGACGTTTTGGTCGCGTGGTACAGATTGTGATTGCGACAATTTTATTGTTTGGTATGTCGTCTCTATAGTACCTAATAATAACTCAGTGTCCATAATTACGCCTGCTAGTGTAGTGTATAACAAGAGTGACGATAGCGAAGCAGGAATAACATGTAATTAACAATGCCTTATGTAATTATCATTAGTTGCATTGCTAGATCAGCTTGGAAAACAGCTGATCGATTAGCATGAATTGCGTTGCGTTGCACCTCATAATTGCCGGTTGCCTCGGCCCGGTCCCGGGCCGTTCTAAGCATGAGTCATCCTTAATGGAGTCGCACTCAACGCCTGTCATGCTAAACGGTCTGGTGAGACATCTAATGGTTTAATCTTTGCCCATACTACTATACACAAAGGAACTGAATTACAGATGTAGTGCGTACCTAATTGATTTCCATCGTATTTTCTCCGAAACGTTCGTATTTGTCATGCTACGTCAGTCAACCTCTGTACTTTTTGTACCGAGACTGACTAAAATAGGAAGACACGTTCGTACGTTTCCGCAATTATGCACTATTATTTACAACGACGGGACTTAATCGCGTAAAATAAGTATTAAACCCACCTCCGACGTTTAATACTTATTTTACGCGATTAAGTCCCGTCGTTGTAAATAATAATGAGTAAAAATCGTGAAAGTTTAAATCAGTGAATTATGCACTACATCTGTACTCGGAAATCAACTGAAAAGTTTTCGGAAACACGAACACAAGTCACGTGAGAGTTGTCTAAAGATAAGCTGAGTAGAGGCTGAGTAGCGGCCGAGTAAATTAAGACGGATAAGGGTCCGGCGACACTCAGCTGCTTTTGAAGATCCATCTTCATGTAATTATATTTGGACACTCTACTTAATGTAATGCTATGCCTTAGGATCGAAGTAGTATGAAAATGAAAATTAAAAATGAAAAATATATTTATTTTGCACACACAAGGATGGGAATTTGCAGATGGAGTATACATGAGGTCCAGGTTGCGCGCATACAGCGGTACATTTATAACAGTATAAACAGGGGTCCCCAAACTAGGCATAGCCTGTATCTTGGGCGACCAGTTAGTGAATTAAAAACTAGATTGAAAAAAAAAGTAAGTCTAAAGGTAAAGATAGGTGCTAATGCTAATAACCTTAGCTACTAGGGATTTACGTTGGTCAGTGTCAGTCAAGTCTCTTAAGGCCAAGTGTCTATACCTATAGGTTAAGTGTCTATGTATAAAAACCTTGGAGAAATTTTAAAAGGCTGTCGTCCAGTTTGTGAATAACATAAGCACACTAATTTATACACTACACGAAGTACACGAAATCTAAAACAGCACCTCGCCGAAGACTGGCAAAGGCCCGCGCGATGCTCGATGTTGTCGGACCTAACCTATACAACCGTGTCCCTATGGACATTAAAAATTCGCCTAGCGATGCGATATTTTTCAAAAAGCTTAAAAACATGCTCATCGAATTAGCATGCTATAGTACTAACGAGTTTCTGCAAAGAGATCGTTGCACCCACTTATAAATTTTGTATTATATTATACGCCTACTGTTACCATGTGTAATTTGTGTATAAAGCCCTACTTACTGTTACTGTTGGTTCTGCAATTGTGAACATGTAAATAAAAAATATGCAACACTTAATTATAAATTATATCAACTTAGTTATAAGATATTGACGTGTAAACTGTATTTAATGTATGTTTATAAATAAAAAATCTGAATCTGAATCTATTAGACCTTCAACTGTCATAGCCATTAGGTGTTCAATTTTTTGCTTTAATTGTTATTAAGTCATGGTGTCATTACACATTTTATTTTTTTTATTTTTTCTATTATAAACTGATCGGCGATTGGCCCTAGGCACACCTGATGGAAAGTGAAGACAGGGCCTAAGATGGAGCTCACCGGTTCAGTAACAGCCTATTCACTCTTGTTTTAAAGAGACCGAGGTCATATTGATCAGATCAGGTATTAATACAGATGGCGGGAGCGCATTCCATTCCTTAGCCGTCCGTACCAAAAAGGAGGAGGCAAAACGTTTCGTCCGAACGAATGGAATGTGGACCACGAACGGGTGCATACGCTCCCCGCGCCTGGATGTCCGATGATGGAAAGGGGAAGGTGGGATCAGGTCGTGCAGTTCCTGTGCGCACTCCCCGAAATGTATCCGATAGAACACCGATAGGCAAGCGACTCGACGGCGATGCTCAAGGCTCTGTATCTGTATACATGTGAATCTGTTAAGCTCTAGTATATTTTAGGTTCCCTAGTTCCCTACAGCCTGGCATGGCTAACATGGCTAATAAAATCAAACTACACAGCATGAAAAAAAGTACAGTTAAATTATTGTGTTCTACATACATCTATGCATTAACATTTGTATAATATAACATTAACAGAATAAAATACGAATGTAAATAAATAACTAAGCTTTATGACTCGCAAAATCTGAAAGATCGCAAAGAGCCTTTTGGAACAATGGATACAAGAAAAACAAAATAAAGTAGCTCGTAATTCATCCTCTTGCGCGGCCATCTTACCTTCTGATCCCGCGGGAACAGATCTTTTGACAAAGCTATCAGCAACAAAGTAGATCACTCACCGATCACTTCAAAGAATAGTCCGAAGGTCAGTGCGTGGCTAAAACAAACCTCAATGCTCGGAACATAGTGTTACCTCAATGCTAGGACAAAAAAAACTACCGTAGAACTTTACTACTTTTTATTTTTGTTTTGTACAATAAAGTTATTTACTACTACTACTACTACTACCCAACTCTAGTCCACTAGCTACTACAATTTCAATACGTAATTAAGTATCAATACAAATGTACTTTTTGGTTTTATCTCTTTTCTTTCTTCCATTTATACAAATATTTTGCCTTAGAACGGCGACTTTCACACAATAGTCACATCTGAATGAAGATTTTTGAATTCATTTTCCCTCATTGCCTCACTTGAAAACGAATTCATACAATAATTACATAATACGCACTAATAGGGATGTTGACTAGAACTGTTTTCATTTTATAGATACTTAATTATTGCAAATTGCAATACAAAATATTTTTATTCATTATTTTTTAATAAAAAATCAACGTTAATTAGTTTAGTGTTTAAATTTCGCTCAAAAACGCTCCAAGCTGTCACGTGATCTGGATGACGTACCTACTTTGTTTCTCAATGCTCCCCCTATAAGTACACACCATTTGTATGTTAAGGAAAACACTAATAAAATTCCAACCGCTTAATAAAGTACGAGGCGCCGACACGCGTCACAAAACCCCGGTCCTCATTATTCACTAAATTGACTACAACAAAAACGTACTCACGCGAAATTGACCGACAAATCCTTTACAAAATCCGGACTCCTGACAAGAATACGTTTTTCGGGAAACTCGGGATCCCTTACTCCTTTCTTTGTTATGTAAATGTCTGGTGAAAGTTTGCTAACAAATATTCCCTCAGTGCCGATCCATTAGAAAATGAAAGAACATTTGCTTGAAGCGAAACAAGAACTAAAATGTAACGCATCCACGCCTGGTGATATTACACCCTAAATTCGTTGTTTGCGTAACACTGAGTTAATATTAGTTTAGGACTAATTATTCGTCTGCCTCGCCTTGAATTACTTAAGCCACGACGATTGTTTCGTATTAGTTCTAAAAAAGGTATATTGACCCTTCGCCTTAATGATCATGAATAATGGTACGAACAAAGACTAAATACATACTTACTTACTAAATACATCACTATTATAATTAATGAGAATAAATTTAAATGTGTATAATTAAATTGTATAACGTTAATAAAGTAACGTAAATAACCTTGTATGACGTTAAAAATGTATTCTATTATAAATAAATAAATAAAAATTGTATAATACCATATAATTTGCCAAACTTTAGTATTAATGACATAAGATGTACAAACATAACATAAGTATAGAAATAAGTCATTGTTATGCCCTTACAGGGTAGCATGTACTATTCCTAAGATTATATTTAACACCATGTATTCTGATGCATCACTGTACTGTACATGTATACAATAATAAACAATACTTTAGTTTTTATTACTTTTAAATTTGCATACGCTACTACCGAGTTCAGAACCTCCAATTGTAACAAACAAACATCCTATGTATGTTTAAATTACTAGTGTTTGCACTAATAGAATTGACGTTCCACCGTAACGTAGTGGATAATAATTATAGTTGTTAATTATGCTGATTGTGTCACGGGAATAGAAGCGTGCATCTCGGAATTCTCGGAGTATAGGCGCAGCGCGCACAAGAAACGGCGGGACGAGACAAGGCGCCCATTGTTTACGAGCCTGGCGCGGAACGTCAGAGCTCAATCCGCTATTCAAACAAACATCTACATCGTTCCTTACCGTATCTAAAGCAGCTGAACACGGAACGTTCTTGTTATGTTAATCTCAAATCCCGGACAATCAACGCGGGACCGAATACTATGGGAATTCAGGACGACGCGTCGTTTATATACTTACCTCGTCTTCTCGTTAGCGCGAGCGGGCCTTCGGAATACATAAATGTGTCATCTAAGCCACTGTTGTGGTTGTTGATAATAACATCGTCTCAAAACTGAGAAACCGCAGTGTAGTGTGCGCTATGTACGTTACACACACTTTCACACTGTATCTCTATATCTTCCGTAGGTTAAGGCTCATATGTCATAATTAAAATATACTTCCAACCAACAAGTTGTCTCAATTGACGCCACACCTCACATGGCGACTCTGCCAGGATCGCCATGTAAGGTGTGGCGTCAATGTTACAACTGTTAGTGTCTAAATACGAATATATACTGTTAAAATAACGCGTACTTTCTATTATATACTACAGCTACGTACATGTGTGGGGGGGGGAGGGGTGAGGCATAGTACACACACTACAGCAGCGTACTGATTAGATTTACTTCAGGATCTCTAGAATTGCATCTTATGCATAATAAGTTTGACTTCTGATCCTAGGAACACCACTAGGCTTCCAGAAATCATACGTTGCCAGTCTGAAAAATGGTGCCGTTATACCAACCAGCCCATTAAGCTTTCCTCGTTACAATTCTCATACATTCGCCGTTGGAAAAGTCACACCTATTTCACAAATCGGACTTAGGTAAGTGATTACGGCTCTAAGCGTCATTCCCACCCACCTATGTATATTTAAAAGACAAAACAATCCAATTGATAAGACGAAAAAACTGGGTATATAAAGCAATATCCAAATATCGGAACCAAGCATATTTAAGTATGTAAAAGGACGCACACAAGTTTGAGAAGCGTATCATTGGTATCCCGTAGCGTAGTAAACGATCCTGAAAATTGCTCGCAATATATTCGGTTCAAGGGTGACCCGAATAAAGAGGAGGTCGAGACGTTTGTCACTCAATATATTATTTACCCGCGGACACTGGTTGCGACCCGCAAAAACGAGTCATTGCGTACCCAGAGTTCCGAGAGGAATTTAGAAGTTGGAACCCTACAGTAGAATCATTTTAATATGATTTTTCACGTAATACGTCATTTGTCGCTAGCCTCTGCAATATTTTTTAATATTACATCACGATACAAGTGCGAAAAGAAGGAAATTCGCGATGAGTGGCGATAAATTAAAACACGACCGTCCACTTAGTGTGTCCTTTTGTATGTTTGTTATTTAAAACATATTAAACGGATATTTTCAAGTGACCTCAAAACTTTACAATAGATAAATTAGACGAAAGTACTACAGTGCTGATTAATTATTGTACATTGATGCATTGATTTTATGAATATAAAGTTATGTATTAAGAGTTACTTACCCCATTTCAGTTGATCATTCATAAACCGTCATTCATAGGCCGTTTTGTCGCCTAAATAGTGTTTAGTTTTTAAGTTTATAAAATGCATATATATGTTAGTCTGTAAGGTATTTTTAATATGGGCATTGTTGCCTGATTTAAAAATTTTACACAAAATCTCGTTCAAACCTCCTCGACGCTCAGTAGATAGGTACTAGTAGGAATTATTCTGGTGAAGAAAAAAAATACAGAAAGAGGGTCAGGGTCCAGTATTTTGGATATTGACGAATTAAGGGCAAAATGAGATCATAAACCACTAAATTAAATTTTGGCGGACCGCCTTTAAAACACGAGTTGATTGATATTGATATTGATATTGTCTGTTGATTCCGACCTTTATTATTTTATTCATTTAATGCTTCCTATTTGTTACCTTCGAATAAAAAACGAATGTTAAAGGACATATTTTTATTTAAACCAGGTTTCCAAAAATCTTGTAAAAATGCGATTGATACGACAATTCAAGTTCTATTTAATTTAATTTCTACAATTCCTACAATACAATACAGGACAGTACTGCTACTGTCAAATCACTCGTTATGTAGCTTGCATTAACCATCCCAAATAAATTTACGACTTCACCGTCATAATATTTTACAACGCTTATGTGACACCATAACAACATACAAAATAGTACATTATGATACAAGTGTGCTAAGTTGGTCATTACACACGAGGCCATATTGTGCGCGCGAGCTGTAAGCGAGCGCGCAACAAGAAAGCCGATGTGTGTAATGACCCATGCACACGCGTTTCATACGACGTTTTTCAACACACTTGCGAGAAAAAAAAAGAAACTCATATTAATCAAATTTTAATAGTTAAAACAGTTAGTATTGTGTGTTGCATCTGTCATACTGCCGACCGCCCCTCGCCCGGCCGCGGGCGGCGAGCGGCCGGCCGGGCCGCGCACCGCGCAGGCGATCAGGCGCGCCGGTGCCCGCTAGTCCGACCAATTAAAGAAGGCTCCCTTTCAATGCATACTATTAGCAATCAGTTACCTTCTTAACTCAGTCGGATAATATAATGAAAAAGCACTAGTGGAATAATACACTGAAAGAGCACGCGTGTTTAATATCTAGGATTATGAGCCAAAAATCGGTGGAATAAAAAGGTCGTTTTGAGCAAGTGTGTTGAAAAATACATTTACGATAGCCATACAATTCATAAAAAAGATCTTACTTTGCAAAAGTTTCCGTCTTTTATTTTTGTTTTCAGTGCATTTCGCGGGAAATAGAACTGTGTCGGGTGACATTCAACTCTGCCCAAGTTATAAAGAATAAAGGCTTGAGGCAGTTCGGCCTTTGAACTTCGTGTGATAATGTTATTCATATTGGATGTTTCATGCAGTTATTCTGTTTTGCTTTAATCGTCTGTATTAGTCCACAAACAGGGTTTATGTAGTGGCTAGAGGAATGTTTGAATGTTAAGTAAAAATCATGTTCTTTGCATGAAGTTATTTGAATGTAAAAAATATATGGGTGCACAAGTCATACTCAAAAATATGTCCTACAGCCCTTATGTTAGCGAATAAAAAATTATGGGACATATTTTTGAGTAAGTTCTTTACACCCATATTTTTACACGTGACTATTCAAAGCATACCTACTACCTACGCTTTGGGACTAATCAGTATAAGTGACTGGCATAAATAATAAATGCATGCGTCGCGTAATCCACCAAAAAATGGCACACAAAACCCATCCGGTTATACTTATTAGAATTTAGATTTTTGTTATTTCCAACTAGAAAACTAGAAAAGCGGATCGGATCTTTGGGATACCGTAAGAAAAACCCTTAAGACTCGTCTTACCGGCCCAAGACTCCATCTATCAGCGTCATTCGACACGTAGCAAGTCACTGCGGTTAAGGGTAATCCATTACCCATACCCAATTTATATCTCATCATATTTAATTGCATGTTCTATCTGATCATATTATCTTATAAGGTACCGTCAAAATATATACCCTAAAAACACTTAACTATTTTCCAAAAGGTACCACAACTGAAGGGTACACGGAAAGAACATGTCTAGTCACTTTAGTAACATTTTGAGTAATCCCTGTTTTAAAATTTGGAACCATGACATAATGTATGGTAATTCCGTGACCAAGTCTTTTTTAACCAAGTCTTAGTTAACTAAAACGTTGTGTTACATATAATATATGTAACACAACTTTTTTTTTTCCCTTCCCCACCCACCCTTCATATGTAGTTCACACTTCCAGCCGCGTCCATATACATGTATTATTGTATCGCTGCCAATTATTGGGATTAGGCTGACGATGCCGCGACGACACCGCTAGGCTCCTTTAGGGTACAGCCGAGGGTACAGTGGTAGCAAGAAATATAACTAATAGTTCGTTAAGAGCTCTACATTATGAAATGAAAATCTCATATATATAGTATAATACTATAGTCCACAGATTCAATGCGTTATTTTTAATTTTGTGTGTCATTTCTCTCAGTTATGAAGATATCTTTAAATTGCATTATTCAAATAATAGTTACGCTAAAACAAAGATATTCAAGTTAATTTCGGATCATATAGTTGGGAGATTTTGGACCAAAGTTGGGTGGGCTTACGGTATACAGGCTGGCTTAAAAATAAGTGCATTCCCGTTGCCAGTTTTGGGATTATACTAAGCAACCTTTATTTACCTTTATTTTACTCTTACTATGGGACCAACCACGAAATCGCGAAAAAAAAAATACCTTCCCATAGAAAATGGACCAGCCAAAATGTATGAAACAGCCAATTTTTTTTGCGATTTCGGGGTTGGTTCCATAGTAAAAGTTACTCAGTATAATCCCAAAACCTCCCTGGAAACGGGAATGCACTTATTTTTTAGCCAGCGTGTATACCTAATTATAAGTATGTAGGTGTCTACCGTTTAACTGAAGCTGTTGGTAAGATAATGTCAGCTACGCTACGTCAGCGTAGTCAGCTACAACTGTAGCGGTTGGTAAGATAATGTCAGCTACGCTACGTCAGCGCAGTCAGCTACAACTGAAGCGGTTGGTAAGATAATGTCAGCTACGCTACGTCAGCGTAGTCAGCTACCACTGAAGCGGTTGGTAAGATAATGTCAGCTACGCTAAGCTACGGTCTGGTCAAAGGCTTGGTTGCATGTAACTAATTATTTGTATTATGTTAAGTAAGTAAAAAACCAGGACAAGTGCGAGTCGGGCTCGCCCACCGAGGGTTCTGTACAAATTTAAGTTATTTTTTATTATTATATTTTTTTAGTTTTTTAGATTTTTTCCTGTACTTGTAGTGTAAGATGATATTACATGCCAAAATTCGTAGTTCTAAGTCAACGGGAAGTACCCTATCAATTTTACGTATCAATATCAATAATTATACAAGTTTTTGCGGCATAAACGGCCGTATCTTTTTTACCGTTAACTTAGAAGTTTCATTTTTTCACAGCTACAACGGACGGAAATGTCTGCAAAATATACCTATTTTATTGCTATACATATGAACAATAGGTAGGTATGTTGTGTTTCATTTTGTTGTATTAATTAGTTAGTATGCTCAAAAATGTTTGTTACTCATTGCTTGTGTTGTATTCTTAAATAAAACAAACAGAACCGAAAATATTTGCTTTGAGAGAAACGATAAAAAAATCCGGAAGCGTTGAAATTTTGACAAATTACATTTGATCCGGAGAAAATATGAAGGAAGCGTCATTCCGCAAGTAACGACCGAGTGAGTAATGCCCTTTATATGAACCACAATTTATTCGGCTTTTCTAATACTAAGCCCCAAACATGATATTGCTTGAGGGAATATTATACGTCATTCATTGTGGGGTTATTCTCGGCGTTTCGGTATTCTGTTCTGTCGTATCTTAATTCAAGTCTCATTGAGTCATATATTTCACTTTGCGTACTTTGTTCAGCTTATAAGTACACACTTCTGCAAACTTTGGGGATGTCTTATATCTTCAGTTTTCGTGTGTAATGTTCATATTCATGTTATTGTATAATATGGGTATATCTACATATACCATCTCGTGTCATAAATGTCCTTATCTACGCCGTGGCCCGAAAATACGCTGACAAAGAATTTTTAACAATAACTTTGTTACTTACGTCTTTTAAAAAAATGTAATTAATTTTTTTATACTACGATCATCTTCAAAATCCATACAATCCATACTAATCCATACTATCTATACTAATATTATAAATGCGAAGTGTGTCTGTTACCTCTTCACGCTTAAACCTAAGGGGGTGAAAAGGGCGGGTGGAAGTTTGTATGGGGAATCGATAAAAAGCAGATTGGATAAAAAATAAGCTACCCAATTGACTAACTCCACGCAGACGAAGTCGCGGGCAAAAACTAGTATACTATATAACAAATTGTCTACGTACTTTACGGCCATCCTGTTATACCTGTAAAAAATGTTCTTACATTGTGTTTATATATTTTTCACCAAGCTTATTTTATTTCCAACGACAAGCAAGTGCATTCACTAACTCAATGCATTTTGAAGTAAAAATCCTGTAGAGAATGAGCAAATCAAATGTATCTAGTACGTGCGATGTAAACAAGAAAATGTAAAGAAAGACTGCAGCTAAGAATAGGTATCGCCAACCGTTGAGCGAGTTCACAGATCTCAAACTTTATTATTTTCTGCGCTCCCTCGAGAAAACTATTTCTTTCGTTTTTGTTATAAAATGGGGATTTACTATGTTATCATCTGAAAAAGCAGACGCGTTACATATCCCCAACCGGAGATAAATATTTTATGTCATAATTCATCCGAGCTATAAAAAGGGTGAGCGCAGACGAGCATCTCGAATGATTTTACTCCAGTGTTCGCTTAAGGGAA
The DNA here is from genome assembly GCF_947568885.1 of Cydia strobilella. Classification (NCBI taxonomy): domain Eukaryota; kingdom Metazoa; phylum Arthropoda; class Insecta; order Lepidoptera; family Tortricidae; genus Cydia; species Cydia strobilella. The sequence continues at coordinate 3,500,264 of NC_086049.1, read as the reverse complement.
AAATACCTTATAGTCTGCATATTCTCAAATGATTTTTACGCCAAAGACGGTAATCTGTTAAACAAAAACCATTGTTCCTTTGAGCGCTCGGCCATTGTGTGCCATTGAGTCTGAGCGCGTGCTACGGCGCGTGCCATTGTCAGACATAATGTCACACAATGGCCGACCGCTCGCATAAAAGGAACAATGTCTTTTGTTTAATAGATTACCGTCTTAGGCGTAAAAATTATTTAAAAAGATGCGGACTATTACCAGCTCATATTATTATCAGCGTGGTTTAAGGGCCAAAGAGAGCACAGTCTCATTAAAATGGTAGACGACATTCGGAAGATCACGGGGCATTTCTGGATGAAACTAGCCTCGATACTATATAGTAAATAACAAATATTTGTGCTGAAGTCTTTTTTGGTGATTACGCAAGTCTTGCTTTTGCCGAATTTCGAAGGCCACTGGGTGAAGGCAAAGTGAGTGTCTCAGGTGGCTACGAGTAGTTTCAAGAGAATTAATTTTATTAAAAAGGCGCAAAATAAACCCCAGAAAAAGAACTTGTCTACGTTCAAAGAAAACCTAAAACGTGTTCACCTGTTTACAGTGAAATCACATTACCAACATGTTTTCTGTTCACTGGTCTTTCATTGGAATAATATTTTAATATTCGGAATAAAACATTAGTTGTAGCGTAACACCATTAGAGTTTTGTTTACACACATAATTTAAATTCACATGGGTATTTGCACACGTATTTATTTTCAAACATTTTCCTTCTATATTATAATAATTATTGAAAATCGGTACGATTGATCTTTAGGCCATTTGAATTAATTTGATCCGTACAACCAAAAATTTTTTTTTTTTGAGTTCTACGGGTCAAATTGATTCAAATGACCTAAAGATCAATCGTACCTATTTTCATACTTTTAACACCATTTGCAGAATTTTCCTGAATTTTGGGGTGTACCGCTAGGACTATAATTCCAAACACGAGCAAATAATATCTCACATGGACTGGCAGTACATTCAACACAGGGGTTCCTGACATTACGCCAATTTAATTTTCTGAATATTCTGTAATACTTACTATAAGTATATTAGAATTGAGAAAGTGGGAGTACTTAAACATGGGTTGCCCAAAAGAACTATAATGTGTCAGACAGCAGTCCCAAACAACGTCTCAATATCATTAATTAGTCTAAAATATTTAAGTTGGACGTTATCAAGTCAAACAATAGAGACCCACTTCATGGGGTTCCTTTGTTTGATATAATTATTGAAAGTCATAATGTAATGATTGTCATATTATTATTAGTCATAATCCCGAAATTTCAGGATTTTCCTCGGGTTTTCCTATGGTTAGGTTAGGTTTGTTTTATAGCAATCCTGAAAAGTTACGCGTTTCTGAGAAAAACCAAATTATGACTAATGATAATATGACAATCATTACATTATGACTTTCAATAATTATGTCAAACAATAGAGACCCTAACTTCATAGCTAGCTATAGCAAGATACTCGTGCCGATTACGCTATAAAAATTAGATTTTCGTATGGCCAATCTTCTCGAAAGTGACCATAAAGTTGTTGGCATAGTGGCAGTCGTAAAACTTTTACTATCCCGAAATGGTTCGGCCGCTCCTTGTCACTTGTGTACGACGATGTGACGACTGACGACATTGTATGTGGAATTTATGGACATATTTCAACATGACGCGTACGAGCACGTATACAGGGTGGCTAAAAAATAAGTGCATACCCGTTGCCAGGGAGGTTTTGGGATTATTTGGGAGCAACTTATACTATGGGACCAGCCACGAAATCGCGAAAAAATGTACCCTCCCATAGAAAATAGATCAGCCAAAATTGATGAAATAGCCGAATTTTTTTTCGCGATTTCGGGGTTGGTCCTAAAATAAAAGTTGCTCAGTATACTTAATCCCAAAACCTCACTGGCAACGGGAATGCACTTATTTTTTAGCCACCGTGTATATGCAAGTTCATAAATTGCTTTGTTTTTGAAAAATGGATACATATGAAGTAAAATGAAAGCTTATTCAGATCAAGGTGTTTAGGTGCAATTTATAGACAATTTCTTAGAACCATATAGTTACAATATGTTGCTATTAAATGTTTTAAAGTGTTTTGCTGAAACCTTAAATAGATATATTTATAACCTGAGATATAAGTATCAGCTTCCTTGTATCTGATTGTAATTAAAACTTGAGTATTATAAATAGTAGACTTCTGATACAGAAAAGCTGATTATGTTTGCATATCAATGAGAAGATAACATTTTGGTGTTCTAAATTTAAATTGAAAGGTTCAGTGCGCCCTCGGGTCGTAAACTGACCCGATCGGTATGATTAAACGGACAGCCAATCCGGTATGCAAATACCGTAGCTGTACCTACGAGTACGTAAACCCTGACCAGGCCAAAAAGTGTATACAAAAACCTCTACGCGTTTTGCGTATTACGTACATACCAGTACATCTTCTTCCTCGGTCCCTCATTGCTGAGGATCGCGACCATGTATGCTCCGTCTCCATAGTGTACGGTCCTAAGCCACATGAGTCACGCACTGCACCACCAGTACATACACATACCTATTATCTATACGACAGTTGGTATACGTATGAGGATAAAATTAGCACAAAAGCACGTGACCAATACAATATTTACGATTCTTGACAAATTTTACTTTCACTTTCTCGTCACTTGGGTAAAAATACCAATATATATACTTCATACAAGATTAATGCAAATTCCATTCCATTAAAGTCTGGTACAATTTCTATTATTTAACAAAGTTCGTCTTGGTGTTAGAGTAGACATTAAATAGCATGCAGAAATCAACTGGCCAAAAGTTTCAGTCACCCGGGACACTCGCGAAATGCACGTATTTTGTGGTTGTCTGAAAGGACTTTCCACTTCTGCAGTCAAATTGTTGAAACAGTATTGTAGGCTTCAAGGCAATATAATTACTGATGTCTGTTTTATAATTAAATATTAAAAATAAAAAATAAAATTATGCCGGAAAAAAAAAGTTATACATTCGAATAATGAAATAGTTATCGAAACACCTTGTTTATGTAACTTTTCATGGCCGACTGTGTTTTCGCTCTACCCTACCCAAAATACATATTAATCAAATCAACTCTATCATTCTAAATTCTCTGCTATAATTAAACTATTCTAGCTAATGTAATCTAGATAAATAGCTTTATACAATAAAACCAATACAGCGCAACTAAAAACGTAATAACTAGGGGTTTATATCTGTTCGTACGGCAGCTCGTCAAAGCATTTTAATAAATTGATTTCAGCACGAACAATAAAGCTAATAGCGGTATTGTGAGGCTTGAATGGTGTAGTTATTAAATTCCGATTTAAAGCTTCATGCATCTGAGCGATAAGGGGATTGTGATTCCCGCTCGGCGTCTGTTCAGATCGGCGGAAAAACGTCGGCGCTGTCAGCGCGCTTGTGATGTTGCCAATCCTGCTGCAGGGAATATTTCGACTGCCGTAAAATTGCTGAAAAAATGTGCAATGGCGTAAACCCATTTTAAAACGCTCAATGTTCGATAATTAGCATATTTTATGAAATAACAGTGAATACGGTAAATATTCAGTTGAATTCAAATTATGTTACGTACTTTATAATTATAAATACATTGGTTATCATTATAATGCTATTTATTATCTGTTTACCAGCTCATATACATCTATTGGGACCATATTGGGACGATAAGACTTACTTACAGTGTAAAAATTAATAACCTGTATTCGGGCTGGATTTAAACCCCTATTCAATATTCCTCTGCTACAAACACTACTGTCGGGTTATATTAACTAAGCAAAGTTTGAGTTAGATGTTTTGAAAGTTAAAAAAAAAGAAACGTATTCACTGATTGGAGTACATTTTCAACCTATTCGTATTAATTTGATTCAGTGTTACGAGTATTAACAGCCAGTCATTTTACCGAAAATATTGCCCGCAATTTTTCAATAAGCGTGTCACTAGCGCGCCACGGATTACTGTGTCAATGTAAACAAGATCAGTGAAAATATTTTTGCACGAGCAACGCAAATGGTAGTCGTTCCATCATTCACCTGATTTACCTCCATCTTCGTTTCGCATGCTAACATTTATTTTATTTCTGTCGGGGCAAATTTCATTACATTGTTTTGTTATTTGACGCCAGAAAATATTCGTGTTTATATTATGTTATTGTTGTGTCATAATGGGGAGGCTTTTTTTAAATGGATTGAGATAAGTTGGCGATAAAGTGGCGGATGTTTTTGATGTTTTTCTTATTATAATTAGCTGTTTTTACTGTGATAACTCTGCTTTCCTTACGCTTATTATTAAGATAAGTTTAGATTCTTCTACTCTGCCTACATAATATAAATCAGGAAAAAACCGGCCAAGTGCGAGTCGGACTAGGGTTCCGTACCATTACGGAAAAAAACAGCAAAAAAATCACGTTTGTTGTATGGGAGCCCCATTTAAATATTTATATTATTCTGTTTTTAGTATTTGTTGTTATAAAGGCAACAGAAATACATCATCTGTGAAAATTTCAACTATCTAGCTATCACGGTTCAGATACAGTCTGGTGATAGACAGACAGACGGACGGACAGACGGACAGCGGAGTCTTAGCAATAGGGTCCCGTTTTTACCCTTTGGGTACGGAACCATAAAAAGTAATGTTTGTTTATATTAGAGGACCAACTAGAAGAAATATAAGTGGGTTATTTTGCTTATTCTAAAGATATAATAGTAATACACCTACTTAACTAATTAAAATAAATCAAAAACTAAGTTGCGCACAAACATAATATAAAGACAAAACAAAAACAAATTGGTAGACGTAAAATCCATCCAGTAGTTAAGAAACATTAATTAAAAGTAAATCATTTAATTTATCCAATAACAAGCTATTGATCCGCGTCAGTAGCAAAATGCTCGTCAAGCGAAGATTAATTATGAATCACATTATAAGCCTCTTATTACGTACTTAATATTTGAATATTAATTTACATGTCAGTCGCATTCTAATTTTATTAAAGTTGCGAATTACAGAGACAAGTTTAAAATAAAGAGCATTCAGACTTGCAAATATTCTCGGATCGTGCGCTGTTTCACCTGGTTGTTACGATCAATGACGTTATCGCAAGTTGTGTATAGGTACGTGTGTTATTTGTCAGCGAAACATCGTGAAGAAACCGAACTAATGTCAAACTGGCAACGGGAATGCACTTATTTTTAAGCCAGCCTGTATACCGTAAGCCCACCCAACTTTGGTCCAAAATCTCCCAACTATATGATCCGAAATTAACTTGAATATCTTTGTTTTAGCGTAACTATTATTTGAATAATGCAATTTAAAGATATTTTCGAAACTAAGAGGAATGACACACAAAATTAAAAATAACGCATTGAATCTGTGGACTATAGTTGAAGGGTACACGGAAAGAACATGTCTATTCACTTTTTTCGGAAAATGAGATTTTCATTTCAAAATGTAGAGCTCTTAATGAACTATTAGTTATAATTTTTGCTACCACTGTATAATATATGTAACACAACTTTTTTTATTTAAAAAAGACTTGGTCACAGAATTACCATACATTTTGACATGGTTCCAAATTATAAAACCGCGATTACTCAAAATGTTACTAAAGTGACTAGACATGTTCTTTCCGTGTACCCTTCATATGTAGTTCACACTTCCAGCCGCGTCCATATACATGTATTGTATCGCTGCCAATTATTGGGATTAGGCTGACGATGCCGCGACGACACCGCTAGGCTCCTTTAGGGTACAGCCGAGAAAGTACTTCAAAAAGTGGAAGTTGCATATGAAACATTGCCATTTGAAATGGAAATTCTATAATACCTTGCCCTTTTCGATTGCGCATAAGTGTAATCTAGTTATCTCAGTAAGATTAGAGTAATACAACTAAGCGATGGTTGTCACAGCACCTTAAGACTAAAACTTTGCCAGGTGAAACTATCTATCTATCCACAAAAAAGATTCAACCTTATAAATAATAATCGTAATAATTATACAGACTAATCAATAAGATGTTGCCAAAAATCTACAAGAACTAAGAATAAACTTTATACATTACATATAGTTTACCAGTCTCTACTACTTAGGTACCTTCGCTGGTACAGTCAGCAGCAGAAGTTGCTAAGCGGGGGGTTGTTCAAAATGATCTTGACCACTTAGAAGAATAAGAGCGTGTCAATGTAATTTTGAACACCTCGCCCGCTTAGCAACTTTTACTACAATTATTTTTACCGTTTTCACATCACACTGAAATGGGTCGATATTGGCGCATCGGTAAATTAGATCATCACTGGGATGTTGTTCACTCCCTTCAGAGAGCCAGAATACTGATCTAAAGCTCCATAACAGTTACGTGTTATTGGAGACCAAGCATATTCGGATGGTAAGCAATATTCCCATCAAATAGGCCTCGGGTCCTTTGGGAACCAAACAGCGTCGTTCAAACCTATTTAAGTAGGTATGTTTATTTTCTTTTTTATTGACTGATAACCGGCCACGGCCGAAACTTATAAAATGATTATTCTTGTTCGATAGGTCAAGAGGATGTCATAATTCATTTTAGTATAAAGCTAAAATGAAGTACCTACTTAATGATAAAAAGGCACTCATGAGCGCGGTGTTGTATGGAGTCTCCGTCTTGAATATTTACTAGTGTCTGATTTGATTATTTTTTTTAGATACAATGCACAAACGAGTCGCAATTACCCTTCCTAAACTAATGGAACCCCAAAAAAAGAAGAATATGGTTCGAGTTAAAAGTGAATGAAGCAATTTACGTAAAATTCTGCAGCCACGTGAATGTATGAATAAATCGTTCTCTTAAGTGACATGCGACATTTATACTCGACACTGACGCTGATTGTGCTGCAACGGAGCGTCATTTATTCTTTATCATTACGATGAATAGACATTTTACAGTTGTTTGTAACTTGAAACATTAAGATTAAAAATGGCGGTGCATAAATTTTAAATAAGTGAAATTACATTGCCTTGTGTATATGAAATTATCATGCTTTCTGTCCGTAACTTAGTTTTTTTGTGGAGCCTACAAACAACATTTCGACTGTAAACTGTTAGAAATACCTAACAGTAAGTACTACCAGTACTTACTGTGACCAGACTAATAGTAAATAAAGAGGGACACATTTCATACCGTACCTTACCAACCAAGTATTGTACCTAAGTTTAATTTAAATAGTAGAAACTTAATAATTTTAATAAAATTTTGACAACGAATTTGTGACATGTATACGTTTTTTCTTTCCTTTAAATCGTAAACGGGGCGAAAATTATAATTATCTCCGCCCTGGCGCAAAACGGGCTAAAGAATAAACAGAGAAGAGAACCTCCGAGCTGCATAATTTGTTAATTAGCAACAAATAACTTCAACTTGCTTCACTCTGACAATGTGCTCCTATTGCTCTCGATTTCATTAGTGAGTCCAACCGGCCGTAACTGCTTTAAATCTACTGCCGCGTTTTGTTTAAAACTACTTTTCACGAAGGCACTTAAAACTACTTAGTTTTGTCTGATAAATCCCAGTTAAACCACGTTAAACCAAGTTATCACCGCACCTTACGGAAAACTAGTTTTAACTATTGAAACCGCGTTTTTACTGAGGCAATACGGAAAACTAGTTTTAACTAGGGAAAACACGTTTTTAATAAAACAAGGTTAATAAGGTAACATATTAACTAGTTGAATTAGGTGTCTAAATTAATTTGCCAACATAATTTATTTTATCCAAATCCAAATATTTATTCCACAAAACAATGGAAAAAAAAATCAATTAAATCACTCTATTTTGATGTCAGATTGTGATATCAGTAAACTGTGGATTGAAATGTCGCCCGCGGTCCCGGACCGATACGATACGACTTTCAAACCTTTACGAAAAGAGCGTACTCCCATCTTAAATGCGGCAACGCCCTTGCGACCCCTCTGGTGTTGTAGATGTCCATTGGGCAACGCAACTTTAATTGCTTACCATCAGGCAATTCATCCGCGCGTTTGCCGTATAGGTAGCATAATTTAGTTTAGTTTAGTTTATTTATCTCATGTATACAATTTTCACACAGTTAAAATATACATTTCAGCTTGCACTACTTGTCGTATAATGATCGTTTTTTATTCGTCGAATCAGAATATAAAATAAAATTACAATTAAAATTAGTAGTTAACAAACCAAAACAATGCAAATAGAAATAAATTCAAAACGCCAAAATGTCACAATAGTAAAAAATATGAAAATAAAACAATATCAATAAATATTCGTAATTCAACAATGGTCCTGGTTAAGCGTTCGACTCGCTAGCGACTTGTGAGCGAGAACAACTCCTGGCTACAACTTGGCAGGAATATTTTCTTCACCACTGAGCTCCGGCACTGTTTAGACGTTGGATTGAAGTTCTGCGCACCGACCGATTCAATTATAGTTTCATTTGCAAACTATTGTGGTGCTGCTACATCTTTATTAGTACTTACGAGAAATAAAGAATAAAAAACTACAAAAAAGGATACAAATTAAATAAAGAAGTAAGCTTTGTTGATTGTGCTTATAGTGATTGTAGCGGGTGAAACAACGAGCCAAAAGTATCTGCCGTCATGGAATTATTTTACAAATAGAGATATACATTTTTTTTCGCGTTCTTATTTATCTGCAAGTCTACATTTCAACTATGCAAGTTGCGTAATGTTTCCAAATTTGGATGAGTTCTGAGAAATTTACTTAATATTCAATATAATTCGAAGCGTTTCGAAGCCTAGAACCCGATTCAGACAACAACTTTTTACGGTTTTGAACTGGTTTCGATAGGACCGTCAAGGTCTTTCGAAACCAGTTCAAAACCGTCCGACGACGATTTGACGACGTTTGACGACCGTCAAGGTCGTCTTGGTGATTGGCGCGCATCTCATGCACGACATTCACACAGGACATTTTCACGAAAATTGACAAAGCTCCACGGCAAGCTCAAGTAGACTTGTGTTGAGGGTACTCCGGCAATTATGTATACATATATGTACAATATACAAATACTTATTAAATACATAGAAAACACCCATGACTTAGGAGTCACGAACAAATATTTGTGATAAACGCACAAATAAATGCCCTTACCAGGATTCGAATCCGGGACCTCCAGCTTTGTAGGAGTCTAGTAGTGAGCTCACTCACTGGGCTAGGGGACTTGCCCAGTGACATTTTACATGCACCAATCAGGGTAAACGATCTTCAGTATTTTTTTTAATAATGTAGGGTGCAAACGAGCAGACGGATCACCTGATGGTAAGCGATTACCGCCGCCCATGGACACCCGCAACACCAGAGGGGTTTTAAGTGCGTTTCCGGCCTTTAAGATAGGAGTACGCTCTTTTCTTGAAAGTTTTAAGGTCTTATCGGTCCGGAAATACCTCAGGCGACAGTTGAAATAAGATTAAAACCGTAACAAGTTGTTATTATTATTTGAATCGGTCTCCATATCATTTTTACTATCTAACTATACAAACAAGTCATTACAGGTACCAACAGGGAGAGGGAACAACCAGAAGGAAGGTAAATATTGCCACCCCCTAACGATCATCCAAGAAGCGGTGAGATTATCTAATCTTTCTACTATAAAATTTCCAGGAAATATTCTCCGCTCGGCAGTAACCGTGGTTACACCGCATTATCGCAGCCTCGACGCCTCATTAACTCCCAGGTTGACGCTTCTAGTCTTTGATAAGTTTCACTTTTTACGGCGCGCGCTCTAACGTTTTAATGTACGCAACCAACGCAACCCTAATGAAACAACGGGTAACGATGCCTATTTGCCCTAACAACGGGAGTTTAGAATACAAATAAGCCGGCAAACAATGGCCCAATGGGTAAACGTGGGTTATTACGATACTTGATGTTGCTATGTTTGGTTGGGTTGGGTTGCAAACAAACCTGTGTATTGGGAGGCTCACTCATTACAATAATTATGATAACTCAGTAATTATACTTACCTACTTTAAACTGGTACCGGGATATTCCTATTATGATAAAACTAGCTTTTGTCCGCGACTTCGTCTGCGTGGACTTAGTAATAGCAGCTAAAGTAAGTATAGCGCCTGGCAAAATTCTCATAGCAATCATTCATTTTGAGCATATTATGCACACAAATTAGCAGGCACTTCATTAATTATCTCAATTCCACCCCGCTTTTTACTTTCTTAAGGGATGATTTTCGGGATAAAAACTATCCTATGTCCTTCTCAGGGACTTAACCTATCTCTATACCAAATTTCATCTAAATCGATTCAGCGGTTTACACGTGAAGAGGGAACACACAGACAGAAAGACAGACAGACAGACTTTCGCATTTATAATATTAGTATGGATTTGTTCTTGAAAAGATTTCGGTGCCTAGCCAACGATAAAGACGCTAGATTTAAAAGGCTTTATAAGAAAATAAATAAGTGGGTATAGTGAGGGTCGTGATAAGGGCCACGTTAGAACCTGATGAATTCTCCTCGCGGATTAGCCCCTACAATATGAGCACAATTTCACAGGAGAGGGTCTAGCTCGGGTGACAAATAACGTCATGAATGCCTCGCAATTTATCGGCGGTCCGATCGTCATGTGTGACGCTAAGAGCCAATTGCGCCAGCCAGGCTTAGCCACTAACCCGGGGTTAACCGTTAACCCATTGTTAAATTGTACAAGTAACCAAGGTAACTTCAGGTTTAACCGGTTAACCCCGGGTTAGTGGAATGGTGCAAGGGGTGTATTTTCAAATAAAAAATGGTAATAGGCGTGTTTTGGATTTTAGCTTTAGCTACCCACACTGAAATAAAGGTTTGCAATGTTTGCATAACAGTAACAAAATATTCTGTTCAATGAATTTGGTTAAATAACTAACCAAATTCATTGAATGTGTGCTTCAGCTATGATTCTCTTTAACACTTTAAACTCACGTTTTGTACACATAATTAATGTGTGTGTGTTTGTGTGTTAAAAAGGTAAAATAAGTGTTTGCCAAAAAATATTTTTGGAACAAGCTTTTATCGTTGACTGTACTTTTCTTTCCACAGGCAATTAATACTTATTGAGACAATTCTAAAAACCCCAAACACAATTAGGTTGCGTTGTTTTATCCCAAAGTTCCTATGGCCACCTCCTGTCTCCATCATCAGATCAGCTCGATGGTACCATAATATTACATTGTCACCCAACTTACATAATATATACTCTTTTGTGTGCAAATTTTTAGCTTCATCGGAAACCGGAAAGTGGGTCAAATTTAACTTGCAAAATGTGACCAGTACAAACATAACTACATACATATTTACTTATATAGCAATATATTATATATTTATTTAGATGTTTTTTAATTAAGAGTTTTAGATGTTTTTTAATTAAGAGTAGTTTTGTTTTTTTATTTTTTTATTTTATTTATAAGTTGTTATTCTTAGTTACTTTTAGTTTTACTTTTAATTGAATAATAATAATTGTTAATCCGATAATAAATATTAAATACTTATATAGCTACATTGCAAGTTAAATAAAAGCTTGTAATAATAAAATTTATTTAATCGCGTTAGACCCGTTAATGACATTAATTAGGATTCTCTATTTAAGAGGAAAGAGGACGGCCGCTTCTCCATACAAACGTAGTCCCCATTTTCCTCTCTGGATATTGACATTATGGTATATATTTTTACATAATTTGATGTACATTAACCATAGCTAAGCCCTACGTTTGACTTTTTTAAATTTTTTGATTGTACGAAAAAGCGATTTTGCGCGGGTCCTCCACTTTCGTCTTAACCGCTAGAAAAATAACTGTTTACAACTATGAACAATCTTAAGCAACTTTACTTGTTATTCACACTGAAAATGGGCACGAGATGAAATATATCTACTCAAAGAAGAGATAAAATTGAATGGATGAGAGAGAGGTAATCTCATTACCTACTGAACAATACAAATAAGGATAAATAATAATGCTAGTACCAAATAAACCGTTTGACGTCCATTGCGTCAGCAGTCAGCAAATAAAAATAAACCTAGCTTCAGTTGCCTTTCAAGCGAATTAAAAGCCCGAAAATCCTTTCAAGTTCGTGATGTTGACGAAACGTTACGCTTGGCAAAAACTTTAGCTTTTCAAATGGATGCGTCCCGCCAGAATGACCGGGAGTGTCATTCCAACATTTCCAACACACCAATCAAAATCGAGGCGAAGACACGCGAGAACCAGTATAATCGTGCTTGATAGCTGTTACAGGTCTCGAGACTAACTTTTTATTATTCAGCCAAAGTAGCCAAATCGTAACACACCTTTCTTACCATGGAAATAAGGATGTGCTGCGATATATGTGGCCATCTCTAGCAATTTAATACCAATGCCACTGCCAATGTCGTGTCGTGTTGTATCGTGTCAGCTTGACTGTAACACGAAAGTGTTAAACAAACATGCGGCTCACCTGATTCTAAACGGCAACCGCAACCTAGGTATAAGCGCTTGTAACAGTTGAAACCCTAGTGCAAATACACGCGCAATATCGACCATTTAAGCATAGGTAAGTACGAGGATTCACTGTGCTTTTTTTTATGATATAGGAGGCAAACGAACAGATTGATCACCTGATGATAAGCGATTATCGCCGCTCATGGACACCCGCAACACTAGAGGGGTTTTAAGTGCGTTCTCTTTTCTTGAAGGTTTGAAGGTCATATCGGTCCGGAAATACCGCAGGCGACAGTTCATTCCACAGTTTAACGGTGCGCGGCAGGAAGTTTCTGAAGAAACGCACAGTTCAGGACTGCCAACCATCTATGTGGTGAGGATGGTAATGTTGTTGCGTAGGACGATGGCGAGATTTCGTTTTTTATGGAAAGCATCACGTGATCAGCCGGGGATATCGCCGTTTAGCCAAAATATTTTTCGCCAAATTTCACTTCCCAACAAACTTATGGCAACAGTTTCATTTCCCAAATGAAATTTTAGCAAGTTTTTTACTTTGCAACCATTTCATTTCCCAACCCCATATTGCGAAATGAAAATGACGTTCTAGATTGGGTTAGGTTAGGTTGGATTATGAAAATTTGCGAAATGAAATTTTGCCAAATGATAATTTGCGTAAAATAGTTTGGGAAGTAATAATTTGGGAAACGATTTTTGGAAATACATTAGTAAACCGATCAACCGTCATAGAAAATGACGTGTCGGACGCCTCGTCCCGGTCTAACGTGAGTCATCCTTTATCCGTGAACTCGCTCTCGCTACGAATGGAACACGGGGGCGAAACGAAAGCAAATGTTTACCTGCAGTGTGCTGCAGTGAAATCCTTTGAACCGACATTCGGCAGATGGCCACATGCAGCGGACCGCGCTGATGTAATGACACAATGTGTGCCTTCGTAAAGCCAGGATTAATTAGGGGGATGGGATTATGGATAACCGACTCTGATTCACAGGTAAGGTCAACCGAGGAAAATGCAACATTGAGATTATTGCGTCTATTCTATTCCTTATTTCATGAATAGGATTGCTCGGAACGGCTTCTATCCAATTAGCTCAGGCTTTTATCACTAGATGAAGGGTTTCACGTTGTTAAAAGGAATTGAAATAGATGCAATGACCCCATAGTTTCATTTATCCCGGTTGACCTTGAGATATTTATATTACTTAGTATGTTATATGAAAACATGTCAATCTCACGTAGAAACTCAGACCCTAAACCTCCTATTTTTTTCAAATATTGTGTGCGTTTTTATTCTGCAAAATAAGTCTATCTTGCAGAATAAAATCGCTTTAGACCAAACAGTTATGTCTAGCTACGTTGCACACACAATTTCAAATTCCATTAAAGAGCCGGAAACGTTAGATATATCTTTCGTAGGCGTATTATTTTAAAATCAATACCCTTTATATTGATTTTTAAATTCTACCGTCTCTCTAGTTATATTTTTGAGAATGTAAAAATATCGTTAACGAGCCTTGACTTGAATCTACCATCGAACACGATGAATTTTACTTTGTTATTGACGAACGGTCTGGCCTAGTGGGTAGTGCCTATGAAGCCGATGGTCCCGGGTTCGAATCCCGGTAAGGGCATTTATTTGTGTGATGACACAGATATTTGTTCCTGAGTCATGGTTGTTTTCTATGTATTTATATTTATTATATATATCGTTCTCTGAGTACCAACAACACAAGCCTTCTTGAGCTTACCGCGGGGCTTAGTCAATTTGTGTAAAAATGTCATATAAATATGTATTTATTTTATTTATTGATAGCCTATTGTCTGCATAATATGAAGCTGGAAACAAAATTTTATATTAAGATGAAATTTATGTAGCAGTTTTCGCAAGGGTACGGTTTTTAAATCAATACAATCCGTAATGTTGTACAAAAATGTCATCGTCAAGGCGCCTCCACTCAATCTTCTATAGAAGGCGATGAATTAGACTGTTGTCCAAAGGTAGGTATGCTACGATAGCGTTTGACGGATCACGCTCGGGTCCGATGGATGGGGTAGCACGTGCCGCGCCGTGATGAATCGACGACTTGTAATCGGCGGACTAACATGGATCCTGTAATTTGTTGAAGGAAATTTCGAAAATTCGAAGGAAGAAGGGACCTGTGATATACTGCGCCTCTTATGAAGCACCCGCGGTGTTTGATTTATCATACACATTGTGTTATGATAAATTTCTAGTTTTTTAGAGACACGTCACTTTGTATAGTTAAAGGTATCTTACTCGTATTATACTTATCTTTGTAATTATTGCATCCATAATTTGTTCTATTTACTCTACTGAAATTGTGAGATCTATAAAAGTCCACGAAAAATGTAAATATGTAAACATTTTTTGTCTATCGATATCGGTAGTTATGCGGCTACAGCGTCATTCATTTTATCAGCTAAATTGAAGTGACAGCGCCCACGTTAATGCCGCAGCGCAGCAGTAATGCCGCAACAGTATTGCAGCTGAAATTCTCATCTGATTGTCACCTTTGTGATAACCGTCTTTAGTATGTTTTTTTTTATTGAATCCAGTTGAAGTTTTAAGTATTTCTCATAAAGAACTTCTATTCGATTGACACCATGGAAAAGAGTCATCACGTTAATTTAAATTTCGATCTTTTGGAGATTTTTTTCTTTTCCTACAAGCTACGTACTGGAAACTTTATATATTTGACCATAGACTTTTACGAACTGACATATTTAGGTATCCATATTTAAAGGAAAATCTGCAGATAAGTCGAGCAAACTGAAACCAGAAATGTACAAGTAATATCAGAAAATACGGGATATGAATTTTACGTCTGACTACAAATTCTTGCATGAAACTATTTCGGGCTATCGGAATTTTCATAGATCATACTGTAGATCGTGCATACGGTACTAGCCGGTAGTAGGTATGATATATATTTTTCACCTCAGCAGCTCGAACAAGGGTACTTTGCTACCTAAAAACAGTCAATTGGCCTTTACATTCGAATGTCACAATACCAGTTCGAAATAAGTACTTCAACAATACACGGCGTATGTGTTCATGAACAGGCAAAACAAGTGAATTATATTTTTTTACCTTTATAGGGCTGTATCTCTTAAACCGTGGGTCGTAGCGTAAAAATAATAAAATTTTCGTTCCCCTTTAATTCCCCACGCACTGAATAACTATGTTAGCAACATTAAAAATAAACTTATGTTCTTTATTTAAAATATGTGACAACAGTGATTTTCGTTACTATAGCGACCTCTTCAATTCTAGCCTTCAACATGTAACGTGCTTCTTAGAATAAATCTCTATTTTTCCATCATTTTTATCATTTAAATACATACAGTCCACTCCTACTCTCCACCTGACCCAGGCCAAGGCCGCTCCATCCGGTTCTTCATCACATATTAGGACATGAAACCAATCATCCTCATCATCATATTTGTATTATTATTTCATTGTATGTTTAAAAAAACTACAACATACTTGGCAACTTTGCCCACATAGAAACCAATTGACTAAATTAGGCATATTAGGTTATGTAAGCGTCTGCACTGTTATCCACCACCACCACCAGGACACCATAATGAAGTTATCAAAAGTAGGTAAGTGCCTACATAAATCGATTGCGCCACTACGTGCACTTCAACTGTTTTGCGGTGCGCGTGCCGCGACCGCTGCAGGGGACCATCGAGTGCGCCGACTTCTGGCCGAAGGGTGTCGTGTTTCGGAGGTTCCGGGGCAAACTGCCGAATCCGACACAAGACCAGACGATTCAACTTAGCCACGCCGTTTTGTCGCCTAAATAGTGTTTAGTTTTTAAGTTTATAAAATGCATATATATGTTAGTCTGTAAGGTATTTGTAATATGGGCCTTGTTGCCTGATTTAAATTTTTAAATTAATAAATAAATAAATTATAGGTTTAGGTGACGTGTGACAGGTCTGTAAGGTATTTGTAATATGGGCCTTGTTGCCTGATTTAAATTTTTAAATTAATAAATAAATAAATTATAGGTTTAGGTGACGTGTGACAGGTTTAATCAATGGGAAACTACTGGAAACCGCATTTAATCTAATATACGTACAAGCAGTCAATCACCTTGTTATATTAGCATTACATTTATCACATCACAAAAACATGCGCAAAAACACCTTGAACAGAGAATATCAAGAGAAAAGTTAGTAGATAAAGTAGCTAGGGAATGAGGAAAAAATACGAACATTTGGCGTTGTAATCTATGTTCATCAGATTACAACAATGGCCGGCATAACGGTGACAAATGCCATAATAATACCTCCACGCGGTAAATAACCTTAATTCGGAAAAAATCATAACAGATGCGTGGGGCGCAGGAAAATCTATTACTCGTACAAACCCTACTTTGCTTTACACACGATAAATGAGTTGACGTAATAATTTTTCTCACGTCAAAAGCTGTTTTCGTAACGTCTTCGTCTCGGGTATTATGTGAATTTGGAACTAAATCTAATTTGAATTTAATAAATGTATCGAAAATATGTGCAAATCTCATTAACACTAGATAATTAGCAGACATACGTTACCAATGAATTACCCGAAGGAAACATAAGCCGTAACTATTTAAGTATTTTAAACGAGCTTACAAAGACTACGATTTCCGTAAATCCATTAGAACACCGTAAATAAATAAAAACATTTTCAGCTTAGAATTAAGATTAGGTACAACAAATGTAAATATTATAATTGTTAAATCAGATTAATGTTTAAGTAGGTACATATTTAAAAGTTTAGCTTGAAGTAGGTACAAAATTGTATGGATATTTATGACATTGACTAGAGTTCCGGCAAAATTTAAAGTGTTTTTAATAATCTTCAGTTAATGTTGTTATATTTCAGTGTAGGGTTCATATTTTAGACGAAATCGCATGCGTAATGTAGCTAAATATGTAACTAGCACGGGTCCTGGCTAGCTGAGTACTTACAGCGCTCAACTCATACGAACCTGTGCTGTATATTACGCATGTGGTTCGCCTGTATAATCAAACAGTTGAGGTACCTATCTCATAAAGTCGGAATGTAAAATCCATTGTAACGCATTTTTGACCAGCAATCATGCGAACTTGAAGAGCAGTTGTTAATGAATATTTAACAATTATAATTACCTATTAGTGCTAATATCTTATTAAACGATTATCGAAAGTAATTACCTAGTACTTACTTACAGCCTTGCTATTTCAAGCGCTGCGTGATGTCGTTACATTATTTTTTTAGGTTCTATATATCTTCTTTTGCACATAAAGCGATTTCACTATCAATACGAACACGTTCAAGTCGTTCAACTATCCACAAACTAAGAAGCTCACGAAACTGACTTCGCAAGTAACCGCGTCGATTGACACTCAATTTCCTTTTAGTTTTAGGTATTCTAGCAGTGCTTTGAAACTTGGAAAAGTGGGTCCTTAAAAATCACCCTCGCTTTATCCTCACTTAAGCGTTTTCTGCTATTTACATTTACCTCATCTGGGAAAGGAAAGGGCTGAATGAAAGGCGCACATTGCCGGCCAGAATCCGCAATGAGGTGAACAATGGATCATTCGGATATTGCCTGTCAACCGAGCCACCGACGGCACGCGAGGACTCCGATACTAGCTCGTTTTGGTCAGAGAAACACTCACATAATTAATGTGTTTCTTCTTGTTGCGGTCTTTTATATTATACTCTATAGTACCTACTATATTATTTACTCAAACATTACTCTTCATATTTATGTTTTCACGAATTTTGTACGGCAATTTCCAAAAACAATGATTTAACATAACATAACGTATATTGTGGTTGTTTATTTTACTAAATAATCAAACTACTACCAGTAGAATTAAGATTAGCTAAATCTCTCCCCATATTCAAAAATCAGCTAAAACTATAGTTTCTATCTCTGCCTTAAGTTGCCATTTTATATATTGTATATATGCTTGTATAAATATATATTATATATATATATATATGTATTGTATATTTATTTGTGTGTTAGGCTTTGTTTTAATACTTATATGTATAAGTAGTAATTGTAGTATGTGTGTTTGTGTTTAATAGTCTCCATATTTAGCTCTTTGCACTACCTGTTGACTTTTGTATGAGTTCTACATTTCCTGCTACCCAAAGGTTGTCTGGAAGAGATCGCTTTTTAGCGATAAGACCGCCTGTTATTACCTGGTTCTATTTTTTCTTTAAATATTTCTTTGTAGTTTTACATGTATGTAAAATGTATAATGTTGGTGCAATAAAGAATATTTACTTACTTACTACTAGAGTAGATGAAATATATATTTAAGATTTGCCTTGGTGCCTATCAGTAGATGTTTTATTTTGATTTTTGCTTGAAAAGTAACTTAAATGTAAGTCTCGTCGTCTCTTCCTATTAAAATATTAAAGCAAAGTAAGTTGATCTACTTTGAACCAAATTAAATAAAAGAAAAATATTTATTTCACTAACTCTGCTTTATACGTTGCAACTAGAATACTCCTTTTCTAAACAACTAACGAAACTCATAAACAAACTTATCTTGGCATTGTTAGAGTGAGCTCCATCCGGAATTCTAGTCAAGTGCTGAGTGGAGCTACACTCGTGCAATATTAGACAGATTACCGAGCTGCCTCGCAATAACCTGCGTGTAATTAACCACTACGATGTTTGAAACGATCCCTTTGTCTAATTTAGAGCGCCAACACTCTAAGCGCCACTTGCACCATCCCACTAACCCGGGGTTAACATGTTAAATCGTTAACCCAGTGCCAAATTGTACTGGTAACCATGGTAAGTCCTAGATTTATATAGGTCATGAAAATAAAACTAGAATTTGAATGACGCGTCTAATTTAAAACCAATATTTTGTTAATCCGCATTGGGCTAGCATGGGGACTATAGCCCAATCCCTCTCGCGCATGAGAGGCCTGTGCCCAGCAGTGGGACGTATATAGGCTGAATTAATATTATATTATTATTTGATAATACCCTTCTGTATTTATGAACTGGTATCATGATATTTAAGGTCGCAAAGCCTCGAGAACAAACGTACGAGTTTATCCCGGACACAGGAAGAATTCACAATGAGCGGGTCGGAATAAATCATCCGTCTCCTGATAGTGTGACATATCAAGGCTCAAGTCATATTGCAAGTCATGTTAATGTCTGGCTGCTAAACGGTTTATGATAAAAAGATCGGGTCAACGCAAAAAGCACCTGTGTCACCAGCACAGATCTATGACATACATTTAAAGTTAATCAAAATGTGCAAAATTAAAGCTAAGCCATCACGTCGCCCACCGAGGGTTCCGTACTTTTTAATATTTGTTGTTATAGCGGCAACAGAAATACATTATCTGTGAAAATTTTAATCGTCTAGCTATCACGGTTCCTGAGATACAGCCCGGTGACAGACAGACAGACGGACAGAGTCCCGTTTTTACCCTTTGGGTATGGAACGCTAAAAATGGTTTCGTTTTTAGCGTTTTAGCGTAGCGTTCGTTGTAGCGTTAGCGTCCGCTATAAACTCAAAAGTTTACTCAACTAATAACGCGTCTCTGACTTTCTTTTTATTACTTACATTTCATTTTGACAGAAAATTCAATTTTTACTGTCATATTTTTACAGATTGTATCCTGTTTCTTAATTACGACCAATTTTATTGTGAGAGTACATTTTCCTCCCACTTCCATAATAAATTGATAGTTAGACCGAGGTAAGTCTGCAACGATTTTGATACCACGCGCAGTGCAAGTGTTATTTATACGTCATAATTTCATAGAAATTTGACGTTTAAAATAACACTCCGTGTGCTATCAAAATCGTTTCAAACTAATTTTGCTCTAAAAGGGCCCACTGACTATCGGCCTGTCAGTTGTTCGGAACTGTCAAATTTTTGTCCTAACCAGATAATCAGTGGGCCCCTTAACTCTAACATCCGTGTCCACCGAAATAATTTGATACGGAAGTGTTAGTTAAAAGCGCCATCTTTCGGGAGCAGAACACAACCGATGTTCTGCACAAAGTGAAGCGTACAACCCCAAATACTGTCCTTCAGCAAGCGACAGGAAGCTTTTTAAATGAAAACATACAGAGGTCGCTTTAACGTGAGTTAAAAATGGATATATTGTTTTAGCTGGAAGTTTAGTTTGGAAGTTAGCGTTTTGAAGTTGTTCGGGTCAAACCGGGTAGTTTCAAAGGTTCTTAAGATTTGGGGTTTGAGGTTTATTTAGGCTCGGCTGTTGATAAGTGCTGGCTGGTGATATGTTTTTCTTTTCATTTGGACTTTATCAGTAGTATAATCTGTAGACAGAACACGTTGTTTGTTCTGTACCCAAAGCGGGACCCTATTACTAAGACTCCGCTGTCCGTCACCAGGCTGTATCTCATGAACCGTAATAGATAGTTGAAATTTTCACAGATGATGTATTTCTGTTGCCGCTGTAACAACAAATACTAAAAAGTACGGAACCCTCTGTGCGCGAGTCCGATTCGCACTTGGCCGGTTTTTTTTGTCTGATATCTCCTTCGAGAAGGGCGAGACCGCATTCGTACTATTTCCACTCTGCCGAAGTATAGGCACAACTGTGCTTATGGCGGTGCGTGTTGTGACTCGTCCGTATACAAAAAGAAATCGCGGTGCGCAAGATTTGTCTTTGACGTATGTCATTTTCTATGTATTTGTGTCGTCATTACATTACAGATTGGATTTTGTATGTAGTGAGTAAGAAGTGCGCCTGTGTGCACGTTTGCTCCCGCAAAAAATCGCAGAATTATTTGTACCGTAAGATATCGCTTGGGCTCCGCCCTTCCGACGTGTCGGAAGCCGGTGTTGCTCGATGGATATCTCAGGCCTTATTTTTCTGTTTGTTTGCCAGATTTGTTCAGGGTAAATATATTTAAATTGTCGCTATGGAATGGATAGAAAAAAAATCGTGAAGATGAAACACAAAAAACACGTATTATAAGGAAAAACATCGTCATGGAGCGACTGAGCTTAATGAACCACATTTCCGTTGTCGTACATCCCAATTTTGTACTGTGTTTTGTGTATTGTTTTTATTTATACAATGAATTCACTGTCGAGACTAAATACCATATTATTATATCTTTCACCAAACTTTAGACCCTGCTGATATTTATTAAAATTTTAGTTCTCATATTTATATTACTATTTTCTAAAGTAAGCAAATACATATTAAGGATAAAATAATGCTTAGAAGACTATACGGTCCATACCCTGACAAGATTTAACAAATTAAATAAAGGCCAAAGCCTTCGCCATGTAGCGGATTTTCAGTAGCGTATGAAACAACAAGCCAAAAGTCTCTCTTCTCCTCGCGTTATCGTCACATCGTGACGTCACTTTGTCACTTTACTTAGAAGCCGCTTTGCTCAGATCAGAAGCCATTCCGACGCATGGAAAACAAGGAAATTGCGATTTTGTCGGTGAAATGTTGCGTTTATGTATATTGTTGCTACGCAATATTTTTTTTAAATTAAATGTAAGAAATCGAATGGTACCGTTATTTTTTCCTTTTTGAAAGTTAAAAAAAAGTTTTGTTGCTTTAGATTTTATATTAGAGAAAGAAAGCACTGAAGAAAGCCTTTAGCACGACGAGTTTTTCACATAATCGAGAGGTGGAAAGACCAAAGGAATGCTCTATTTGTGTGCTGGCTGACCATATACGGCCCCGTTAGGTGGCCGCGGTCGGATTACGCCCCCACCGCGGCCTACAAAGCTTTCCTGGAGGGAATAGGTAGTTGATTTAATTTAAGGCCCTTTGTGTCTCGCACTTCTAATTTCCTAATAAACGGCTTCGCCTAAACACAGCCATCCGAGAACAAAGGCAGTTCCTACAGATAAAAGGCCCGCGATATCGAACCGGCCTTGTATGTATTATTGTCGAAAATGACAAATATTACGCAATATTTTAGGGGCGTCCCATATTTAATCTTTGTATCCGGAATCACAATTTCAAAAGATCATTTAGGTTGGGTTTGTGTTGTGGTTTTGGCAAATATTTACGATCTAGGGGAACTAAGCTCTATTATTTTCGATATCCAATTCCCAGGCTTCTATAATCCCATCACAGGGAGTGACAAAGTTACGATTGATCAAATCCAATTACGGAAATAGTCCGGGAACATCCAAGACGAGAAGATAGTTGGATGTACACAATACGACAAATTATAACAAAAACTTGGAGTTCCTTCGCGGACCCTGTTTCGGGCTAAGGAGAAACAAATCAATTACTAGCAATTCTGCTCAACAGAAATTGCAAAGGATAAACCTATTAAAGTGTAGTCTGGCAGAATAGATACTCACGATCCTGGATAATAAATGTGTTCGGTGTATTAATTTGGGATGAGACCATCAGTTCACTGCTAATAGAGTTTTGGTGACCGATGTCGCCCTTTAGCCGGAGCCAGGTACCGGTACCTATAATATAACCACTGGATTGGGATTTCCATTAACCCTCGTATTTACAGTGAAACATGGGACATAGCTTGTTATATTTATTTAGTGGTAACTACCTAAAATTATTCATTGCTGTACTTACCACTGTAAAGTCGTCGTCAATAGAACTGGCAAATATGTAATGTAAACAAACCATTTTACATTCATTACTTCGTAATCTCGCTCTTTAAAAGGACAAGCATCACCTTATCAACAGTCTTATATTACTGAAATATTTTATTTATATACATTTTTAGTTTTTAATGTTAATTATCCACACACACACAAGCCTTCTTGAGCTTACCGTGGGACTTAGCCAATTTGTGTAAGAATGTCCCTATAATATTTATTTATTTATTTATTTAATTATTAATATTTCAGGGAAAATAACCTTCGTAAAAATGTTAGGTTATGTGTTAAACGCTAACAAAATCATTTCTTTGCATAATTTGCAAGTTCTATTGACGACGACTTTTTTTATATACGAGTGGTATAATGGCATCAAAGTTAAAGGGGCCCACTGACTATCAGTCCGCCGGACGATATCGGCCTGTCAGTTAGAACAAAAATTTGACAGTTTCGAACAACTGACAGGCCGATATCGTCCGGCGGACTGATAGTCTGTGGGCCCCTTAAGATTAAGATTCTTCACGGACAGATCTTCATTCAGATGGATACGGAACACAACCCTATGAAAGATTACGTCTGATCTTTCATTTTGTATCCTAGTATTTCTCGCACAGATACTTGTTGAATACCTAAATACTTATTTTTTAATAAACTAAGTAGATAGTAAGATTTAATAAAGTTATGCGGATTTTTAAATCAACCTTCTTGATATGTCACGTTTGTTGAAGAATAAAATAAACTGAAGTATTTTCTGTAATGGCGACGATTTACAGTTTGATTTAAATTGTATTCCATCTTGATTGGTCATAAAAATGTTTCTCCGCTATCAGAGTAATATTTAAGCTTTACGACTCAGCGGGTGTCATATTAATCGCTTGTTTCAATCAAGGCTCCAGCCAACCAGTATAAGGGGGCTCTTCGATTGCGCATACTTGTTACGGTTCTAAAGGGCATATTACAGTGGGCCCGTGAACTATACTCGCCAGCACTTGCGCAGCCAATCAGAATGATCGGCCAGCTTCATCGGTCGCATACTAAACGCCAATCTGGGCCTTGGCAATAATTCCTCCCAAGATGACGATCTTTCATTTCGAGGAAGACATTGTTCCCCGATCAATCTATCGAGCAGTCGTGCTGTGCTTTCTGAAAAAAGATATTTTTTTTTAAAGAAAGCGTTAAATGTAACTCTAACGCGCAGATTGTCAGGCAAAAGTAAAAGGCTGTTGGTGGAGAAACCTACATCAAATCTGATTTTCATAAGTTATTGTTTTATTTATCAAGACTAGATTCATTTATAAGTCTGGCGTGGGTAGTTATTAGGCAGATCATTATTTATTTATTTATAGTTATTAGCCTGTAGCCATACAAATAGTTCGACTCGTCTCTGCTCGTTAAGCGTTGTTACATCAGCTTTCGAATTGTCGTCGTCGTCACACTATCTGTCTCCGTCACCGTGACGAATGTACTGCTGACTTGACGGAATCTGTAGCCCCCCTTCCCTCCTGCGGAGACAAACCTGGTGTGAGTACTTCTATGTGAGGAGGTAGTTACCTACCACCGATTCTGAAGGGCTGAAAGCTGGACAAAAAGTTTTAGTACACATAAAAATAAATTTAAAAATGCACCGCTTTGGGCCAGATTCGAAGTTGCGACCTTAGAAAACCTCTTTTGTTGTTTTCAAATCGCTCTTAACCAATTGAGCTACCATTTGGCATTAATTCCGCCATTTGAAACTACATTTTTCTATTATGTTCAATAAAGTTTAAATAAATAAATATACTTCTTAATTTATTACTTGCGTGTGTTCAAAATGACAAAGTGAAAACGCTCAATCAAACACGAAACGTTTGGCTGTCAGTAGCATTTGTTATATTATATATGTATATGAAAACACAATATGTATAAATAAATAAATAATAAATAAATATTGTAGGGACATTTTTAAGTATCACGGTAAGCTTAAGAAGGCTTGTGTTGTGGGTACTCAGACAACGATATATATAATACTTATACAAATACTTAAATACGTACAGAAAACATCCATGACTCAGGAACAAGTATCTGTGATTACACAAATAAATGCCCTTACCGGGATTCGAACCCAGAACCATCGGCTTCACAGGCAGGGTCACTACCCACTAGGCCAGACCGGTCGTCAAAAATTATCATGTATACTGCGGGCTCAGAGAGCTGCCAGACTGTAAGCAGTGCACACTGCTCGCAGGGCCGATGACCGCTGGGATAAACAGGTTCTAGGGAAAAATTACACGTTTTTCGAACGTTCCCGCAACATGTACTAAATTGTAGAAATAAAGTGAAGTCAGAGAATGAAGGATAAAAATAAGATAATGATCGTAAGTATTATATGACAAGCATAGTAAATAATCAAGCAATTAGGTATTACGTACATCAGGAGTAGTGATTTAGTAATTAAGAAGTTTCTAATTAAAGGACAATCTATTAAGCTGATCGAGTGTGTTGCAGGACTTACAGGTATACTGTTTTATTCGTGGCTCAAAAACTACCCGAAATCTATTTTAACTACAATAAATCAATCAACAGTGCTTTATAAGTATCACAACGGGGGAACCCTCGAATTTCCCTTTAACAAATTACAGGACTTCTGTCAGTCCGTCGATTACACTTTGTCGATTCATCACCGCCGCACGGCACGGCACGTACTTACTCCATCCATTAGACCCGTGATCCGTCAAACGAAATCGTAGCTCACTTTGGATGAACAGCTAAGACGAAAGTGGAAGACCCGCGCGAAACCGCCTTTTCATACAAACGTAGTCCTCATTTTCCTCTCTGGATAACAAAACTTCCGTGAGACGCAGTCATATTAAATATATTAATAACGGGTCACTCACTTATTTTAAGTCGAAAAACGCTTGACATGTTTCACTTCGTACCGAGGAGTGTCATCAGGAACTTGCGTGGACGGTGACGGACCGGCGCAGACTGCATCCGGAAACATGAAACGACGGACCGTTCGGTACGGAGTGAAACATGACGAGCGTTTTTCGACATAAAATATGTGAGTGATCCGTTATTAATATATTTGATATTAACATTATTGAAAATATTTTCACACAATTTGTTGTATATTAACCACAGCTATCATATGTTTGATTTGTTTCGAATTTAATTTTTTTTATGAAATCCGTTTTTCGCTCCAAATTTTTACAATAATCAAACAATCAAAAAAAGGCAAACGTAGCTATGGTTAATATACATCAAATTATGTAAAAATATTTTCCATAATGTCAATATCCAGAGAGGAAAATAGGGACTACGTTTGTATGGAGAAGCGGCCGTCCTCTTTCCTCTTAAATGTTAAATTTTACCATATTATATTGTACAACTATCTACCAGACACAAAATAAAAATGTGACCTCAGACTTTAAGAGTCCCCGGCAAGCTAGGCCGAATTTCACCTTCCCATACAAACGGAGTTTCGTTCTCATTTTAAAACTACTTGTTGGATTGTAAATTGTAATGAAACTTTGCACGAACAATGACATGAGGTATATCTAGATCTGTAATTAGTTTATATAGCTCTAGTATATGAAACAAACGAAATTTAAAGCAAAAACAAGTTTTGTATGAAAAACTTAAATTCCCTGTATTTTTTTACGTCATATCTGGGGGCACGGTAGTGCCCCCGCCAAGACGAGCAAAACGAAGCGCAACTAACTACCTACCTTTTCTCGAAGCGCTTCGTCGTTTTTTTTAACCCTCATAACTTAAGGGTATGGATTGGATGGATTAAAATTTTCGGGATATGATACCAATAGTGGACTTATTAAGCATAAACATTTTCAATTGCATAGCTCTTATACTTTAAATTTTATTCATATCTAAAAAACCCCGATTTCGTCACTCACTCACTTATCAAAACCTTTAGGGTAATTCTTGAAGTCCTAGGGAGCTGAAATTTGGTATGTAAGATATAATCTTGGTACACAAACCACAAAAAAATTCAAAAAATTGATTTTTTTTTGCCCCTAAGGGAATTTGTATGGAAAATCAATAACCGCTGTACCGATTTAGTTAAAATTTGGTATGTAGATAGTTTTTGTTATGGGGAATGATATAGAATAGTTTTCAATCCCAAAATGAAAAGTGCCAAAACTCGATGTTGCTGTCCGGATTTTTAACATTTGGTACAGCAATGCAGTAGGTAGTACCTAATATCGTGCTGCAATGTAATGCTGATAGTCTGAATGCGTACGGTACCTTTATTGATTCATCCACCCGTCAAATACGCCAACACTCGCTAAGCTTTTGGAACACATGGTCTGAGTAAAGCAAGTTGGAGTTATTTGTTGCTAATTTAACAAATTTTACAGCTCGGGAGTTCTCTCTTTATTATTTAAAGGAGTCAGTCTTTTGGCAGCGTTGATAATTATGGTAATCCGCCAAATTACGCTTGAAGGACTCCAAAAAATTTACCTGTACTCTTGAACGTTGCGAGGTTTTAAGAAACTTAGTCACCGAGTAAAACACCGGGTAAAATGCAAAAAAGCCGAGCTGGTGCGGTGAAAACTAATTTTAAACCCCAAAAGATGAGAATGAGGTAAGGTGTTGCGTGCGGGTGATGAAATTATCGTGTTTAACAAGTCAATTTTAAAGGCATTAATATGGTAAGTTGTGTGGTGCTGTTGCAGTTTCTCTTTCCTTCCCCCTTATTTATGGCTTACAAGCTGCCTGGAAAAATAGCAAGGATTAAAACTTTTGCAATTTCATATAATTTTGCAACTATGTTGGCTACAGTAATATTTTATTAGCTGAAGGTAGCTAACGTTTGTGGGGGTGGAGAATATGATAAATTAGTATTTTTACTTTATTCATTGAATAACTGACATTTCAGGGAATCAGGGGGTATTTCTTCTTAAACATTATTTGTAATATGATAAAACATTAATAAAACAATAATCTAGTCGCTATTACAATTTCTAGTAACGAAAACTAGTACTAGACATCTTATATAGATATATGTAACTTGAATGGTCATGTCATTTTTAGGGTTCCGTACCCATAGGGTAAAAACAGGACCCTATTACTAAGACTCCGCTGTACGTCTGTCCGTCTGTCTGTCCGTCTGTCTGTCAGCAGGCTGTATCTCATGAACCGAGATAGAATTAAAATTTTCTGTTGATGTATTTCTGTTGCCGCTATAACAACAAATACTAAAAAGTACGGAACCCTCGGTGGGCGAGTCCGACTCGCACTTGGCCGGTTTTTTTCATGTTATTTCAGAATGTCGTTTTAAGGTAGACGTCCACTGGGCCGCATGACACGCATCGGACGCATATACAAAGAACAGTAAAATCGGTTGCGTGTGATGCGTCCAATGCGTGGGAATCAGTGGACGCACTTGTGTGACTTTCTATACAAAGAACACTAAAATCGGTTGCGTGCGATGCGTCCGATGCGTGCGGATCAGTGGACGCACTTGTGTGACTTTCTATACAAAGAATACTAAAATCCGTTGCGTGCGATGCGTCCGATGCGTGTGATGCGCCTCTGTGGACGTTAAAGATGTAAGCGTAACTTCAGTTGTATACAAGATAAATAGTTTCCTTACTTACTTAACTAACTTAAATGGGTTCCTATTGTTTGACATACTATTGAAAGTCATAATGTAATGATTGTCATATTATTTTCAGGATTGACATAAAACAAACCTAACCTAACCTAACCTATCTATAGTATAACCCGAGAAAAATCCTGAAAAATTAACGGTTTCGGAATTATGACTAATGATAATATGACAATCATTACATTATGACTTTCAATAATTATGTCAAACAAAGGGACCCCAACTTAAATACCTACTACTATATAACAGTGAAATTGAAATAACTATGAGTAACATTTATTTTAAAACCCTTTTGTAGTAAGAGTATAGCAATCGGTTATGCGTTACAGAGCGTAAACCGTGCTGCAAAGGATATTGCATTGTTAACCAAAAATAACCAGAATATCGTAATCCAATAAAGGGGATATTGATTGGCGTGGTGACGGACCTGGCAGTGATTACAGAATATCTGGGACATCACGTGTCAAAGCTTTTACGGTCGTACAATACGAATAAAACGACCTTAACGAACTAACATGCTGCCAGCATCTACGGCACCTTGCCGAGGGGTAAATTTTTATTTTAGTTTAAATTTAGGGGTGTTTTATTACCATTATTTTAGGATACTATAATTTAGTTTATGTTTTGATACAATATTTATATTTATTTGTTCCTTAATTTTTCAGTCAAAAAAAATTAATACTATAATTGTTGAACAAAAATTTTAGTACCTATATTCGATTTATGTAAGAGGTACGAATACGGGAATAAGTACGAAAAATGCAATGCAATGTTACACGCTCTCGTATTATTTGAGAATCAAATAGAAAAAATATATATACACGGAACCCCATTACTATTAAAAGTGTCCGTCTGTCCTTAACCAGGCTGTATATCATGAACCGTGATAGCTAGACAGTTGAAATTTTCACAGATGATGTATTTCTGTTGCCGCTATAACAACAAATACTAAAAATAATATTTGTACGGAATCCTCGGTGGGCGAGTCCAACTCGCGCTTGTCCGGTTTTAAACTTGAAAATATTCCATCGGCGACAGTCCAGCGAACAGAAAACAATTGCTACTGGTATTTTATTTTTCTTTGACTGTTTATAGAAAACATGTTCGATTTGCTTTGCTTTGAACATGAATAAGTTTCTTAGTGGTTTTTCCTTGTGATTTACACAAGGAAATTTTCACAGATGATGTATTTCTGTTGCCGCTATAACAACAAATACTAAAAATAATATTTGTACGGAATCCTCGGTGGGCGAGTCCAACTCGCGCTTGTCCGGTTTTAAACTTGAAAATATTCCATCGGCGACAGTCCAGCGAACAGAAAACAATTGCTACTGGTATTTTATTTTTCTTTGACTGTTTATAGAAAACATGTTCGATTTGCTTTGCTTTGAACATGAATAAGTTTCTTAGTGGTTTTTCCTTGTGATTTATATTTTGCGGTAATTTCAATAAAAAGTATATTTTGCTCTACGTTTCGTGATGTTTTTTATGCCTCCTTTTCCTTACGTAATATGTTGTGGCCTTAAATAAATGTATTTTCTTTTTTTCTTTCAAAAAGTACGAGAGCAATAAGCATGCTGCGCCAACTGGTTTAAGTATTTAGTGCACATTAGTGAGTCTTCCTATTTGTTTTTCTATATGAAAATGAATTCTGCTGTGAATAGCCAGCTCAAAATCTAAAACTCAATGGGCAGTAAAATAAATGGATCCTCGAGAGATGCCCGAGGGCACTGAAATGCTTTCATTCAACAATTTGGTTGAGTCAGTGACCTCAGCTGCGGTAAGTTTTAAAACATAACCACGGACCTAGGTATAGAATCCGGACTGATAGGCAAATTCGAGTTTTAGTTATTAGGTCTGATTCCAATATGATACTGATCGGTCTGCGTAAAAAGTCAAGTGACGTTTTTGGTTGAAGAAATGTTGAAGAAAAGAGTATGACCGAAAGAGAAGTCAATTGAAATGGATGGAGTTCATTAGAATGTCTAATTAACTCCATTTTGAATTAGAATATCTGTCCGGTGTCTGAGAAATTAACTTAATTCAAGCTCAGCAGGAGAATGCACCCTTGAAATTAGCGGAGATTAAAAAAACACGGTGTAAATATATCTTCCAGTGTGGCAGCACCATAACAAAATAGCGCGCGAATATTATGGTTGTACTTTTATTGTATATCATCCGATACTTACTAGAAAGTGGCGATATTAACAATCGAAAATAATTTTGTAATATTTAAGCAGAAACGTCAGCAAACAATAGAGACAAATAAAAAGGAAAAGTGTAAAAACTCACTCTCGGGCGCGACCCGAACTCGCGATTCGTAATACCAGCCCACCGCTCTACCAACTGAGCTACCCACTGACAGTAAATATTTTCACCATAACCTTGTGAAATACGATGTTAACAAATTACTTAACATGACCAGTTGCTTAGAACAGAGATCGTATTTTATTATTAACACAACACTTTGCACCTTGGAACTTTGCACTGAGGACACTGACCTTTGCATCAGAAACGACTCGGAGCGACTATCTCTAGAACTGTCTCCGTAAGCGCCTTAACATAATTCATTATGTTCAATGGCATATTGTTCAGCCCGCTGGGGTAACATAGTTTTGAGACAGCGTTTTCGTCAACAACGTCACCGTAACGGACGGTTACAGTTTACGGTTCAATTTGTACTGGTTTATGGTTAATTGCATTAACGTTTCAGCCAACACTGCACGTCGCGACATTGCCTAATCATGAATGGCATGTTTATGTATTCAGGAAGCTGGCTCGCGCTAACGAGAACTTTGCAAACCTCGTCGTCCTGAATTTCTTATGGGGTTCAGCACCCGCGTTGACTGTTCTGGATTTGAATTAAGGTTTGGGATATTCGGATTGTTACTGCAATTGCTGCTGCAGCGTTGAAGCACTACGTAATAGGTGTACTCGCAATTTCCTTGTCAATTGCATTTTTATCGCGATTAGAAAGTTCTGTCACTAATTTTGCCAAAGAGATCGCCAATGCCATGGAAAGTTTATCTGCTGCAGTTGATGCTGGCAATGCCACTTCCCGCTGCGTTGCTGCTTCGCTGCATTAAGTTGACGTTCTGATGTCAACTGCAACTACTACAACTGAATTTCTGATGTAGCGTCGTTGTTGCCGTCGTCAAATGTATCTGTCAATTTCCTTGATAAAATGAGTGACATTCGCCGCCGCATTACATTACATTCCGCGATTATGATTATGACGTTCATTCCGTCACTCATTCTATCCAAAAAAACCGGACAAGTGCGAGCCGAGGGTTCCATACTTTTTAGTATTTGTTGTTATAGCGGCAACAGAAATACATCATCTGTGAAAATTTCAACTGTCTAGCTATCACGGGTCATGAGATACAGCATGTTGACAGACAGACGGACAGACGGTCATACTGACAGACGGACAGTGGAGTCTTAATAATAGGGTCCCGTTTTTACCCCTTGGGTACGGAACCCTAAAAATGGATATAGCGGCGGCAACATCCGGACGTTACCTTTACGAAAGCTGTAGTAACACTGCTACATCCCAGGTATCAAAATGACGTCGGCGACGTCATAATGACGTATAAATACTACTGGGGATTCGGCATCCGATCCTTGAATGGAACGTTTCGTGTTAACAGACTGCATTAAGAAGATAAGATGGAATGGTGTACCTCCGTCGTTTGTTTGAAGAGCGGATGGAGCTCTGACGCTTGCCTTATAAAAAATGGGCGCCTTGTCTCGTCTCGGCATTTCTTGTGTGCGCTGCGCTTATATTCCGAGAAACATGCTTTGCATAAGGATGGCTTCTATTCCTGCGACGTGTGGTACAATCAACATTATTACGCAACTGTAATTGTTATTTCATGGTTACGTCGCCTTTGTACTTCCATTTCTATAATTTATTTTTGTAAACCTGTGTTGTGTACAATAAAGTGATTACTACTAGTACTACTACGTCAATTTAACACATTGCCAGCGACCCGCTAGGCGAGTTCTCTGTTTGTAGACGCTTTTCGCTATCCGGATCCGGATTTTGCTAAGGATTTTAACCTTTCATCAATCCTGTGTAAAAGTACTTTAAAAGTACAAGTAAGTCAAAATAAGGGAATCTAAACACCTCACAAACACCTGGTATAGAAACATGAATAATCCTGGTTAAATAATTAGCAAAAGCCCTTTTAGATTATGTAGGGTCGATACTGCAGTATAATGAATTAAATTAAATCCCGTTGATAACCTTTCCGTATGAGCTCTAGGTTAAACCAGGGCTCAAACACGATTATAAATAAATCGCTGCTTTGTTTATTATTATTATTATTATTTCATTTTAGACAGGCAGCTGATGCTGGTACGTCTAAATCATAGTTCACTTAGCACAGTTAGCATAGTTTGTCTAGTCTATTTTTAAATTGATTAACACTTGCAGAGTTCACAACTTCTGAGGGTAATTTGTTCCAAGCCTTTACTACTCGGTTTGCAATAAAGTGTTTGCCGATATTTGTTTTGTGCTTTGTTGTTATTAGTTTGTTGTTGTTAGTTTGTGTCTGGTTTACCTCATGCTTTGTTAACATCTGACAATTAAAGTCCAATATAGTTTTTGTAAAGCTTTTAGTGTATTCTTTAATTTTTAATATTAAAATTTGCAGTAGGTTATGTAGCTCGCGGTCGTATATACAAAAGGTGTAACAAAAATAAGTGGGGATCCGTTTAAGGGCATGCATCTTCGGTATCGTGTTCTGATTAGGAAAAAGTAGAAGATAAATTGTATGAAGGGTTTGCCGACTTGGACGACCTGCCCCATAGGAAAAAAATTGTTTTGCGTCAAAACTTTTTCTACTTTTTCATAACCAGAACAGGATACCGAATATGCCCCTCAACGGATCCCCACTATGTTTTGGCCTTTGTATGAAGGGTTGGCCGACTTGGACGTCCTGCCCCATAGAAAAAAAAATTGTTTTGCGTCAAAACTTTACCTGCTTTTTCATAATGAGCACACCATACCGAATATGCCCCTCAACGGATCCCCACTATGTTTTGGCCTTTGTATGAAGGGTTGGCCGACTTGGACGTCCTGCCCCATAGGAAAAAAAATCGTTTTGCGTCAAAACTTTTTCTACTTTTTCATAACCAGAACAGGATACCGAATATGCCCCTCAACGGATCCCCACTATGTTTTGGCCTTTGTATGAAGGGTTGGCCGACTTGGACGTCCTGCCCCATAGAAAAAAAAATTGTTTTACGTCAAAACTTTACCTACTTTTTCATAATGAGAACACCATACCGAATATGCCCCTCAACGGATCCCCACTATTTTTGTTACACCCTGTATTGTCTGCTTGCTAAAAATTAACAACTTATCGCTTACCATCAGGTGATCCGTCTGTTCTTTTGCCTCCTATATAATAATTAGAAAAAAAAAACACTTCTTGGACGACCGTTTATAGCTACTTAGCCGAACTACTACTTGGGAATATAAGTATTTTCTATTTATCGTACACCTCATAGGGGCCCATTATCAGTCCGCCGGACGATATCGGCCTTGACAGGCCTGGCTTAACTGACGTTAGAACAAAAATTTGACAGTTCCGACTAACTGACAGGCCGATATCGTCCGGCGGACTGATAGTCAGTGGGCCCCTAAATAAAATCAACACAAACATTTTTGTCCGAAAGAATCTAACATTGCCGCGGCGAGCCTGTGAAACATCTTACGCAGCGTACTTCGTAGGCGAACAACACGCGGACATGAAGCGAAGCGATGCGGCGCGGGGTGAATTAGGCTCCATAAGTAATGTATTTTTGTTAATGTATGTCATGTGGTGCATGTTAGCTACAAATGTGACAGCTGCAGTCAAACCTCCACAACTCGTCACGAAGTAAACTTTAACAAGCGCGTTGACTCCGGCGTAATTAGTTCTAAAGTGGGCTAAACAAACGGTTGTGTGACGCAGGTTAGTTAGGTACATGAGCGTTGTCAGGAACATTAGAGCTTTGGCAGGTGCCTGGAGTTGGCTTCTAGTGTTTCCGTCTAGATCGCTTTAGTTAGGTACGCTATCAGCTAACAACCCTAATCTTCCTTATTATTAGGGTTCCGTACCCAAAGGGTGAAACGGGACCCTATTACTAAGACTCCGCGCTCTGTCTGTCTGTGTCCGTCTGTCACATGTATCTCACACTTGAAATTTTCACAGATGATGTATTTCTTTTGCCGGTATAACAACAAATACTAAAAACAGAATATAATAAAATTTTAATGGGGCATACAAGAAACGTGATTTTTTTGCCGTTTTTTGCGTAATGGTACGGAACCCTTCGTGCGCAAGTCCGACTCGCACTTGGCTGGTTTAAACCTACAATGAGAGAAAAACAAATATTTTTAGAAAATATAAAAGGTTTCGGACTTTTTAGCTAGTCTGTAAAATAAACCAATTACCTAAATGTATAATTGCATATATAACTATCAGCGATTGTTTTATCAAACACACACACAAACTAACTACTAACTTCACATCAAAGTAACTAACTAGTAAATCGTACCGAATTTTACATCTCTTCATTACCAATTGCTCAACTCGTAAGTTAATTCTCGCTCGACTTTTATTCTGGAGGGGCCGTACAGCAACCATTAAGGAACTAAATTAAGTGCCGCTTTACAGTGCCGCGTGTAAGCCGCCACAGTAAAGAACCTCGCGTTTTATGTTTTTTTATTTATTTATTTCAAAGCTTTTATAGAGAAAGTACGCGTTCAATTTTAAACTGCCTTTTGGACAGTGGCCGCTTTTACCTAAACTATATATTGTTGTTGCATTTTGTGATCAATACATACCAGAATTGAGTGAATAGCATTTTACACTGTTGGACTATTCAATTTAATGATAATACGTCATAAAATGAATGTCATAATCGCGGCAGTAATGCGGCGGCGAACGTCACTCATTGTAAGGAAATTTACAGATACAGCTGCGGCAACAACGACGTAGCAACAGTAATGCAGCTGCAATTGACATCCGAACGTTCAAAGGTGACGTTCCGATGTTACTCAGCGTCAAAATAGAAAACATACTTTCACTCAGCTTAACTACTGAATAGCAAAATCTAACGTAGGTACTAGGTACCTACTAATTTTTAGCGTAAGCATGAAATGGGAAACGCACTTTACTCCGCACATGAAATGGCTAACCATTTCGTAAACCCGTCACCCGTGAACATGATGCATGTAACTGCGTCGAAATATCGGGAGCTCACAAATAATACAAAAGGTAATCACGGTCTATATCCCGGTCAATATTAGTCTAGTGAAACTAACCGTGAATCATTCAAAACTCCATTTCGTAAAAGTTCACAACGTCCTCGCGACAATCTCTTTTCTTGTTCGTCCTTTCATATGACAATCCATTTTGTTGAGGACCTCACAACGTTTTCTTTGAAGAAACGCGTACTCTTAGCTATTAAGATCCCAAATTAAGTGGCTCTTTGCACAAGAAACGCGGAAGACCACTGCAAAGGCCGCATTCTACTTTTTCTTTTTAATAGGCACTCTCAAAAGCATTTTGGTACATTAGAAAAATGATGTAGGGCTCCGTATATTATTATTTACTTTTAGATAATTATTTACTTTTTAGGGTTCCGTAGTCAACTAGGAACGCTTATGGTTTCTCTAGCTATGTCCGTCTGTCTGTCCGTCCGCGGCTTCGGTCCGTGATCGTTAGTGCTAGGTATAATTTTCGTGTAAATCAAGGATGCTAAATTCATTTCTGATATTTAATGTCTATGGTTTCATATAAATAATTAAAAGAAATGAAAAATAAAAATTTGCCATTTTACTTTTTTCCGAATAAATGCCTATTTTTTCTTATTTTAATATATACACAAAAAATATAATTAAAAGCATAAACAAGCTCTGTTCTAGCCATTTATTCGGAAAAAGTTAAAAACAGCAAATTTTAATTTTTAATTTTTTTATTATTATTTAATATGAAACCGCTTGAATTAAATATCAGAAATGAATTTAGCATCCTTAAGTTACACGAAAATGATACCAAAGTTGACCACATAGCAACATTTTATTTTAATACAAATTTCGAGGGCATTTTTAAGTCAAAATTTTGCATCAAAAATTGGATTGGCTCCCCTTCCTAAATCAATCAGTGAGTCAAAAGGAGCAACTCTGCAACAGGAAATTCCATTATCATCATTTGCCGTATAATTAAGTGTACACCACGGTCTATAGGTATATTATACAAAGCGCTGCGAATGTTCTCCCTTTTGAAAGAACGAAAGAAAAGATATTTATTGTAAAAACCTTCTACAGACAGCGCCACTTCAGTTACAAAAAAAAGAACTTACTCACTGTTCACGCGCCTATGAGGCGTGAACTATATTCTTGATTTTGTTGTTGTAGAATAATGAAAACTTGTTATTATAATAAATCTGAAGATTATTTATTGTATCTTCACATTGAATGTATTGACAATTGTCTTATTGTTTTATAGCGAAATGAAATGACATATATTTGAAATCATAGTTTTATAAGTAGCATCCGCGCTAGACCACAAAGGTTGGATCGCTAACACTCACTTTTGCTTGTAATGTACAGGATACTTACTAATAATTATCATCACTTACCATCAGGTGGGATCGTGGTCAAACGCCTGCCTATACATCATAAAAAAAATTATAGCCTCCGATTAAGGCAGCCTATTGTGACGGAAGGGTAACTACGGAACCCTACACTGAGCATGGCCCGACATAACATAATACATAGCCGATTTTATTTTAACCCGTTGCCGGTTGCCGGTTTTTCAAGGTGGTGAAATTAAAGAATACAACCTGCTATAAGTATGGAACAGGAAGTACGCGTCGACAGCTGCAGTATGCGGGTTATTCATGGAACGCGGTAGGCGGCTGCAATGCAATTTAACGAACTGGAAAACTGCGGACAAAATTTCGACCAAAGCCGAAATTGGCTGGAAAGATATTTCTCTTGTACATTTTTGTGATGTTAGTTGTTAGTTTCTTTTTATACTGTGTGTGTAATATGTGAGTATTATTTGCATGTAATCTCAAATATTTTTCCAATTTTTAAGAGACCTTTCCAACCAGGGATATCGCGGGAAAGTGCACAGGAAGTTCAACTGTATAGGACTTTACGGTTAAAGATCCTAATTACCACACAAGATAAGATAAGACTTCAACCACACAAGGACTAAGTTTCTCTGTGACTTCTATTAGTTAAAAGTTCAAGCAATTGCATTACAGGGTAAGCAATCTTACGCTTACATTACTACCATTTTGAAAGCTGGACACCTGGCCCCGTAGACAACATGCCAATCGCTAACGCTCCGCAGCGAACGAAAAGCAACTGTCACTCTCACACTAATTTGGAAGAGTGATAGAGAGACACAAAGCGATTCGATGGCGAAGTGATAGCGATTGTCACCTTGGCTAAGCCGCCTGGTTCTTTTAGAGTAGGTACGACTAATTAGGAATAAAAATACAAGACCCCATTTGATTCCCTATTTATAATAAGGTTATATAGTATAAATATGTAGTTACCAAGAAGTAACTTTACACGTAACAATATTATGTCCATTCACTTCGTAAGTTCCTCTTTAGTAGCTTGTTGTTCGTCCAGAAGAATTTCCAGCGAACTCGCATTGTTGCTATTCCTAGAGTTCTCCAAACTGTTGCAAAATAAAACTAATTTCTTCGAAGTTTTCTGAATCTTATTGAAGACAAAGTTAGCGTTTTGGAATCGAGTTTAGATCCATTAACTGCTCGCGGTTCAATTTTCCCGAGAGATGAGGTTTTAATTACACTTCACTTTGTAAAGAAATATTGAAACTTTTATATTTTTTGAATGATAAAAATATGGTGCTTGGTTATTAAAGAAAACTTATCGATCTCCGTGCTTAGAATAGTTCTTTCAGATATTTACTTCTACTTAGGTATTTATTTTTAATCAAGATTTTAAACGGCGATTTTTACACTATGTACCTACGTTTAGAAGTTAGATGGTAATGAAATGAAGAACATTTTATTTTATCTAATAGTTTATTTTGTCTACCTCATTAAATAATATATTTGTTAAACTGTAATATAAAATAATATTTGTTTTTAATAACTAGTGCCTACGTCAATTCTTGGGATTAGTCGTCAAGCGGAAAGCGCTAGGAAGAAGAAGAATTGGTTTTAATATTTTACAAACGGCACTATAATTTGAAATTGAGGAAAGGTCTTCTAAGACCGTTTTCGCGTAGCAACACGGGATCAAGTAGCTGAGTTACTACTGATTTACATGGGTATTTACGAGTAAGTTGCTAGAATAACGTTTTTTTCGTATTTTTATACATTTTAATTTTTAGTTTTAATCGTGTGGCAGTAAATGTACTGTGACTACAAAATTTACTATGATAGCCCTCTATCCTATATATTCTTTTTAGTAGGTAAGTATGGCAGAGACGAAGCACACCGCAACGCGCAGTGATGTTCTGATATAGCGTCGCATTATCGTTAACATAATCAGGCAAACAGCTACGCTTCATTTGCCTCTTCAAATCGAAACATCGAGTTTAAGGAACCCTTGGTGTAATTTATTCCTTTTTTTTTTTTCTTTTTTATCTTACGAACGGAAGACGCTCCATTTTGAAGTACCTAATATACCGTACGTTATACAACCATAGGTCACAAGTTTATTACGTAATAAAATTTTAATACCAATAATAATATTGTAATAGTTATTGGTTTGGTCTGCTTTTGTCTTTCATTCATGAAAATATTTTTCCTCTGAATTACGTCATTCATATTCGATACTATAATAGTAACACATAAAGATTTGAGCTGGTTTTGAACCAAAATTTTTGGACTGTACCTAGGTCGTTTTACGATACCTAAGTAGGTATATTATTTCCCTTAAATTTTCTGAATGAATCCTAATCTAAGTAACGATTTACAAGGTGATTTGTCTATGCCAAACATCTGATTGATGATGCGGCAATCCAATGTCCAGATAAAGTTCAAGAAACATTATCGATTACTGTAATTAAAAATAATGATCGCTTTATCTTCATCAGTAAACCGGGGATAATGATTGGCAGGGTTATTGTTAAGTTAAATGTATTAACAAAGCAATTCCGAACTAACAGTTTGATGTCAAAATAATGCCTTTTTGCTATCAGGGCATTTCACTCATACTTGTTCATACTTATCGACACACACAAGGGTTATGGCCCATCCCAACAAACTGTCGTATTCTTCAACAACATCATCATATATTTAAGAGTTAGACTTGTCGGTAGAGCTATGCTGTGCATGGGCTGTGCTCTGAAGAACTGTTTGACATGATGCAAACGGCCGCTTTCTATCACCGCACCGCTTGCCATCGGCAGGGTGTTCATCCTCACACCATAGCACCTAAATGGTCGCGTACTGTGCGGTTTAAGAGGAATTTCCTCCCGCGTACGCTTCGGCTGTGGAATGAGCTCTCTGCCGACGTTTTCCCGAGGGGCTACAGTATGGGTTTTTTCAAAAAAGGAGTGTACAGGTTTTTAAAGGGTCTGCAACGCGCGTGTAATATCTCCGGTGTTGCAGGCGTCCATAGGCTACGGTAACTGCTTACCATCAGGCGGGCCGTATGCTTGATTGCCACCGACGTGGTATAAAATAAAAAAAAGCTATTTCCATGCATGTCGGTCCTCTGCCTTCTCCTTGACAGCGATACGACAAGACGTTGTTTTTTTTTTCCTTTCCTTGATCTATGTACGTTCTCCTTGCCTCAACCCTCCTTTCAATGA
The DNA here is from genome assembly GCF_947568885.1 of Cydia strobilella. Classification (NCBI taxonomy): domain Eukaryota; kingdom Metazoa; phylum Arthropoda; class Insecta; order Lepidoptera; family Tortricidae; genus Cydia; species Cydia strobilella. The sequence goes on along the minus strand of NC_086049.1, from coordinate 3,459,709 downwards.
TATTTTTAATAAATTCGTCGTATCGTAGCAGGGAATAGCATCTTCCCTCTTCCGTTTTCTATGGTTCTCAACAAACTCCCCTTTTTGTATTTAATATAGGTAATACATAAAAGAATTGCTGAAGCTTACAAATAACAGATAGATATAACTCCGTTATAGATGGATACAGTCTAAGGAAAAAACGTGCCTCGAAAATCAAGAAAATTTGATTCTCGTTCAGAGGGCGCTACTAGTTTTGGCCTACAGTCGTATAGATGGCGTTGACGGTTTCGTTTGTTATTTAACAATTTTAACGCATATCAGTGAAAGAACATGGGTCAAAATCATAAAAATAATTAATGCAAATATAAAAAAATCATTTATCTATATTTAAATACATTCTATCGTATTTTTATAAATCTTCATTTTTAGTTTTAAAGTGTGTCGACAGATGGCAGTGAATTTACTGGGGTTACAAAATTTACTATGACAGTACCGCTCTAGTATCAGTTACTCTATGCAAATAATAAACATATATAGGTATCTTCATTTAATTGCAATTACGGATCATTTTCCGGTGCGGTTTTGTTGCCCCGAATGTTACAATATTTATTATAAATTCACTGGATATTAATTAAATTGATATAACACGAAATTCTGTAAAAGCTTTGGTTATCACTAACCGCTGCATGTTACAAGCAATATAATTTTAGTTAATGAGACTTGCATTAAAAGCACAATGATGAAATAGGTATTTAAACCTTTAGGTACTTTAGTAAAATCGGAGCGGTCTAACAGCGACTCCAACAAAACTTTCCTTTCAGGTTCAGTCTAATTAATTTTCTAATCAGAAAGTTATCATTTTATATGCTAGGATTATTAGAATATAAATCACCTGTCAAAAAGGGAAGTTTGCTATTAAAGTATGCAAATGTCTACTTGCGCAGTTTGTCTAGACCTATCTTATCTGAAGCCCGTGCTCGGGATAAAACTCAAGAGGGTTGTAAAACTTAACACGCCTTGACTTACAAACTTACTCAAAAATCTTTTGAAAGGGGCTACTTTAAAATATCACAAAGACTTGTTGGCCACTGACAGTGTTATTTCAAACGAACGAAATTCGGAAGGTTGCGAGTCACTTCTTGCTGAGATCATATGAGATGAACTCAGGACCGCGATGACGTACTCGAAGAATTTTCAGATGTTTTGAATACATTATAATAATAATAATATTTAAATAAGAGTTTTGAATGATTTACGGTTAGTTTCACTAGACTTATATTGACCGGGATAATATCGGGAGCTCATAAAAATTCAAAAGGTAATCACGGTCTATATCCCGGTCAATATAAGCCTAATAATATTTCAGCCTATATGTCCCACTGCTGGGTACAGGAGGCCTGCACGAGAGGGATTGGGATATAGTCCCTTCACATACAAGTTTGAATTTCAATGAACTGTGTGGAAGGCTAGGCTAGGGCGCGCGTGCTTTGCATTGCGACGGTTAGCGAGCACAGCCGGAAAGGGCGCAGTGCGAGAGTGCTATTTTGCAACGGTGCACTCGCTCTTGACGTACGGCGTTGAGCTATGGGGACGTGCCTCCGACTGGAAACATGCAGAAGCGCGCCGTCCGCGCGATGGCCGGCAAGGCGGCCGATGCACCGGCACGAGACATATTCCGCGATCTCAAGATTCTACCCCTACCGTGCCTATTTATTAACCAAGTAGCAATATTCATGCGCGAAAACCTAGCTATGTTTAAGTGCAGAGGTGTTAACATCAATTACAACCTCCGCAGTAATAAGCACCATAATAGGCTAGTCACCGAAGCACACAGACTTGCCAAGTCAGAGCGGTCCGTGCACATTTTAGGCCCCTCGATTTACAACCGCCTGCCTGACACTGTAAGAAATGCAACTTCCATCGCAGCGTTTAAAGCTAGACTAAAAAAGTGGCTGTCGCAAGAATTATTTTATAATTATCAAGATTTTTTTTGATCAACCTATAATTTTGTAAATGCAATTAATTTATATACTTAATATTGTATAAATGTTATTAATATTGTGATATTTAAAATGTTGACGTGTAACTCTGTTATTAATAATAAATTTCATTTCATTTCATTTCTTCGCGGATGTAAATGCAGGTTTCCTCACGATGTTTTCCTTCACCGAAAAGCTAATGGTAAATATCAAATGATATTCCGTACATAAGTTCCAAAAAACTCATTGTTACGAACCGGGATTTGAACCCACGACCTCCGGATTGAAAGTTGGACGTCAGATCCACTCGGCCACCTTGAATACATTACTTTAACATAAAAACCGGCCAAGTGTGAGTCGGAGTCGCGCACCGAGGGTTCCGTAATTTTTAGTATTTGTTATACCGGCAACAGACATACATCATCTGTGAAAATTTCAACTGTCTAGCTATCACGGTTCATGAGATACAGCCTGGTGACAGACGGACAGACGGACAGCGGAGTCTTAATAATAGGGTCCCGTTTTTAACCTTTGGGTACGGAACCCTAAAAATAATGAGTAGGTATTCAAACTTTTAAAACGCCTCGGTCTGCTCGGTCAGATATTTATACTTTTATTGCCTCTAAACTCAAGACCTGTATAATTTAAATTATATTTAATTGTACACGAAATAACAAAGTAATTTGAGTGTCCTGCAGAATTTCCAAATACTTAAATTAACAAACTCCAATTAACGAGATTTTGATAACAAGACTAATTTCTTGGGATACTTATTCCACGAAGTTGTTACCTCTAAAGGTGACATTCGAATGTCAACTGCAACTGCATTACTGTTACGACATTACTACTGTGACGTTAGGCGCTTAGTACACTGGATACGATTGGCACGTGGTTTCGATGTGCGAGCGTGTCGCTATAATACGACGTGCATAGCGTTGTCTCGCTCAAACATACGTACCAATTACTAATAATTAGTGTGCTAAGCGCCTTAACTGTATCAGTCAATTGTCTCGATAAATTAAGTGACCAATTGAACAGCAGTAATGCAACGGCGAACATTACTCATATGAAATCCCTCATGTCAAGCAAATTGAAAGATACAGCGCCCGCGTAAAGGCCGAAGTAGTAATGTCGCAAAGAGTAATGCTGTTGCAATTCGAGCGTCACCTTAAAGGCTACATTCGGTTGGATATGGCAGACGAGTTGCTGTTTCTGCTTTACTGCGAGGACAATTTTCTTTGTAAACTGCGTTGCTATCACGATTGTTCATTCCGTCACTTATTTTATCAAGGAGAATGACAGTGACACCGCCCACGTAAACGCTAGCAACGCTGCAATAACACTGCTACAGTCGACATCTGAATGCTACCTTAATATTGAGCACCCAAGTACTTTGAGTTCAAGAAATTTCAGAGATTTCTAAGGATCATCGGGAATAGTTAAAAGGGAATAAATGTAGTTATATCTAAATAAGTAGTTTGGGAACTGATTAAGTATCTAGGAAATTAATTGAGACGTGAAGGACTTAGGAAGTTACTGAATATCTACAAGTTGTGGAATGAGCTACCTTCTGAGGTGTTTCCCTTGCGCTATGACATGGGGTTCTTCAAGAAGCAGGTATTTAGGGTTCTCAAAGGTGGGCAACGCATAAGTGGCTCCTCTGGTGTTGCTTATGTCCTATTACATAAAAAAAGAGAACATCTTAACTTTGCTGAGGAAACATCTAGCACATACCCTTTTACAAAGTGCACAATATATTATTTTGGTACATAATGTACAGTTTTTGATTTAACTAATTATTTACGAATTTTTATGTAGTGGCACAGGCCAGATCACAGAATTGATCAGCATCATGACATTCATGACAAAGTCAAAGCTAACCTAAGGCCAGGATTACACTTGTAAGTTTTACTTACGTAAGTAGGGACAAAGCTATTTGCTAGAATGAGATAACGATAATATGCTTATCTCATTCTGTAGTATAGCTGTGTCCCTAGTTACGTAAGTAAAACTTACAAGTGTAATCCTGGCCTAACCAATTCATTAAATCATAAATTCTAAGACGGCATATCACGAAATAATCAAAATCTATGATCAGCGGTGTCAGCATGGTTGCATTTTTATCACCTGTCACTATGCCTGTCACTTTTGCACTTACATACTTGTTAGAACGTGACAGGCATGGTGACAGGCGATAAAAATGCTACCGTGCTAAGCCCGGTCACGACATAAACACAAGAAGAACCGCATATTTTGTAAAACCTTTGCACAAAACGTTTTAAATTGCATAGACAATAGGCAATTTGTTGTTATAGCGGCAACAGAAATACATCATCATACAGCCTGATGGTGATAGACAGACGGACAGAGGAGTATTAGTAATAAGATCTCGTTTTTATTACCCTTTGGGTGGAACCTAAAAAAAACTCTTCACTGATTTAAACTTTCACTATAATAGTGAAAGTTTAAATCAGTGGATAGATAATAGATAATAGATTTTTTACATTATTAAATTGTACGCCGTCCTTGAAACATCGGAGGTAACTCTTGAAACTTGAATACGCGCTTAAGTCCCGTTTTACAACAATTAACACGGACATGTATAACTGTTATACATGTCCGTGTATTTATAACTGCCGCGTTTGTATAACTGTTATACATGTCCGTGTTAATTGTTGTAAAACGGGACTTAAGCGCGTATTCAAGTTTCAAGATTTACCTCCGATGTTTCAAGGACGGCGTACAATTTAATAATGTAAAAAATCTATTATCTATTATCTATCTGTAATTGAAATAAAAACGCAACGAAAATTGCTCTAAATAGCACCTTCAACTGTAAACACATAAAATTTAAACAAGCTTCATATTGACACAGAAAGTCCTCGGAATTTCCTGACAGTGCAATAACATGTCTTTAAGTTTGAATGCGAGCATCAAAACAATTCGTATGCATAATTTCGCAGAGATAACCCAGCCAGAATACTGCAGCACTGTTTTACTAAAAGATACAGAAATGTGCTATTAGACTAGTAAATATTAGTAGGTATCTACACCCAAGTCAAAGATAGATATAACTCCGTAATAGATGGATACAGTCTAAGGAAAAAACGTGCCTCGAAAATCAAGAAAATTTTATTTTCGTTCAGAGGGCGCTACTAGTTTTGGCCTACAGTCGTATAGATGGCGTTGACGGTTTCGTTTGTTATTTAACAATTTTAACGCATATCAGTGAAAGAACATGGGTCAAAATCATAAAAATAATTAATGCAAATAAAAAAAATCATTTATCTATATTTAAATACATTCTATCGTATTTTTATAAATCTTCATTTTTAGTTTTAAAGTGTGTCGACAGATGGCAGTGAATTTACTGGGGTTACAATCTTACAATATTTACTATGACAGTACCGCTCTAGTATAAGTTACTCTATGCCCAAGTTTAGTTATTATGTTTGTGTTGGTGGTGGTGGTGGTGGTGGTGGTGTTTGAGGTTTAATTATCTATTGATACTTATGATGATACGTACAAAATTAATAACAATAAATAAATTGCTGTGTGATTATGTCAATACTAATTTATCTGTTTGATTAGGTCGAAATTAAAACATAATTGTCTAGTTCTTCAGTGCTATACAGCCTGCATTAAGCGCCAGAATAACGGTATTAAAAACACCATTCATAACACTAAGATTCCTAGATTCAAACGGAATATAGCCACAGTTCGCATCGCCGCTTGATTGTTAAAATAAACACATCTCAACTAAAGGAAATGTTTTTGCACCGGTCTGTTTCCTTAGTTGGAGTTGGAACTACTTTTAGAGCATGAGATATGAAAAAAATATTGAAACACCGTTCAACATCCCGTTTCCTGTCGAAAAAGCTGTTTAACATCAGCACAGATTATATAGACATCAGCTAAGCGGTTTCAAAAGCTTCATTAAAAAAGGATGAGCTGATAAGGCGAAACTTTTACCTTTATCGTTTTATTTTGTGATAAAAAGCTTGAGGAGGAGGTAGGAGGTAATAAGTACTAATAACCTTAGTAACACATAAGAACGATAACAGCACTCATTTAACTCATTACACATCTAAGTTATGCAGAGTTAGACCAAGATAAGTCTGCAACGATTGTGATAGCATATTTTTTTGTATTTATTTATTCATGAACAATATAATTGTATTTAATACATGCTAAGTTCCTTAAATCTAGGTCCTTAAATCTAAGAATTATACAATCTAACATGCAGAACAATATCAGACGTATTTACCTAAATTAATCTAAATTAATTACTACCAACATTACGTAGACAAATCACTAAAGTAGGTCGTGAACTCCTCTATAGAATAGAAGCACTCTTTCAGCAGCAGTTTTTTAAATTTATTTTTAAAGATGACAAGGTCATAATGTCATAGAAGATTGACATTTAAAATAACACGTGCACTGAAAAGCGTTGCAGACTTATCTTGGTCTTACTCTAATTTTGCTGTAAAAGCTGTAGAAGTTTTCTCGAGGGGCTACAGTATGAGGTTTTTCAAAAAAGGAGTGTCCAGGTTTTTAAAGGGTCGGCAACGCGCATGTAATATCTCTGGTGTTGCAGGCGTCCATAGGCTACGGTAACTGCTTACCATCAGGCGGGCCGTATGCTTGATTGCCACCGACGTGGTATAAAAAAAGTTGACTATTTCTGTATTATGTTACGTTGCGGTCTTTATAATTCCAAACGCTTAGAAAAATCTATATAATATATGTACTTACTCGTAATGTTGTTTCTTTGCCTCAAAGCTTATTTAGTAGGGTGTATTTTTGCGTCATGCTACTCAGTTTTTCTTTAGATTTTTAGGAACATATATATGACATAAGAAACAGCTTACCTATGACAGAAGGAAAATAATTCATGTATAATAAGACCGTTTAAAAATACGTAAGGAAACTTCAAACCTTATATAACGCACAATTACTTATAGATCATTACAAAATTCTTTATTGCACACCTCAAATAACAACTAATATAAACGGACTAGGTACACAACAGGCGCTCTTATCGTTAAAGAGGGAATTATCTACTTTATGTGACAGAAACCTCCGTACATTATTTCCTGTGTGTTCAAGAAGGTATCATATGGGTTTGCTGATAAGCACCCTTTATCTCGTTTCGCTAATTCCGAGACACATCTGGTATTAAGTCGGAGCATGCATCGCGCTCGCAGCGCCACCAGTAACGAACTTAACTGAAGTTAATGACTTCCAACTCAACTAACTTGCCTCGCATTCGTTGGAGTTGCCTCGGAATTACTGTAACTATATAGCTTTAATTTGACCCGTAGTCATACATTGTAATACTCCTTTACAAACGTGCTACATTTTATTAGGAACTAAACTTAAGGCAAAAATAGATTATATTAACTTTACTTGAGCTCTGCTCTACGTGCCAACTCGGGCACTAATGAAGCTGCCATTCTAACCGACAATATCTTATCTCTTTCAAACTAAGTCAAGAGGTTTGCGACTTTAGGTATTGTTGACTAAAGTTCGAAATCCCGTATCTCCATCAAAAGGATTTGAGAGGCTTGCGACTTTAGGCGAAACATAGCCGATTGGCGTTCGGTTGAGGTTGAACGGGTTGAACCCATTTACTTAAGAGCCCGGTTACGATTTTAGTCGCAAAAATGTAAAGTTGATAGATTTCTTCTGTGAAATTGTACACCTTTTGTTACCTAATTGAAATAACAAGTACTGGTTTCTATTAGCACGACTTCTTATCTCTAGGTTTATCAGATCATTTTTTTGAAAAAAGGCTTACTAAATTAGTAATGAATTTTTTTCTGATGGACGTTTAGGTAAACGCGTGTAAAGCACTGACTTTGATGCTCTTATTTGTAAATTTCGTAAAGTTTGGACTGCTAAAAATGGTAAATTTGTATAACACATATTCTGTACTCTAGGTTTATCAGATTACATTGTTGTTATATGACTTAGAGTTCGAGGAAATGAAAGTTAAACGAATTCAATTTTCTCCAGAAATGACCTCAAAACAAGTGACAATTTCTCCGAAAATCTACTTATTTTCGACGTAGATTGCATACTCAAATAATCTGCAATGTTTACTTAAACTGTTGCTGTACTTCATTTTATTTAAATTGCAACTTTTATTTTCTGACGATTTTTTAAAAACTTCCCCTTTTTCCGGCATAACATCGGTGACACGCGCTCGCGGCCTCAGTCCCGCGCGGGAGCTGGTAGAGGCAGGACGTTTGTTGATCGGCTCCGCACGTTGCATCGACGACGACGAAGTTATTTATCATTGTGTGCGTCGCTCGCCGTGTAAAAAGTTATATTTGTTTGCGTGTTTGGCTGTACTGTGTGCGTGTAAACTGCGACCAGAAACTTTAATCCTTGGGTTGCAAGTACTTGTTTATTACGCCTTCAAAAAAAAGGAGGTTCTCAGTTTGACCCGTATGTTTGTACGTATATGTATGTATGTTTGTTCGCGATTATCTCGCATTTGGCTGAACCGATTTTGATGCGGTTTTTAGAAAAGTGTTTGTTACATTCTGGAGAAGGTTTTAGTATACATAGAGCTAAGCTGATGCTGAACCCTAGCTGTACCTAGTGGAACGTAGGTTTAGTGCAACATAGGCAAACGCTGTTTTGTTCTGTCTTGATGAGCAATTAGGAGAGCAGTACCCAAGATGGAGCTGATGCTGAACCCTGGCTGTACCTAGTGGAAATCAGGTTTCGTGCAACATAGGCACACGCTGTTTTGGTCTTCCGACACGTCTTGATGAGCACTTGGGAGAGCAGTACCCAAGATAGAGCTGATGCTGAACCCTGGCTGTACCTAATGGAACGCAGGTTTGGTGCAACATAGGCACACGCTGTTTTGGTCTTCCGACACGTCTTGATGAGCAATTAGGAGAGCAGTACCCAAGATGGAGCTGATGCTGAACCCTGGCTGTACCTAGTGGAAATCAGGTTTCGTGTAACATAGGCACACGCTGTTTTGGTCTTCCGACACGTCTTGATGAGCACTTGGGAGAGCAGTACCCAAGATAGAGCTGATGCTGAACCCTGGCTGTACCTAATGGAACGCAGGTTTGGTGCAACATAGGCACACGCTGTTTTGGTCTTCCGACACGTCTTGATGAGCAATTAGGAGAGCAGTACCCAAGATGGAGTTGATGCTGAACCCTGGCTGTACCTAGTGGAAATCAGGTTTCGTGCAACATAGGCACACGCTGTTTTGGTTATTCGACACGTCTTGATGAGCAATTAGGAGAGCAGTACCCAAGATAGAGCTGATGCTGAACCCTGGCTGTACCTAATGGAACGCAGGTTTGGTGCAACATAGGCACACGCTGTTTTGGTCTTCCGACACGTCTTGATGAGCAATTAGGAGAGCAGTACCCAAGATGGAGCTGATGCTGAACCCTGGCTGTACCTAGTGGAACGCAGGTTTGGTGCAACATAGGCACACGCTGTTTTGGTCTTCCGACACGTCTTGATGAGCAATTAGGAGAGCAGTACCCAAGATGGAGCTGATGCTGAACCCTGGCTGTACCTAGTGGAAATCAGGTTTCGTGCAACATAGGCACACGCTGTTTTGGTTATTCGACACGTCTTGATGAGCAATTAGGAGAGCAGTACCCAAGATGGAGCTGATGCTGAACCCTGGCTGTACCTAGTGGAACTCAGGTTTCGTGCAACATAGGCACACGCTGTTTTGGTCCTCCGACACGTCTTGATGAACACTTGGGAGAGCAGTACCCAAGAAAGAGCTGATGCTGAACCCTGGCTGTACCTAGTGGAACTCAGGTTTGGTGCAATATAGGCACACGCTGTTTTGGTCTTCTGACACGTCTTGATGAGCAAATGGGAGAGCAGTACCCAAGATAGAGCTGATGATGAACCCTGGCTGTACTTAGTGGAACTCAGGTTCATTTATTGTTATCAGAACTTCCACCCCCTTTTAACCCCCAGTACCTACTGCATGTTAAACGTGTGGTAGCTCTGGTCAGGTGCCTGCTTCATCTGGCAGTCCTCCAGGTGTTCCAGGTCTTGAAGAACTTAACCTGCCTACAGCATACTCTACCAACTTCAGATTAAAAGAGTTTTACCCCTGATCCGATGCGTCCAGCAGCACTCCAGGTGTTCCAGGTTTTGAGCTGTCTCCGTCATACACTACCCACAACACGTTGAGCGAGTGTTACCCACCCTTTGCCCTTGACCCTTTGCACTCAGCAGCACTCCAGGTGTTTCAGATCTGGAGCTTTCCCCATCATACACTACCAGCGGCACGTTGAGCGAGTGTTATCCGTTACCCCTGACCCTTTGTACCCAGCAGCACTCCAGGTGTTCCACGTCTGGAGCTTTCCCTATCATACACTACCAGCAGCACGTTGAGCGAGTGTTACCCCTGACTCTTTGCACCCAGAAGCATTCCAGGTGTTCCAGGTCTTGAGCTGTATCCATCGTACACTACACACTACCAGCGGCATGTTGAGCGAGTGTTATCCCTGACCCTTTGCACCCAGCAGCACTTCAGGTGTTCCAGGTCTTGAGTTTTCCCCATCATACTCTACCAGCGGCACGTTGAGCGAGTGTTACCCCTGACCCTTTGCACCCAGAAGCACTCCAGGTGTTCCAGGTCTTGAGCAGTATTCATCGTACAACCAACCACACGTTGAGCGAGTGTTAGAAGAGTGGAGAAGAGAAGAGGATGACTTTGGAAATAAAAATTATTATCACCCTTCCCAACGATTAAGACTATCTCCATAATATCAAATTCCATCCAAATCGGTTTTATTGGATCCCATACAAATTTCCATTACCCCCCCCTTGCCCCCCGTTTCTGGGGTAAAACCTATCCTATGTCCTTCCCCAGGACTCAAACTATGTCCATACCTCATTTCATCTTAATCGGTTCAGCGTTTATTGATTCCCCATACAAATTTCCACCCCCTTAAAGGGTGAGTTCTTGAATAAAAAGTATTCTATGTCCTTCCCCGGGATTCAAACTATCTGTATACCAAATTTCAACAAAAGGCTAGTTTCCCCTCTGGGTTGGAACGTTGGAAAGTCAGATCGCAGTCGCTTTCGTAAAAACTAGTGCCTACGCCAATTCTTGGGATTAGTTGCCAAGCGGACCCCAGCTGACTTCCATGAGCCGTGGCAAGAAGGCTGGGATAACGCGAGTAAGATGATTATATATATATAAGATATTGCCTTAGTGCAAATCATTATCATCATGCTATATAATTTGTATGTATTATATGAATACATAGGTAAATTGTTAAGAGTAATAAACGATTATATCAAATTTACCGAAAGTTTTATTTTAACCTAATTAAAGTTATAAAGTGACGCATAATGTTGCGAAAGTATCAATATTGTTTAGGCGGTCGCGTTATTTCAAGCAGCGGCCGGCGTTCGGTTACTGTGTAAAAGTCGTATCTTCGCGCGTTTTCAAATCGACTACGGGCTCTTAAGGCGGCAACTTGACTTCGACTTCAAAGAAATTGTGCAAAATAAAATATCATTCACTGTCTTGCTGGATAGAATTCAGGGTTCCTAATTGCTCATTATTATCTGATACTAAAAATACAATTCCTATTCAGATCCATCTTCCTTTGCAATTCTTTGAGAATGAAAATTTTACAAACAAAAAGAATGTATAATGCTATTTTGTGAAATACGAGCGATATAAATTGAAAATCGAGTGGTAGGTATCTTGATCGTAGTCATTTCTATTAGTAGAATGTACGAGTAAATGTCTAATAGTGGGAATAGTATTGAAGGGAAGATAATCTTCTACTTACCTTTTCAGTGGTAGGTACTAGGGATAGTCACGGGGTCATGAGGTAATGGTTCGTCATGGGGGTGACCATGGGTTTGTCTCGGGATTGGTCTTGGGGGTGGCCATGAAGTGGTAATATGAATAGTAATGGGTTTGGTTATGGTGGTGATCATGGGGTCGAGGGCCAGGTCATTGGGGTGGTCATGGTGAGTAGGTACTGACTACTCCTGCTCAGTCACAAGCTCCCGTAAGATCAATTCTATACTTCTGATTTCGCGGTTCTTCGAGTGAACTCAAAATAGGTAAGTATTTATTTATAATGTTCATGCAAATAGTTGTATAACAATTTAATAAAACTATGAAAACGGATTATATCGCGTATATTGAATTTATAATACATCCCGACGTTTCGAACCCTTTACAGCGTTCGTGGTCAACGGGTGACTGAGGAAAAATTACAAAGTACAAAAATACCCACATACTAAAATAATGAACAATCATAGACTATAAACTTTAAGGCTGGTTGTACATGCAAAATCGGTTCATAAGGCTAGTTATACACTACAATTATTTTCAAGTAAAGATATATATATATATACGCGATAAAAACTACGCCGGCTCCAACCCGCAACGCACCCGAGAAGATTTAATTCCCTCCTAAATTGTAGGAGGGTATCCCAATATGGGACCGGCAACAAACTCGGCGGGACACATCTTTTCAAAACATATTATACTCAGAATGTCCAACATCATCCAAAACTAAGGTCTCACAGTCTATGTCTCGCTTGCTCCTTTATCAGATGATCCCAAGCTGGTGGTAGAGAAAAGCCATCTTCCCTATTAAAGTTTGGATATTTCTTAATCCCAATGGCATCGCGCAGCATTCTGGGTATGTAACGCTTCTCCTTGGCAAGAACCAGAGGCTTATCAAACTTGATTGAGTGATTGGCTTTATCCATGACATGCTCACAGACTGCAATAATTGTAGTGTATAACTAGCCGTATGAACCGATTTTGCATGTACAACCAGCCTTAAAGTTTATAGTCTATGATTGTTCATTATTTTAGTATGTGGGTATTTTTGCACTTTGTAATTTTTCCTCAGTCACCCGTTGACCACGAACGCTGTAAAGGGTTCGAAACGTCGGGATGTATTATAAATTCAATATACGCGATATAATCCGTTTTCATAGTTTTATTTCATGAGTAATTATCGCGGTAACCGAAGACAATATTATGTATAACCATTTGTCTTCGATTTCGAGAGCTCGAATCTTAAACAGGCCTAACAGCTTGTACCTATATTATGAAGTGAATGAAATTAATTGATCCGAGAGCTCGAATCACCGTCCCTTGCGTTGTGAACACTCGGTACTATTTGCTTTACAAATTCGTATCCATGCAGTTGGTGTCTTGATCGTATGCGGACCGTAAATTTGGCTAGTCCAGATCTAACTAGGTAGTAGGTAGCTCCCAATTAGTCTTTGTGCTGCCAGGCTTAGGTACTTATCTTTAGTCAAATACGGTATTATTAATACTATATATACACCTGGGTACTCCAAATTAGCCAGAGAGGTATTTATAGTCAGAAACTATAAAACAACGAACATAGATATATTAGTTATTTCAAAGTTTCAAGTCAAGATTGTCAAATATAAACTACATTTCCTTTTTTTTTAGTTAGTGTCCTACTGCTGGACACAGGCCACCCCTTCTTTCCTCCAGGTGTCATTCAAAGGCGAATTGGATAAGCCGAGCGCCACGGTCATTTCTACTACCAAGGCCAAACTATGTCGGTGTTATCCAATTCAGTCCTACGCCGACTTTGGCGTTGAAATCACCGAGGGCCATGGTCCATATTCCTCGGTTCTCGTCGCGAACTTTGTTCAGGAGATCTTAATACTTTTCTATCTCGTCATCGCTATGTGAAGATATTGATGCGTAGGCTTGGATTAGAGTCAGTGTGATTTTGGGATAAACTTAACTTCAACACAATCACCCTTTTCAGAATAACCTAAGGATTCAACAATGTTGTTCTTCCACCTCTTTTAACGAGAAAACCAACCCCGTACAGTCCGCCGGCTGTTCCGAAGTGGTGGAATTGTTTGTTCGCCAATGTGTATCCACATTGCCTTCGCGTTTTATTGTTTGTTCGCCATTTCGTCGAAGTTCAAACAAACCTACGACGTCCCAATTAACTTCTTACAAAGCATGTTCTAATTCTATGAGACGTTCTTCTTTCATTAAAGTCCGAACTTTGTAGGTTAAGACATTAAGCATATCGGAATCCGTTATTCTTGCTTAGGTCGTTATATTAATTTTGTGGGAAATCTCCGCACGGGGATACTTAGCACCCCCTTTTGCCGGGCACTCGGGGCCGTAACGGGGAGTTGTACTTCATGAGGGGGGGTTTGGACCGTCCCACCACGCTGGTCCAGTGCGGGTTGGTGGGTCGCCAGAGCCTCGTTCGTTATATTATAACATGTCTAAAAATCGAATACCTAGTTAAAGACAACACATTAAAGCTCTTTCTTGTGTCATGGGTAGTTCAGCGGGCGGTACTGTATTATTAAACTTATTTCGCAGACTTATGAGAACAAGTTAGTTTAATACTTTTCACTTCCTCAAGCAACTTTCTAGCCCCCGCATCAAGAAACTGGAAAGCAGCTGCTAGTTTTGACCAATATAACGAGACCTATATAAGCTCCTCCGCCGCTTATCTTCTCAGGTTGTAAATGCATATACGAGGGTCTTAATAAAATGGTTCATTGTTAAAAGCACTATCAGTAGGTTGGAGACACGGAACGCGATCGTAAAAAGGCTATTTTGCACAAAATTGGAGCGAAGTGCATTTCATCGATGTTGCTTAGGTATTGGTAGTTTTCCAACCATATGGCTCGCACTGTCAAAAAGTTATCAGATCTCATCTAGCGCCAAGCTTCTAATTCTACACGCCCAAACTTCACACACTCATAAAATATATGATTTGTTGCCTTAGTCAAAATTATGTGGCTTGGCCACTGGAGTTTTAGCCTTTAGGCGTCGCATCGGGCCATATATATGTATGTATGTATGTATAAACTCTTTATTGTACAAAACACAGAACACAAATATGGCACAGAAATAGGCAGTACAAAGGCGAACTTATCCCTTTAAGGGATTTCTTCCAGTTACCCTTGTGTATACAAAAAGTACGGAACCCTCTGTGGGCGAACCGACTTGCACTTGTCCGGTTTTTTTATTTCATAAGTAGCCAATAATTTCTCCTATTAAATTTTTGTATATAATTCTACTCTGTTATACTTAATTACAATAAAGCTATATGTATAATACAATGTTTTTTTACTAAATATCATATTCCCGGTTAACATGGGGACGTATTTGTGAGTTCCCGCGGGAGGCATCTCGTCTGTTGATTTATCCGACGAGTTTCACCGGCTTGAATATTATTTTTATACGGTGTTGTTAACCTCGCTACAAATGTGAAATATCCCGGTGCCTGTGCCAGCTACGGTTGAATACGAACAGAATATTAAGTTACTTCGAATTAAATACATTTATCTTCACTTCTAATTGACGGTATTGAGTGGGAGAAAACCGTAACATTTTTATTCGAGCATTTCAATAGGTACCTACAGTTTCGGAGGTACGTAATTTCATTCAGTAGCCTATCAGATGATACTATCATCTTGATTACACTCGTAAGTTATACGAGGAAATGTACCAAAATGAAATACCTATATGCTATACAGGGTGGACAAAATTAATGGGCCCTGGAGGGAAAGTGCCTTAAAAATATCTCGGGTGAAATGGTTCACTTTCCACCCTTGGTTAACAATCTACTATTCCTTTAAGTAAAATGAGCTAACTTAAGGTTTTAAGACACTTTCCCTCCAGGGCCCATAATTTTTTTCCATCCTATACTAGAAAAAGTGATCAAGCCCTCCAGTGGCGTGACGGGGTAGCCTATTAGGTAGGCTGAGGTCAGTAGCCTTGTAAGGGCCTCCGCCACTGGAAGGCTCAGTTTATAATTTATATAAACTCATACTGTAGTGTGAATCATGCTTTAAAAACAAAAATCATACTATTTAATAAAATAATTTGATTTATTCTCAAGACACCCACCCACGCTCCACAAACGCCCAAACTAAAAACTAGCACTTTTGTGTAATTGCAGTTTCATTAATAAATCAGAATCAGATGTATTTTTAAAACCTTCAGTATAACAACATAAAAGCAAGCTTGTTACGATGAAAGGAAAAACAAAGCAATAACTATGTAATAACTTTTTCCGTTTAAAAACCTTGTTATATTTGGGTGATTCATTAAAAATATGTATTTTTTACTCGGTAGGTACCGAGTGAAAACGAAAAACCTAGAATAACACAACGTAAAGCAAAAAAATATCATGTACACAATGTTTTTACTTTATCCTTTTTATAGAGAATTTTGTTGTGTTGTTCGCAGAATTTAGGTACACGTTTTGTAAAAATGTTTTTCTCTAAAAGCATACTTACTTCAATAAGTGTCACGTGCCAAGAATAAATAAATAACACGTTTGTATTTATAGGTAGGTATCTTTATTTACGTATTTCTTGATTACAATTTTGTAACTGTACAGTAGTTTCCAAGACATCGTGACAAGAATTGACGTTATCTAGGTAAGTAAAACACAGCCATACTTGTAAAGTTAATGCCTATAGGAATATTTTTTATTATATGTTACAACCAATAAACATAACATTTTATTGGTTTGAAAATGTGATGTCTACCTCAAACTTTAAATGCACTTTTCGTGGGGTAGTCACACAAATCTCTGCTTTGACATTTTGCTTGGACGTCAGTTAGCCGCGACCACGACCAGTGAAACCTGTGTCGAAACGTCGGTAAATAAAGGTAACAAAATAAATTCGCGATAGACCCGTTTCTAAATGTGATTTAAGAGGCCGTAGTCGATTTTGGAGCAAAAATTTTAAATTGATAGATTTAGTCGTTGAAATTATACACGTTTTGTTACGTAATATCAAAATAGCAAGTATTGGTTTCTATTGGCACGTCTTCTCATCTTGCCTTTTAATAATGAGGTCGCAAGCGTGCGTCTCCGGTAATATATGAACAGAAGGCGCAGTTTTTAAAAATTCATCAAAAATTTATGGTGGTAAATTATACAAATTCATGTATAAGAATAGTTTCAACAAATGTTGTAGATTGTTTAAGTATCAAAATTACGTTGAAATAAAGTCGATTTTCAGAGAAATTGTCATTTGTTTTGAAGTAATTTCTGGAGAAAATTTATTTCGTCTAACTTTCATTTACACTACTTCAAAGTCATAATAATAAAAATGTAGTCTGATAAACGTCAAGTACAGGATATGTGTAATACAAATTTACCATGTTTAGCCGTCCAAACTTTACGAAATTTACAAATAAGAGCGACAAAATCAGTGCTTTACGCGCGTATACCTAAACGCCCATCAGAAAAGCAAACATTACTAATTTAGTGAGTCTGTTTTCAACAAATTGATCTGATAAAAGGTAAGATACGAAGATGCGCTAATAGAAACCAGTACTTGTTATTTCAATTAGGTAACAAAAGGTGTACAATTTCACCGACTAAATCTATCAATTTTACATTTTTGCGACTAAAATCGACACCGGCCTCTTAATATGTGTTCAAACCGCGAAAGTTTTAAATGTTATAATAAACATAAGTAAGTAAGTAAGTAAATATTCTTTATTGCACCAAAATTATACATTTTACATACATGTAAAACTACAAATAAATATTTAAAGAAAAAATAGAACCAGGTAACAACAGGCGGTCTTATCGCTAAAAAGCGATCTCTTCCAGACAACCTTTGGGTAGCAGGAAATACAAAAGTCAACAGGTAGTGCAAAGAGCTAAATATGGAGACTATTAAACACAAACACACATACTACAATTACTACTTATACATATAAGTATTAAAACGAAAGCTAACACACAAATAAATATACAATACAATATATATATATATATAATATATATTTATACAAGCATATATACAATATATAAAATGGCAACTTAAGGCAGAGATAGAAAGTATAGTTTTAGCTGATTTTTGAATATGGGGAGAGATTTAGCTAATCTTAATTCTACTGGTAAAGCATTCCACAGCCGAACAGCCCGGAAGGTAAAAGAGCTATTATAAAATTTAGAAGTAGATGAGGGAGGAGCAAGAATATGAGTCTGAGAACATCTGATAGAAGAGAGATACTTGAAACGCTCTTTGAGATAAGGTGGTGTAGCGGGGTTAAAGAGAATGCCATAGAGAAGGGCGAGAACATGAGAGTCACGGCGAAGACGAATAGGAAGCCACTTGAGCTGAGAACGGAACTGTGACATAAAGAACTGTGAAACATAACCTCTAAGAAACAAATATTTACTAAGATTAATCTCTAAACATCTTGCTAGAGTTAGACCAAGATAAGTGCAACGATTTTGATAACACACGCAATGCAAGTGATATTTATACGCCATAATTTCATAGAAGTATGACATTTAAAATAACGCACTGCGTGTGCTATCATAATCGTATCGTTTTCTTGGTTTAACTCCAATTTATCTGCTATTTAAATGTGATATATACATTTAAAGTAGGTAATACTTACTTAAGTACTTATTCACTGATCTTTATAGTTTAGAATAAAATGTACAAAAAATATTTTTTTTTTCATTGATAGGTAGGTACTTTGGTACTAAGCAGTTACGATCGTTTACATTTAATCATTTCGTTAATTTTATTAGGTTTTATACATTCTTTCTGAACCAGTTTTTTGTTCTATGGCCATATTATTATGTTGCAAAGTTATTAACGCCAAAAAAAGTGATGCATCTACATTTATTGCTAATATCACCCGACATGGATTCTATATCATTTAGTCTCATAACGTTGATATAAAAGTAAAAACCCAAATGGTTATTACTGCGTTTGCATTCACGTAGAAATTTCCACCTGAAACAAAAAGTTACCTTTGGTCATTTTTAATTAAAGGAAAGTCTCTTAAAGAGTAATTAGCAACTGGCTAGGTACAATAAAGTTCTAGATAGTGTATTTAATTTCGTTTAAGCTAATTACATTTTCATCCTATGAATGAAATTTAATATTGTGCATGGCAGATCTTATTTAAATGTAAAATAATTAATTAATTATTTGGCACATATGTAAATAATAATATGCATAATTTTAGAATAAATAAATAGAAAAAAAAAAAAAAAAAAAAAAAAAAAAAAAAGTATGTTTCCCTATGTGGAACTATGTTGCCGTGTCCTAACAGGGCGTCACATGAACAGCTTATATTTAAGAACACCTGTACCTGCTATGTGATATGCAATAAATGATTAAATAAATAAATAAATTTTTCGGAGCATTATCAAAGAGGCTGGTGGATGTGACTGGGGATCGTAGGGCTGGCAGCTTCCTCGCACAGCGCATTAGTATTGCAATTCAGCGGGGTAATGCTGCCAGCATCTACGGCACCTTACCGAGGGGTGAATTTTTATTTTAGTTAAGGTTTAGGATAGGTAGTATATTTTAGTTACGTTTAGTTTATAAGTTTTGTTACTATATTTTTATTTAATTTGTTCCAATAAATTTATATATCAACATTATAAATGATTTCAATTTCAAATTCAAAAGAAATTAATTTATAAAATTGGATTCTAATCAAGTGACAGAAGACACTTAGTTTAGACAGAACTACCATAAATTACAAACAAAGTACCTACGTACCTACATGTTGTACCTTGTACCTGTGTGTTGTGCAAACCTAAATACATTATTAATTTCGTATTCCCAAGTTGAAAGTTTTGAAAACGAGGTCGCAAGCGTTGACGGCGCCGCACCTGGATGACTCATAGTTGATCACTATATTTCTGAATAAACTATGTGACTTCAAAGTTAAATACTTGAAAACAGTAAATCATAAACAATAAGTAGGCATTTAAATAATTCATAATTCATAATTCATTTATTGCTTATTATCATGTGGTACAAAACAGATGTTACATTAGGGTACGTTCACACATGAACCCTGTTAGGGCACAGCAAGTATTTCTTAAAACTAAACTATAACTAGGTACATAAATTAAAATTAACGCATTTATATCAATAACGCATATATATTATTTTATACTTATTTTATTATATTAATTACTTATTATTTTATTATAATTTTTATTTTATTTTATTATAATCAATTATGTACTTATTTGGGTACTATTTCAATAGGTACATATAAGTATTGATTTATTTTATCTTTATTACACAATTTGTTTTTAAATACATTCCCACAGTAGCATTAATAAGTTTGCATTAAATATATTTAATTTAATTTACCATTCATTCAATATATAATATTATAAGTAGATGTATTTAATTTAAATGTAATGTAGATTATCATTTTAGGTATTTTTATATAATTTAAATTATTATTATTTTATTTGGGCAAAGATTCATTTTAACTCAGGGGTTGGATTATTTGCATCTTAAAGAACATCGTTCTCAATAGGTATCGAGAATAAGTTGCCTTTTCGAATTACTAAATCGAAGTTGCATAGAGTAATTCGTTATTCGGCATTTAAAATAATTTGGTATAGATTTACTTCTTCCTGGATTTTTTAATTTCACATACCTACCTTTATTAGAAACGTATTTTGAGAGTTCCGTCCTCGAGTAGACGGTGACGACGGCTCTGGCTTCGCGCAACACGGACGGATCCACCTGCCCACAGAAAATACAAATAAATATTGTATGAATCTTCTCAAATTATTTTTATGTCTCAGACCGTTGAGTCTGAGCGCGTGCTACGGCGCGTGCCATTGTCAGACACAATTGCACACAATGGCCGACCGCTCGCACAAAAGAAACAATGGCTTTTGTTTAACAGATCAAACAGATTACCGTCAGGCGTAAAAATCATTTGAGAAGATGCCGACTATACTCTAGAAGAACCTCGTGTCTGTGTTACGCCTCGGCGACGAAACTCACGCTCGACGCTGACGACGACCGTAATAGGATTAAAACAAATATATGTCGGTCGACGGCTGGAGCGTGCGTTCCGTTGCCTTCTGGTTACAATAGAAATTAGGGCATGAGACTCACCTGCAGCACGGACTCGCATCGCACGCGTAGCGCGCCGCTGGCGGCGGCGGGCACGCGAACGCGCAGCACGCGCCATGACGCGCGCAGCCCGCCCGCCAGCGGCGCGCTCAGCTCCGTGTGCTGCCACGCCTCGGGCTGCAACAATACCCAGAATATACTACTTTAAATCTATGTACTTTGTTGTCGTTTGAATAATACTTAGGTACGATTTGATAAGAATAACTTAATGAAGTGGGAAATTATTTGTCCTTGTTATTACCTACAATAGAACTACTGATTGATTTTCATCTGGGTCTGCTCGAGCAACTACCTAACTGGAGGTTCCAGCTACAGATCTTGGTAAACGGAATAGGTAATAAGGAAGTAATTTACTATACTATAGTAGGTACATATTTAAAACGGTTGAAAAGTGCTTTAGTTAACACAACATTTACAAAACACGAATAAAAACTACAATAAATACAACTACTATTTAAATACATCTACTTAAAAATTTAATGACGTTGATTTCGATTTTATACAATTCTTATTTATAATAATAACATTAAGCTTTTAAAATTAAATAAACTAGGTAATCTGTTTAACGTTTACTTAATGTTATAACCTTACAAGTCTTACAATATAACATAACCCTCGTATTTAACAATTTATTTGAAATATACGTATGTAATTTTTCTACCTTAGTATAGACAATCACGTACTGTACCAAGGCAATGTAATTACCAAAATTATTTGTGAAAATGAATCATCAACTCATTCTGAGAATTATTTGTATAGAATCTCATTCGATTTCGGCAATCACTAATCATTAATCAACGAAACGAAACGAAATTTGATCATTGAATAAGTGACCTTGACATTTAGAACAAAGATCTAAAATCCCACGCACGGATACGTGTCTAAGCATACGAGGGAGAAGATAACAGATTCACGATAAATAAGATGGTCTTTATCTTTCAAGATTTAATACGAATTTCTGAACGAGTTATAATTTAATCAAATCTTCCATTGATGTTCCCTTTAATGTTCTTCAACACTCTTCTTTAATATCTACAAATGCCAAACTTTTACCAGAAAGTCATTTATTAAACGAATAATGCTTTATGAAAACTAAGATAAGAAGTTCAACGTAATATACAAATGAGACCTTTTTAATCATAAAGTAATTCCAAGACTATTTCTCTGAATCCGTATTTCAGTTGAAATTTCTTCAATCAAAATGGCGGAGTGATCTTAATTAATTCAAGTAGGTACCCGCAATCGTTGTGACTTGTGACTATCTAGAATTTCCACTAATTGTCGCAAAACCTAATTAATAAATTAGAGATCAGAACCGACTAGGCATTGCTCGTGGGTTCTGTACGACATGAGTTGAAAATGGAGTTGGCCGGTCGAACTATTTTACAGATGGCGCCAGAATAGGTTGTACCTGTCAACCACCCTACGAATAGTGTCAATTTTTTTTAATGTTATGGTCTGGCCCTTTAAGCCATATCTCATAGAACAAAACTAGAAACAGGTCAAACCTATGCTGGAGCCAGCAGTTATCTCGTCAATAAAAACCCGATAAAGCCGATACTCAGCAGATCCCAACATGCGCATTGGGAAGTTGAAACAGAAGTTTTTGACAGGCGACAAGAGTGACAGACACATGCACTTTACCGTATTACTTCTACTGGTATTCCCGCTTTAGCCTGTCGCTTATTTTAAGTGCTTATTTGTCCTGTGTGGAATAGTTTTGAAGAAAATCAAAAGCTTTGGTTAGACTTCGACGTTTTACTACTTATTCCGCCCAAGTATCTTGGACTAAAGCTACGTATAGTGAGATCAGGTATTTTTCGAAATGTCAAAACGATTCGTCAGTATCAAGCTTCTGTGAATCAAAAACGAATAGGTACCATCACAATTACACGCTCATTGAGGCCATTCCGTATTGTATTTAGCATTCCTAAAATGGCCACTAGCAACAGCATACCCATTTCGACCGTGTATTTGTGTAATGTGTATATTGTTTGTGCGAGCTGATACAATTCAGAGCTACTAACGTGAATGTATACCTATTGTTTATACGAGATAATAGAATTCAGAGCTGCAAATTCATACAAACTCAGCACCAATTCAATAAACGCTTCAGCTGTTTACAATAGTGCTTAGCGTCTATATAGCCCCTTTAAATTGCTATTCTGAATTTCATTAGCAGAATAGTCAATTAGTCACTTAACAAGGTCAATACGTCCCCTGAGAGCGATGGCTCCCATTGTATATAGGCTTAATATTGTTTACCAACCTTTTGTATGACGTCGTCGATGTACCAATTAATGTCTGAGGGCGGCAACGAGTAGTCCGTCGAACAGTTCAGCAGCATTTGCTCCCCCGGCCGAATCAAATTCGGTGCTCCACTTATAATTGGATCCTTTTCGGGCATAGCTGCAGGTAAAATTAATTTGAATAAATCACAAAGTTGCAGCAAGTTAGGTATGAAAATTTGGAGGGGAATAAATAAGTCTCCAAAGAAGATGATTTAGAAATTTTAAGAGTAATTTCTTTTCAGCACCGTTAAAGTTCTCGAGTTGTAACAAAGGATGGAAGCGTAATTAAATCTTTAGTCTTAAAGCCACTTGGAGAGACGGCGCCTCGTTACGCCGGAGTCAAAGAAATGACAAATTATAATATAGCTTTTCTGTCGCCGTGTACAAGAAACCGCCCGTCGGGCGTCGGCTTTACTTTTTTATTTTCTCACTTTCATTTAGATAAGCTATCTCCGTGAAATGAATTTCCTACAGGTGTAAGGAATACGGCGGATTTACTGGTAAAATAAAAAATAATAAAAGCAGCGAGCTTCTTCAGTCTTCTGACCCATTTGAGGGGTGTCTAGGTGAACCATTTAGTATGGCACTGCATTTCAGTGTCCGTAGTTAAGTCGGTACGTATACATAGGTATAGTTTTTTTTGTATGATTTTTCTCAAATGATTTTTACGCCTAAGACCCTAATCTGTTAAACAAAAGCCATTGTTTCTTTTGGTGAGCGGTCGGCCATTGTATCTGAGCGCGTACTAAGACTCATACTAAGGCTTGTTCACGAAATAAAGTAGTCATCGGTAAGTAAATCGTTAACTGCCTACGAAAATGAAACAAAAAAAAAATGTTCTATGTGTAAACATTTAGAGAAGAAATACAATGCTTTTTTTGGAGAAACCCTAAGAGTTAGTGAATTGTGTGACTTTCTTTCGAACGCCTGCCATCAGTATATATAATATATTGAACTGTTAGGGAACTGACGAGCGGCTGTGCTCAATACTTTTTTTAAATTGAATTTGAAATTTGACGACCGGTCTGGCCTAGTAGGTAGCGACCTTGTCTGTGAAGCCGATGGTCCTGGGTTCGAATCCCGGTAAGGGCATTTATTTGTGTGATGAACACAAATATTTGTTCGTAAAGCTCACTCTCGGCCACTGCACCTTTGTTGAGCACGTATCGCTTAATGTTTGCCCAATACCTGTCAATCAGGCGTAGTTCTGGGCAATTTGGCGGGTCCATGTTTTTCGCAACATAACTAACATTGTCGCTATCAACCAAGTCTAATGTGGCTTGAGCGTATGAGCAAAAGCTAAATCAGGCCAAAATATTGGAGGATGTGTAATAAGAACATAACAAATCTCACCAACAACAGTCATGTGTTTGGTCTGCCTGGCGATCTGGAACATGGGTCCCTCGGTGGAGACCTCGCAGGTGTAGGCCGCCCGCGTGGCCTGCGGCAGCGGCATGACGCGCACCACGCACGACTCCTGCTCGCATGACCCGCCTTGCACCATGACGCCGGTTACGTTGAACAAGCGGATCTGAGTCTGTGGAAGGAAATCGAGATGATACATTCGGTTCTTGTCTGTTTGTCTGATTTAATATCTTGTCTTTTTATTAATTATATAACAATTCAAGTCTTGGAGACCCTTTACATCTCTGGATAATTTGATGATCTTTTTTATTATTATGTATATGTTATCTCTGACACCTAGAAACTTTTACATCTCTAAACAATTTTAGTACTTCTGTTGTTTTTATTAGTTTTTTTTTTGTGTAATTTGACATTTATATTTATGTAATTGTTTTTTGTAATTTTGGGTTAATTTTATTGTTTGTAAAAATTGACATGTAAAAGTGCCCCTGTGGCCTATTTGCTGATTAAATGTTTGATGTTTGAAACAACTTCACTTAACTTTAGAATACTTTTTTTTTCTAGTGCCATAATCACAATTAAATTACATATGTACATAATTAGAAACCTCAAAATTCTTAGTCAATAGTTAAAGACAAAAGTAGTCTTTATTTCATTAAGCGCTTTTTCATTCGGTTCCCTTACATGCAGGTACTCATCGTCACGGGAAAATGGGTCAAAAGCTTTCATGTTTAATTTATGCACGACCACAGATGTTCAATTATAATAATCTACTCGAGGAATATGAATTAATTGCAAAATTAGACTACGTACCGTAAAATGGGGTGAGTAGGAGCAAAACTGACATCCAAACCTGGATAACATTTTATTTTTACATATGTAAACTGAATGGTGTATATAATAAGTGTTGATGAATCTCACCCCAATTACGATGGAGTCCCTCGTAATTGGGGTGAGATGGGTTTTCGTACAAAGGTGATTTTGGAAGATTATTGGATCGATTTTTTTTATTATGGGTATTACTATAGCTCCATTTTAAACTGGAATACATTATTTTTGTAGCAGTAGCCCTATAAACCCATCTCACCCCCTTTCAAACCTTCTCTCCCCATTCATAACCCAACTCTCCCCGCGAACCCTACTCACCCCATTTTACGGTACTGCTTTGTGATTGTGACTCAGAATGTTTAGATTGTTTAGGTTTTTGCCTGAACACATTAGGTCTGCGTTTTAAAAACTCATAATATATTCCTTTCCTATCCTTCTCCCTGAAACTTACTCCGATTGAGCTCCGCTCGAGAGCACAATCATTTTCGTTCCAAAACCCAGAGAAACTATTAAGCCTTATTGCGATTAATCCGGTTTCCTCCATTGACATATATCTAAGGACGGGCCCCTTACGGGCAATAAGAATGGGGCCAGTACAGCGGTGTCACGCACACGAATTTGATGAGTTCGCAACTATTTGCTTTAGACTGCACGATTGGCTCGAATTCGTGAGTGACACCCCGCCCGCCCGTCCTTAGACACATGTCAATGATTTCCTCACGATGATCTAGAAACTCATCGGTTCGAGTCGAGGTTCGATACCGTGACCATCGGTTCGAACATCAAGTCTTAACTTGTTGCGCTGATGCTTGTTATTTTTACGTTTGAACACTATGGAGTCTTGGGTACCTATACTTAGAGTTATACGATAGATCTTCTGTCTTTACCTTCTGCGAGGGATTGTATCGGAAGATCTCGTGCAGGTCGCGGTACCACTTGACGGAGTGCAGTTTCTGGTCGTCCATGTGGAAGTGGCAGCTGAGCTCCGCCGCGCGCCGCGGGTCCGCGTGCAGGGGCACCTTCAGCTGCGTTATCTCGTGGCCCGATGTCAGAACTGACAACAAGGAAATAAGAATATTAGAATAAACTGATATTTCGGGACAATTTTACATAAATCGATCTACCTATAGCTAGTAAGCTTAAATACTCAAACTCAAAAATTATTTATTTCAAGTAGGCTTAAAAATAAGCACTTTTGACAAGTCATACAGTAGTATAGTATTATATAATCTGTGGTCATAATCAAGAGAAAATAAAATATAACAAATACACACACAGTGTACACCTGATATACACAGTGTATACCTGATTAACAAAGTATAATTGGTTTAACTCGAAAATTATCCCCGTAGCGGAAGAAATACGGTTTTAAGCTTACATGGGAGTGTGGTATTCATATACAGGTTGGAAAAAATTAATGGGCCTTGGAGGGAAAGTGCATTAAACCCCTAAGTTAGCTCATTTTACTTAAAGGATTTTTTTTTGAAATAGAAACAAAACTGCATTCATAGTTTTTTTTTATTTGGCTGGTCTAAAAATATAACATTACTTTCACGTTTTGAATACATATTAAATCACATTTAAAAACGGGTCTTGCGCGAATTTAAATGTGACTTAATATGTCTAAAAATATTCTTGAATACTAAATATTCGATTTTATGGATATTTTGTACGACTTGTGATTCTTGGAGAAATGTTATCATTAACATTAACTGTATCGACTAGTAGAATAAAATAGATGGTGTTTATTTTTTGGAATTTTAAGTAGGTTCGATTTCCGGGCGAGAAGCGAATAAAAAAAAACGTTGAATGCAGTTTTGTTTCCTTAAAAAAGAAAAAGGATGTTAGTTTAAATAAAATGAGCTAACTTAAGGTTTTAAGGTACTTCCCTCCAGGGCCCATACATTTTTTCCACACTGTTATATCAATCACAAGGGAGAACGTATTTGAATCGAAACTTGTATGAATCGCTACGCTATCTTGTTGATTTAGCTTTTGTTTTTTTAGGGAAATGGAATAGCGAACCGGACGCGAAGTACAATAAAAACTTGTAAAGATGCCTACAGTTTCATCGACGTGGACTTTTTATTATCCAAAACTCCAATTTCTTAGAATACTATATTATATTAGCTTACTATATTATATAAGTTCAAAATGAAATTCACTAAGACGTTTCATATCCCTTTCCTATTTACATAAATTACAACACTTACATAGTTACAAAGGGATTGGTTAAATATTCAGAAATTCAGCACTTAATTTACATTAAATTAGTAGGTAACCAATCAAGTTAGTAAATATGTAAGTGACTAGTGTGTGTTTTTAATTATTAAGATTACTAATACTAGTTTAGTCAGCGCACGGCACGCAATGGCACGCCGCGCTCAGAACAATAGCCACGCACTCGCATAAAAGAAACAATGGCTTTTGTTTAACCTATTGAACGCTTTTCCTCAAGAGTCAAGACGTGGCCTACACGCCAATATCTAGACTAGTGAATAACGAATATAAACCTTATCTGTCAGCAGGACAAATTGCTTTGACAGCGTCCGCCATGACCACTTTAGTGGTCGCTAGCGTGGCAGGCACGACAGCACACGACCTATTTAGTGGCTCTTGGCGTTTAAAAGGTTAACAGAATAGGGTTTTTAGCGTAAAAATCATTTGAGAAGATTCAAACTATAGGTGGAACGGCAATTCTCGCATTTGATTGATTTGATTGATTTATTTATTGGTAAAATCATTGTTTTACAGGTCAAGATTACAATTACAGTCATATTTATGTACATACTGATAACAGTGATTATATTTACATATTCTAATATTTGCTTATACATTTACAAAAAAATCTTAAACTACGTATAATTAACTACTTCAATCTACTTTCGGTTTCTGTTTACACCTATTCCATAATTGAATTCAAATTGCTTTCAAAATGCAAGAATATCACGTTAGGTTTAGACTGAGCAATTTTTATTTCCTCAATTTTATTGTTATTATTATTATTATTATTTGTATCTCCTTGTGGATTTCACGGGCCTATAAATCCCGGTCTTTTGTAAGGCTTGCGTGGGGATATAGATCCAACACGTAGAGGCCCCTTGGAGAGCTTTAATGTCATGTAGCACGCCTGGCTGGAACCCGTTCACAGGCGCAACAATAGACACCCATGAACCGGTCGCAGCAGGCATTGGGACTATTGTAGAAAAAGTGAACAGTATACCGGTCTATGAATTGAAGTTTAGGTGGACAATGAGACTAGGCTATTGTAAAGACGTCCGGACACCTGCCATAACAATGTTTTCACAAGTTATCGAGGCAGGTGGTGACTTGCCGCTGACTAGATGGGCCCCTGAAACTGCCGTCGTGAAGACGACCAGGAGCAACACCGGTGTGAACGGCTCAGGGGTGTCGAGAGGTGTGCGCCGCTTTCTACCCAGTGGCTGTTAACAGCCACTGGGCCAACTCGCGTCTTATGCATCTTTCACTTCCACCCCTGGAGCAATTAGCTCTAGCGACTCCTCTCTGGACGGCCAATGAAGGCAAGCCAGAGCTGAGAGTCCTGCGGATCCCCTTGGGGTCCACTCCGACCGACGAAGACACGCCGGAGACGGAGACCCTGACCGACTCTCGGGAGCACTCGGGTCCGTGGGGTCGTTATTCCCCAACAGCTCGCCAGAAGCTGCCCTGCGGGCTTATTATTATTCTCTTTATTTATTATTTTTCTTATGTTAGGTTTTTTATAATATGCATATAAGAGTAAAATATAAAAACACTTACAAAACAATACAAAATACATATAAACAAATTATAAAAAACCTAACCTAGGGTGCCGCCAGCAGCGGGGCAGGGCCCAAGCTGCCGGTGGTCAGGGCCGCAGAGAGAGGAACCGGCGGACTATCCGCGCCGTGTCCAAGATCACCGCCTTCTGCATCTGACCCTTGATCCAACCACCTAGCGAGAGTCTCTCAAGGTGTTGGTCGAGACTCTTCGCTATGAGACCGTTCGCTGAAACGACTATCGGGACAATGATCGTCGAATCAACATCCCACATGGCGGTTATCTCGTGAGCCAAGTCTAGGTACTTACTGGACTTGTCCTTCTCGGCTTTCACGAGATTCTCATCATGGGGGATGGTGATGTCGACGAGCACGGCCCGGCGCTGCGATCGATCTATTATCACAATGTCAGGCTTATTGGCTACAATAATCCTGTCAGTGATGATAGATCGATCCCAATAGAGCGTGGCACGACCATTCTCGAGAACTGGCACAGGTAAATACTTGTAGTACGGTACTTCGCAGTCCACAAGGCCGTATAGAAGAGCAAGCTGCTGGTGAATAATCCTGGCTACGAGATTATGTCTGTGCAAGTACTCGCCGTTAGCAAGATGAGAACAACCGGAAATGATATGCCTGAGTGACTCTCCGGGACGGCGGCATGCCCGACAAATGTCGACCGTACCGTCCTTCAGGATATATTTCCGATAGTTGTTCGTCATCATAACTTCGTCCGCAATTACACAGGCAAAACCCTCGGTTTCTCCGAAGAGGTCCCCGAATCGTAACCAGTTCACCGACGCGAGCAGGTCTACATCGGGTCCCGTGAGGGCCTTGTAGAACCGCCCGTGTAGCACCTTACTCTCCCATACCGCCTCGCGGCCCGCAGCACTTTGTACCACAGGTTTGTGCCAGTTCTTTTTTGCTAAGGAGAGCGGCGTGAAGTGCCTGTACACTGCCACCACATCACGATGCATCCCACACTCGTTGTTAAGGAAATAATTCCTGAGATTGCACACCTCGCGGTTGTGGAGATCTTTGGCGTTAAGGAAGCCTCGACCTCCTCACTTCCGTGAGATGTACAATCTCATAACTGACGAGCGCGGGTGTAGCATACGGTGTGTGGTGAGTAGTAGACGGACCCTCCGATCCAGGGCGTCCAGCTCGGTCTGAGTCCACCTTAGTATGCCAAAGGAGTATATGAGTATGGGCATTACCCAGGCGTTGAAGGCGCGCACTTTATTGCCTCCTGACAAAAGACTGTTAAGGACTTTTGTGAGCCGACTGAAAAAGCGCTCCTTCACCGACCGTCTAATACCCTCGCCCTCAATACCCAACGACTGTGACATACCAAGGTATTTATAGGTTTCTGATTCAGAGATAGATCTGAAAGACATGTTGTAAATTTGTTGAATTTACAACCTCCCCCAGCTGTACATACATAACCGCACACTTATCGACACCAAACTCCATTCTGATGGCGGTACTGAAAACTTCTGTGGTTTTCAATAGCACCATCAAGTCTTGGTTATTTGGCGCAAATAGCGCAAATTATTATTATTATTATTTATTTGATACACTGGCAGCTCTTGGAGCTGATGCGTGTATATCGAGCACTTGTATTTTATTTTTTATTGTATGGAATTTGCAAGAAAGTTGTATAATGTAAATGTGCCTTAATAAAAACTTATTCAAACAAAGATCTAGGTTTATCCGTAGGTAGGTAAGTCTTATTCGTCTTTTATGTCAATAATTTAAAAACAAACGCTTAGGTATCATGGAAGCGGCACGTTCCGAACAAAGTTTTCGCGTTTTACTGGTAATTCCGCTTTGTCGATAGGTACTTTATTCATTTTATTACTCAACTAAATAAGCTTATTTCATAACGGTCAACTTTTGAAACTCAATGAACTTTTTTCTCACTTTCAGCGCTGGAAATTGCTGCAAAAAGTATCAATAGGTAGCAAAAATAACTGTCGCATGTTCTGGCTACAAGCCAGTCTTTAACTTTTTTCCCTAAAAATATTACTGAGATTACATTCTCTTTAGAAAATATCAATTGCTTTGTGCTGATGTCCGCAATTTTACTGTAAACTTTGTTTCTTAGGGTTCCGTACCCAAAGGGTAAAAACCGGACCCTATTAGTAAGACTCCTCTGTCCGTCTGTCTGTCTGTCACTCATGAACCGTGATAGCTATAGACAGTTAAAATTTTCACAGATGACGTGTTTCTCAAATAATAAAAAGTACGGAACCCTTGGTAGGCGAGTCCGACTCGTACTTGTCCGGTTTTTTATTCAATAATTTTGTGACTAAGTATAGTACCTATACACATGTCTCCATTTATTTAAGAGTCCCCGGCAAGCTCGGCCGAATTTCACCTTCCCATACAAAACGGAGTTTCGTTCTCATTTTAAAACTACGTGTTGGATTGTAATGAAACTGCGTCAATGACATGAGGTATATCTACGTCTGTAATTAATTTATATAGCTCGTTTATAAAACAAATGAAATCAAGTTTTGTATGAAAAACGTAAATTTACTGTAGTTTTTAGGGTTCCGTAGCCAAATGGCAAAAAACGGAACAATTATAGATTCGTCATGTCTGTCCGTCCGTATGTCACAGCCATTTTTTTCCGAAACTATAAGAACTATACTCTTGAAACTTGGTAAGTAGATGTATTCTGTGAACCACATTAAGATTTTCACACAAAAATAGAAAAAAAAACAATACATTTTGGGGGCCCCATACTTAGAACTGAAACTCAAAAAAAAATCTTTCATCAAACCCATACGTGTAGGGTATCTATGGATAGGTCTTCAAAAATGATATTGAGGTTTCTAATATCATTTTTTTCTACACTGAATAGTTTGCGCGAGAGACACTTCCAAAGTGGTAAAATGTGTCCCCCCCCCCCCTGTAACTTCTAAAATAAGAGAATGATAAAATTAAAAAAAATATATAATGTACATTACCATGCAAACTTCCACTGAAAATTAGTTTGAACGAGATCTAGTAAGTAGTTTTTTTTAATACGTCATAAATCGTAAACCGCAATTAACCTTTCACTCACGTTTCACATAAAAAATACATTGTTTTAATTGTGTAATGTACGGAACCCTTGGTGCGCGAGTCCGACTCGCACTTGGCCGGTTTTTTTACTATGGAATCTGAATCTACACAAACTAATCACAGACCTAGATACCTTATCCTATTGTAAGTACAAAGTTTCAGAGCAATCTAGCTAGTCGTTTTAAAATGAGAGCGTAACTACAGTATGTAGTATGTGTGGGAGAACCGAGCTTGCCGGGCACTCTTAACAAATTCGGTGCAACTGTAACAGCTGTACAATCGTAGGTATTATACCAAAA
This sequence comes from Cydia strobilella, assembly GCF_947568885.1. Taxonomy (NCBI): domain Eukaryota; kingdom Metazoa; phylum Arthropoda; class Insecta; order Lepidoptera; family Tortricidae; genus Cydia; species Cydia strobilella. The sequence goes on along the minus strand of NC_086049.1, from coordinate 3,427,160 downwards.
TCTATTAGCCATTTCCGTGCACTTGTCGTTCCAGTAGATGAAATTGTCAATTCGTATGCGGCAGTGACCTCAATGGAGTCACATAATAACGCGTTCGGCGCCGGCGTTTTAGAAGGACCGCTGTAATTCAAGGGATTGAGGGATGGAATCGCCACGGACCTGAGTGATTGACGTATCTAAACACTTTTGTTTAAGCCTGTCTTACAATTTCAGCTGATTGTTAATAGGAAAATATGAGAAACAATTGATTTAGGCTAGGGATGTTTGATTTAAAAAAACATTATATTTTGTGTCTCCCTATGAAAAAAACTTCGAAAGTTCTAAGTAATCTCCATTCTGTGTAATTTTGTCACATTCTGGTCCATCCCATTCCATTAAGAACTTGGCAACTTCGTTACATAGTGAACTCTTCAAGTGAATTTGATATTTAATATTGAAATGTCGAGATAATATGCGTAGGTTCTCTGTTTAAGTATATATGTAGATATGTATGTAAGTGTATCATACAAAGTATATGTTTAAGTTTATGATTTAAATATAATAGGTATACTATAATTAGTATTTAATTTGTAAATAGTAGGTAGTGATATCGTTTAATTATTTTCAAATACAGTACAAAGCCTGCGCCAACAAACGTCTCTTTTTGGCCCAGTGGTTGACTGGTAGAGAATGCCTTAAGGCATTAAGTCCACCATTTGTACTTATTTTATGTGCAATAAAGTATAAATAAATAAATAAATAAAATTCAGTTAGGTAGCTGTAAACGACTGGCTGGAACGCGACCTTTTTGTACATTCATGTCAAAATTTTGCACTGCTTTGTTTATGTTCTTTGGTTAGTGACAGTTTCCCTTGTCAACGATTGAAAAATTGTGCTATATTATTCTTTCTTAAATATTTATTAGAATAACTGCTTTCTAACGCGCGCTTTCGTCATCTCACTTCATTACCGTCCCCGTCCACCCGTTAGCTATCAGTAGCATTTTTACAAAGGTACAACAACAATAAATGAATAAACGCCTGCGCAAACTAGTGGAGCGCAGCTCAAAACACTTTAAATATATCCATGTATTAATTGATACCGTACCACTTGCATTATCGACACCCTCTTTTTTCTGTTCCTGTGAGGTTCAAAAAAATAAACGTCCAAGTCATTTCATACTTACAACTTTCAGCACGGCTACCATCAGTTCGGCATTGACATAAACGCAAGCTGAACGTAACTTACTTTCTATGCATCTCGCTCGTACTGACATATTAGTGCGAGCGAGATGTATAGAAAGTAAATTACGTAGACGTTAGAGTATATGTCAGTTTTGACACTATCAGTGACTCATGGTGCGGGTATAGGTCCATTCAAATTCAACCGTTGGATTTCGAAGCAGTTTGAATAGTGCACTAGTGAAGGTAATCGCCATAGTAAAGATATTCGCTGGCTGGAAGGGTGCCAAGCCATCGTCACGTACGAGCGAAGCTAAGACGTGGTTTCCTGTGTTTCGTTTCGACAAAAACATTTCCCATATATCTATCTATTCGGACCGCGGAACAATGCTTGTATATAACCGCTCTTGCAGAAAACTTGTTTGGATTAGTTTGTCTTTTTCTTAAATTCGAATTGAGACGCATGTATGTATGTGATCTCATCTTATGGTTTTCTTTTGTGCAGTTACCCCCTAGGAAAGATCCGTCAGCTACTCAAGTTCTTTTCCACCGTCTCCATGTGCCGGATGATAGAGCTCATGGGTAACGTTTTGAATTCCTTTGGTTCCAGCATGTTCCAGATAGCCTGTTTCAAAGTCCTTCATTCTTTGTCTGGCGAGGGCGTGAGATTCACACATCAGGTGTTCTTCTGTCTCTTCCTCTTCGCCACACATACGACAATCGATTTTGTCAGCGTGTCCCATCTTGGCCAGGATTCCCTTATGTGTGTGATACTGATACAAGTCTCGTAGCAAGTGGTTCTTATATGACGGGATTTATCACTGACATTATTTCAGCAATTCAGCCGTTTATGCTGCAAAGAGTCAATGACCATTCAAACATACTATCTTTGAATGGAATATAATTTACCTTTTGTCTTCTTGAGGAGCATTAGCAAAAATCCAAATAAAGAATGACTCACGTTAGACCGGGCCGTGTCCGGGCCGGAGCTTCCGGCGCTTCGTTTTCTATGGAAATCATCACGTGATCACCTGTCATGTCATAGAAAAGTAAGCGCCGGAAGCTCCGGCCCGGACACGGCCCGGTCTAACGTGAGTCAGCCTTTAACTGCACAGCAAAATTTTAATAAGGATTAAAGAAGCGAGCCCATCACCCTAGCAGCTGCTGGGAGCCGGTTAAATAATGTTCAGCGCTTAGTCAGGTATTTTAGAGGCAAGAACTTCTCGGGCTATCGACTCTGCTTGATGACGGCGCGAGATTTATTACGTCGTTTTCAGTTATTCGGATCTCGGTTTAAAGCGAGCGAAACGAGATCCTATGAATTATTTATTTAAAATATACTGGTTGAAAAAATACCGTGGCGAAATTTGTATTTCAAATCAGTCGGGAATGTCGGGATTAGGGTTTTATGAGAGTTGTAAATAATTCGCATTAGAGTACTGAAGTATCTACTCCGAACGTCGCAGGGTGATGATAGTTCTTGTTTCGTTCCTCCCATTAGAAGTTTTGGATACAAATACATACTTTATTAATGACGTCAAGTTACATGTTACATAGTTTCTCTTTTGGCGGTTTAGCGGTAAACAGTAAGTAAGAGTAATTACTTGTACTCACCAAATAACGTAATTAGCGACCAAAGCATCATTTTATCATTTCTATACACCGTTTTGCTAATGTCGAAAGGTAAAGTTCACACGTGCACTTTAATTTACTAGCATTCAAGCAATTGTTAAGTTAAACGACATATTTGTATTTCTCTAACTAACCACCTTTTATCACACATTTAAAAAAAAACAGTTAAAACTAGTCCGATTTGAAGTTAATTTCTTTAAAAACAAGCGACTGACAATTTGTTGTTTACAATCACGGATTATGGCTCTTAGGCTATGTCAACGCAAGGTTCCGTGCCGTACCGCGTGCGTGCCGGCCGAGTGCGCGCCGCGCGCCGAGTGTCCTCCGTGTTCACTACTCTAGCGACATGCGCACTCTCTACTGACCTTAAAGGATCCTTTAATGGATTAAGTTTTTAAACTTTGACAATGAATACAATGAGGTAAACTTTGGTAAGTGAAAAGTTGAAAATTAAATGCCTTGATGACAATGATTGCGTACTGTTGTAAAATCTGTAACACGCCGCATCGAATTTGGAGGAATATTATATTTTATTGTCTAAAATTTCCTGACGTCAAACCCTTGTCACTGTACACTGTTTTCATAGATACATTCACGGCCAAACACAAACAAACTAACAAGCATCAATCAATTTTATATTAAGATGTCAGGGAGAAAAAAACAATTATCTTGATTTGCGTGTCTATGTCGATAGAGCGAATAGGATTCTTTGTGAAGTTTTAGTTTCTTAAAAGCATTAAATTGCATTAAAACAACCCCGCCCCACAAGATGCGTACCTAATTGCTTTATAATTACATACACACAAATAGGTTGTTAATGTCTGAAATGATATTCGCCCTTAAGTGTTGGTCCACCTTTAAATCCCCCGTTTAACGACAGTGAATCGGGACAAAGGGAAAGATTTCTATTTCTAGAACGAGGAAAATTAAGATTACAAACAAAGAGAAAGGAACTTCCCAGACGTGAAATTTCAACCGTAAGGAATCATGGAAGCATCCAGCCTGTTGCGAAATATTGCCGAGGCACTGCACATGCCTGAAAGTAACTTTATTTATTACCTCTCTTTTAGTCCCACTTCCTGGACTTGCCAAACAAAAGCATAGTCAATAAAATATTGACCGTGAAATAACTAAGCCGCCTTCACGCTCTCTGTGATGTTTATGATGCCTTCAAAGATATATTTCTATCGATACTGCGAACCGTTGTTTGATCTACGTACATGGTGTATTCAATTAGATAATTAATAGGCATTATACAATGTTTTTGATTATTCGAGTGGATGTTATTTAAAACGATTTAAGTTATTCAAATTCATGAGTGAAACAGAGCTTAGTTCCGCTATTACTGAGGGTACGAATTAAATTTTGGGACCTTTCATCTACCTAATATAATATTCGGAGCTAAACTCTAAACGCGTAGGCCGGTAATCTCTCTTATGCTTAGGATCCGTGTGATTAAAATTTTCCCTCATTACGAATACTATTAAGATTGGTCGATATTAATTGCGTTCGATACTTTCCCTGCCGGCAAAGCTTAAGTATTCCATCAGCTTCTCTCGTATGACCTTATATGGGTTCGCTCTTTTTATCCCTTGTGACTGAGCTCGATTGATCGCAGTCGTATAATAATATGAATAATTTCCAATAATTCTCTCACCCTTTGAGACACCAATCAATCTCTGTGATTTATTGCTAAAATATCGGCAAGTAATCGAGATACGCGAAAATCGTTACATTGACGGGGTAAATAACCGATTTACGTAGTCACTTAAATATTTTGAATACGCATATAGATTATAGACGAATTGATGATAATTTTATTAAATGCGAAATTAGCGCGGCTCGATCGCAGCTAACGAAGTGACGCGATGGATGCCTCCGGACAGGGTACACCCATTGTGAACAAGCTCCTCGCCTTTCTGCAACAGAAGCTGCTGCTGGAAGGAGTGATGGACACGGTGTCTGCTGTCCAGATCTGTTCGTCTAGTTTCTCCGTCGAAGACATCTGTGCAGCAAAGAAGGTGCTGCACCAGTCCCTCGGGATTGTCGACACGTAACGTATGTACCTCAGCGGAGAGGAGATGAAACCGGCAAGAAGACCCTAGAGGACATTATACACATCAAAGTTCTAAGGGAGAATGAAGACCGGATACCGGAGTTTGTGGTGACGGGTGCCTCCAGCCTGCCACGCTATATTCCGGATCACGTCGACGCTAGCTGTTTATTGAAGGAAATCGTGGAACTAAAAACAAGTTTAGCCGATGTCATTTCGAAGTTTGAAGCGGCCCAAGTCACTATTACGAAGTTACGCAAAGAAGTTGTCAGTTTGCGAAATACTGCCCTCACTCGGTCGGCGGCATAAAATTTCAAGTGCGATGACTGGGAAGCCACAAACTCTTGAGTCGGTCAGTTTGCGTGTTGCTGACACTGTGAAAAATGTCGCATCAGCCGTGTCGCCGCCCGCGATTATGCCGCGCGATCAATTGATCTTATATGCGTGAAAGGTCTGTTCTACGTGGTTCTACGTTTCTCTCGGAGAAATTTATTCAAAGCCCTTACCATTACCAATTACCCATATTAATAATACGTTACGAGAATTCATAAATTCCATGTTCTAAAATACGTTCCTGTAACCCTTATCAACAGGGTACCAACCACCAACCTTATAGGGCTATTATAAGCATATAAAATCGATCAGCCCTCATAATACGTGACTTTTTTCACAGATGAGAAGACACGAACTGCCGACTAACACTATATAGGAGAGTAAATTGGTTTTCAAACAGGGAATAATGAGCATTTTCTATACACAGGACTGGTGTATCAGCTAAGTATCGCAACACCTTCGGAATTAACGCTGCTTGCTGTTTAAACTAAGTTTTTTATGAGACATAATAACAATGTCATGCCCTAATTTCATTGCGCAAATAACCAAGATTTCATTGTAAGATATGGATACCAATATTTTTCTAAAACTGATCATGCATATTTAAAGAAGTAGAAGGTTTTAATATTAAAAGGGTAAAGGGTTAAGTACGAAAATTAGGCTTCAAAGTCCGTTTATTTTATGATATCTACAGGAAAGTCGCATAACCTAACTCGTCGGTATACACTAAAAAAGTTCCCCTTGACGTTGAAGAGTTGAATATAAATATGATCTGTAGGTATATGCCATGTGCCGAGATAAAAAGCGTCACGTTTTCATAGTGAGATACTCATTCGCTGACACGATCCGGGTATCAGTACGGACGTGGGCTCATAAAGCTCTGGCAGTTCTGACACTGTTACTCTAAAAAGTAATGTTTGCGAAACCTGAGTCGAGTTGGTGTGAATGTCAAACTGAATCCCAAACTTTCCCATATAGCGATGATATATATAGTATCACATAAGCTATATACATATATGGGATTAACCCCTGAATTTAAGTGGGGAAATTGCATCAGTTTCAGACGTCGTCACAACTTTTTTTAGGTATACTTAAACGCTCTCGCAAATCGCGTAAACAATAACGATACTCCGTTTTCCGTGTTTCACAGTAAAATGTCAAATTGTATTTATATTTATAAAGTTCAATTTCACTGTTTGTTCAACAAAACAGAAAAATACAGAAATGGAAGGAAAACGAGACGAAATATTAGATTTGTTTTGTTTACGTTCCCCCAATTACAATCCTCAACGGGATTCTCCGGTTATATATAACGATGGATTATTTAATTACGTGACTCGGAAAATTGTATGTTGCTGTAGGAAATAGGAATGTTTCAATTCTTCGAAAAAAAATTTTTTTTTTATACCTTCAATATTATGTAGGTATCTTAATAATTATCGCATTGTCATCCGACTTACAATAATACAATCAAAGAGTTATGATTTCGACCATCATAAATATGTGCAGTTAAAATATTGCTCTGCATATCCATTTAATCACATTCTGAAACCAGCAGGATGCAATAAGTCATGTAGAAGTAAATCTTTAGCGGAATAGCCGTGGCGAGTTCAGTACTGTTATTCTGATCGCTTGCCGAAGACCCAGCATAAGAGCGCTCTCTTATTACACTTACTTTTTACAAATCTCAAGGTCAAGATAGACTAGCTACCCAAGGTTCACTCACCCAACCAATACACGTCCCATCCCAGGGTACCGATCCGTGCACGGATTAGGTTTCTCCATTTCCAATAAAACAAAAGAATGTCTTGAAGCGTTATTCGTTTGGCTTTTTGAAAGCTTCCTCCTTTTACTGCAATTCGAGCATGAGTTTATACGCGGTGCCGTTATCACGTTTTGCGCTTGTGTTTTTCATTTTTATTTAACTATACCTGCCGGCAGCTGTCGGATCCGGGAGAACCGATGATCGAGTGAGTGACCAAATTGAGACGGAATGACAAGGGAATTAGGTAATTTAGAACTTAACCAAATAGCAATGGCACGCAATAGGTATATTTAGAGGGTCAGATAAACCAAGACTTTCAAAGCGCATGAATTCCCCCTCCTGACCTAAATAGCTACTTTCTATTAAATCATCCCCATTGTCTGTTTTCTAAAACAATCCACGCGTAAATGCGATACGCACTTGACCCAATTTCTTCCTACGATCTTCCTCGCCCTTACAAAAAATTCGACAATTTTACTCTATAGATATAGACAGAGAGCTAGCCCTGGAAAAAGAGTACAATTTTGAGAGCAACGAAACCCCTCTACTTTGCTGTCATATCCTTATTACTAGATCCGGGCATCTAGCAGCTTTTGGCGGCGGTCAGAATATCAGGAGAGAAAATTGTTTTTTAAAATTAATCATAAAAAATGTTAAGTACCTATTTTATTTGAAATGCAAAGACGAATCAGTTGCCGTCGTTGTCAGGGAAAATTAAGCTCGCACCCTTTGCTGACATGCCACTCTGGCCTTAATCGAATCACGGATCAAGTAATGGACTAACTACAGGAGTCGTTAATTCTCAAAATTGTACATGTTCTTCCGGGGTTATTCTAAGTCAAATATAAAAGGGAGTCATTATAAAACTCGTAATAGCTCAATATCCGGGTTCTTGTAAAGACAAGAACCCGGATATTGAACTTTGCGTCAACAAAGCTGTTTGATGTATTTCGAGTTAGGCATAGACAAACAGAGGCCCGATATTTATGACAACTCTGTTGAACACAAACATCAAGACTATGGATGGTATATGTAACATTTAAAACTTTCGCGTTTTGAATACATACTAATCACATTTAAAATCGGGTCTATCGCGAATTTATTTTGTTACCTTTATTTACCGACGTTTCGATAAGGGTTTAACACTGCGGCGACTGAGCGTGGTTAGCCGCGACCACGACCAGTGAAACCTGTGTCGAAACGTCGGTATATAAAGGTAACAAAATAAATTCGCGATAGACCCGATTTTAAATGTGATTAATATATATCAAGACAATAACTTCGCGTGATCTAGCTGGAATGCCAACATTTTGACCTTTGAAAAAAACTTTACTGTCAAGTTATTTTATAACTAGCTGTGCCCGCGGCTTCGCCTGCGTGAAATTCGGTCTGTGTCAGTAAGCGGCTAATTCACCCCTAATTATCTCCCTGTCCCCTGGAAACAGAACTTAAAGTAAAGTTGACAGATGGATACGCTAGAGGACTGTAGTCCAGATAAAATATTTTACAATTAGGTACCTAAGGTACCAAAGATAGATATAACTCCGTAATAGATGATTACAGTCTAAGGAAAAAAACGTGCCTCGAAAATCACGAAAATTTTATTCTCGATCAGATGTCGCTACTACCTTTTGCCTACTCTCGTATAGAGGGCGTTGACGGTTTCGTTTGTTATTATTTAACAATTTTAACGCATATCAGTGAAAGAACATGGGTCAAAATAATAAAAATAATTAATGCAAATAAAAAAGATCATTTTATTATTATTATTAATTAAAGCCTTTATTATACGAACTGTTGACATTTTATGTAACAGCTATTAATATTTATTGTATGTATCTTCCATATGCATATTCGTAAGGTCTTTTTGACCTAGGCCTCTTCCGAATCGCCTCTTTCTATTATATTTAAGTATTTGTCCAACATTTTTTTCCATTTTTGTCTGTCTGTTGCCATTTCTTTCCAGTTTTTTCCTATTGTTTCTATTAGGTCTTTTTCCCATCTTGTTTTTGGTTTGCCTTTTTTTCTCTTACCAATCTTTGGATTCCAATTTTTTGCTGTTTTTGTCCATCTGTTATTTTTCATCCTCGCTATGTGCCCTGCCCAATTGTATTTTTGTTTCAGTATATGTATCGCCGCATCTATAAATTTTGTTCTTCTTCTAATCTCTGTGTTTCTAACTCTGTTTGATAACTTAATGTTAAGGACACTTCTCTCCATTGACCGTTGACATACTTGAATTCGTTTGATGATATCTCCTGTGAGTGACCATGTTTGACTACCATACGTGAGACAGGGTAGAATGCATGAGTCAAAGGCTAGTTTTTTTAGTTTCATTGGTATTTTCTTCTTGAATATATCTTTCATAGACCAGTACTTCTTCCATGTCTGTCCAATTCTTCTTGTTATTTCCTTGTATGTGCAGTCTGTGAATGATACCTGTTTTCCAAGATATATATACTCGTCAACGTATTCCAATGATGTACTCTCTATTTGTATAGTAACTTTTAACGCATATCAGTGAAAGAACATGGGTCAAAATCATAAAAATAATTAATGCAAATAAAAAAAATCATTTATCCATATTTAAATACATTTTATCGTATTTTAATAAATCTTCATTTTTAGTTTTAAAGTGTGTCGATAGATGGCAGTGAATTTACTGTGGTTACAAAATTTACTATGACATTACCGCTTTATAATGTTATATCCTCTTTGCTACCACTAAATAAAATTACACTCCAAAATGAATATTTTTTTTGCCCTTATTCAAATTTTTGACGTGATTTAAACGGCATAGAGTAGTAGGTGTATATCGAACGATACAGTACCATTTTTGTATTTTTACGTCCTTGACTGTACCTATGCAATATCTGATTGAAAACACCTAATTTACCTGCAATTTGAAACGATACACAAAGCACAATCTTTCTGAATCAATCTAATCTGTCATCGCCCTTCAAGATTCTTATTTGGGTATCTGTTGAAATATAGGTACCGACCCTTTCCATGTCAGCGGGGGTCTGAGTTGGACGGGTCTGTCATCAACTACGGATTGCAAAAATCGGTTAAGACAAGATAAGAGTGCCCACGGCATTTTTTTTTTCTCTATTTAATATGTATGCTACCGTAAAAACCCCGTTTTAAGTAGTGCCTTGGTAAAAACGCTTTTTGACTACTTTTCCGAAAAGCTGTGGTGAAAACTTGTTATTTTAGTCAAAACTAGTTTTCACTAACTATTCAAAATTTTATTTAGTTAAAACTACTTTTAATTAGTGAAAACGCGTTTTTATTGAGGCGATACAGCAAACTAGTTTTAACTAGGAAAACGTGTTTTCACTGAAAACTGGTTTTAAGGTGTACATGGCAAGAATGAACAATTACATACAAGTTAATTTTTTAATTTATAATTTCTTTATTAAGATAACTAGGATCCATTGGGGTTAGGTACATGGTGACTTAAAATCTATTGTTAATATTTAAAATACTAATTAAATTAAATTAATTTAAAAATTTACAATAAATTAAATGAATGGAATTTTTTTTTACAATAAATTAAATTAATATAATCAAAATTCGCAATAAATTATTAAAATCAATTAAAATAGAATTCACAAATAAATAAATAAATAAAATAAAATAACTTACTACAAGGTGCTACAAGTCAAGTTATAACTGACTGTTAGCAAACAATAATCTGTAGATCGTATTTAAATGAAATAATAATCGCCATCCACTTCTTATTTTCGGCAACTATAGGTACACTGGTTCTCTTAAACGCTTAACTCGTCTGCAGTAAGCTTGTGGAACATGCGCCGTCCGAAAACTTCAACTTTTTGCACCCACCAACATGTGACTATGAGAAATAATTTGTTTATGTCACAGTATGGTCGTTTTAAGGCGAAAGAATGGTCATTTTAAAGTGGTAAGTTATTTTTCCATATAAACGTTCTCGACATTTTCCTCTCTGGATTTTGGTCCTAGTACGAGTTTTGGGTTTGGACTGTTTGGAGTGGAATTCTACCAGGATTGAAATGAGAAAATTTGTCGCAGACAGTAAAACGATTCACGTATTCACTTGTTTGTAAAGCTTGTAAACTGACAAAATAAAAAACCACAGACTAAACTTGTTAGTCGCCAGCTAATGGCATTGGGTTCAAACATGTTTGGTTTAATGTTTTAACGCCTAGAATTTAGGGCCTAGATGATTTTTTTTATATGAGTTCAATATTGCCAGCACATTGCCAGTATCCGTGTCTGTACGTTTTGCTTTTTTGATATTCTTGTTTTTAAAACAGTCAGACATAGATAATTTCTTTCTCATTCCGTTCCCAAAATTTCGTTACGATTGGTTAAGTTTTGAGGAAGGAAAATGTCCAGAACAAAACCTCGATTTCTGAGATTCTTACGAAGGATTTTTCGCCTAAGCTTAATTAAGTCCTTATCGTACTTACTAATTTTAGAAGTCGGCCTCGGCAGCGCGACGGAGATAATTATTTACCTAAATTTTTTAAATCTGAAAATGGGCTTAGCTGGTCTTACCTCTTAACGAAGGGGAATACGCAAGAACAGTCGTGTCGACACATGTGTATCGTTAGAGTTAAAACTAGGGTTTCGGTTAGGTTAGGTTAAAACTAGTTTTCCGAAAAGTCTTGGTGAAAACTAGTTCATGTCTAGTTATAGTTGACGACCGATCTGGCCCAGTGGGTAAGTGACCTTACCTGTGAAGCCGATGGTCTTGGGTTCGAATCCCGGCAAGGGCATTTATTTGTGTGATGATCACAAATATTGGTTCCTGAGTCATGGGTGTTTTCTATGTATATAAGTATGTATTTATCTATATAAGTATGTATATCCTCGCCTAGCACCCATAGTACTGCTTAGTTTGGGGCTAGGTTGATGTGTGTAAGATGTCCCCTAATATAACTATAAAACGTTGGCACGTAAGATAGATGCACCATTACTCAAACACTGGAACAGTCTACACGTGGCCGCAACAGAAAACAGATATTGAGAAATGGTGCATCTAGATTGCCTAGATTTTATTCTAGCTGTTATTGTATTTTATTTTATAATTTAGGAGTGTGTTTTGTGAATTGTAATTGCATGTCACTAACCTTATTTCATTCTGTTTTGTTGTACTTACTAACACTATATGGATCAAAATGATTCGAATTAAATAAATAATTGAAATTGAAATTGAAATATTTATTTATGTATTTTAGAATGTTAATTTAGAATAATAGAACTATTTTTGATTTATGTTTATCGTTTAGTGAAAACTAGTTTTCACCGAGGCCTTACGGAAAACTAGTTTTAATTAGGGAAAACGGGTTTTTACGGGTCAAAGATTTTAAAGAGCTAAAGGTAAACACTTCAAAGAGCTTCTACCAAACTAAATACAGTCTGGCAAAAAAGAGTAGAAATTAAAAAGTGGCAACACTGTAGTGTCGTCCCTACAATCATCTAAGAAAAACCGGCCAAGTGCGAGTCGGACTCGCGCAACGAGGGTTCCGTACTTTTTAGTATTTGTTGTTATAGCGGCCACAGAAATACATCACCTGTGAAAATTTCAACTGTCTAGCTATCACGGTTCATGAGATACAGCCTGGTGACAGACAGACGGACAGACGGTCAGCGGAGTCTTAGTAACAGGGTCCCGTTTTTACCCTTTGGGTACGGAACCCTAAAAAACGGGACGACATGCCAGACTGTATGTACCAATGATAATGCTTAAATCTAAGTACCTACATATTTTATTAGGTAGCGAAAAGGATCACGCAGTCTGTCCTAATAGCCGCCGATCCGGCCCTTTCCCTGTACCTGCGGCTCCTGAGGGAACCGTGAACACTAATAGGTAACATATGTACTATCTAATGCCGACTTTACGACCCGCAAATGGACCTTCCGATCCGCTGCCATCTTCATGTAAATACAGAAATAAACATACCGCGGTTTTTCGGGGGCAATTTGGATAATATTCTTAATTAAAAAAAAACATATTCAAGGATGTCACATCTTTACTAAGATTTGAAATGGCTTCGTGTGGATATCGATAACACTCGAGTCGATACTTAACTAATCGCTGTCGATTGTCGCTTGATCGCTTATTCCATAACGCTCTATCCAATAAAATTATACCTGTGACATAATCGTGTAACGGCTTGTAACGGTATCCGACTGCGAACTTGAAGCGAACGGGTAGTTCTCGTGAAGGCGTTTCCTTTGTCAATAAATGGACCCTGGACAACCAAATAGTAAAGATGCCCATTAATCTGTCCGAGCGTTACTGCAGTGCAAACTTTCAATTACTTGAAATTGGCTAAGAATATACACGGTGGCAAAAAAAATAAGTACATTCCCGTTGCCAGGGAGGTTTTGGGATAATACTGAGCACCTTTTACTATGGGACCAACCCCGAAATCGCGAAAAAAATTTGGCTGTTTCATACATTTTGGTTGGTCCCATAGTAAAAGTTGCTCAGTATAATCCCAAAACCTCCCTGGCAACGTGAATGCACTTATTTTTTAGCCAGCCTGTATCTTACCGTAAATTTTTAGTGCAGATAATGGCCATCAAACGCTTGACCATCCCACACTTCCACTTGTACTAGTTCTGAAGTGCAGCGCTCAATAAGCGGCAGTAATGGCTCTGAAACGCGACTGATGCACATCGTCGCAGCCTCTTCGTAGTTCACAAGAGGTATCCGATATTTTAGAGAGCGCTTTGTGCTCGCTCACGTCCATCGTCCATTGAGGACGTTCTAGTGAGGAAAATTGGTTATTTCTTGGTGACCAATTACTTTTGTTTTTCATATTTTAAAACGATACAAGTGTGTACCTGTAAGCAGCAGGGTCAGACTAATATAACTTCCATTTCTTTTTCCTTATTCTAAAGTTGACAAAAATGGTGTATAGATATATATTATTTTTAACATAAATGATAACTATGATAAGCAATAATAAATAACTAACAATTTTTGGGACCATTTGATGTCTTCACTAAAGAAATTTAAATTTTTAATTTTGTGTTTTTGGTGTGTGTGATGTGTGATGTGTGTGTGATGTTGGTGTGGGTTGTGGAAATCATTCCTCCTCCTCCTTCCAGGGGATCCTTTACACAGCAGTAGGACAGGCAGGCTAGAAAAAAAAAACCTATTCGCAAACCAAACCGATTCCGGGTTCATACTGTCTCTTTCACTTTTCTTGCTGCGTGTAAATGAAAAGTTTTACGACTACGGTCTTCAGTTTGGTTGCGGAAAGTACCTCAATATTAAGACAAAAAACATATGAAAAGAAACCCGTTTTCCAAAGTATTCTTACCTTCAACCATCTTTAATGCCAATTTACTTATTTGAAATTGGCACCGGATATAGTTTCAGGAGGAACGTGAGCACTGCAGCAATGCCAAGAGAATTGTGATTACGACTTGCAAGTCCCTTGATGTCTTATTCTTAGAGATTGAAGTACGAAACTTTAAGCTAGTTTAGTACCTGCTTATTTATTTCGCTATCGCCGCGTCTTACACAAGCGAACAGCTCGCGAACGTGAAGCGAAGCTGCGCGGCGCAATAGTCCTGTACCGCTAGCTATATTTTGAGCCCTAAGTTATAAAAATATTAAAGTCAATTCTTTTTTCGCTTATGAATACTTTGTTAAGATGTAAATCTTACATTTTGTTTTGTGTCATATATAATTTGCTTTTTTAGAAATTTGTTAATATGTGGTAATTAATTTTTATTTAGAATTATTTTGGAGAAAAAAATATTCGAGAGAAAACATGTAACTGTATTGCATTTAGGATAGTGTTTTTAGTGTGAAGTGAAAACATAGTTTGTGTCAATTACGTCCAATGCAATCTGATACTTTGTCATAATATTCAAAATGACAGAAAAAAATATTAGAGTAAAAAAAATGCTTAGGTCGCATTTAATCGTTTAAATACGTCCATTTAATGATTTTGTCTTATTAAGGCATAGCTTCGTAAGATATTTGATGATTTTGTTGTAACAGGCTGTCACCATTACAAAATAATATTAAAGACATTAGAGTTCACATCTTATTAATTTAAAATGCGGGATAAATAATATATATGAATTTATGTCACTTGCATCCACTGCATAAACAAATATTACAAAAATATTATTTGCGTTCAAACGAAGCTATAGCGGGCGGTCTGAATGGGCAACGGGGGCCGTGCAGGGTAAACAGATTGGGTTGAATTATTTCAAACGGATACCTACCGATAAAAATGTTATCCGTTAGCAGTTTACTGAATCGGCTGGCAATGGAAAAAAATAACTGTTTATGTAGGTACTCGTACGTATTATTGTCAGCATTGAACATTGAATATGTTCAATGATACTTGGTTTGCAATACATGCCGCCCTAAGTAGGTACCGTAAAATGGGGTGAGTAGGAGCGAAACTGACATTCAAACCTCGATAACATTTTATTTTTACATAATATGCAAACTGAATGGTGTATATAATAAGTGTTCCGGACGTTTGTGTTTTAGGTTTTATTTTATTTTGGGTAG
Organism: Cydia strobilella; assembly: GCF_947568885.1. NCBI lineage: Eukaryota > Metazoa > Arthropoda > Insecta > Lepidoptera > Tortricidae > Cydia > Cydia strobilella. Next base: position 3,411,681 of record NC_086049.1, on the reverse strand, counting down.
TTCCATTTCATAATTTTGACGATAAACAGGAAAAACCACCTCACCCCGGCGTCCCTATCGTAATTGGGGTGAGATGGGTTTTCATACAAAGGTGATTTGCAAGATTAATGGTTCGTTTTTTTTTATTATGAGTATTACTATAGCTCCATTTTAAATTGGAGTACATTATTTTTGTAGCAGTAGCCCTAAAAACCCATCTCACCCCCCTTTCAAACCTCTCCCCATTCATAACCCAACTCTTCCCGCGAACCCTACTCACCCAATTTTACGGTACTTCTTTATGACATTAGTGGTCTACAGAACTTGGTGGCAACTAGTGGGAATAACCCGATTGGATGATATTTTGGCCGGCGTGTTAATTTGGGATGGGACGCCAGGTCGGTTGATTGCTAATAAACCTTTGATGTCGTACCCTTTGTTGTCGAACGAGGTACCTTTAACGAAACCAATTATTTGCCTGGTATTGCATTGGGATTTCTATTAATCCTCGTGTTTACATTTACAGGTATTAAGAGAGAAAAAATATAAAAACTCAAAAATGCGCGTTTTCCCAGAGATAAGACCTAGCTAGATCGATTTTTCGCCCCCGAAATCCTCCATATAGCAAGAAAACTTAAAACCGTTTCCGAGATCCCTGAAATATATAAATATATATAGATATATATATATATATATATATATATATATATATATATATATATATATATATATATATATAATATACGAGAATTGCTCGTTTAAAGGTATAAGATGTAGGTATATGGGGTATGGTATAAAAGATACAGCTGGAGTGTTTGACAACTTATTATTACATTTACATTATATTAATAAATCTAAACAAAAGAAAAAAAAAACCGGCCAAGTGCGAGCCGGACTTGCGTTCCAAGGGTTCCGTACATTACACAATTTAAACAATGTATTTTTTATGTGAAACATGCGTGAAATGTCTTCAAAAAACCCGTAGGGGTCGGATCAAAAACTAAGTAATTAAGTCCGACTCACGCTTGACTGCACATTTCTAATAGGTTTTCCTGTCATCTATAGGTAAAGATCTATTTTGTTTGTGTATTTTTTTTGATAGACCCAGTAGTTTCGGAGATAAAGGGGGGGGGGGGGGGAATGGTCATTTTTTGCCTATTTTATTGAATTACTTCTCAACTGTTTATTGTAAAATTATAAAAAATATATATTTGAGATTCTCCCAATGAGCTCTTTCATTTGATATGTTACACGATATAGTTTGAAAAACTTTATTTTTGAATTTTCTCATTTACCCCCCAAAAGTGGCCCCCGTGTTCAAAATTAATTTGTTTACGTTACATGTACGTCTTTGGGTCACAAACGTACATATGTATACCAAATTTCAACTTACTTGGTCCAGTAGTTTCGGAGAAAATAGGCTGTGACAGACGGACAGACAGACAGACGCACGAGTGATCCTATAAGGGTTCCGTTTTTTCCTTTTGAGGTACGGAACCCTAAAAATTAGAAAAAAAGAATCATGATCTTCCTGGCGTTGTCCCGGCATTTTCCCACGGCTAACTTGGGTAGCCTGGGGTCCGTACCAAAACTTCATCGTATTGTTTTTAAAAATATGACCGCCTACCCAAAACTTGCGAAGGGCCGAAAATAAAAGGGATTTTTCTCGCATCCTCGAAAGGGTACGAAGTTGGCGCGTGCCTGCATTAATGGTTATAGTACGTGTCTTTTGTCCCTACTCTATGCCAGAGATTACATAATATACCAAACCAAATGAGATATTTCACTCTTACACATTTATGTACAATAATAAATAAAAAGTACAAAAATTTGCCCGCGAAAAGCTAGTGAGCGAAACGCGCGAAACGTCACGTGACGTCACGCGTTCGACAGATTAGTTCACAAGTATCATTAGCAGTGGTGGGACACCCATCTTTTCGGTCAAACCGCAGTTCGGCTCGGCATTGCTCCGAGCAATTATTAGGGTTGGCACAGCTTGACGTCCCTATGCGTGCACGTCCACAGATAAGATAATGACTTGAATTTTGACAACCCTAAACAGCCGAAAGGGATAGTGCCATACATTAGAAAGAGACAGCATGATTCGACCCTGAATCGCTGTCAAACTTCGGGTTTGTGGGAAGTGTCCTTTCTGTACGGTAGTATTATTATTATAATAAATAAAACAAAAATTTGACACGATTCTAGGGATTGACAGGGCAAGCTATATGCTGGCGTCATCTGTAAACTACTTCGACCGGCCAACCGGAAATGTCACTAATTGCGGCGTGGTGTGGTTAGATATTCGCAATAAAAGCAGCTATTAAGGGAAGATGATAGTACGATATCTGTCCACGCTACAGTGATTGTACGTAGAAGACTGGCGTTAAACATTAGAGAGGAGTCCCTTGTCTAAAGTCGGGTGTAGCATGCCTGCGTGTATGTAATCTATTATGTACCTTGTCGATCGCGTACAACACGATGTGAACAAATCGGGGTGTACGGCACGATTAATGGCCACTTTTTACATCCTACGACCAAGATCGTGAAACAAAAGCTTAACAAATACTTTCAATGAAAACTAGCGAACATAATCGATCCAGTAAATATAGAAATAGGTACGTACAAAGCGCTGCGAAGGTGCTCCCTTAGGTATGCTTGTAATGTACTGTACATTTTGTACATGATACTTACTAATAGCCCCAGTTCAGCATGACAGAATTGTAACTATGGAACCCTACACTGAGCATGGCCCGACATGCTCTTGGCCGATCTTTGTTTTCATTTTAATAAGTGGAATTTGGGAACAAGTGATTGCAGTGGGTCGATAACGACCCAATTGGTAAAGATAATTATTACATACATATTACTTAGGTAATAGGTACAATAGGTACTATTATAATTACGCAAAAAACCTACTTACCTTATTGTTAGTTGTCTGAAAGAAATCGCTTTTCGCGATACGACCACTAATTGATTGTTGTCTTTAATCGGTATGCACTAACGAGTATTCTATCTACGCACTAGCTCTTACGTATCAACTTCTATTCGGCCAAGGTGTTCACAAATATCTGAACAAATCCTAGTCATTAAAGTGTATGCTTTGATAATTTTGAGCACCTCTGCCGCTCTGATATAATGGAAGCGAAGCGACTTTACACATGCATGTTGCTACTTACCTTCACCACAGAATAAATAATAGTACTTACTATCCGTTCCATAGCGGTGCGCGGCAATTACTATGGCTAGACACCAAAATTGGTGTAGGCAGCGTGGGGCCGCATGTACTTGTAACGACCCGACGAAATCGCGAAGTGAGCTACGCCTGCCTTCACTGTGTTTAGAGCCATCATATTTGCTGTTAGTTGCGGTTACATTACATTTTGAATACGCCTAAAATTCACAACGACATTGACGGTTATTTGGCAGGACGGGCCTCATTTGATTACGAAAATACGGACGTTGTGGGTGCCGGTATAATCACCTCTTACCACTAGATAGAGCATTAAATAATAATCTTCTTCTTCTTCCTCGGTCCCTCATTGCTGAGGATCGCGTCCATGTGTGCTTCGTCTCCATAGTGTGCGGTCATAAGCCATATGGGTCACGCACTACATGTTGCCGATAAACCACCCTCTTCACAGCATCAGACCATCTCGTGGGTGCCGTTCCTCGCTCACACCTGCCATTCATTTGACCCAAGATAATCTGTCTTTCCAGGTCATGCTTTTTAGACGTCAATAATAATAATAGAGGTACAAATTCAGCCTATATACGTCCTACTGCTGGGCATAGGCCTCCTCTCAAGCGCGAGAGGGCCTTTTTTTGTTTTCGGAGTGGGAAATGCATTAAGGGCTACTTATAGTCCCCACGCTGGCCCAATGCGGATTGGAGACTACATACACTACACCTTTGAATTTCTTCACAGATGTATGCAGGTTTTCTCGCGAAGTTTTCCTTCACTGAAAAGCTAGTGGTCAATATCAAATGATATTCCGTACATACTTTATTAGCGCTCTCATCGTAAAGGAAATATTATCTTAACCCATTTTTAGGGTTCGGTACCTACCCAAGGGGTACAAACGGGGCCCTATTACTAAAACTGCGCTGTCCGTCCGTCTTTCTGTCTGTCTGTCATCAGGCTATATCTCATGAACCGTGATAGCTATTAGACAGTTGAAATTTTCACAGATGTATTTCTGTTGCCGCTATAACAACAAATACTAAAAACAGAATAAAATAAATATTAAATGAGGCTCCCATACAACAAACGTGATTTTGGTGCTGTTTTTTGCGTAATGGTACTCGCACTTGGCCGGTTTTTTACGATCATAACCAATATTGAAAAAGATCTAGTGAGGTGTTATCTTCGTGTATCTTATCGAGTATGTTGTATGCGCTTAATGGACGTAGGATGCCAAAAAGCCGCAATGCCGGTGAAGTGTTTCGTCTTTGAAATTGTATTACGAATTACGAACCGCAAAGAACTGTGCTAACTGGGCTGATTTTATTTTGTTGTGGATTTTTTTTGTCTTGTTTGGACAATATTTGGCTGGTTAGAAAAGCTCATTCTGGGCGGAATAAATACGAAATCAAAACTTGACCCGGAAAAAGTGCATGAAATTTTCGTTGAGAAAATGCCATACGTTTTCGTAACTCAGAGGATATTCTAAGACATACCTACAATCAAATTGCGCTTATAATGTATTTAATAAAACTTTATCTATCCACCAAATTTTATCGATATCTGACGAAAAAAAAATCGGTAATGAAATTTAAATCGGTCCAAATGTACGGTTTTTTTGCCTTTCCTCAGTATCGATGCTTCATGCACCAGCGACTGGCTGACGTGCGTCGAGACATTTCATAGATAGACTATTTCATGCATGGAAAAACTCATATTACGCTTTTTGCAGATTGCCCCGTGTTACAATTTACCTCGGTACCCTACCTTTTTTTTTCAGTCCAGTTATGCCTTTTAGTGCACGCCAGTGCAGTATGATTAATGCGATAAAACCAATTTAAAGTTTTAAAATTAAACATACAATATTACCTGTTTTATTTCGTCTGGAATACCCACTGACATGACATAAATTTATTAATTTCCTCCAGCTAAAGGTTGTCTGGAAGAGATCGCTTGTTAGCGATAAGAATAAGAATTTTTAGAGATATGAATACCAGAACATCACCTCTTTTTTAGGGTTCCGTACCCAAAGGGTAAAAACGGTACCCTATTCTACTAAGACCGCTGGCCGTCTGTCTGTCTGTCACCAGGCTGTATCTCATGAACCGTGATAGCCAGACAGTTGAAATTTTTACAGATGATGTATTTCTGTTGCCGCTATGACAACAAATACTAAAAAGTACGGTACCCTCGGTGCGCGAGTCCGACTCGCACTTGGCCGGTTTTTTTCATATTAGCATACATCGGGGTTTTTGGTGCGGGAATGATTTGAGTAAGAGTAGAGATAAATAGAGTTAGTTTGAGAAAACATCATATTATGCCTAATGAATAACGACCTCTGTGAGTTTTATACACACTACAATACAATCTTATTTTCACCACACAAGTTCGTAAAGATCCTCTTATTCCTCTTTATCTTTCAAAAACGGAGAAAGGCAGTCATTTAATGCAAATTTTGAGTTGATTTCTGATGTCGGCGAGTAGAATTTTATTGAATTAATGATTATTTTTAATAATAAGAATAAAAAAAAAGTTCATTTGGATTAAATTTGTAATGTTATAGTTAGTATTTTTATAGCGTTGGTGTGATGAAAAAAACTGTGTTTCACATGGTAGCAAAGTTCGTTTAAATATAAAAAATATTATTTTAAATTTAATCTTCTTAATTAATTATTCATTAGGTAGAACCCTTCTAGATTACATTCTGTTTAAGTCAATACCTACTCTTTGACTAATGTCAAACATTCCCGCACCGAAAATCCCGATGTATGCATATTAGTGAAATACCAACCTCCCATTAGAAAGTCATCTCCGGCGACCAATAAATTACGATCAATTTACGGAACAGTCCCAGACGACAAACTTTCGTACGTTTGATATTTGTACACGGTGTTTATATTATGTGCGCTCTAACACTGTGCCGAACTTTGCAAAGTAATTTAAATTGTACCAAATGTTGGAACTTACATTAATCATAGTGTGGGAATTGTTACCCGATTATCAACAAAAAGGAGGGTACTGTTTTTTTTATGATATAGGATGCGAACGAGCAGACAAATCGCCTGACGGTAAGCGATTACCGTCGCTCATGGATATCAGGTACTATTATATGCATTATGTAATGCATCTCCCCCCGGCTGCACTCTATCTAGGCGTTGACGGTATGTCCAATGTCCCTATTTATCCAAAATTCCGTATGTTTTTAGGGTTCCGTACCCAAAGGGTAAAAACGGGACCCTATTACTAAGACTCCGCTGTCCGTCTGTCCGTCTGTCTGTCTGTCACCAGGCTGTATCTCATGAACCGTGATAGGTAGACAGTTGAAATTTTCACATATGATGTATTTCTGTTGCCGCTATAACAACAAATACTAAAAACAGAATAAAATAAAGATGTAAGTGGGGCTCCCATACAACAAACGTGATTTTTGACCGAAGTTAAGCAACGTCGGGCGGGGTCAGTACTTGGATGGGTGACCGTTTTTATAGTTAATGGTACGGAACCCTTCGTGTGTGAGTCCGACTCGCACTTGGCCGGTTTTTTAAACTATTAGTACTATTACTACCTAACATCATCACTAGAACTACCATTATGAATCTACATTGAGTTTAGACCACACGGCGGATACGCTATACATCAATAAAGAAAAAAGCGGCCAAGTGCGAGTCGGACTCGCGCACTGAGGGTTCCGTACTTTTTGTTACTATTTGTTGTTATAGCGGCAACAGAAATACATCTTCTTCTTTTTCTTTGCTCCATCCCACTTTAGGTGGGGTCGGCTCTCCTAATTTTTCGGCGCCAAGACTGCCTGTCATGGGTTGTCGGGACGGGTAAATTTAATTTATTAGTTAGTTTGGTCATGCTGGTCCACCATGTCAGCAAAGGGCATCCGCGGCCTCTCTTACGTTCCGGGAGGCATAGAGCTTTTTTGACCACGTGTTCTTCGTCTCTACGCATTACGTGGCCATACCACCTTAAGCGACTTTCTAATAGTTTTTCGGGGATAGGGGCCACTTTTAAGCTACCACGGACATATTCATTCCGGACTTTGTCGATTTTAGTTACTCCTCCTGACCATCTTAACATTTTCATTTCTGCGGTATGTAATTTTTGCACATTCGACTCTTTTACCGTCCAGCATTCCGCCCCGTATAGCATCGCCGGCCTCACCGCCATCTTATATACCTTGCCTTTTGTGCGAACAGGCATACTAGGGTCACATAAGACCCCAGTTAGCGACCGCCATTTTTGCCAGGCAACACTTATTCTATGCCCTATGTCTGGCTCTACATTCGCGGTACTGGCAATTATGGATCCTAAGTATTTAAATTGCTTTACTTTTGGCACCGGTGTTTTATCAGGATAACAAATCACTGAATCATTTTCTAAATTGTTGCTGAAGATGCATTCGAGGTGTTCCGTTTTTGTCCTGCTAACCCTGAGGCCCGCGTCTTCTAGGGCATTTACCCACTGACATAGAGCATTTTGGAGTTCTTGAGTAGTTTTGGCGATAAGGACGATGTCGTCTGCGTATAAGAGATTCCAAGGTAGGTAAGGGTTCTTGAATACATTGAGTGATATAGTCCATGACTAAGTTAAAGATCAGAGGGCTCAGTGCTGACCCTTGATGAACTCCCACACCCACACTGAATTCCTGGCTGAGACCTGCTGCTGATTTAACTTTGGTGCGTACATTATGATACATGTCCTGAACCAACTGCACGTAGCATTCAGGCAGGTTTTGCGATCTTAACGCCTGCCATACTAGTTTTCGTGGCACCCGGTCAAATGCCTTCTCCAGGTCGATGAAAATAAAGTGCAAATCTTCTTTATTATGGCGATGTTTTTCTGTGAGAATTCTAACTGCTTGGATTGCATCAGTTGTCGACCTAGAAATCATCTGTGAAAATTTCAACTGTCTAGCTATCACGGTTCATGAGATACAGCCTGGTGACAGACGGACAGCGGAGTCTTAGTAATAGGGTCCCGTTTTTACCCTTTGGGTACGGAACCCTAAAAATCACTTGCGTTTCTATTTGTGAACGGCACGTCTGTACACGCGTCATGCGTCATAGTGTGAGTAAGTTGCTTACGAATAGTACTGAGCGGCCGGCAAACGGCCGTCAATTTGCTGTCGCGGGCCGAGGTAATTCGAGTCGGGGCGGGGCGGTGCGTCGCCGTTCTGTATGATAATACTATTACTTATTCTGTAGTTTAGACAGACTTTTAGTTTCACTACATATTAGGCATTTGGATAAAATATATCCGTAAAACTGGAAAAAGGCTACGAATTATGTAACCAAAAGCCAAAGTAGAACTGCAAAAGTTCCATTACTTTTAATTTTTATTAAAGTTAATAAGTCTCAGTGGATAAGATCTTCCAATCCATTATTCGTCGTCGCCATATCTGTTATAGCCTTCTTTTAATGTTCTTTGTATTATGGTCGTTCTTTAAGGAACCACAAAGAGTCCCGAATCACTTACTTACAAGTTAGGTACTTTTATATTTTTTCGACGAACACATTGATCAACTTTCTTTTTACGAGCGTTAAGGGGCCCACTGACTATCAGTCCGCCGGACGATATCGACCTGTCAGTTAAAACAAAAATTTGACAGTTCCGAACAACTGACAGGCCGATATCGTCCGGCGGACTGATAGTCTGTGGGCCCCTTTAATTGTGTAGGCACTAGGCAGTTAGGTAGGTACTTTCGGAAGTGACGTGTGCGACGAGGTATTGCTGTTATATCTATTCTTTATTTACAATACAATACTTACACAAAAGAATAGAGACACACGTACTGTAATTACTTGCCAACAATTAGCAATTTCAACTAAAGTATTAATTTGACACAGAAAATTATTACATATAGGCTACCAACTTTTTTAATAAAATATTAAGGGTCTCCGGCAAGCTCGGTTTTCCATACAAACGTAGTTCCGCTCTCATTTTAAAACGACTAGCTAGATTGCTCTGAAACTTTGTACTTACAATAGGATAAGGTATATCTATGTATGTAATTAGTTTATGTAGCTTCAGATACCATAGTTAAAAAAAAACAGCGAATTTAAGTTTTTCATACAAAACTTGTTTTTGATCTATTGCGTTTGTTTTATAAACTGGAGCTTTATAAACTAATTTCAGACCTAGATATACCTCGTTTCATTGCAAGCGCAAAGTTTCATTACAATCCAACACGTAGTTTTAAAATGAGAGCGGAACTACGTTTGTATGGGAAGGTGCAATTCGGCCGAGCTTGCCTGGGACTCAATACGCCGCGCTACATTACTGTAACGAATACAAGTGAGTGTATGTTCGGAGTGGTTCGGAGAAAGAAGTGTTGTTATTTCGTTAATCACTGTACGCGAAGGGTCAATGCATTTTTTAGAAGAAACACGAAATAATTGTAGCAGTTTGAGTACATCAAGCCGAGGAATATATGGCTGTGTTAAGCAAACAACATATTGGGCGTGTAATATCATCAGGCGTCGACGGATTACTTGATCGGATCTTGTTTCACTTCAAGCAAATATTCTTTCAATTTCTAATGGATCGGCACTGAAGGTATATTTGTTAGCAAACTTTCGGGACAGATATTTACATAACAAAGACAGGATTAAGGGATGAGTGCCCCGAAGAACGTATTCTTGTCAGGAGTCCCGATTTTGTAAAGGATTTGCCGGTCGATTTCGCGTAGGTATACTTTTTACTTTTCTGTTTATTAAAGGGGCTTTTTCGAGTGAACGAATATGTCGCCCCTAGATACGTTTTTGTTGTAGTAAATTTAGCTCATAAAGGATGACTCACGCTAGACCGGGCCGGGCCCGGGCCGAGGTGTCCGTCATGTCATTTTCTATGACGGCCAGTCGGTGATCACGAAGTGTTTTCCATAGACAACGAAGCTCCAGAAGCTCCGGCCCGGTCTAGCGTGAGGCGTGAGTCATCCTTAATCAGAACCGGGATTTAATGACGCGTGTCGTCGTCTCGTATTTTATTAACCGACTTCAAGATTTCAAAAGGAGGAGGTTCTCAATTCGGTTGTATGTTTTTTTTATGTTTGTTACTCCATAACTCCGTCATTTCTGGACCGATTTTGAAAATTCTTTTTTTGATTGTAAGTATATACATACAGATTGGTCCCGTTTTTGTCAAAACGCACTTCTGATGATGGGATCCATAAGGAATCGAGGGAACTCCTCAAATGATGATGATTTTAGTATTTTCATCAACAAATTAAGCATTTACATTTAAAAAAGTGACATTTAATGAAGTGGAACTGCTGATGATGATCAGAACGGAACTCTTCAATGACGCATAGTTCACGTTTGGCGATTTGTCCTCTTCGTTATGTTTGTTAAGCAAGTTAGGTTTTCAAGACGCATTTTTGTCAAGCTCGAGTTCTGATGATGGGATCCATGACGAATCGAGGGAACTCCTCAAATGTGAAAGGCATACATATAGTGATTTTTGTTTTTCACCAACAAATCCAGCATTTCCATTTAAAAAAGTGACATTAGATGAAGTGGAGTTCCTGATGATGATCAGAAATATCAGAATGGAACTCTTTAATGACGCATAGTTCACGTTTGGCGATTTGTCTCCTTTTTTATGTTTGTTATGCAAGTTAAATTTTAAAGATACATTTTCGTCAAGCTCGAGTTCTGATGATGGGATCCATAAGGAACCGAGGTAACTCCTCAAATGTGAAGGGCATACATATAGTGATTTTTGTATTTTGATCAACAAATCCAGCATTTACATAAAAAAAGTGACATTTGATGAAGTGGAACTTTTTTGAACTGCGATCCTCACAGAATCGAACTGCTATCAGAAAAGTGGGTTAGGTTAGGTTCGAACTGTGACCCATATACAGAAATGAGATGCTACTAGAAAAGTGGGTGGTTTTACCTCCTTTTAGTTAGGCAAAAGGTGCTGTCTTTTTCATTTCATTGTCTGGAGTGCACCATCAACAATAAGTAACCTCTCAACGGCATCCCCCATTGAAGTCAGTTTTTTTTTTCTTAAAAATTAATAAGACGATATCGGAGGACCGCTTCTCCTCTCCATTCAAACGTAGTACCCATTTCCTACCTGGGCGTTGAATTTATAGAAAATATTTTTACACTATTTATTGTATAATTCTCACTCACTGATGCAAAAGTGCATAGGTACCCAATTTATGCACTTTTGCAGGTTATATGTACTATAAGCCGCCACATAAATATTTGAACAAAGCCTCTATTATCAAAGCGTTACAGTGCATGTTCAGATATTTGTGAGCTTTGCCGCTCCGATATATAATCTAATGGCGACTGTAATACCTATCTACAGAAAAGGTTACAAACACATTGCCTTTATAATAACCCTCCCGGCAATAGGTACTAAAAAAATAAAAAATAAATAAATAAAAAATAAAAATCATTTATTGCAGACTAAAAGGTCCATACATGGTTAGTAAACATTACAATCTTATTACTAGTGTTAGTAGCGCATAAAAACTAAAACTAAAAACTAGACGGCGAGTGCATGCAGCCCCTGCCAACGGTTGAGCATGGGGCCATTTTCGCGCTCCATGAACACGCCCAGAATGCTGTTGGGGCTGCCGCGCAGGCGACGCATCAGTGAAGCGCACCTCTTGCGCATTATCGCCGCAAAGCTGTCAACTTGTGCCTCCGCAAACATACCAGAGGCACTACAAAATCGCGGCAACCCCATCAACACCCGGAACGCGTTATTATATTGGACGCGTAGGCCGTTGTATGCCCTCTGCGTATAGTTGGTCCACCGGCTGCATGTGTAGAATGACTGACAGTACGCTTTGAAAAGTGTAGTCTTTACGTGTACAGTACATTTCGCGAACCTGCGGGCCAACATGTTACATCGGACAGCCAACGACCTACGCTCTCGCTCAATATCCAAGTCGTCACTCTGGTCGTCAGTTACCCAGTGACCCAGGTACTTGAACTTAGTGACAAAGTTTAGAGGGACATCGTAGAGTGTCACTAGCGGTACAGTCGGGTAGCTTTTTCTACCAGCTTTAAAAATCATCACCTCGCTCTTTTTAACATTATACCTGAGTCCATGGGTCACAGCATAGGATTCACATATTTTAATCAGCCTCCTCATTGCGTCGATTGAAGGGCCGAGCAGCACCATGTCGTCAGCGTAACTGTAATTGTTGGCGGCGACTCCGTCAATGCGGCATCCGGCATAGGTACTGCTCAGCTCCTCAATGAGTTGGTTGACGTACAAATTAAACAGTTTGGGAGAAGACAGCCCACCCTGTCTTACCCCACACATCAGATTATAGTGACTCGAGATCGTGTTACCCCATCTCACAGAATTATTTTGATGTAAATACCAATATTTAAACAGAGCTATCACTTCTTTAGGAACACTTGTCTCATTCCGTAACTTGGCCCATAACATTTCATATGATACAAGGTCGAATGCCTTTGATAAATCCAGGAACACACCATAAACCGGTGTATTCCTACTGGTGTAGTACTGGACGGTATTCTTGAGGGCCAGGATAGCACTCTCTGTGGACAGCCCCCGCCGAAAGCCAAATTGGGCGTCATTTAACTTGATGTGCTGATCTAACTGGGCATCAAGTAGGCCGTCCAGCACCTTGGCAATGGTGGTAGCCAACGATATCGGCCTATAGTTAGACAGATCTGAGGCATCACCCGTTTTATTTTTGACGATTGGGACTACAACAGTCTGCATTAGTTCATTGGGCAGATAACAATGGCTCAGACAGAGTGTAAAAAACATGGCGAGTACTCTAGGCAGATGTTTTCCAGCGTGCTTCAGATGCTCAACGCTGAGTCCATCATGCCCCGGTGATTTACCTCGGACCATATGATTGATCACTGATGACACTTGTTTAGCTGTGAATGTGACACTCAGCTCGGGGGGGAAGTCCTCAGCGCTAAACACCTGTGTCGCTGGACCCAGTGGCGATTCAACCTTGAAATGATTCTTAAATAAATTTGCTATTTCGGACGGATCAGTCACACCCGCGACGCTCACAGGAAGCCCGGACCTATGGTTAAGTTTATTAGTGGATTTCCAGAACTTTCCAAAGTTTTTATCAAAATGGTGTTGAGCAATGATATCCATTTTAATCTGTTGTTCATTATTTTGACACCACTTTAATTTTGATTTGAAATGTCGTCTGGATTCACGCATCTCCTCATGAATACGGCCGGCAGCAGGCTTGCCATGCAATACCCAGGTCTGAAAACAAAGCCTAGCCCTCCCATGAGCCCCCCGGACATGCTTGTTCCAGCCCGTAATATACCTACGCCGTCTTACGACCTTAGTATTGTAACTATTCATTGACGCCTCAGTTAATATGCCTATAATAATTCTGTACATATTTTTCAAAATCGTTTTATGACTACTGTCGATGCACATTTTATGTGTACATCCACGTAACTCTGGAGGAAAATCGATTTCCCGCAGCTTACAATTACTAAAGCTTTGTGACTCCCCTTTTACGATTCCTGAATATCTTGTGTTCTTTTCAAGGTGTGTTTGTAAGCAAGTTACCTACATGAAGTATTCATTTTTGTACTGAATATGCTTATGCCGTGCCGCACACTGGTGGAATCCCGCCTTAACGTATAGTTTGTTTGTTAGTACGTCACAGACGTAAAAGTGCACCAGTTTTATTTCGCCAAATAATGTATTCACGAGCGACCCAACATTTCTGTTAAAATACTTGAACGAAACGGTGTTTCAGAAACACAGCATAGGAAAAATAATGATGTGAAAACGCTTTAATTCTGAGAACTACCTAGATGTCAACTGAAAAATAATATTATAATAATAATATTATTATTATTGAATATTTTCATAGAAAATAATTGAATTTGTTCTTAGAGTACCTAGATGTCGTTTAAGTATATACTATAAATATCTATGTATCTAGTCAATTAGTACCGAATGCAATTGAAATTGTTATACTCAACGAATAACTTAGCCGAACTAGTCGCACTATACTCAAAAGCAAAAAACTTCTTTTAATTAAACAATATTTCCTTTATTAGAATAGTTATTTGTGCAACAAGAAAGGAAAGTTGGTTTTTCTTGCGAGTGTTGATTTTGAGTCCCGAGTAGGCGAAAGATTCTATAATTGAATCACGAGCGAAGCGAGTGATTCTAAGTTAGAATCTTGAGCGTAGCTAGGGCCTCAAAAACACGAGATGTAAAATAACTGCTCTCGTGTGACACATAATTTTTCACTTCAGTAGTGAGAACATGTTAAAATGTATTTCGAATTTGTAATAGTCCCCGAAGTATGAAGTGGTAGTTCATGGCCTTCACTAAATTAAAAAGCTACTTTGATTCACTCCCTGGAGTGAGTAAAGTCGCACTTTCCTCACTCCCTGGAGTGACGAAAGGCGCACTTTCCTCACTCCAGGGAGTGACGAAAGTAGGCTTGTTCGAGCCGCTGAGGTAAAAATATATTTTATATTCATTCTAATACCTACAGCTCAACTTTGCGTTTGTATTACAAGTTACGAACCAGTTTAATCTAATATTAGCGACTGGCATCGACTAAATTACTTACGCATAAAACATCGTCGACCTCTGACATAATAACTGGTTTCGCAAAACGCTACAAAAACCCACCAGAGTGCTAGCCAACGTATATCAATAACAACGTGTAACGTGTTAAACATGAAGTCATTTGTTTTGATTTTTACAATATGTTTAATTATTTATAACGTCGAAACCTTTGAGTATAAAGAAGACTACAACACAGAAGATGAAAGAAGATCTATCGACTACTATTACAAGGAATTGGACGAACAAGCATTGAATTATGGTCCAGTATTGACACCAATAAGTACATCTAGTAATGATAATAGTAACTATATTCCTAATGAAGCAAATGTGAAGATTTCCGACGAAAATGCACCTGAAATCCCTGAAGTTGTAACAGAATCTAAGCAGGACTCAAAAAAACCGTATTACGAGGACAAAGACGCTCCAGAGTTGTTTCAGAAGTTTATAAAAGATTTTAACAAACAGTATAAAGATGATGAAGAATATAACAAGCGCTATCAAAACTTCGTCAACAATTTGAAGGTTATCAACCGGCTGAACAAAGAGCAGGACGCCACGTTTGATATCAATATGTTTGCGGATTTGGGTGAAGGCGAATCTGTTATTGGATAATTATCTGCAGGTGAGGACATTTTACCAAAGATATGTTAATTAGTAAGATTGGAAATGTTTACTAATATCATAGAGTAACTTATACTAGAGCGGTACTGTCATAGTAAATTTTGTAACCCCAGTAAATTCACTGCCATCTGTCGACACACTTTAAAACTAAAAATAAATATTTATAAAAATACGATAAAATGTATTTAAATATGGATAAATGATTTTTTTATTTGCATTAATTTTTTTTATATGATTTTGACCCATGTTCTTTCACTGGTATGCGTTAAAATTATAAATAACAAACGAAACAGTCAACGCCCTCTATATGAGTGTAGGCCAAAACTAGTGGCGCCATCTGATCGAGAATCAAATTTTCGTGATTTTCGAGGCACGTTTTTTCCTTAGACTGTATCTATCTATTACGGAGTTATCTATCTTTGCTAATATTATAAATGCGAAAGTAACTCTGTCTGTCTGTGTGATACCTCTTTGCTTTGAGCTTAAACAACTGAACAGATAGATGAAATTTGAAATAAAGATAGTTTGAGGCCCGGGAAATAGCTATGATACCTACACACCTTACGAAATATAGGACATACCTATTACCTCGATTTGATAATTTTATTAAAAATTAAATCGATTTGCAAGAAAACTAATGGTCTTGGTTCTGATTCTACCTAATTTCCTAAGTACAGTCAGCAAAAGATACTTAACGTCTTCATACAGGCTTTTATGAAGATGAATCAGACGTCTCTGTAACTGAATGTAAAAATTTTCATTGATCACTACATAACATAGTATAAAACAAAGTCGCTTCCTGCTGTCTGGATGGATGTCTGTCCCTATGTATGCTTCGATCTTTAAAACTACGCAACGGATTTTAATGCGTTTTTTTAATAGATAGTGATTCAAGAGGAAGGTTTATATTTATAATACATCAGCATTGCACTCGTGCGAAGCCGGGGCGGGTCGCTAGTTAATAATAAACAAATTCACAAGGTGTCCCTACTATTCACACTCGTATCGTAATGTACTATTAACAAATGGTTGCAGTCTATCGAGAGGACGGTTACCTATAAGTACCTAATTATAAACCGAAATCTTATTATTTCTTTTGTTTTTCAGATAAGACGAGGGACTTGGATTGCGGATTTGAGGCGAGAGCCGAATCAATTTAGGGTTAGATACTTGTTTATCTTATCAGAAAATATCCGGAAATTTCATGAAACATTCTGAAAGTTTTTAAAAGACAAGCCCAACTCGTCTGTTCAGATAAAAAAAAATGTAAACAGTGAAGAAATAAAGTGATATACCTAATTATATATCGTCTGTATTAATTACCTATTACTTGCTTACCCAAAGTGACATATTAACATAAACTAACACAACAAAACGATAAAACTGGTTAGATTGTATTTAATAGAGGCAAAAACTGGTGCGATAAATATTTAATGATTGTACACTAAGTGTGTTATTATTATTGTATATTACGGGTTTTCAATAGATTTGTTTGGCAAAATAATCAATGATGAATAAATCAAGATTTTCCAAAAACATGTAAGATACTTCACTTTGAAGTCAGCTCAGGCTGAAAAGTTCGCAATAGTCTGCTTACCTGACAAGAGATTTTACACGCACGCCGCACATACAAACAACAACAAAGCATTAGTAACAACACTCGAATCGTCTCGCGGCACGCCAACCGTGAAGCCCGCTGACGATAATTAGAAGAAACTCCTCAAAAGAAACGATCATGAGTGAATATTAACATGGTCGTAAGTTTCAGGGAAACTCAGACCCAACCTAGTTGCGCCGCGAGCGTGAAATTGCTTTACAGAATTGTTGACGCATTTGTTAATAAATACAACTGTAACGTGCGTTCGAGTGACTGAACTCTTTGAGGTTGTTTAAACTCAGGTTTTATTTTCAAAAAACGATAGAAGTGGCTATAAAGTCTTAGCGTTTCACTCGCTTGGGTGGAATACAAAGGGAGGAAAGTTGAAGGCCCCAGCTATAAAAATAGCTATAAAAATGGCCAAAGGTAAGAAACCGTTATTGTAAACTATTGATATAGGTAGGTATGTAACAGGAAAACTATTTTATAATACTCTACAAAAACATCCTTCCTTCTGGCAGGTAGGAGCTTTGATCTATAAAAACATAGGATAGGGATTTATAATAACACCATACCAATTACTAAAATTCACCAATGAGGGTAAACTTACGGAAGGCTTAGGTTCATGGTTTAATACAGAAAAGTAAATTTCTGTCTATTATATTAAATAACTTCAAAACTATAAGTTATCATTTGTGAGTGAGTTTCGCTCGTACAGTCAGGATCAAACTAGCGTATCAGACTATGCGCCAAAACTTTCTACCGTTCTCTGATAGGTTAGCGAAAATAGATGTATAATCAAACTGTTGCAGATACTTCTGAAAGAAAACTGTAGATATATCTCTACTTATTTGGAAAACATCAAAATGTAAGTTCGAGTTAGCCTCCAAGCTAAATCAGCTTTGCCACCTAGTCCCACAGGCACGACTACCTACTTACTTCTCCAACTTGTAACCTATACGGAGTCTTGATGGTCGTAAAAATATCTCTAAGAGAATTATTTATCAAGGCACAGTATCCAAAAGTAGTTGCCTTTTAAACTTAGTGGCTTTGTGGGTTGTAGACCTCGCGGATACTTATATCCTTAACCAGATAGGGATATGATTTTTTTTGCATGATAAGTTTCGAAAACTCTTAACCCTTAAATGCATGTTTTTTTTCCTTTTGCCCGAAATTAATATAATATACGAAATTAACAACGTAATTGTTTGCTGATTATGGGAAGAATAGTAAAAAATATATAAAATCGATTTTCACTGAAACATCAGTGTTAGAAGCTGCATAGGCTACGATTTATGTAAATATATAATTTTCAGTAATAGATATATGAAAAATCGTACTGCCATCAGAAAGGTACACTATTTGTGATACACCTATGATCAAGTTTTCAAATATAAAATAATTACAAACTCCGAAAAAAACGTCCAAAATTACATACTAAAAATCATCAAATTCTGGATCTTTTAAAATTTTCCGACATTTTGTCTTCAAACGAATGTAATTTTTAGAAATAAAAATATTGCGTAAATTTTAATTCAAAATCGGAAAACGCATTAGTTTTACTATTGAAATAATATATAGGAACGAATAGATTTCATCTAATAATGTATAAAATTAGATGTTTTTGTTGTGTAGGCTACATGAACCAACCACTTAACGGATGTAAATAAAAAATAATTTTATACTTACACGTAGGTACCTATAAGTATAAAAAACAATTTTTATCTCGTGGTTTTTAAAATTCATCTAGTAAATCAACACTGTTCCTTGTTATTTTTAATTGGAAGTTTATATTTTGATCACGAATTCGTCGCTCCAAATAAAATAGCATTTGCCTTATGCTCTTTAACAGTATCGGAATTTTGGTATTGGTGAAAACATTGAATTATGCGGCCTATTTGATTGCCGTACCGATATTGATAACCTTATTACGGGATATTACACACATAATATTAACGCAAACTTTAATAATACGTATACTTTGTTATACCTTTTAATAAAATTAATAAAGTATTAAAAAAAAGTGTTCTATCTTCCTCTTTACTTTTCCACCTAGGCGAATATCATTCCCATTTTTAATGGTACATATATATTTTTTATGTAAATTTGCCCTATCAGACGCGTCTTATTCCCTATTTTCCGGCCTTTTTAGTGTCGGTCGTAGTGTTGAAGCACTTTCCCGCGACATTAGTAGCGTCTTGTGTAGTGAAGAGATTTATAATAATTTATTTCAATTAACTCTTAAGACCACCCCAAGAGTTCTGATTCTGAAGCGTGCCGGTCGTATGAAACACTCCAACAATCTGGTAAAATTATGTCAGTTTGTAGTAATTTTATAAAGTACTTTACAATGCATGTGCTCGAAAAGTGCGTTTCCTACGGAGCCATATCATGCGGAAAGTACTACTTTTCCGCACTAGTGCTTTTTGTTTTCAATTTTTTAATAATTAAACTTATTTGCCATTATATGTTTTATTTATTTACTCGCACAATGCATAGTAAAACATTGTGTGATACACGTGCGTAAAGATGATTTCCGCAATTGTTGCATAAATAGCTATAGTTTGTAACATTAGGTACACATCAACACGTTTTGCAATATGCGGAAAGCCGACACTTGGAAGCGATGGGCGTGAAGCAGGCGTCAAGTTCATGTAAACACCACAATCGTTCGTGCCAACGCCGAAATTGCAGCGTTATTGCTCCATTTTCAAAACACCAAATATTTGGTCAAAATAAAGTTTGCGAATTAATTTACGAGCGACGATGTTTCAATTTACGAAGTAAATAGGATATACTAGATGTCACAAGTGTACCTTGAACCTATAAATGCTAGCATGACCTATAAATGTTTGTTGTGTAGCTTGATTGTATTGGAATATATTAGTTTTTACGAATACTAATAATTTTCTACACAACTCCAAGAGTGTTTTTGATCTTGTTTCTGATTATAAATTGAAATAGATAGAACAACAAATTAAACATATTCCATATATTTGGCTTGAATAGGTGCGGTTTGTGGAGACTTATCTATTTAAGTTAACACTAGCTATTAGTGACTTTATTTTTGAGTATAATTACATTGAGACACCTCATTCGGTTCTCGTATGTTTTTTTTTCTCTCTTAATGAATGTTTTAAATTATTACACAGCATTTTGAGTATTCGAGATCGAGACCCTATACATCTCTAAGAA
Source organism: Cydia strobilella (assembly GCF_947568885.1). Classification (NCBI taxonomy): domain Eukaryota; kingdom Metazoa; phylum Arthropoda; class Insecta; order Lepidoptera; family Tortricidae; genus Cydia; species Cydia strobilella. Next base: position 3,391,525 of record NC_086049.1, on the reverse strand, counting down.
TAATTTGATTAATCGTTTAGTTCCGACACTTAGACATTTACACCTCTAAATAATTTTAGTGTTTTTTTGTACGTTTGTTTTTTTAATATTATAATTATAGTTTTTTGTGTCTACATTTAGAGACTTTATATATCTCTAAGTAATTGTAATATTTTAGTTTGAATTGATATTTGCAGTAAGATGGATTTTATAATTGCTAATGTGTTTTTTTTTGCTTGTTTGTAAATACATGGGTGCCCATGTATTGTGGCCTATTTGCTGAATAAATGTTAAAGTTTGAAGTTTGTTTTTTGGGTCAAATTTCATACTGTCGAATTAGGATAGCCTGTAACTATGGTTGTGTGTATGAAATAAATAAATAAAAAATATATACCGATCTACAGCTACGGAATCCTTCATTATGCGTGTTCTGATATGCACTTGGCCGATGGCCAAGAGATTAACTGATTGGGTTAAGTGCAGTGATCACCGTTTTCACTAATAAAATACCGACTAATCGGCCATCTTTGCTGGTTGATCGCCGACTACAAATGAGGCCAGATAGTCGACTTTCCCGACTAAAAACCATTAAACATCATTTTGAAGACCCAACAGTTATTTTTTGCTGCGTCACCTGTTCTGATGTAAGAATTGGCAGACTCCCACGGGTCTGTCAAAATACCACACTCCTTCGGTCATGCAGAATTCCGCGCTTGCATTGGATTCAAGCAGCGGTAGCGGCAGGGAGTTTAATAAAGACGTCACCGATGATAGCCGTTTAATTAACTTCAAAATGAGGCTGTATAGCTCTAACTTCCCAAGTCAGAGCTCTGCGCTCAAGAAATAATAATGAGCCAGTCCGTAGAATGAGTGGACGGGACTTTTTCTGCTTTGTGTTAGAACAAAATCAATTTGCGGCTCAAACGTGCCTCTTTCAAAGCGATAAACTATAGGAGTTTGCTATTGTTTGTTAATGGATCGGTCGCCGATTCTTTGGAATGAAATGACGTCAATTTGTTTCAGAAAAGGTGGATTTTACTTGTAGGTACCTACAAAATGTATTCACTGTGAAAAACTTTATGGAGCAACTAACATAATCACAGCGTTCACTGGGACTATAATATTAGTTCCTAAGTTATGGATGTTTTATATGTAAATAGGTATTTATCTACATCAATATCATAACGATACGCTAACGGGTGCTAACGGCCTATATTAACAAACATTCAAATTTTAGAACATCTCTGAGAAACAAAGTGGAAACAAAGAAATTTGATATGGCCTCTATTCTAATATCAGTCGAGATGACATTTTATTCGATTTTAAGTGTCAGTTGCAAAGAATTTTGTCTCGCATGTTACTTGATGTCAAACGATATGGCAGTCGGGCCCCAACTCAAGTTTGTCTCTGAATAAAATAAAAAACAACGCGTGCGTGAAATGCGTGAAAAAGTTTGCATTACCGCCATTAGACGTTTAATTAGATTGCACGATTGTAAGTATAAAATTACTTTTTGTTGAAGCTTTCGATATTGATGTAGATAATACAGTGTACCTATTTAACTGTACATAATTAGGTATTTAAATACTCGTGTGATCGTATTATAAAACTCATTTCATTCGGATCATACACCCACACTCGTATTTTGATACCTTTCATTATGTAGCAGTCACATATAAATATATATTATAAATATTCAGATATAATGTAACTCCGTATAAGATAAGTAGTCTAAGGAAAAAACGTGCCTCGGAAAATCAAGAAAAAATTATGCTCAAATAGATGGCGTCGTACCTTTGGTCTATATGATATTTTTTACATTTTCCTCTTTAAATTGTTTTTTTTTTCACTATGAAATAAAATCAAAAATTGTTTTGAAATATACATTAAATTAGAGCTATTCCAAACGTCACTAGTTAGTTAGTGAAATGTTGCCCCCTCTTCATATGTGGCATTTTTCATATTTATTAAAAATAAAATAAAGAAACAACACTTTCAAAGTGTCTGGGTTAGCGTTGTTCATGTTATCAATTAGCCTAGGTATGGGATTGGGTCGGTACTAGAATTATAATTTATGATCTGTGTCCTAGTGAAAGATGTTTAGTATTAAACATGTCTGCTTTCGTCTTATAGTACTGTTCGGATTAAGACTACAACCAGTAGCAATTTTGGGCAGCAGCATCGATTTTGACATTAGCGGCAGTACTGCAGTCAACAGAAAAAAGTCTCGATAAAATTACTTTTTTGACGTTGTCAGCAGCAATGCAGTCGGCTGCTGCAGCAATTCTGATGTAGTCTGAATCTGAAAGGTACATTAAATACCCAAAACTGGTCCGTTGATATAGTTTTCGGAACCCAAAACACAAAATGTGAATGTATTAAATAGATTTGAAGACAGACTACCTATATTTATTTAAAATCAGTCATACGATGCAGAAAAAGGACATTTAAATTAAAACAACTTAACCAATACGAAGGTAACCTACCTACAAAATTAGCAAGCGGAAAAACCGGTCAAAGACTAGACCACAGATAATGTATCCAAGCAGATCACCCAAATCATACCTACATGCTTCATAGCAACTAATTTATCAGCTGATTTAGATTTAATTGGATGGCCTTGGAATGAACTTTAAACTTAATGTGCGTTTTTTCTTATTTGACTAATGACCAACAAAAACTCGAGGATTAAGGTTATATTGTGTATATTAATGTAAATATAGTTAACGTCACTTTCACTGAAACTACACAATAAATAATAGTACTAAACTATAGATAGTTACAGTTAACCCTTAACTACCTACGTCCGATTTCTATAGCATAACCACCTACGAAAGGTCTGGTAGACCACTATTTGAAATGGGTCTAAAATATTTATAAGAATTATGTTAGAGCGACAATTAAATAATATTTACCTATCTATTGGTTGAAGGCATTTATTAACAAATACCGATACAAAATTAATCAATAACATATAGCTTGAACTTAACATATAACATTTTTCCTACTTTTAACAAAAAAATCATTGTAAATCCTTTGGGACAAGGGATCACAAAATATTATTTGCATGATATATTTTTTTATTAATAAATCTTAAAGAACAATAATCAGTCTAGCTAATCAGCTATAATTTTTATATAAAAACGTATTATTATTATAAAATTGCAAGCTATTCAAATAGCCATTTTTCGCGGCAGCCAATGCACAGCCAATAAATACAATATTTACACATTTTATTCAATACTTTATTATATCTGTCCTAGAAAGCTGAACTTTCCCATGTAGTACAGGTTTTAGATACCTACATAGAACAGTAAAACTAATAAATCTGTAACTTTCACCCTCCCACCTCTAAAAAAGGGGGTGGAGTTCTGAATATATTACAAGTAAAACTAGGACACTTCTCGATGTCCTGATGAGCCTAGGGTTTACATAAAACGCTGTACCGTAAACCCCCCCTCCCCCTCCCCCGCTTGCTATCTTAAAACTGCACCCCGTTATAATACTTATACAAAACTAGTGTACCCAGGGCACTTCCCGATGTCTTAGAGAGATAAAATATTTGGTATGAAGCCTATATGATTTCTATACAAAGATCATAAAAATTAAGAAATTTGTAACTTTTACTCTCCATCCCCTATAAGTGGAGTGCAGGCATAACAATTTTACAAAGAAAAAACATAAAATGCGTTAAAATATTGAAAACTACAAGCCCATAAAAATAACCGTAACCTCCTAGGCAAGGTCTCAGAGACCAGCGAGATATAGTATATAACCACCTAGGCAAGGTCGCTGAGACCACCGACGACAGTCTTTTGCTCACCAAATTCACAAAGACACACGTCCGAAGGCATCGATCACATGGCCGGCAATGAAACGGCTGCAGGGAAAGGTACAGGGTCACAGAGGTCCGTGCAATGAACACGTGTTGAGTTATTCACTATTTTGTATTTGCAAAGGTCTGAGAGACCTTGCGTAGGTGGTTAAGGGTTAAACCAAGAAAAGTCTGCTGTCTGAAAGAAAAGAAAATTTTGACAGCACACGTAGTGTAGGCTGTGCAGGTGTTATTTTAAACGTCAGACTTATATGAATTTATGATGTATATAAATAACATTGGCACTGCGTGTGGTGTCAAAATCTCTGCAAACTTTTCTTGGTCTAACTTTAGTAGGGTCAAACCAGTGAGCCATGCCTGTGATACTTAGGTTTGCATACAAATAGGGATACAATACATGCGAAATCTGTTCACATACATTTCTGTGGACCAGATCTACAAACGATATCAAACATCAACAAGTTTTACTAAAATGTTTATTTTCCTTTTTTTACACACCGAACTCCTGCATATTATAATGGACAGTTTGATTCGCTGCGCGATAGCCATATCACCGTAGCTAAAGCTTACAAATTGTATATATTCCAATACTTTAATATCAACGTGCAAATACGTAAGGTGGAATGTGAGTAACAATGAATCGCGGTCTCATATTGTTACTTTTATTATTTTCCGTGACAGTTAAAACTCAAAAACTGGGACCTATATACGACCTAGAGAACGCACCTTACTTATTCGAAGAATTCATCCAACTATATAAACGCAAGTACACTGGCGATGAAAAGGAGATAAAATATACAGTGTTTTATCAAAACCTCATCGATATTAATAGGATTAATAGCGATGACAGTTTAACTCGGGTTGCTGAGATAAATGGAGAAAGTGATTTAACAGCGGTGGAGAAACGGAAACTATATAAAATACGAGATTCGGTGAGCGATAACAATTTTTTTATTAGCCAAATTTAGTGGCGCACTGCTGGGCAACGACCTCCTCTCATTGCACCCACTGGACCCTGTTGTTTCTTTTTTTTTACCAATTTAGTTTCGTATAGATAAATTCAGTGTTGTATTATATAAATTTTTTCACTTTCAATAATTTTTAACCATGAAAAACTCGTTTTCAAGAACCATATATTGTATATGGTCCTTGTTCATAGTAACTATGTATGTTTATATTTTATTGTAATAAACTATAAAATGATTTTGTTTTGTGCAATTTAATTGCTATATTTTGTAAGTTTTTGTAAGATCCGATCGGGCACCAGAGTTAAGGATGACTCACGTTAGACCGGGCCGTGTCCGGGCCGGAGCTTCTGGCGCTTCGTTTTCTATGGAAAGCATCACGTGATCACCTGTCATGTCATAGAAAAGTAAGCGCCGGAAGCTCCGGCCCGGACACGGCCCGGTCTAACGTGAGTCATCCTTTATGATACAATGTATAAATTGACTAATAAGGCAAAATTATGTTTTTAGGTTGGAAGGCAGAGAGGTTGAGTGAACTGAACAACAAACAACATTACGGCTGCAAATAGTTTATTTTCGGCATTCGGAATATGCAAATGGAACACAAGATAAATACACATAACTACAAACAAACAATGGCTGAAATCAATATTAGCCAATTTGTAGAGAAGAATATTTCGTCAGGTGACAAAAAAACATCGGCGAAATATTATATAGCCGGGAACGCGAGTGTGGAGCGAGCTTAACCTTTACAATAAAGAGAAGAATACGCATTATAAAGACGTTTAAAATCTTGATTAAAAAGTTTGTAGTCTCAAACGTAATGTCGTTTAATATTTCGTCAAAAACTAAGCAACATTTATCTTTAATAAAAGTTAAAAGTAGCTACTTGATGAAGAGGAGTGTAATTAAAACCTCATCCTTTGGGAAAATTAAACCGCGAGCAGTTTATAGAACTTAACTAGATTTCAAAATTTCCAAAACGCCAACTTTGTCGAAAACTCGTTGCCTTCAATAAGATACAGAAAAGTTTGACGCAATTAGTTTGCACAGCACTAGAAACAATGTTCGTTATCCTTGTAGTCGAATTATTTTTGTATTTAACACCTTTACCTTATTTACATAGGTATATTTTACTAGGTTAAGTTATATATGTTATAAATCTGAATATATCTAAAGTAAATAAATAGGTACAAATAAATATTGTGGGACTATGTTGACACAAATCGACTTAGCCCCAGAGTAAGCTCAAAAAAACTAGTGTTTTGATGTATTTTTAAGTGTGTAGTGTATTAAAGTAAAACATTCAAAGAAAATTCGAATGTTATCTGGTGCTAAATTATCGAGATTTTACTACAGCTACAAAATAAAAACCTACTATTGCTCACTTACAAGATAGAAATGGGCTAAAATCATAGCCATTATAATACAAATTACGAAATGTAGCTTCAAAAGGCTACTTAACATAATAACACCGTTCATTTTGATAATCATCCAAACCAATAAATTTCTGCAACCCCAATTATGTACAAGCAAACGCATTAAATATTCCCTATTTGGCACTAAAACTGCTCAATGAGCGAGCACAAGCTACACGAGCAAACTAGGGTTTGTGTTTGATTTTCTGCCAATTTCTGCCCGGGATGGCATTGTGGATGGCTGACGCATTTGCTGTGACAGATGTCAGCCGCTTAGCTTTGAGTATGTTGTGTAAATCGAGCCGTAGTTTGTTAGTTAAATATGTCAGTGTAGAACATTCTGAGATATAATATCTACCCGTCATAAACATGTTTAAACCGAACACAATATACCTAAATCCTTTGCGGAAAAACCGTCCCTCACGGTTTAGGTGAAGATCCTTATAAGTATCTTTGCAATACAGACATTGACCACGGCAAAGCTTTTGTTGCTGTATCTGTACGAAATGTATATTTTAACCTGTATAGCCCCCTTACGTATTCAATAAAATATATGGAATCATGCGAGGAACTTTAAAATGTCTCTTTCTTAGGTATGTATTTCTAATTCGCGTTTCATTTCCTCCTAATATCATGTCCGTTTATAGGTGAAGTATTGGTGGCGTTTATCTTAGGTGGTCACTTTTATGAAATAAAACTATGAAAACGGATTATATCGCGTATATTGAATTTATAATACATCCCGACGTGTCGATCGACGACGTGGCGTATATATATATATCTTTACTTGAAAAATAATTATAGTGTATAACTAGCCTTATGAACCGATTTTGCATGTACAACCAGCCTTAAAGTTTGTAGTCTATGATTGTTCATTATTTTAGTATGTGGGTATTTTTGCATTTTGTAATTTTTCCTCAGTCACCCGTTGACCACGAACGCTGTAAAGAGTTCGAAACGTCGGGATGTATTATAAATTCAATATACGCGATATAATCCGTTTTCATAGTTTTATTTCATGAGTAACTATCGCGGTAACCGAAGACAATATTATGGTCACTTTTAGTTTTTGAGGGTTCCGTACCCAAAGGGTAAAAACGGGACCCTATTATCACATGAACCGCTAGCTAGACAGTCGAAATTTTCACAGTTGATGTACCTATTTTTGTTGCCGCTAGAACAACAAATACTAAAAACAGATACTCACACTAGAACGGTCCGGTTTTGGGCCGAAGTGTCCTTCGTTATGATGATTATGATATTTATGATGGGTGATTGGTGAACACGCGATGTTTTGTATAGAAAACGAAGTTTCGTACGGCCTGGACCCGGAGCATTCTAGCGTGAGTCGTTATGAATGCTCGCTGATTTATGAGATGAACATAATATTTTTTGGCATCAGAGGCTTTCGGCAACAGTTAATTACCTTTTAATTCAACCCATGACCTGAACTTTTGGGCCCCAAGTAGGCAAACTTTGGAGCCTTTTCAAAGGATTTGTGCGGTAACTTCATCTCGAGACATTTCCTTAGGATAACTCATTAAAAACAAATTTCGGAAATCCTCGCGGCGTTGTATAGAACTTTGTTATTACCGTGGAAAGAAAGTATATTGTTTTGAAATAAGACCATGAAAATAAAGCCGAGTTTACTTTGCATGTTTATTTTATTTGTATCGTTAAGGTTTTCCGGTAACCCTGGGGAGTAATTTGTTCTTCGTTATAAGTTTGTAAGTGAAATATTTGATTAAAATCGATAGAAGTTTCTTTAGCTAACGTTTGAGTATCGGCTACAACAATAAATAGGTACCTACCTACTTGTATTCAGTTCAGTGTAAGTCAGTTTAATAAATGAATAAAACAAAATTGTGAGATATATTTGTTGTGGAAAAAGTTCAAAAGTCATTAAAACTTGTATAATATTATAATTTGAAATAGATGTCATATATCAAAGACAAAGTGACGAAGCCCTCCAGTGGTGAAGGCCGGATTCGAACCGGCGTCTTTAGCAATCGGGGCTAAAGCCTTGTACCAGTTGTTGTACCCCTAGGCCACACCGCCACGGCGGAACCGGTCCCAATTTCTCGACTATATGCCATCTTACTAAAGGCTTTTTTGACCAACTCTAAGGACAATCAGTACGTGCATGCACCTACCCCCTAGACGCCAGGGTTAGCCACGGCCACGCCACTGGTTTGGGACGCTATAGGGTGGCCTAGGGGTTCAAGGCGTTAGCCCGGATTGCTAAAGACGCCGGTTCGAATCCGGCCTTCACCACTGTAGAGCTTCGTCACTTTTTCTTTAATATATGACATCTATTTCAGTTTATAATTTATATACAGTTGTATGACTACTTAAAACAAACAAATCAAAATATTCAATAAAATAATTTGATTTGTTCCCAAATTTGTTGTACAATATTGTTCGAAATTCGTGCGTTAGACAAGCATAAAACGAAATTTAGAGTTTTATTTTTTGCGGGCTTTGATCTCGCCGCCTTTGAGACCCGATTGAGCGCAGCACTCTGTGTACATACGAAAAACGGTCTATTTCTCGAGAATTTCTACGGTTTTCATAAAAGAAAGCATTTTCTTTTTTGAAAACCGTTTAGTGTAGGTTTAGTGTATTTGGGATTACTGAAACTTTCTCGTCGCTTTCAATCAAATTGTGAAAGCCGCTTTATAAAGCTTAAGAAGGGAGGAGGAATTTTTCTATAATTTTATGTATACCCAGCTATTAACTATTTGCGATGTTTTTATTATTAACTGAAATAAATGTCATATACTAAGAAAAAATTACCAAGGCCTCCAGTGCCCCAGGCTGGAATCGAACCAGCGTTTTTTTTTTTCTTTTTTTTTTCTTGTTCTAATACTTCTAACAGTTTTTATTATTGTCAAAATTAGGAGCGAAAAACAGATTTCATACTTTTTAAATGCTCAACGTAGGGGCATAGGCTGTGGTTGATATACAACAAATTGTGTCAAAATATTTTCAATAATGTTAATATCCAGAGAGAAAAATGAGGACTAAGTTTGTATAAAAAAGCAATTTCGCACGGGTCCTCCACTTTCGTCTTAATGGAAATGTTTATTGGCAAGGGACTTGTAAAGCAAGTTTGTTTAACATCGAGTTGTTTGAGTTCTTAATTGCCTATAATATGAAATACTTAGATAAGAACTTAAGTGTATGTTTGTTACTATGTAATAGCAAGTATTTGAGTCAACTATACTCATGGATAGATTTAGAGGAACGCAAAACAAGTTTAATTACTGCATTACAGCACCTAAAGTAATTTCAATATTAGCATAGAGTAACTTATACTAGAGCGGTACTGTCATAGTAAATTTTGTAACCCCAGTAAATTCACTGCCATCTGTCGACACACTAAAACTAAAAATGAAGATTTATAAAAATACGATAAAATGTATTTAAATATGGATAAATGATTTTTTTTATTTGCATTAATTATTTTTATGATTTTGACCCATGTTCTTTCACTGATATGCGTAAAAATTGTTAAATAACAGACGAAACCGTCAACGCTATCTATACGACAGTAGGCCAAAGCTAGTAGCGGCCTCTGAACGAGAATCAAACTTTCTTGATTTTCGAGGCACGTTTTTTCCTTAGACTGTATCCATCTATTACGGAGTTATATCTATCTTTGATATTAGTAATTAAACTTCCAGGTAAGTACCATTATATATCGTCATCATCATCATCATATCAGCCAGAGGACGTCCACTGCTGGACATAGGTCTCCCCCAAAGAGTGCCACAATGACCGGTCTTCCGCCACCCCCATCCAGCGGACTCCCGCGACCTTTACCAGGTCATCAGTCCACCTTGTGGGGGTCTACCCACGCTGCGCCTTCCGGTAGTTTTTCTAAATTATTTCAACGGGAGTGTAATTCAGATTTAACAATTTGTTATGGTTTTGGACTGGTTATGATATGACCTTAAAGATCGCTCACGCTGATTGTGAGAGACGTGCTCCATTCGTCAAGGTCGTATCACAACCAGTTAAGACCTCCGGGTTTCTGCATGTTTACTAAATATAATTCCGTCATTACTTCGCTTTGTAATTCATTATTTGCAAAAAGGAAATAACTACCATTCCATCGATGGAGAAATCATATTATTCAGCGGTTGGTAATTTCCACTTCTGTTAAAATGAAGGTCTAATTTAATTTATGAATGCATGGTTTGTTTTCGAATGTTTTAATATCATTGCTGACATTTACATGATATGATTTATTTATGCCGGCAACTAGGTCTGTACAGTTAGTTATATTATTAACTAAGCACCTTTGCATACAAACTTCTATGCAGAGAGGGGGGGGGGGGTGCCTTTTCTCTGCAGCTGACTGTACATACTAAAATATAGTTTCGGCCGGAATCGAACCTTCAGCCGAAACATGATTTAGATGCCGAAATTTCTGTAGGATACTACCGAAGTTTCGGCAGTTTTTTGGCCGAAACGAAGCTTCAGCTGAAACATGAGTTTGATGCCGAAACTTGCCGAAACCGCAACCGAGACCGAAACCTCACTCACACACTAATAATGGCTAAAAGATCTTTTTGGCAGTAGGGGAGACCGAGGTAGGTTAACACAAAGATAAGTTGACACAGCGTCCATATCTCGCAAACTATAGACGCTAGAAGTATGACTCCCAAGAAAGAAATGCTTCATTTTCCATAACTTCAAATTACATGGTTTAGTCCTCAGACGAGTAGTTGAGGTATTGCAGCGATTATTAGAGCTAAAATATTGCTAAAAGTAAGTTTCTCGACATTCATTCATATTTTTCAGTTTTATTTTAATTAGCGCTTTGATTACCAATTGAAAGCTCATTGACAAATACGTGTGTTTCATAATTTTACCGGTAAAATGTTTTACAAACACTAGTTTGATATTTACTGCTTAAATTTATAAATTATAGATGTGTGTCAACTGTACCTGTTTTAAGTTACCCCTGTATTAGGAGAGTTGAAACTTATTTTAACTTACTTTAACAACCATTTTGTCGTTAAAGGGGAATAAATTACTACAATGAATTGAAATCGTATCCTAAGCAATTATAGACCGTAATACGATTATCGGATCCAACTACGTCTCAAGAGTACGGCCGCTCAAAGGTTCCTAATAAGGCCGTTCCACTGAATAAATGAAGATTATCCCTTTCCCCGGGCTCGAGTAAGTAGACGAGGCGATCAATTCAATTAAGTTTATTATTAATCCTGCATTCGTAAAGTTCGTTGGTAAATAGGACCAACCTGCATCCTCAGTAATTAATCATGTCATGCCCGGGGACTACGAAAAATTTACTATTTATCACTTGGTCCATAACATATATACCAACCACCTTCGTAAAATGGACTGTGCAAAATCTTTATCAGCTTTGCAGTTGCTAGGTGCTTGCTCTTAGCATTCTTTATTTGCTCATTATAAATCAGTTGTAAGTAAAATTCAGCAGAAAATAGGAAACAACGGATTACACTTCGGCGCTGTGCCTTCTTGTCAAAAGTGATCTATCTAATCTTTCTCTTCTATTGGAACATCTAGCGTCTTTGTGTCCCCTGAATCCAATATACATATGTAAAGTATTTACGAGTGACATTAATGTATTTGACGTGCCAATATTTCACCCCTATATCCCGGTAAAAGCCACATCAGAAAATACTGTAAGGCACTAGTGATTGAACGTAATAATATTACGCATTTCTTCACGCGACACGAAGCGATCCGTATGAGAATTGACACAGAATAAATAATAGTACTTGGTACAGAAGGTTCACTCTCTCTCTCTAACAAAACGCGTCTATTACGACAGATATGATCGCTAGGTGGCGCAAGCGCGAGCAGGTGTCCGTTCCGTAGCGGTGCGCGGCAACTACTATGGCTAGACACCAAAATTGGTGTGGGCCGCATGTACTTGTAGCGACGCGACGAAATCGCGGAGTGAGCCACGCCTGGTATTGAGAAGAATACAGTTACCATTATTTTACTTAAAAGTGGGCGTAAAGCCAGAAAATTAGAAGCAAACAAAACATATGGCACGCCGCGCGAAACTTGCGTCGAAAAATATTGCGGTCGTGCGGGTTTTTAATTTTTATCTCAATTACCCTTTATTTTATATTATAGTCTTTGTTTGTAGATATGTACATCATTATCACTACACCTGATAAAACAAAGTCCCTCGCCCGCGTCTGTATGTCTGTATGTTCGCGATAATTGAAAAAACTACTGAACAGATTTCTATGCGGTTTTCACCTATCAATAAATAGAGTGATTTTTAGGAAGGTTAAGGTGTATAATTTGTTAACCCGTGCCACGCCGGGGCTGGTCGGTAGTAATAATATAATACCAGGGAGTATTTTACAGGTAACGAACATCATATATCTTGGCACATCTCTACGTTTGAGCTGCATTCTATAGTCGCGCGGTTTATTTGAAATGTTTCTTTTTGACTAGGTACACCTCAATGACCTGTGAGGAAATGAGAGCGCGGCTCGCGACTGAAAGACTCACGTTACCGAGCTATTAAGACTTCAGTGTCATGTTAACGAAAAACGTGTAATTACCTTGGATCCTCTCGTCATTCCTCGCTTAGTAGCAGTTTGATTAACGATCCGAATTAATTTCTTCCAAAAACTGTAACGAGGCCAAGAAATGGTCGGAGGGAGCGGAAATATCGTCATCTCTATAATACTTGTTATGAATGCTAGTAATTAAGATAGCCGGCCGCAAAATAAGGAAGATGTAATAAGAATATTGTAATATAAATGCTAATATTTTGTCCCTTTTATTATCGTGGGACGTACCACATTACAATTTATAAATTGTATATACAGATGTCAATAACAATGAACATATTAACGATGATCAGCTCTGGCTAACGTGGGCATCTAGCTAACGCGTTAATACTGTAATAGCTACCTCATTATTTTGTGAAACTATTAGGTTACTAATAGAGCTTAAGGTTTCATTGATAAACAATTTTTTATGCAATTATTAATAAATATTAACACAGATAATTTATGTCGGTATGTTTTTGTTGGATAGGTACATAACGTTCACTGCCGCATTACTGCAATGATTAAGACTTTCAATCCGTTATTTTATCAAGGAAATTGACAGATACAGAAGCGGCAGTAACGCCGCAATTTCGCAACAGTAATACAGTTGCAGTTTCTATCCAAATGTCACCTTAATTGGAACCGCGGTACTTAGGCTGTCGTGTGTACTGCGAGGTGTGTAAATGTGCGAGGACAGCTAATCGTGCGAGGTAATCCAGGATTTAATCGTGTGCTGTTTTGCAAATAATTATGCCGATCAAATCCCCTCTTCGTCTCTCATCCTCCCTTCTCACTCGCGTCTGATTGATGACGCCGGAGATTGCATGCAAGGATTACATCCCAGGATGTACGGGTTATTTACTTGAGGAGATTAGATCTCAATACAATGGGAAAGACTTAAACTCTCGTCTGTGTATGATGAAGATCCTGACCAAATTTTAGTCATCATTTTTTTACGCCTAAGGCACGACCAAGGTTTGAACCTATGACTTCAGAACGCCACACACATAGAGTTAGACCAAGAAAAGTCTGCAGATATTTTGACAGCACACGCAGTGCCAGTGTTATTTATACGTCATAATTTCATAGAAGTTTGACGTTTCAAATAACACCTGCTCGGCGTCTGAATTAATTTAGATGTCGCATTGCTAAATATGCAAGTACTAACTAATTAAATAATAAGTTATATGATTATATTTAAATTCACCAGTCTGTGGTACTGGTTTGAAAAATTAAAGTACGACGAACAGGATAGTACAGTTTTACTAATAAAATACAAACGGCTGATACAATTCAGCTTATCATTCGAATAAAAAACGCAAAGGTTAACGGAAAAGTAACCCTGCGAAAAGTTCATTTATTCAAAAGGCAGTCGTCGCAAACATTCTGGTCAGTACTCAAGGAAAAGTTCGCAGCATATTCAAATCACGCGAACGATACGTACGAGCCCTCCGGCTCACACTTTGAAGTAAGTATACCTACTGCGGCTTCGTCAGTTATATCGGTGTAGCCAAGACAGTGTAAAAAGGCAGTAAAAATGCAGGAAACTCATATAGTTAAGACCTTACTTATCATGGTTTATATTTGTATTCAAGCCGTGGACCGAAGCGTGTCACGTCTCAACGCCAGAGGTTATTTGCATCCCACCTCCACATTTACGTGGCATTAACTGTCATATTTTTCAGTAGAATTATTTGAGACTATTTCCCTGTACGGATATAACGGATGTATTTGTCTTCGATAGCGTGATAAAGACAGTGGCTGTCTCTGTCAATCGTTCGACACTTGTTGTCACGTGGATAAAGCCATCCATCATTTGCCTGCTGTGACGGAAATATGGCAAAAAAGCTGTAGGCCTAGTGAATAATTGTGTCGTTTTCAAGCAAAAGATACCACATTGTCGCTTGCCATAAGGACGCTCTGACAGGTTTTTCGTATAAGGTACAAGCAATTTTATTGGTAAGCGACAATGTGGTACCTTTTGATTGAAAAAGTCACAATTATCCAATAGCCGAATCAGGGATCGAATACCGTATACTGTTCATACAAATTAACCGTTATTCAATTTCGGTATCTTGGTTGTTTATGTATATTTTTCCATTTCATTTAGGTGATCTGATAACTCATTGTCCTTACTTACATAAATACCATTCTACAATATCAAATAAATATTTCGAATGCTACGTGATATTTTGATTTTAAGTTATACCGGTAACGATCCCTGAGCCGAATAGCCGACAGCCATAACAATGCATAAGGCCAAGCTGAAATTGAGACTTTGAGACGCTTCGCTCGCTCATTTAGTTAGTAGAGTCCCCGGCAAACTCTGCTGAATTTCACCTTCCCATACAAACGTAGTTTCATTCTCATTTTAAAACTACGTGTTGGATTATAATGAAACTTTGCACATACAGTGACATGAGGTATATCTAGGTCTGTAATTAGATTATATAGCTCCAGTTTATAAAACAAAAGAAATAGAGCAAAGACAAGTTTTGTACGAAAAACTCAAATTCGCTGTATTTTTTTTTTACTATAGTATCTGAAGCTACATAAACTAATTACAGACATAGATATACCTTATCCTATTGTAAGTACAAAGTTTAAGGGCAAACTAACTACTTGTTTTAAAATGAGAGCGGAGCGTAACTACGTTTGTATGGAGAACCGAGCTTAATATTGTCTTCGGTTACCGCGATAGTTACTCATGAAATAAAACTATGAAAACGGATTATATCGCGTATATTGAATTTATAATACATCCCGACGTTTCGAACTCTTTACAGCGTTCGTGGTCAACGGGTGACTGAGGAAAAATTACAAAATGCAAAAATACCCACATACTAAAATAATGAACAATCATAGACTACAAACTTTAAGGCTGGTTGTACATGCAAAATCGGTTCATAAGGCTAGTTATACACTATAATTATTTTTCAAGTAAAGATATATATATATACGCGATAAAAAACTATGCCGGCTCCAACCCTACACCACGGACCCGAGAAGATTTAATTCCCTCCTAAATTGTAGGAGGGTATCCCAATATGGGACCGGCAACAAACTCGGCGGGACACATCTTTTATGGATTTTTATGGAGGACTTCGAGGAGAGGGCACTCTCATTGGCTCCTGTGCGACCGAAGATATTTAAAAGATACGTAGATGACACTTTTACTATACTTCCAAAAAGTAGTGTTTCAACTTTCTTGGATCACCTAAATTCCATCCATAGCAAAATAAAATTTACTATGGAGTTGGAAAAAGACTGTTCTCTCCCCTTCTTAGATGTATTGATAAAAAGAAATCCTGATAACACCCTAGGTCGCACTGTGTATAGGAAACCTACTCATACTGATAGGTACTTAAATGGCAAATCGCATCACCATCCCAGTCAACTTGTTACAGTAGGCAAATCTTTGTTTCAGAGAGCCCAGAGGATATGTGATGACCAGCATCTGGCCGCGGAGCTCCAGCATGCCAGGCGCGCGCTCCAGGCAAACGAGCTCAGGATACCGCGGGTCAACCAGAGGTCCCACATTAAGATCCCCACAGTTGAGCGCAGGCCTGCCATTCTGCCTTTTGTCAGGGGGGTCACGGACAGGATCAGCCACATCTTGAAGCGTGCTTCTATAAAAACATATTTCAAGCCAATGAAGAAGATGTCACAATTCCTGAGGCCTGTAAAATGCAATACCCCTCTACAGACTGCAGGAGTGTACAGGCTGGACTGTGAGTGTGGCCTATCATATGTCGGGCAGACGAAACGGAGCATTTCCACTCGGGTGAAGGAACACATAGCTGATGTCAAGCACCGTCGACCTAGGTCTGCTGTCTGTGAGCATGTCATGGATAAAGCCAATCACTCAATCAAGTTTGATAAGCCTCTGGTTCTTGCCAAGGAGAAGCGTTACATACCCAGAATGCTGCGCGAGGCCATTGAGATTAAGAAATATCCAAACTTTAATAGGGAAGATGGCTTTTCTCTACCACCAGCTTGGGATCCTGTAGTCCACCTGATAAAGGAGCAAGCGAGACATAGACTGTGAGACCGTAGTGTTGGATGATGCTGGACATTCTGATGTTTTGAAAAGATGTGTCCCGCCGAGTTTGTTGCCGGTCCCATATTGGGATACCCTCCTACAATTTAGGAGGGAATTAAATCTTCTCGGGTCCGTGGTGTAGGGTTGGAGCCGGCATAGTTTTTTATCGCGTATATATATATATCTTTACTTGAAAAATAATTATAGTGTATAACTAGCCTTATGAACCGATTTTGCATGTACAACCAGCCTTAAAGTTTGTAGTCTATGATTGTTCATTATTTTAGTATGTGGGTATTTTTGCATTTTGTAATTTTTCCTCAGTCACCCGTTGACCACGAACGCTGTAAAGAGTTCGAAACGTCGGGATGTATTATAAATTCAATATACGCGATATAATCCGTTTTCATAGTTTTATTTCAACCGAGCTTAAACTAAAACAGTCGACTCATAGAGTAACTTATACTAGAGCGGTACTGTCATAGTAAATTTTGTAACCCCAGTAAATTCACTGCCATCTGTCGACACACTTTAAAACGAAAAATTAAGATTTATAAAAATACGATAGAATGTATTTAAATATGGATAAATGATTTTTTTTATTTGCATTAATTATTTTTATGATTTTGACCCATGTTCTTTCACTGATATGCGTTAAAATTGTTAAATAACAAAGGAAACCGTCAACACCATCTATACGACTGTAGGCCAAAACTAGTAGCGCCCTCTGAACGAGAATCAAATTTTCTTGATTTTCGAGGCACGTTTTTTCCTTAGACTGTATCCATCTATTACGGAGTTATATCTATCTTTGGTCGAATGATCTCTTTCGTGCTCGAACGAAAGCCTATCTATTGCCGACAGTAAAGAAAATCGGTAGAAAACAATGTCTAGTCCTATTAGCAAAATTTTACAAAAGACAAATTGGCCCTCTACTTTAATTAAATGTCGTCTGAATCTTAACTCGCCCAATCCTTATTGCGAAAAGGAAAAACCTTGTATAGTTTCACGCCAATAGATAATAATGTCTGACAATAATTCGGAAACCGTTCGGCGATTGCAATAAAACTGCCAAACCTGGGGAGGCTATTCGAAAACTAGTAAATTTCACCGGGACTCGGAATTTATTTGATAAACGACCTAGATTAAGGATGTGGAGACCCGTTCAACACTTTTTAGCGGTCAGCAGTAGGTGACTTCAAAATACGATACACTAGTGCATTGGTTTGAACCATGCGAGCGATTATCTATGTAGGTACGTAGGTCCACTTCAGAATTGAGCCTGGGGCCATTATCGAACAAAAACAGTTGGGCTGTATCAGATGCAGCCGCAATTAAGAACGTGAAACCACTTTCGTACGAGCTAAAGGGATGCCTATCGCGAAAAACGAAAATCTAAATTCCGTTTTCTGCCTCTCTATCGCACGAATATGCTAGAATTATAGAGGCAGATAACGAAATTTCGATTTTCCGGGTAGACTCTCAGATCTCGGCTCTCTTCTATTAGAAAACACGCACCAGGTAAGCTCCTATTTCAATTCAATTCAATTCGTTTATTAATTTGTAAGACAACAGTGATCTCATTTTGTTAGTAGTGTATATAAAATAAGACTTAAAAACTATGTTAAAACTGAAAAGTTATGTTAGACAACTAAATTAATTAAAGTTAATATTATCGGGCAACATACATGGGCAGCAATCATCTCCAGAACGCCGTTTGTGCTGTCCCTGGTTCTACGCAGCAATGAGGCCGCTTTCTTGCGTGCAAGCCACCATTCGCATTCAGACTGCACCAGCGTTACTGCAATATTGCGGCGCTACATTACTGCCGACTGCATTGCTGCCACAAATGTCGAAATTCCGGGCAGCTAAATTAATTTGATATCTGCGGCAACTAACTCGCGCCGAAGTGCTAAGATAAATAAAATTGTGCAAACCTCGGGGCCGCTGGTGTAATCATTGTAAATACACGGCAGTACTAGCAACGGTCGTTGTTGCCGCCGATGTATAGTCTGTCAGTAATAATGAGTGACGGTTGCCGCCGTATTACTGCCGTGATTATGACGTTCATTCCGTCACTCATTTTATCATGAAGGAAATTGGCGACAACAATACGCCACAAAAACTTGACATCCGAACGTCACCATTAAATTTGCATTTCAAATTCACCTCCTACTTTTGACTTTTACTTTGCCATGAATTTGACTATCCAAGATCGTACTAACTAGCGCCCAGTAGTCTTTGTGCTACCGGAATATATTACCAATTCCAATACGGTGATAGAATTACGTCTGCAGCTGGTCCATAACCTAGTATTTACTAGTGCTCGTTGCAAAGTCGATGAATTTAGTTCTCTTAATACACGATGGCTTTAAAAATAACTGCATTCCCGTTGCCAGGGAGGTTTTGGGATTATACTGAGCAACTTTTACTATGGGACCAACCCCAAAATCGCGAGAAAAAATGTGGCTGTTTCATACCCACATTTTCGCTGGTCCAATTTTATCTTTGTAAAAGTTGCTCAGTATAATCCCAAAACCTCCCTGGCAACGGGAATGTGCTTATTTTATAGCCAGCCTGTATAGTCATCATCATCATCATGTCAGCCGATAGACGTCCACTGCTGGACATAGGCCTCTCCCAAGGCTCGCCACTCCGACCGATCCTGTGCCGCTCGCAACCACCGAATTCCCGCGACCTTCACCAGCCTGTATAGTATTGAAGCTTTAATCAATGTTTAATGTTAAGATGAAACTCATCTGGCAACATAATTATATTGTAAATTTTGTATTCATTGCGATTGTAGAGTTGAATTTTTACTGTGATTTAAACCCAAATGTGACAACGGGAATAATAGTAGCAAATCAGTTTAAGGAATCTATTATATTCTTAATCAATAATTCAAAGCCCCTATGTCTAATCACATGATACTCATATGCGTATGGAGACATTAATCTAAAACTTGAATCTGCTTAGTAAATTAAATAAAAATTCCACCGAGTGCGTTTGTAAATGCTCTGAGGCGAACGAAAATATTTGTTGAGGCGATTGAGACGTCCTTGTTAATTAAGCACTGCCAAAGAGCGAGTAACGTTCAGAGAAGCGAATAAACTCGCTAAAGACTTTGAAAAGCGACCAGAGTCAAATTTTGTTAACAAATTGTAAATTACTTAAGTATTCCAATGATTTGAGGCAAGGTTTGGAAAAGGCAAATATTAAGTTTTGGCGATGTGGCCGGATAAGTAAACTCGAGACTTGAAACAGATTTAATAGGTATTTTGATTAATGATATCAAGGCAAGTAATTGATACAAATGAGTTCTTAAACTTTTGGTTTTCTCAACAAAATATCTATACATTTATAAAACAAAAGTCCCCCGCCGTGTCCGTCTGTCTGTATGTTCGCGATAAACTCAAAAACTATGGAACGAATTTTCATGCGGTTTTCACCTATCAACAGAGTGATTGTTGAGGAAGGTTCAACTATGTCTGATAAGTAATTTGTTAGTTTACCCGTGCGAAGCCGAGGCGGGTCGCTATAGTTTCTAATATTTTACAAGCTTTTTATTAACTTGCAATATACTTATGTATCTAAGTATGTATGTAACTATGTTTGTACGGGTCAAATCTTGCAAATCAAATTTGACTCACAACCCGACTTCCAATGAAGCTGAAAATTTGCATACATAAGTCGAGTGACAATGCAATATTATGGTACCATCGAGCTGATTTGATGATGGAGACACGAGGTGGCCATAGGAACTCTGTGATAAAACAACGCAACCTAATGTGTTTGGGGTTTTTAGAATTGTCTCGATGAGTATAAGTTGTCTGTGGAAAGAAAAGTACCGTCAGCGATAAAAGCTTGTACCAAAAATGAATTGTTTGCCAATACCTTATTATATACCTACTTACTACAAGGCACTAATTTATTAGACAGAAATTGCCACAGTTTATATACTTAGTTTTATTTATATCAAAATTATTAGTTAAAATGTGAAACCGTTAACACGCCTCTTCAATACGAAGCTTTCTACAAAGATGACAAGCAACAGCGAGTGTTGAATATTTATGCGTTCGTATGAATGTAAAATCGATTCCCCTCGATTATTCACCAGTCCACCTCATTACTGCAGGGATTAGCTAATACACAATTAATTCGCTTTGAACCCAAGCTCAATATGTATTCGCAAGGATTCGTTTGTACATGGAAATAAATTTCCTGGGTTAACTATCTTATTCGTTCGTGTTTGTCGATTTGAGTTTTTGAATCGTAGAATGCTTTTATGAATATTTATGACAAATAACATTCGGAGTACGTACGCATTATTAGGTTTATCAGAAAAATATTAGTTTAAACGTGTATTTTTATTACTGAAAAAGCAATTCAGAAGGCCGAGCACATGATTGACCCGACAGTATCTCGCCGCTAGATAGACTACCCATCTTTTACTAACTGTATGAATTAAAGGGGGACGGTAATCTATGTCTCGGCGAGATACTCTCGCGCCAATCATGTGCTAGCCCGGCAAAAGTATTTCCTACTTTGAAAACTTAAAGACTGCAATAGTAAAAGAGACATTAGAGTGTCAATTGCACCTGCATTATACTTAACTGTTGTCTGTCAATGGGGTTGGCAACTGTCAAAGGTTTGCATAGATAGCGCCATCGTAGCTTGCCCCTTTTTCTATGAGATTGGACTTAAAGGCCATAAAATTCCTATAAAAAAATACACAGTTCTAGGGACTGACAGGGCAAGCTATGCTGGCTATATAAATTATTAATTGAATGTATCCTGAAGAAATACTATGGACATGTTTTTTACTTTCCTCGTATTCGAAATGAAAAGTACCTACCTAGTGTTAACTCAGGTGAAAAGCACCATTTCAGTCTCGGACTATTGGCGCTTTCACTGCGTTCGAGCGCCAAACTATCTCGACAGAAATGGTTGCCTTTCATCCCTTGGTTAATTAACCATCTACCATTTTTATGGGGAAAACTGTCCACGATATTTTTTAGTTTAAAAGGAACAAATGTCCATCAATCAATACAATCGTTCGTTGCACAAGAAAATTATTCATGTCCATTCAGTCGTATTTTAAAGCAGTTGGAATAGTGCGCCAGTGAAATAATCGCCATAGTATAGCACAATCGCTGGCTGGAAGGGTGCCAAGCCATCGGCGACGTATGACCTATGCTAGGACGTGGTTTCCTAAGTGTTTCGTTTCGATAGAATTAACAATTTCCCTTTGGTACCTATTGACAGTCGCGGTCCGCGGAGCAACGCTTGTCGATAACCGTTCCAGATATACTTACATAACTCGTATAGGGGCTTGGCGGAAAACTCGTTCAGATTAGTTTTTGTCTATGGTAGATGGGCAGCCGGATTAAGTCGTGCGTGATATGCGATTTGTAGCCAGTGATACGCCAGTGTACGGATTTAGATTGGCGTGGGGTAATTACCGTTACGAGCAATTAATTAGGCTAATTACTGCTTTACTGGAAATAAAAAATCAGTGTTGATGATGCCCAGATAATTGACATTTCGTGCAGCGATACTGTAGGTACAACAACGCTGCAGGAGTAACGCTGGTGCAATCTGAATCCGAATGTTACCTTTAAAACTACCCTTTTCAACCATGAACCAACCTATCTCAATTGTTTTTAATATCCATTTAATTTGTACTCATACTCATACTCACAACTGTACAAAGAAAGTAATTTTAGGAAGGCAATATATATCTTAGTCTTAAGTTTATAAAAAGAGTCCTAATTTCCGCATGCTAGTGGACTTTATGTCATTCCTCTGACATGCTCTGACGGAGGTACAGGATTTATACAATTTTTTCATTTACCCTTGTCACGGGCACATTGTCCGCAAAATACATGAGGAGTAAATAGACAATACACTGGCAGCGAGCCAATCGTCTCACATCGTAAAGAAATGGACAACTTTCTCCGACAACTCCGCAGGCAAAAGGCAAAGTTCCATGAGCTTGTTAAATCAACCAAACAAATGTCGAATTTCTTGAAGAAAAAACTAATCGAGATAAGTCACTGTTATAAAGGTATGCTGTAGGTTTTTAAAACTATTCACTTAGATTATAAAGAACTGAATTCAACTTTTGCAGTTAACTTTGTTGTGTCAGTCTCGCAATGTCACAGGTGTTTTGCACTCGAGATTTTATTACAACTTTTTTAAACGAAAATGGATACTCCTCCTAAGTATAAGTGTGAGTATAATTTGGTTTGGTTCAGTTTGGTTCAGTTTGGTTCAGTTTCGTTAGTAATTTTTAGTCGTATAAATAAGTACATAAAATATAGTAATAATATAATATGTTAGTACTTAGCAGTCGTCTTATGTCACCGCCTCAATTCGGGCAGGCTGAAAACCAGCGCTGAAACCGCGCAGTAAAGGCGGGGCTTCCAGCACATTAGCTAAGACTGTCCTATTGTCACGTAGATATGTAATCTGAACTTTATTATACATAAATTGTCTAGATTAAGTATAGCATAAGTGTGTAAAAATAATTTGAAAAAAAAAACCCTTGTTGTGGCAATAAATAATTTATCTATCTGTCTATCTATCTAAGCTAAATTCAGCGTAAATTATACACCATTTTTAACGCGGTGTGGTTCACGCTGTTAAAATCTTTCGAATTCCTCGCGGGTACCGTGTATATTCCGACATTGGGAGTTGCACATTGGTTGGGGGGTTGGGCATTGCGGGGTTGCAAACTGTATCGCAGCCATAATTGTGTTTTTAGTTTTTTTTTATAATTATATGTATGCTAGTTTTAAGGTATTTATCTATGGGCCAATAGTTGCCTGAAAATAAAGAATTTCATTTCCTTTCATTGGACCGCATGCAACATACAGTCTATAATTTACTCTTCGAAGGCCGCAAAAATATGTGACACGCTCTCATGACTACAAATAAATAAGATAGTGTCCGATATTTTTGCGGCCTTCGTTGTGTAACAGGTGACTGTACTAAAGTAAAATAAAACTACCAATACGCGAATAATTTGACCTGAAAATAAATCGCTTTACAGCCTGATACGCTATCAGAAATTTCCAAAATGTATTCCAATTAAGATAATTGCACGAATCATACGATCATTTCCACAATCGCGCTAAATAAATACGATTTAACATTTGATATCAGTGTTTCACAAAAAAATACAATAAGTATATAACCACTGCAAAATCATGGCTATCTACTTATTCATGTACTTAAAATAAACACAATAGTACATTAAATAAAACTATGAAAACGGATTATATCGCGTATATTGAATTTATAATTCATCCCGACGTTTCGAACTCTTTACAGCGTTCGTGGTCAACGGGTGACGGGTGTCAGTCACCCGTTGACCACGAACGCTGTAAAGAGTTCGAAACGTCGGGATGAATTATAAATTCAATATACGCGATATAATCCGTTTTCATAGTTTTATTTCATGAGTAACTATCGCGGTAACCGAAGACAATATTACAATAGTACATTGTTGCCGAGGGATGGAAAGAAAGGCATTTTCTGACAAGGTCCGCGCTGCCGCTGCCGATTTTGTTTCTGATTTTTGGTTCTAATCTGATGATGGAATCCATGAGGAATTGAGGGAAGTCCTCAATTTTTAAAATCACGTGTATAGGGATTTCGGTGTTTTCTAAAATAACTCAAGCATTTCCTTCCGAAAACCACCAATTTGATGTAGTGCAACTGTAGCCTTACCACGAGTTTCACACCACTCCAACGTACATACTTATATAGCCGCATCCTTATCGAATTGCACCAAAATAACTATGAATCTATGGTTAAAAATTTGGCTTGTCACCGACTTCAATCCCTTTTTTTTAAGTTTTTTAAGTGATGATCTTGAATGATAAATATTTAATAACATTCATTTCGAATCGATTTGATTTTGTTTGATATTTTACGGTTAGTATTTTCCTTGTGTTGGTGTGGTGAAAAATTTTGTGTTTCACTCGGTGGCAAAATTTGTTTAATCCTCGTGCCTTGAAACCTTCGCAACGCTCAGGATACCATTTTTGGGCTCAGGATTCCATTTTTGGAACCACTCGTTACGCTCGTGCTTCAATTTTGGCATCTTTCGCTTGCTTGGGTATTAATACAAGCACGAGAGGTTAAACAACAACTTTGTCCCCTTGTAAAACAAATATTTAACTATTTCCTGCATGTAGCCCATTGTTTCATATTGCACGAGAGTAGCTCCACTCAGAACTAGACTAGAATTGCGGACAGAGCCAAGATAAATTATTGTATATGAGTTCCGTTACTAGTGCTTGAGAAGAATAAAATTTTAGTCGCAATATCGGCCCCTCGGTTGTAACTACGTTAAATATTTTTCAACACACTTGCTCAAAACGACGTTTTTATTCCACCGATTTTTGGCTCATAATCCTAGATATTAAACACGCGTGCTCTTTCAGTGTATTATTCCACTCGTGCTTTTTCATTATATTATCCGACTGAGTTAAGAAGCTAACTGATTGCTAATAATATGCATGGAAAGGGAGCCTTCTTTAATTGGTCGGACTGGCGGGCACGGGCGCGCCCGACCGCCTGCGCGGCGCGCGGCCCGGCCGGCCTGCCCGCCGCACCGCCCGCGGCCGGGGCGAGCGAGGGCTGGCTGGCAGTACGAGTATGACAGATGAAACACACAATACTAACTGTAAAAACTATTCAAATTTGATTAATATGAAAGTTTCTTTTTTTCTCGCAAGTGTGTTGAAAAACGTCGTATGAAACGCGTGTGCATTGGTCATTACACACATCGGCTTTCTTATTGCGCGCTCGCTTACAGCTCGCGCGCACAATATCGCCTCGTGTGTAATGACCAACTTAGCACACTTGTATCATAATGTACTATTGCATCACACTTGCTCGAAAAAAAATCTTATTTCATGCAGGTGTACTGAAGGGCTATATTGTTCCCGGGGGAGTTATGGATTGTAAAACAAAAACGATAACTCCCTAGGTAGTTAGGTAGTTACTTATTCTATTTAATTATGTCATAGGTAAACTTTACTTAAAGTCAAGGTATAAGGGAGTTTTACTGACGTTTATAATTTAATATTTTTATTTATGTTTAAAAATATTTAATTTGATTAATTTAATAGCCGTTTAAAATATTTTTACACAATTCAATCGTGGCTAAATGCCGAAGGTCTAAGCCTTTGATGCCTAACCTGTCAAGAAATGACAATATGGCGGACGAATGTTTGAAATGTCACCATAATAATTATTATTTCGCTTAAAATTGAGTTCTTTCTTCGCAAGTGTGATGAAAAATATTGTGTGTAATTTTGGGGGTAAGAATGCCTGCGGCTGTCGTGAATTATAGACCTCTTTTACAACGTCTCGCTTACAATGTACTATTTATTTCACAGTAAATATATGGTGCTACTTTACTGCACTAGTGCGATAATTAGCACATTACGGGATTATGTCGAAAATTTAAAGGGCCATATGTACTGTAAAACGTTGCGAAACGAACATGTGCGAATAGGTAATTTGCAACTCGTGTCGGTTTAAAACACTCTTTCGGTTGTGTTTTAACTTATCGCCACTCTTTGAGAATTTCCTATTTTTCGCACTTGTATCGTAATTATACTATTGATCTTTATTTATTTTTGAAGATCGCTCATGCGGATTGGTGCATCCCAGGTAGCATTTATACGTCATTATTTCGTCAGCGACGTCATTATTACGTCATTAGGACGTCGCTGACGTCACTTTGCTACCTGGGATGTGAAATGAAGTGAAAATCGTGCGTGAAATGCGCGCCAATCACCAAGATGATCGTTAAGGTCGTGTCAAAACCAGTTCAAACACAAAACAATTTGTTAAATATGAATCAGCCTTGAGATGAAGTGCTCGGGTTATCCTTTATGCGAGTGTTTTCTGACCAAAGCGAGCTAGTATCGGAGTCCTCGCGTGCCGTCGGTGGCGCGGTTGACAGGATATATCCGGATGATCCATTGTTCACCTCATTGCGGATTCTACGCCTTTATTCGGCTCTTGCTTTCCCGGGAAATGAGGTAAATGTAAATAGCAGAAAACGATCCACAACTCTGTTAAATTAGGATAGACAAGTTTAAAATATGTTTAAGAACATTGTTTGTAGAATACCTAACACTAAAAGGTTAATGGATGTCCATCGATGCGTGCTTACAATGTCAGTTTCGTGAGATGCACATGTTCGAATAGTTAAACATGTCCGAATTGTTCGATTTGGACGGGAGATTGTTCGAAAGAACATAGTCAGTCTAACGTTTTACATTTTTTTATGATACGAGGCAAACGAGCAGACGTGCGAGCGCGTGATGGTAAGCCATTACCGTCACCCATTGACACCTGCAAAAATAAAGGGGTCACAAATGCGTTGCCGGCATTTAAGATGGGAGTACGCTCTCTTCACTCCACAGAATGGAGGAAATAAAACATAAAATAAACCTACAAATACCTTACAGAATCGAGTGTGCTCTGAAATTATCACGAATAACGTGGGAAACTCTTATTGTGTAGAAGCATCACTCTTACTGGAGATAAGTGTGATTATTGTTTCGTCCAAGAAACACTACGGGCAAGATTTCACGTTCCACTGATAGCCTTGAGCCCGGATCAGACGGGCATCAAGTATAATGTCGTCATATTCTTTGCGAAACTAAAAAGGAATTTGATAGAAAGCTTAAGTTCTATGGAAGTCTAGAACACTTCCAGTTAAATGGATGGAGACGCTTGTGCGAGCAATGGCCGTTATCGATTGAATTTTAGAATATTATTGCATGGTTGGATTACGATTTACCTACTAACGGTTTACACCAGAGGTGTCCAAACTTTTAAAGATGACTCACGGCAGAGAGGTCCGCGTTCGGGCCCAGGCGTTCGGCACTACGTTTTCTATGACGGGTAAGTGTCGGACGCCTCGCCCCGGACCCGGACCGTTCTAGCGTGAGTCATCCTTTATTAGGTTTGGAATTGATTTCAGGTAAAATATGTGATATTACAGGCCAGCTACACAAAAAACCTACATCCAGCTGACTCAGCCTTTGCTTGTTCCTGATGCTTCTTGTTGTTGATGCTTGGTTTGTTTTTTCACTGTAAAATGAAACGGATTGAAAGGCTCCGTCCATTTGCGACATGTAGGTAAAGTCGACATTAATGTCAGTATTCAGGGTTCCCTTGGGACCACAGGTACAGGGAAAGGGCCGGGCCGGCGGCTATTACAACAGTCCGCGTATTGAGAAAATGAAAAACACGAGCGTGAAACGTTATAACGGCACCGCATATAAAATACTTACTCACGTTGCTTACTGAAGTTGTTGCAAAAGGTAAACGGTTTCATAAAACAAAACTAACAACGCTTTTAAACATTCTTCATTTGTTCTGTTGCAAATATGGAAATGGCTGCCGGCGGGAACAAATTTAATTCAATTAATCTCATACAATCCTAATAGTATTCGTAATAAGAGATAATAATATTTTCTGTTCTCTAGAGCTTGTATAATTACGAGTATATACGTCGCTCGCAGAATTGAAGAGCCCCCTTCTACTCTACCGACCTTCTGTAATATGAGTATGTGTAAAAACGCCAGAGTTAAGGTGCCCACTGATTATCAGTCCGCCGGACGATATCAACCTGTCAGTTAGAACAAAAATTTGACAGTTCTGAACAACTGACAGGCCGATATCGTCCGGCGGACTGGTAATCAGTGGGCTTCTTTAGAAGGGACAAAATACCTTGTATTTAGACGGTCTTCCCTCATAGGTATTATTAATAATAAACAGTTTTTATAAGATTTATTTAGATTGGTTCTACAAATCATTAGTGTATTCATCAAAATTGATCAATTATTATGGAATCCATTTTAGACGACGCTATCAAAGAAGGAAAATGTCAAAATTTGCAAAAAACTTGACTTACTTGACTGACGTTTTCGAAGACTAAAATTACATATTACATTTACACGATAATGTGACAAGGGTCTGACGTTAAAAAAAACCGGCCAAGTGCGAGTCGGACTCGCCCACCGAGGGTTCCGAACTTTTTAGTATTTGTCGTTATAGCGGCAACAGAAATACATCATGTGTGAAAATTTCAACTGTCTAGCTATCACGGTTCATGAGATACAGCCTGGTGATAGACAGACGGACAGACGGACAGCGGAGTCTTAGTAATAGGCTCCCGTTTTTACCCTTTGGGTACGAAATCCTAAAAATAATACAAAAAAGAATAATCTGGAAAAAAATCTATGTTACTTCTTACAGATTTTACAACAGTAATCAAAACGTTTTTTCATTACCAACATTTCACTTAACAAAGTTTATGTCATTGTATCAATTGTCAAATAAGTAGGTACCTATTGAAAACTTAATCCACTTAAGGACCCTTTAGGGGTAGTGGAGAGTGCGCATGTCGCTAGGGTAGCGAGCACGGAGCACAATCGTGAATCGGCTCACGGCGCGCACTTGGCCGGCACGCTCGCGCTCGCGGCACCTCGCGCTGACGGCCTACGATTGCTCTCCGTCATTTGTAAACAATCATTTCTACCGATGAAAGTTTTCGAATTTAGAAACCAAAACTGACATCGAATTCTATTTTAATTATTGGTATCTTTTTCTTATGAGAAGAGTTGATAGTAGTGAATTGAAAACGTGATGTAACTAATTACTAATTGCGATTTATTTGAAGTGTGTGTGAACTTATGACATTGTTAAGATGATGTTTTTGTTGCTAATTACGTTATGTGGTGAGTAAAGTGTGTTATTTTTAGTGTCTTGTTTTTATATTAAGTGTTTTAAATTACGGGTTGTACCTTGGTCCCTGCCTAATGAGCCCTATTATGGGAAACAAAACTTAAAAAACTCTATAGCCCCACAGACAGTGAGCTCAATAAAGCTTGTGTTGTAGGAATTAAACAACGATAAACACATGTGTATACATGAACATATAAATAAATTCAGAAGTACCTATTTACAGTATTTACATTAGATCTAGGTGGACAACATCTGCATGATGACAACATGTGCATCTGGTTAAAGTAAATTGGAAGGAATTAAATATAAAGGTCCTACATTTTATACTGTTTTTTTATTTGTTTTGTTACAGAACATCTGAGTTTTGTATTTATATAATTGTAATTTAATTTAGAGATATAAGCGAGTATATTTATCAAATATTTACTATTTAAAGTATTATTTATTTATTATAACTCCTAAAGCCCACTTTCACCATCCCACTAACCCGGGGTTAAGCGGTTAAACCGTTAACACAGTGTCAAATTGTACTGCCCCAGTAGCATTTATACGTCATTATGACGTCAGCGACGTCATTATGACGTAATAATGCCGTCAGTAAGACGTCGCTGACGTCATTTTGCTACCTGGGTGGTAACCATGGTAACTCCAGGTTTAAAGAAAAATGGCGATTGTATGTCATATTAGGGCTATTTTATTTAAATTATAATAAAGTAGCGTATGAAACAACACATCAAAAGTTTCTGCCACCCTCAAACATATTTCCAAATAAAGATATACTTCGATAGTTTCCTTTCAAAAGTATCCGCAACAATTTGATTGCTCTACATTATAGAGACATATCTATTTTTGTTAAGCTATCAGAGAATTTTTTTTATACCACGTCGGTGGCAATCAAGCATACGGCCCGCCTGATGGTAAGCAGTTACCGTAGCCTATGGACGCCTGCAACACCGGAGATATTACACGCGCGTTGCCGACCCTAACACTCCCACACACACTCCCTCACACTCTTGGAATGTGTATCTACGCTACTTTTGATGCTGATTCTACACTTTTTTCAAATTTCGGACTATCACGAGTTCTTTGGACCTTAAAACTTCCATTACGGTCATACAAAGTCTATGAAAAATGGTAACGAGATGGAAATATAAATTTCGGGACCCTTTTCTGCTTCTACTAGATCTAAAATAGGTCATGATTCTGAGTAAATATAACATAAAAATTACCAAATCTGAAAATTACGAAATTTAAATGAGATGGCCCCATTAAGCCCTTCGTGAAATACGCTTAATTAGATTTGGATAATTAAAACCTTACCAATGAAGGGAACATAATACGAGTAAATTTCGGCATTTCATTTCATTTTATCGGAATGTGGAACGCCCAAGGAGTAAAAAAAACCGGCTAAGTGCGACTCGGACCTGCGCACGAAGGGTTCCGTACCATTACGCAAAACCGGCAAAAAATCACGTTTGTTGTATGGTAGCCCCACTTAAATATTTATTTTTATTCTGTTTCTAGTATTTGTTGTTATAGCGGCAACAGAAATACATCATCTGTAAAAAAATTCAACTGTCTAGCTATCACGGTTCATGAGATACAGCCTGGTGATAGACAGACAGACAGACGGACAGAGGAGTCTTAGTAAAGGGTCGCGTTTTTACCCTTTGGGTAAGGAACCCAAAACATTAGGTACAGAAGTACATCATCTGTAAAAAAATTCAACTGTCTAGCTATCACGGTTCATGAGATACAGCCTGGTGATAGACAGACAGACAGACGGACAGAGGAGTCTTAGTAAAGGGTCGCGTTTTTACCCTTTGGGTACGGAACCCTAAAAATTAGGTACAATTTTGTTGTTTTGTCATCAAAAGAATGAGCCCTTGTACTTTGTTAACTTATTTTTATTGTTAGTTCGTTGAAGCCAAATTAGAGCGGGGGTGGTTCATGGAAATAACTTAAGTGATTAGAGTGATAGCTGGTCATGCGTAGTGATGTGCCGCTGCAAGAAATACAAATTGTTTTAACCCAGAATACCGTATGACTAATAATATATCATTAGAAAATGAGATTAATATAATATAATTTCAATGTACTTACGTTCGAATTGGCCTCTAAAGGGGCCCACTAACTATCAGTCCGCCGGACGATATCGGCCTGTCAGTTGTTCGGAACTGTCAAATTTTTGTTCTAAGTTCTAGTCAGTGGGCCCCTTAAGCCTATTGGCTGTCTCGCACGAATTATCTTAGCGTAAGTTACTCAAAGTTTCCAAACTTGGGCCACGAATGTGGTTGAACTGATTTTGTCTGTTTGGTGAAACCGAGCCCAAACTTGAAGTAATTGAAGCCCAAACTTGTAACTGATTAAGTAAAGTTTTCAACATTTCCAAAATTTACTTACTTGTACAAAATGGGTGATGCTAGCCGCCGCATTAGTGCCGCGATTATGAGATGACATTCAATACGTCACTGATTTTATCAAGGATATTAGCAGATATAGCGAACGCGTCATGGCCGCAGTAATGTTGCAACAGCAATGCTGCTGAGGTTGCCATCCGAATGTCACCTTAACGAAGAAAAGTACCTAACCAAAATATTACTACACCATGCCAATTCTGTTTTCAACATGAAATACATAAATACAAAGCAATGTTTTAAAAAACCCGGCCAAGTGCGAGTCGGACTCGCGCACCGAGGGTTCCGTGCTTTTTAGTATTTGTTGTTATAGCGGAAACAGAAATACATCATCTGTGAAAATTTCAACTGTCCAGATAATATCACGGTTTGTGAGATACAGACTGCTGACAGACAGACGAACAGACGACTAGACTTATATTGACCGGGATATAGACCGTGATTACCTTTTGTATTATTTGTGAGCTCCCGATATTTCGACGCAGTTACATGCATCATGTTCACGGGTGACTGAAGATAGCGGGTGGGTGTCAAAGTTGTGTAGACAGCGCTCTGTCTACCCTCATTCTTGCGCGTCGGCTGCGTTCACTTTCAACGTTACCAACGGTCGCATTCACACTTGTTGGTCCGGTCAATATCCCGGTCAATATGAACTAACCGTGAATCATTCAAAACTCTAGACGAACAGACGGTTCTTCGGTTCAGAGCGGAGTCTTAGTAATAGGGTCCCGTTTTTACCCTTTGGGTACGGAACCCTAAAAAATAACAAAACGGGGATCGGAAAAAAACAAAAACTATCGTCAAAGAACTGCCCATTTAACATACCGTATATCGTACTTTTAAGGAATACCTACTGTTAAAACAATGAATATTTACGAGCAATAATCCGAGCGAAACAATATTACCTATGACTCCTATGAGTAACAATTTGGATTCCGCGAATCGTCTTAATGTAAAAGTACATACCTAAATAGTACCTAGGTACTAACTACCTATATGTACCAATAACAACAACAACAAGAAATAGGAAGCTACCATTTATATGGGGAAGCTGTCGTCTACTTTCCTCTTAAACAAATAGCGCTATTTCACCATAGTATCTATTATTCAAACTTCACCCAAGCCGATTCGAGTAAATTTGTTCCGAAATTACTTTTATTAAAAGGATTTCCGCCGAACCAAAGTGCGAAAGTAAAGTAAATGGACTGAAATATCCGTTTCGTGAATAAATTATCCAGAAAAATTACAGTAAATTACCTTTAAAAAATGGTCGCCCTCATTGCAAATGGACTTTTTTATTGTTTTAAGTTAAAGTGTTCTAATGATTTCTAAAATTTAAGGTTATTCCTACTCAGAATCGCCTGAAAGTTGACGTTCGAATAGCAACTGCATTACTGTTGCTGTACTGCTGTGCCTTTTCGACGCCGTGTCAAACACAAAAGCTGTCATCCAGACGCCACGTCATCGAAGTGTCAAAACTGAAATTGAACTATATGCATGTAGGTCTATGTTACTCTGCGGTCTATGACCGGTTAATCGGTCTTTGGCGTTGAACCTGCGGTGCGTATATATCGGTCATTGGCGTCCAAAAGGTTAAAGCAAGGATTCATACAATATGTTGTTATACAATATACAACTCAAAAACACATTTTTTTAAACTTTTTTGGAGTTGTTGATCATTAATCAATAACTCCGAATAAGTTTACCTGCATATTTAATCATTTGGTTATAAGCTCGAGCAAACTTTATGCTCAAATTCGAACTTTGTACATAGGTACACGACGAGATGGTTTTAAGTACGTATATTACGTACAGTCGTTCACAAACAACTTTACAACTTAACGTTCTAAAATATATTTACACGCCTCTAACACACTGACAATAAGGTCGTGTAAATATATTTAAGGAGCGTTGGCTTGTAAAGATGTTTCTGAACTCGACTGTACACGTGTAAAAACTTGCCAGAGTAGGTATCTTTGACAAGTTGCGTGAATACTTAAGAGAGACAGAACTTTGGAGTAAGACTTGAATATAAACTCTACTTAAACATGATTACGGGCGACGTCTGAAAGTTCAACCACTTTATTATATTTTGACAACTTTTGCCGGCATAAACAAAGTTTCAAACAAATGTAACAAAGGCGTCTCGAAATAAAATACAAAATGAATTAAAAAAAAACTAATGCTCATGAGGCCGAGACAAGACAACTGTGTACAGAAAACCCAAATTGAAACTTAAATAATATGCATTACAAGGAGTAGACTCCGGTTGGCGCAAAAAACTTTGGAAACTTAGCAAAAGACAACTCCAAATAAATAACAGCTAATAATAATAGCGACAGCATGTTTACTGATCATTACGGGGTCAAAGGAATCCTGGCCAAGATGGGACACGCTGACAATACCGATTGTCGTACGTGTGGCGAAGGGGAAGAGACAGTAGAACACGTGATTTGTGAATGTCACGCCCTCGCCATGCAAAGAAAGAACGACTTTGGAGCAGGCTATTTGGAACCAAAGGAATTCAAAACGCTAACCATGAGCTCCATCATCCGGCACATGGAGATGGTGGAAAAAGCTCTCGAGTAGCGTCGGATCTTTCCTAGGGGGTAACTGCACAAAAGATCCCAAGGGCCCCCGAAAACCAAGATAAATAATATGCATAGAAAGGATCACGTTATCCTTTCTCGCAGCTGTCTTCCTGATACCTACATTTTTACATTTCGATTGGCGTTTGCAAGGTGCATCCGCACCGCAGTTAACTTCTGTGAAGGAACTGTGGAACAACTTTGTGCAACAGTACTTAGGTAACTAGGTAGGTTACCTAATGTTACCGTGTTGCACAGTGTTGCTTTGCTACACAGAAGTTGACTACGGTGTGCCAGTCTGTGCCATTTGTCAAGCTCACTATAGGGCCAAGGTTGTGTAAATATGTACAATTACGATACAGTAAACTGAAATAGATATCATACACTAAAGAACAAGTGACCAAGTCCACCGGTGGCCGAGGCGGGAATCGAACCCGCGTCTTCAGCTTCCGCGGCTAACGTCCTGACTACTAGACCACCAGCCACGGCGGTACCCGTCCCAAATTCTCTGGTGTATGCTATCTTTGAAAGGCTAATAGGCGCCTTTGACCAACTCAAAATATTTCACACAAAACAATATATTTCATAAAAATAATTTGATTTGTTCCCTAGTTGTACGATACAGTAATTTTTTTTTCCTTGTTGACAGCCCTATCGTCAGGCCACGAGATAACGCAGCTGAAGGTGCCGCTGCACGCGGACCCGCGGCGCGCGGCGGAGCTCAGCTGCCACTTCCACATGGACGACCAGAAACTGCACTCCGTCAAGTGGTACCGTGACCTGCACGAGATCTTCCGATACAATCCCTCGCAAAAGGTAGATAATTTCTTTCAACGCGCGAAATTCCTAATTTTAAATTAATTCCATCACAAATATCAATTTGCAATTAATTATTTTTCCTAAAGTAGACCGCTCTTATTAATAATTGAACACCTGTCGACGCCCATAAATTAAATTCCAACAGAAATGCCCACAGAAAATGGAGCAAGATTCATTGTTTCCAAGAATTCTGATGTAATAATTTTCATTATTATTGCTTAGTTTCACAAAAAAGCGTATAATTACCTATAGAATTTGATCTGACTTTTTCGTGGAATACGATACGACTAACCAAACCTGGGAGTCAATTCTATAATCGTTATTGATATTAAAATTGTCAATTGGTATTAATCTTATGATACCTTTTTTACATTTGCTGGAGCAGTGCAGTCAGCAGCAATGTTGCGCCACAATACTGCAGCAGTAACTCTGGTACAATCTGAAT
Organism: Cydia strobilella; assembly: GCF_947568885.1. Taxonomy (NCBI): domain Eukaryota; kingdom Metazoa; phylum Arthropoda; class Insecta; order Lepidoptera; family Tortricidae; genus Cydia; species Cydia strobilella. The sequence goes on along the minus strand of NC_086049.1, from coordinate 3,355,659 downwards.
GCAAATTTTATCTGAACGATCTCACTAACACCTGGACAATGAACTCGCATTATGTCGGTTACAAAGTTATTAACTTACAGACTCAAATCCGCTTGTTTAACGTGACCGGCATCATGGTGCAAGGAGGGTCATGCGAGCAGGAGTCGTGCGTGGTGCGCGTCATGCCGCTGCCGCAGGCCACGCGGGCGGCCTACACCTGCGAGGTCTCCACCGAGGGACCCATGTTCCAGATCGCACGGCAGACCAAACACATGACTGTTGTTGGTGAGTGAGGGGACACAGGGGCGCGAGTCCTTAAGCTATTTGCGATCGCGATCAGTCGATCGGAGGGCAGACGGGAAAGTGTCAGGGGCACTGGAGAAGGGTAGCGCGCGCTGCTGGCTTTTGTCTTTGTAATCAATTTTCTTAAATTACTCAGAAAATCGAAAGACTCCCACGCCGAGAGCAGCGGTTAACAACACATTGTCATTCCTTTGATTCAGGCGCAACGAGACGCCGCTCCGAGTGGTTCAACGCCTAAAAGGATTTAATTATGCTTCTACCCTTTGTTACAACTCGAGAACCTAACGGTGTCAAAAAATTTTTTTCTTAGAATTTTTATATGACTCAGGTTTGTTTTAGATAGGTATTTATTTATTCCCCTTGAATCTTCATGCCTTACTTAGTAATAAACGTAAGTATTACAACATTGTGATTTATTCAAATGAATTGTATCCGTTGATTCCCACAAATCGTCACAGTTAAGTAGACCTCACCGGAGATGGCAGAACAAGCTTGACGCCTTTGACAAATACTGTAAGACTTCCGACGATCCGTGGAAGAATAGGGAGGCCATTACCCAGTGGGACAATATGGGCTCACAATGCAAATAAAATATTTTGCCTGCAGCTATGCCTGACAAGGATCCAGTTATAAGCGGAGCTCCGCATTTCATTCGGCCGGGGGACCAGATGCTGTTGAACTGTACGACGGACTACTCGCTGCCGCCTTCAGACATTAATTGGTACATCGACGACGAAATACAAAAGGTTGGTGGCCTATCAAGCCTTTACATAATAGGGGTCAACGCGACTAGGGGACGTGTCCTTTTAATTGTATTTAGACTTGCAAAATGGACAACCTATTCAATATCGTTTGGAATTTACAAGTCCTGCAATTAATTGAAATCTACGTTTTCACATTCGGATGTCAGATGATTCTTGCTCCATGAGACCGTTCGCTGACACGATTATCGGAACAATGATCATCGAGTCAACATCCCACATGGCGGTAGTCTCGTGAGCCAAGTCTTGGATACTTGCTGGATTTCTCCTTCTCGGCTTTCACGAGATTCTCATCATAGAGGATGGTGACTTCGACGAGCACAGTCCGCCGCTGCGATCGGTCCATCAGCACGATGCCAGGCTTATTGGCAACAATAGTCTTGTCAGAGATGATCGATGGATACCAATAGAGCATGGCACGTCCATTTGTCCATGTATGTGCAAGTACTCGCCGTTAGCGAGATGAGGACAACCGGAGATAAAATGCCTAAATGACTCTCCGGGACGGTGGCATTCACAAATACGTATTTATTTATTATTTTATTTATTAAATATTTGTTTTACTAACTGTATAACTTTGTGCTCAGTGCTCAGCCCTTGAATCTACTGAAATCTTAAGAGCCGGCAAATAACTAAAACCCGCTTGTTGCTTTAGTTTTTCAGCAGACCTTTAAAGTAATCGACGGGTATTGTTGCAGCCTGAAGCGTGGCAGCACACGGAGGTGAGCGCGCCGCTGGCGGGCGGGCTGCGCGCGTCGTGGCGTGTGCTGCGCGTGCACGTGCCCGCCGACGCGAGCGGCGCGCTACGCCTGCGTTGCGAGTCTGTACTGCACGTGAGTCTCGTGTCCTAATTTGTAATCGCTGTTCAAACTGTTGATGCACAAGTAATACGCACACGACGATTTTTAAAATAGAAATTCTATTACGAAGTTACCTAATGGTGGTTCCGGGGCAACCTGCCGAATCCTACGCCGGATCAGACGACGCAATGGAGTCAAGCTGTAGGCTGCTACGTCGGCGTCGTCGCCAAAATCAGATTAGCAGTGATTTGCATGGACGGTGCCACACCGCGGGATTCCTAGTACAAATCTTAACATGAACTTGAATGGACATGCCGCGGTCTTGTTCGAAATAGTACATTGTGCAAAATAGGGCGTGTTAAATATTGCAAACGAGAGTATAGTTAAATCGCGACGGCCTGCCGGAGTTTGCAATAATTACACCCCGAGTTACACACAATGTTTTTCATTACACTTGCGATACAAAAATGAAGGAGGTATAAAGACAAAAACTGTTAATTATAATACTAGAAACTTCATAACTCCCTAGGGAAAACGCTTTTTCTATAGTTCCCGCTAAGCCTGCGTGCAATTTCACATTTACGGAGCGAGTGTGATGAAAAAGTTTTCATTTATTCTGCAGTTTCGCTACGCCTTGGTACTGTTATGCTGTGTAATTAATTTGATTAATAAAATAGAATAGGTAAATGAATAAATTATCTATGCAGGTGGACCCGCCTGTGCTGCGTGACGTAATCGCCACCGTCACCGTCAACACTAGGACGCAGCTCTATGACAAATATGTTTCTAACAGAGGTGGGTATGAAGTAAATTACGTACAGATAACGTGCCATACGGTGCGCCCAATCCCTAGCTTTCCTTACTAAGGTGAGCTGCGAAATTGCATGGAGAAATTATGAATGAATTCATTGATGAAGTCGCCATGCACTTTTTCGGTTAGAATTAATTTAAAGCAAGTTAACAAACTGCATTTAATAATACATAAATACATAGCAAAATAAACACAAAAATTACAAACTACATAGGTACTAAGTAAAAGCTTGAAAAGAAAATATCTGAGTGGGCGTATGTGAAATGATAGTCCAATGATGTTTAATTTGAAATAAGCCAATTATTCATTTAAAGTAAAGTAGATACAATATTTACATCTAAAATAACAATAACACTGGCAGCATTGGCACGCTGTAGAGTTTAACTATTTATTATCCAACAAGTTATCAAAGGTTTAATATAAAATTAGCTGATGCTAGCAAGTTTGGGTCTCTATTGTTTCCCATATAGTTTTAAGTCATAATGTATTGTTTGTCCACATTTTCGTTAGTCATTTTTACGCTTTATATTTTTCGCGTTTTTCTCAAAAACGCGTAACTTTTCAGGATTGCCATAAAACAAACCTAACCTAACCTATCTATAGGATAACCTGAGGAAAATCCTAAAAAGTTAACGATTTCAGAATTATGACTAATGACAATATGACAATCATTGCATTAAGACTTTCAATAATTATGTCAAACAAAGGGACCCCAGCGTTTATGTAACGTTGTTTATTTGGAACTATAGTGTCAACCTATTATAATATATGACTCATAACAGGGCGCTGTCAGAGCTGCGACCTTGTTTTGCAACTCTCAACTTGGGAATACGAAATTAATATTTATTTAGGTTTGTAGAACTTCGTGCGCTTAGAGAATAATAAAAGTATTATAATATATTATTTTCATTAATTTAAGTTAAAGTATGCTAACTTGTTATTAATTTAGTTATTACTTAATTTTCCTCGAAAGTCATGAAAGCGGTAGCCAAAATGATAACGCCAATTGAAAAGTAAAAATATATCGGAATAGCAATGAAAGGTAAAATGGACATGATCATTTCCATAATATATTATTTAAGTTAAGATTTTTTTCCATAATAATAGTAATATTTAATGAAAAAAATTCTTAACAAATAAAAAAACCGCCCAAGTGCGAGTCGGACTCGCGCGCAAAGGGTTCCGTACCATTGCGCAAAAAAAGGCAAAAAATCACGTTTGTTGTACGGAAGCCCCACTTTAGTATTTATTTTATTCTGCTTTTAGTATTAGTTGTTATAGCGGCAACAGAAATACATCATTTGTGAAAATTTCAACTGTCTAGCTATCACGGTTCATGAGATACAGGCTGGTGACAGACAGACAGACAGCGGAGTCTTAGTAATAGGGTCCCGTTTTTACCCTTTGGGTACGTAACCCTAAAAACACAAATTACTCTTAAACTAAACTATACCACAGCTACCATAGAAACTCAGCAGAAAAATATCGCCGCCCCCCCCCCCCCCTATGTACGTTTTTTTTTTTTTTTTAATAACCTGTATTATCCCACTGCTGGGCAATGGGTTTGCAGCAATCTTGCGTAAAAATGCAGCGTCTCTGCTGAGCAGAACGAGGGACAGCCCAAACAGCATCCTAAAGATGATTGCTGATCATGTGTGTTGTCCTGTAATTAATGAAATAATTTTAAATGTAAAATCAAATTTAATTTTTAAGTACTAACATTATTTTTAAGAATATACTAACAAAAATTAAGATCATGTTATCTTTATTGAATAAAATTGAATTGAATTGAATTGAATTGAAAGGCCTCTCCCTTAGATTTCCATGACTCCCGTTGTTGAGCTGTTTCCGGCCAGTTATTAGTGAAGGTGTCTAAGTCGTCCCGCCATCTCCGCCTGGGCCTGCCACGTCCGCGCTTCTTTTGCGGCATCCACTTGGTGGCTATACTAGCCCACCTATCCGGATGCATGCGGCAGACGTGACCTGCCCAGTGTACTACGTACTACTCGTATTATTTTCAGTGCTTTGATCTACATCTTTGTTTCAGGTGTGGATGTCTACTTGAACGCAAACTCGGTGGTAGTCCTTATGATTTTCACTCTTATATCAAGGTTTATGAGCTTATGAGATAAGAGTTAATCATGTCTGTTGATATTACATGTAAGTTTAGATATATCATTTTTATCGGTCTATGTTAGTTTATCTTTCTCAAGTGAAGAATGTCCATAGAGCATTGTAAATATCTCAGAATACATAAAATATTAAGTAGATACCTATAGGCCCTATATGAACCCAATATAAACAGTTTATCAGAGGAAAATATTTTTTGTACATAGTAAATTTTAAAAATCAAATGTCTAAAGCACATTTAAACCGTACCCAAGGTATAAAAATAAGAATTTTACAACATAATTTCTTTTTAAGAGTCCCCGGCAAGCTCGGCCGAATTTCACCTCATACAAACGGAGTTTCGTTCTCATTTTAAAACTACGTGTTGGATTGTAACGAAACTTTGCATATACAATGATATTTTTATAAAGCAAACGAAATAGAGCAAAAGAAAGTTTTGTATGAAAAACTTAAATTCGCTGTATTTTTTTTACTAAGGTATCTGAAGCAACCTAAACTAATTATAGACCTAGATATACCTTATCTTACTGTAAGTACAAAGTTTCAGAGCAATCTAGTTAGTCGTTTTAAAATGAGAGCGTAACTACGTTTGTATGGAGAACCGAGCTTGCCGGGGACTCTTAAGTAATTAGTTCTATTATTAGACATAACTAGACATTAATCCAATGGCTGTGTTTCACTTAAGGTTAAGTCAATTCTTTGCACGAGATCTTTCACCTACCTATACTGTACAGTAGTAGTACAAAATTGTTGTTTTCTTTTAATCAACGGTAACACATTAAGGAATACGCAAATAAAAATATAAATACAATAAATATGGGTGTTTTTATTTTTCAATTAACTATAGGTTCGCCCAAAAGTACGTTGACAAAATTTTACTGAGGCATATTGTTTATAATTTTGAAGATAATTAATTTAAAGGAAAAAATATTCCGAAACATTTTTTGTCAACGGATTTTTCAGCCACCTGTATTAATTCCACAAATTACTTTTTCACCTCAGCAGCTCGAACAAGCCTACTTTCGTCAACAAACAATGTAGCTTTTTAATTTAGTGAAGGCCATGAACTTCATACTTTTATTACATTTTTTTTATGGTATGGTACGGTACGGTACGGTACGGTCCGGTCTGGTCTGGTCCGGTCCGGTCCGGTCCGGTCTCGTATCGTATCGTATCTTATCGTATCGTACATATTAAAATACTTTTTTTTTCTGTTTATTCTGTGTAATTCGAAATACATTTTAACCTTTAATATGTTCTCACTACTGAGGTGAAAAATTATGTGTGCAACACGAGAGCAAAGTTATTTTACATCTCGTGTTTTTGAGTCCCTCGCTACGCTCAAGATTCTACCTTAGAATCTTTCGCTTTCTCGGGACTCAAAATAAACACTCGCAAGAAAAACCAACTTTCCTCTCTTGTTGCACAAATAAATATATATTTCTTAAGCAGACGATTCTTAGTAAGTTTTGTAATAAAAAGTACTATTTTTATATATTTAAACTATTTGACTATTTTAATTAAACGTCAGTTGCAACGTATGATTTTACGTACGTACGTAAAGTCGTCGTCAATAGAACTTGTAAATAATGTCAACAAACCATTTTACGTTTAAATTTTAAATCAGCATTTTGATACCATAAGGATTTACTGATTTAAACTAACACGATTTTCACTCATAATTTAAAAAGTAAGCTAGTACGTACGTAAGTAGTGCGTAAGTTTGTACGCGATTAAGTACCATAAGGATTTGTTACGTTTGTCTGACTTAAATCCAATTTCGACGCATAACACAAACGAATATGGCAGCTCAGTAAATTTATTCTCACTTACAAACGAATCCCGTTGAATTACATATTGAACATGGGTTCAAAGGGAATGAATTGTGTATTAGCTAATCCCTACAGTTACAGTTATGAGGTGGACTGGTGAATAATCGGGGGAATGGATCTTCCATTCATACACATAAATATTCAGGCTCCGATGTCTTTGGTCTTCATAGAGTTTGTTCACATTCGCAAAGCTTTTCTGAGGGGGCTAACGCAAAACAGTAGTTTTAAATCACTGATACTTTCACGATTTCTACTCATTATTATTCACAACGACGGGACTTAATCGCGTAAAATAAGTAGTTCGAAAACCTCGCACGGCTAGAAGATGTTGATGTCAACTTGAGCCAGTCTTCTCCGAGACCACGGGACAACGCCGTCCACGAAACGTCGGAGGTAAATTTAAAACTTATTTTACGCGATTAAGTCCCGTCGTTGTGAATAACAACTGTAGTTTTTATATAGAACGTGTAGACTAGGGCAAATGCCATGAAAAATTAACATGAAACTAGACTGTATATTTGCAAAGGCAGACCCCAACCAAAACCTTAAAATGTTAGTTAGCTAAGAAAATAAATATTATTCACAACGACGGGACTTAATTGCGTAAAATAAGTTTTAAATCCCGTCGTTGTAAATAATAATGAGTAAAATCGTGAAAATTTAAATCAGTGTTAAGAAAATAATATCGAAAACATGTCTTATTTCTATTAATTTTCAGTTGTAAATATATCCAGTTTTACTTGTATATCTGCATACCATAGTAAAGTTGTATAATGTTAGTCAAAAATTGCTAGTGATATAGCCGAAGGATATGACATGCAAATTAAATTTTTGACTAAACTATCTTTTTCCAAGTCATCGTAAATCAATCAAGCTGGTGACAGCTCTATGCATGCCTGAACAGTCTTCTGGAATATATTCTCTTATATTTGCACCGTAAAATACGACACAACATTGTTCAGCTAAAGTGTTAATTTACGTACACCACTGTGTCAGACGGGAGGTATTTTTATTTTATGTCAGTATGCGGTTTGTAGCCATATTCAAAATAATACATCTGATAATGTAGGTTATTAATTACGAATTCTAAATAATTTAATAGTCTGGGTCTATAATAGTCACAACGATAAAAGTTATTTTTGTTTTTATAAAAGTTGAACGGCACTCTCCTTCTCGGTTCTCGGTTATTAATTGAATAGATAAAACTAAATACATAGATATATATATATAATATAAGTTTCATATAAGTCGCATTTTCACGTTATTTTTTATGCTAAACATTACCGGTGACGACGTTGATGCTCGAACTCGGAATCGTCACAGATTCCTACGTCACTACTTTAATATTTCCCGAGCGTAACGTCCCTAATAAAGGTAGGTATCGCGGCACTCAAGCAGCCTCTAAAGTATTCCAATGACGACAGATCAGATATAAGAAAACAGCTTAATTTAATACCCACAGGAACTGACGGAATCTTGCGCCTTAGACTGATATTGTGAAACTTTCTTTCAACGCAATCTACATAAAAAATGAGCCGAGGGTTCGTGGTGACCCGTTGGTGAACGAGAGGCTTTGAGCTGCTAATTTTGTTTGCATACAAAATGAATCTGACATGAAAATTTTTTTCGTATTGATTTTTGAATTCTACTGTTGCAATTTACATTTAGACTAAATCGAAATAGAATAACTTTAATAGGTAACTGGGTTGTGGTGAACTTTCATGGGACGACATCTTCATAGTTACTATTTGACAGCTGTAAGCACTGAAAGGTACCGACAAAAAAGGTGTCGAAATTACTTATGTATTGAGGTACCTAATTCTCAATAACCCTTCCCTAACAAATATTTTTTCACCTCAGCAGCTCTAACAAGCCTACTTTCTAACTCCAGGGAGTGAAACAATGTAGCTTTTTAATTTAGTGAAGGCCATGAACTTTTTTTTTGTCTGTATTATTCTGTGTAATTCGAAATACGTTTTAACCTTTAATATGTTCTCACTACTGAGGTGAAAAATTATATGTGCAACACGAGAGCAGTTATTTTACATCTCGTGTTTTTGAGTCCCTCGCTACGCTCAAGTTTCTAACTTAGAATCACTCGCTTCGCCCGTGATTCAATTATAGAATCTTTCGCTTTCTCGGGACTCAAAATAAACACTCGCAAGAAAAACCAACTTTCCTCTTGTTGCACAAATAACTATTGTTAATCACCGATTAAATCCGAAGGGATTAATAAAACAATTGGCGGTGTTTGTGTATCATTTATTGAGCAAATTCAATTATAATGCTCCACACAATATTATATAACATTTTATAACATCCAATGGTGCTCCATAGGTTTTCTAGTACCGGCTGTACCGGGTGAATGACCGTGAGGCTTATTCTGATTGTGATAGGTTATAAATTTGATTTGGATTTGTTATTAACATCCAATGGTGCTCCATAGGTTTACTAGTACCGGCTGTACCGGGTGAATGACCGTGAGGCTTATTCTGATTGTGATAGGTTATAAATTTGATTTGGATTTGTTATTAACATCCAATGGTGCTCCATAGGTTTACTAGTACCGGCTGTACCGGGTGAATGACCGTGAGGCTTATTCTGATTGTGATAGGTTATAAATTTGATTTGGATTTGTTATTAACATCCAATGGTGCTCCATAGGTTTACTAGTACCGGCTGTACCGGGTGAATGACCGTGAGGCTTATTCTGATTGTGATAGGTTATAAATTTGATTTGGATTTGTTATTAACATCCAATGGTGCTCCATAGGTTTACTAGTACCGGCTGTACCGGGTGAATGACCGTGAGGCTTATTCTGATTGTGATAGGTTATAAATTTGATTTGGATTTGTTATTAACATCCAATGGTGCTCCATAGGTTTACTAGTACCGGCTGTACCGGGTGAATGACCGTGAGGCTTATTCTGATTGTGATAGGTTATAAATTTGATTTGGATTTGTTATTAACATCCAATGGTGCTCCATAGGTTTACTAGTACCGGCTGTACCGGGTGAATGACCGTGAGGCTTATTCTGATTGTGATAGGTTATAAATTTGATTTGGATTTGTTATTAACATCCAATGGTGCTCCATAGGTTTTCTAGTACCGGCTGTACCGGGTGAATGACCGTGAGGCTTATTCTGATTGTGATAGGTTATAAATTTGATTTGGATTTGTTATGGAGGTTTTCTAGTACCGGCTGTACCGGGTGAATGACCGTGAGGCTTATTCTGATTGTGATAGGTTATAAATTTGATTTGGATTTGTTATGGATATGATCTGTCAGTGTCAAAACTGACGTTTCTGGTTGGATAAATGTAAATAACAAATTGAAACCTGATTATAATCAGAATATTATTTTATTTTATTTATTTATTTAAATATATTTACACGGCATCACAGCTAGGCCAATACACCGAATAATTAAACTAGTTACAGGTATACAAATTACAAATACAAAATATATATAAAGTAAAATACAGATAGTCATATTAAGTCAAATGCAAGTGCTGGAAAGCCTATCATCCTTCATCTCACAAAACCTCAGACACTCCTGGCACACATTCGCCCATCTCCACGCAAACAAGTCGCACTCTGGTGCTGATGTCAGGAGTGCATTGAGCAGCGATAACGCGCGGAGGAGTGGCGAGTTTCTGTGCGATACTGTGCGCGCCGCCGGCACAGCCAATAGTGGACGCGTTCGCGGTATATATAAGTCTGCCAGTGGTTTTATTACTAGGATTATCTACCAAAAGACGTGTTTGGTTATAAGAAGGGGTCTCCAAACAGAGCTGTCTGCACATGTTGCTACTCATCATCTTCCTCGCGTTATCCCGGCATTTTGCCACGGCTCATGGGAGCCTGGAGTCCGCTTGAAAACTAATTCTAACATGACATGACATGTTGGCCATGTTGCTACTATTACAAAATAAACTGTGACTACACACCCATATATTAATTCCAATGTGTGAACTTTTGCCAAAATAGGTTTTAATTGTTTGAAGGTGCCAACGCCTCCACTCTTGGCTGTGCCCCCGCGCGCTTATATAAACACCCCGAACGTGCTTCAAACGCTCTTTGAGCCTCTAACTAGATTAGAGAACTAGACTATCCAAATAAATGGGATAATATTTACGGCCTATAAGAAAAGGTTTTTGTGCACGGGATATAATATGGTGATGATGCACGTTGCAACTACGCGTTGTTTTTATAAGCTTTCAATGTTGTGATTAATCACTTGATAGATAAAAAACCGGCCAAGTGCGAGTCGGACTCGCGCACTAAGGGTTCCGTACCATTACGCAAAAAACGGCAAAATAATCACGTTTGTTGTATGGGAGCCTCACTTAAATATTTATTTTATTCTGTTTTTAGTATTTGTTGTTATAATAGATGATCTGTGAAAATTTCAACTGTCTAGCTGTCACGGTTCATGAGATACAGCCTGGTGACAGACGGACAGACAGACAGACATACAGACAGAGAGACAGACAGACAGCTAATATATAATATAGGATACAGCCCTAGACACATCCATCTTAAGCTATGCTCACAGAGCCACCACTATTTTAGTAGTAAAAGACATATATGCTTACATTTTTGTATACAACTATATAGTTTAGTAACCTTAGCCACTAAGGCTTTATGGGAAGACTTCATATAAGTAAATTGGAGCTACAAGAAATTCCTGTTTGCCCTAATGGCATTCAAATTAGGTACTTTGAATGCATTAGAACCAAGGACTTCAGCTATTCGAAAAGTTGGCGAGAATAAAAAAAAATACTTTAGCCTTTCAGCGGTTTAAGCTGCTTTGAAAAAATTATACAGGTTTAAATTATTTTGAAATCCTTGGGTAAAATATTCCTTCCCAAACCCCAAAAGTAATAGATCGAAATCACATAAAGTACGTTACCACTGATTGACTGATGTCTCGCAAATGTCAGGGGGTAGAAAGATCGTTCTTCAAGTCACAGTAAATAGTTGTTGAATAAGGTATGAGGCAAGCCGATCTCGTGTTCGAAAACAATCGGATGCACGAGGGCTGTCAGCGAATTCATTATTTCAGTTTCTTGTCATGTGTTTTTTCAGCAATTTAGACAAAATAACATTGAAACTAGACTGAATCTCTCTTCGAACCAGTTTGCGGATATGGTAAGTGTTGCGTGTCGTGCCGTGGACATAAATGTTCGGGGTAGATCAATTTATTTATCTACCCCGAATATGTATATAAACTAATATTGGGTAGTTTAGTGTTGTTTACCAATATCTTCATTGACATTTTTCTGGGAAATCAGTCTTCCGTGACCACAGCTAGTGCAACCTGGCTGAAATGTTGGAAAAAAGGTAAAACAATTAAATTTAATCGCGTTAATGACAATAATTAAGAATAACTTTAATAAATAATTTGTTTATTATTAATACTAGGCATTCATAATAATTTTGTCGTAGCTTACACAAAAACAAAACTTTGTAGGTTATTTAAATTAGGGGTACTCCAATTTGTTGTTGTATTCACCCCTTATAATTCAATAGGGGCATCAAAATGTAATAATGCGTAGATACGCAAACATAGACATCGTTAAATTAACTCCACATGAGTGGCGAGGGTTGGGGCAAGGGGAGTTTTCCATTTCATAGATGGGATAAAGTGACTACTTTTCATTGTTCTATAGTGTACTTTATATTTGTATTGTATTGCATTTTAAAAAGTTTTCTCAATAAAAAGATTTAATAGATTTTCTCTTGCGTACATTTTTTAAGTTTATGAAGCTTATCTCAAGGTCTAGATCTCACAGATCCACTAGTTTATTTTTTGAGAGACCTCAATTTATCTAAAGCTGCAGCCAATTCGCTCGCCCTAAGTGGGTTCAACCGAACACCAATCTGCTATGGCAGCTTCATTAGTGCTCGACCTGGCACACAGAGCCAAAACGGCGAGTGTTGCGAACGCAACCTTTTATTTGTATAATGCAGTAGCTAAACGCAGCCGTCGGGCTCGCTTACTATGCGGAGGCTTATTTAAATGCACCAATAGGAGCGCTCCACATAACCTATATCGCGGCCAATTAAAGGCACCTAAATTTAGACTACCTTTTTACCATTCAAAATTAGCTTAATCACTCTTGCATCAGCCTCCATACTATTACCACCACTTCTTCACCCTTTAACCGTTTTCGTCAACTGTACCTTGTAAAGTAATCAGTACCTATTAATTATAAGTTTACTTCAAATCGAAGTATTTTTATTTGTCGTCGAGACCTGCACGGCGGCTACAGCGAGACTTGTTTTTATAAGAACTAGGTTACTTCAAATAGCGCTAAAAATAAATGCGCCGTAAACAGACGCCTAGCATACAAAATCGGCAACAATAAACGCAAAAGTCAAACGGTCAGACACAGATAATTTTTTTCTCATTCCGTTCCCAAAATTTCGTTACGATTGGTTAAGTTATGGACGAGTGAAATGTCGAGAACGAAAGCTCAATTTCTGCGATTTTTACGCAAGATTTTTCGCTTAAGCTGCAGTTGTCCTTCTCGCACTAATTTTAGGAGCCGTCCCCGTCAGCGCGAAGGAGATATTGACCTGTTCTCAAATCTGAGTAAGGGCTCAGCTAATTTATCCTCTTAAGGCTTAAGACTTAAGCCGTTATGGTATAGGAAAGATTTTTTATTCGAATAAATAGATTCCCGGGAGACAATATTGATGATTGGATCCCAATTTTATCTTTAAAATATGAAGGGAAATTTTTTAATCGGCTATGTTTCGGTTGAGGTAAACCACACCACAACTTTAACTACTGAATACTATACCCAACATCAGTCAAGTCTGTAATCAATCAGAGAAGACGAGTTGTCGACGATAATTAATCGCTTGTCGTGCAGACAACGTCGGTGACGTCCGATCTCCGCGACCGAAATGGGTAGAAGGCTAATGTTAAAGTAAGGTTCTTGGTTAATTTAATAGCAGCATATATTTATATCAAGAAAAACGGATACCAACAACCATCTTGCTAGTTAGTCATTTTTAGAATACAAAGCTTTTTTTGTGAAGTTGATTTTACTAACCTATTTAACAAATTTTTAAGTATAACGAAATTGGTTCATAATAAAAACCCAGTCGAAGTTCATTTTAAAATTGAATCAGTGAAAATTCCTTTTATGCTAAAGTTTCGGTTAAAACGGGCAAAGTTTTAAGGGTAAAAAGTAATGGTGAATAATTAATTTCGAATGTGTTTTCCTTTGAGGATTGAATCAAAGTCCCTGCCTTCGACTACTTAATAGCAAAATTGTAAGCGATATTTATTGTCTCATCATAACTTTTTTATTCACTTCTCAACGACAGTTTTAAGTAAATAAATATATTATAATATTGTCTTCGGTTACTCATGAAATAAAACTATGAAAACGGATTGTATCGCGTGTATTGGTTCGAAACGAAATTATAAATTCAATATTCACCATAAATTTCGTTTTCATAGTTTTATTTCTTAAGTAAATGTGTAGATTTTTATTGTCAAATATCTTTTGGTGGCAATTTATTTGTTTTATTTTACTACATATTTGCTTTGCATTATGCATGTACACACCTTTATAATACATATGTATTCGCGCAAATGTGGCAAAATTGCTAGAATCGAATGCTTTAACTTCTTAATCACAACCATGATTGACAACAAATGTATGTGTAGATGTGTAGATTTATAAAAGAGTGTTGTATTTATCGCTGAATCAGGCTGTATATTTACTTACACATTTTGACACAAAACACTCAGACTTAAGGAAAAACCTCGCTCATCGCTATTGCCTGTGGTAACAGCAGAGCTAGCTGTCTAAAGCCCAATCAAAATTGTTTTCCCAATGACAAAGGAAATAGGATTAATGGCCAAAGAGACAATTGGATGGAACCTGGATGGAACAAACAAAAACGAAAAAACGGGAGCTAATTGTTGGTGCCTTAAGGTGACTGTCCATTTGTAACTGCCGCTGCACTGCAGTTGCGACGTTACGCGGTGCCGCACTACTGTAGCAGCACGACTGCGGCTGTTGCGGCGTGCAGTCGCGACAGCGTTCGTTGATGGCTTGTCAATGTCAAGTCATATAATGTCAGACGTACAAATAAAATACTAATTTACTTTTGTATTTTTTACGTGAAGAAGCGAGTGACGATAATGCTACATGCTACATGAAAAAGAAGACCAGTTTGCCTTTCTACAATAGTCAGAGTCCGACGAAGGCAGCTACGCAATATTAATAAAAAATCTGATATTTAATGGTGATCCTTTATTCAGATAATATTGCCGATTAAATGAAAAGCAATTCAACATTGAATGAGACTTAATAATTGACGAAATACAATCAAATTACTCAAATAAAATTAATGCAGAGGAAAAATTATTCTTAACATTAAGGTAAGTTCACAATGTGAAATTTTCTTCCCCATCCTCTTGCCTAAATGCGTGACCACCGCACACAGCAATCCGACGGAAACGGGACTCATGGAGTTCGTGATATATACGGGGGGAGTGCGCACTTGATCCACCTGCATCACGTATAGGTACTCGGCCTTCAGAAACGTGCGGCTGGATTTAGAAGTCTGTAATAAACGTCCCCTCAAAACCATGCCAGGTAGGCTCTTTTAGCAGGCCTTTTATTGATTTCTGCAAAGTGATTCGTGGGTTCTGGAGATGACGATGCGACATGTAAGAATAAAATTATCCAATGGTGGGCAGGCAGTCGTTCGGTGTTAGCAAAATATTACAGATTTATCTTTCTAAGTATCCATATTAAGCCAATTTTACTTTCCTTAGGTACCAAACAGTGAAGTATGATGAATAAAATAATTTGTAATTTACACTTCATATTGTCCAGTTGCAGGTGTGAATGGGCGACGGCACTCTATGATATGACCGCACCATCCATATAAAACTTGACGGGCGAGACAAGAAATCCTTTATGAAGAAAGATATTTCCCTCGCCTTGGCCGATAGAAAGAACTTTTAATAAATTAATTTGAATAATAAATGGTTTCCTCGTGTTGGTGTGAAGAATTACGTGTTGCACTGTAACACAGCTAATTGTCGATCAGGAAACTGATATTCCAGCGAAATAAAACAAAATGTATTTTGCTTTCATGATTAGCAAATCAGTATAGTCGGTAGGCTTTAATTAAATTAAATTAAATTAAATTAAATAATTATTTATTTCAGAAATTCAATTTCCATAATATATTAGTTACTTATTCTATTAACTTTTAACCTATGTTAGTGACAATATCTATGTATGTAATCTATGTATACTTTAACTATTATAAACATATAGGCTACTCCAGTATTTCCAGAAAGCGCCATCTATCCTGTCTGCGACTGTGGCTAGGATGCTGTTAGTGCTGCCGCGCACGCGCCGCACCAGCGACGCCACCCGCTTGCGCATGATGGCGTGGAAGCCGTCGGTGCGCGCCTCCGCGAACATAACACTAGTGCTGCAATAGCGCGGCAGCCCCGACAGCATCCTAAATAATTTTTTGAGTAAAATAAAATGTTTTCGACAGTTCGTATCAGGTAGCAGTGACGTCAGCGACGTACAAGTGACGTCATAATGACGTCATAATGACGTCATAATGTCGTAAAGGACGTCATAATGACGTATAAATGCTACCTGGGTAGTAATCTAAAATTCACTAATACCCGAGCACCGTGTTATATAAAACGAAATTCAAATTGTACTGTAACTTCGCGAAGCACAAATGCCCGGGGAATTGTAGGTACACAAAGTTGTAAGACAGTGTAAGATTGAACTAAACTTGCTCTAAATGCAGATTGCGCAGCTATACAAGGAAACCGATCTTCTAGAACATGTTTACAGTTCCAAACGTATTAAAGTTGTTTTCCTGGGACAATACGTTTGGCGTTGTACTTCGGAAAATTTGGTACAAAGAAAGCTAAAGAGGTCGGTCTCCGGTTTTTCAAGAGAGTACAGTTTTCAAAAGGAGTGTAAAGATTTTTTAAATTTGATTGTGACACACCTCATATTGCACGCGTCCATAGGCTATGATAACCATCAGGCCGTATGCTTGATGACATCGTTATTCGATCAAAGCAAATGATACTCTCGTATCCACTATTAAATCAGTCATGGTCATGGTTTAATTTCGCGAAGACGACAAGATAAAAGATTTTTATGTGAGATTTGCTCTAACTTAGAGTAATCCAAATTTTTCACCAATCTGCTACGCTGCACAGCGTACGGAATATCAAAATTAGATTTGTAACCGACGCAGAAGTTTTTTATTTTGTCTGCAGATACGGAATAGATGTGCATGCGGAAAAATTCATGAATATTCATGAGCTGCATGCATTCTATGCACAGACTACCCACTACAGAATACTGCATAAATATTAAAATGTGACTTTTGATAGATTGCGATCCCATATTAGTAAAAGGATGGGAGGACGGCCACTAACTTCAGTTGTGTCTACTCTTAGAAACAAAATGTGGCTTTCCACCAGAGTAGGGTCCTTATGCTTCGTGTGCAATAGGGACTTTTTTATTCTGTTTTCAGATGGAAAGGACCTTATTGTACTTGAAGCATCCCCTTGTACTTGAGGATCCTTCTGTCATGGAAAATCGCAAATAACCTGTGTATGAATATGTAAACTGTCGCCCGCGATATTTCCGGACTGATATGAACTTCAAACCTTCACGATAAGAACGTATCTTAAAGGCCGGCGACACACTTGAAACTCATCTGGCGATTCGTCTGCTCGTTTGCCTCTCATATCTTAAAAAATAGGTAGTTCCATTTTAGAGATAAACTTTCAGATAATATGAGTAAAATATTGAGACATCAGATGTTGTCAGGGTGATTTAGGTACAAGTATAAGATCCTGTGGTGGATAATCATAAGTCTTCGTAGAAATAGTAGGTATATATATTCCGTATTAACGTGACAATATCTATAGGAGGTAGTCAATGGTTCAATAAACCGCGGATCGATATGCATTTTATGAGATACGCTTTCCGCATTGAAAACGGCAATATTTATAATAGAATTGAATTCTTACATGAAGAAATTTAAAAAGGAAGGATTTCACTTTAGTAGTAGTTTACATTTTATTCGATATCGTGACGTGACGTACGCGTTTGAGTTAAGTGTCATTTTGTATGGGATTTTGAGTTTCCAAAACGTCCAGCTTGGCGCGCTGTTCAAAATCCCATACAAAAATAGACATAACCACAGAATAAATAATAGTACTAAGTACAGAAGGTTCACTCTCTAACAAAACGCGTCTATTACCGATTACGACAGATATGACAGCAAGGTGGCGCAAGCGCAAATAGGCGTCCGTTCCGTAGCGGTGCGCGGCAACTACTATGGCTAGACACCAAAATTGGTGTGGGGCGCATGTACTTGTAGCGACGCGACGAAATCGCGGAGTGAGCCACGCCTGACATAACGCAAACGCGAACACTCGTCACGCTATCGAATGAAATTTACACTAGGGGTTCTGATGTCGATGCTACAAAATCAGTTTTGGTATCTACATGATGCCTTGGTAAGCGTTAAGCAGTGTACTACTTAGGCGAACAACACGCGAACGCGAGGCGAAGCGATGCGGCGCGGGGTGAATCAATCCTTTCATACCTATAGAAGTGTCCTACACGGGCGATCTCGTTGCGAATGCGAACGCCGTGGGCGCGCCGCGCCGCGCCTCTTCGCTTCGCGTTCACGAGTTGTTCCCTTACGTAAGATGCAGCGTAAAGTGTGAAGTTAATTTCAAAATTATCCCGCTTTGGAAGTCACCCCAATGGACCTTACGTAAAACTACAAGTATTAAAAGTCCCCGGCAAGCTCGGTTCTCCGTACAAACGTAGTTACGCTCTTATTTTAAAACGACTTGCTAGATCAACCATTTAATAAATCATCACAGTCTTTATTCAACATTTACAATTTAAATATTTATTTAAATATTTATTTAAATATTTATTTAAATTAACTACGTTTCCCGTTTCCGTTATGTTCCCGAATTACACGCATACCTAAGCACTTCAAAATAAATTACAAATGCGAGGACATAAATAGATTTTAATGATATAAATAACCTAACCTAACCTAATAAAATTAATCTCTAGCTAAATTGCTCTGAAACTTTGCACTTACAATAGGATAAGGTATTAGTTTATTTAAAAAAATACAGCGAATTTAAGTTTCTCATACAAAACTTGTTTTTGCTTTATTTCGTTTGTTTTATATACTAGAGCTATATGAACTAATTACAGACCTAGATAAATCTCATGTAATTGTATGTGCAAAGTTTCATCGCAATCCAACACGTAGTTTTAAAATGAGAACGAAACTCCGTTTGTATGGGAAAGTAAAATTCGGCCGGGCTTGCCGGGGACTCTTAATACTTGTATAATTTTAGAAACTACAGTAAGAATAACAGAAAGTAATGCGCTTTGAAAGAGCTGAGAGCCTGAAGAGTACCGCAACGAACCACCAGGGGGCACTATTGTACTCAGACTGTAGGTAGGCTACATACATTCCCCTACTCGCTTGGATCATACGGGATAAAGGAAATGGAGGCATAACGAAACATAACAGACTAACAGCTCTATGCAAACAATATCGTATATTTTTTCAACTGTTTTGGTGCAATATACATACACAATTCACCCTAAAGTGTAGGTAAGGTCTAATATTTTCGGCAAGTAAACGGAGTAAAGTAACGGCAGGATTGCAGCGCGACATTACTGTTGACAGCACTGCTGCCACAAATTTCAAGTACCCAGGCACTCCAGACAGCAACATGGATTTTAACATTTGCGACAACATTTGCGACACGGTTCCCTTAATTGTGTTGTAGAAAGTTTTTTGACATATTTTTGTATTGCATAATGTTACTTGGCAGAATTACCTCTTGCATACTGCTTTTCGCATAATATTACTTTGCAGAATTTCTTATTGCATAATATTATATGGCAACCCTAACCTAGAAAATTACTTAGAAAATTCTGAAAAATGAATATTATGCGAAATGACTATTATGGCAAGTATAAAGTATCATTCAACTAAAAGTTTTCTGCGATACGTGTTATGTGAAGTGTATTTCTCACAAATAATATTTTGCCATATGAGGGGAACCCGATACTGCTGCAGCAATGTCACGCCCCAATATTATACTGCAGCAGTAACGCTGGTGCAGTCCGAATCAAATATTATGACGCCGTCGCTCTGTCTAGTTTCATTACTCATGTGATGAGACAAGAGAATGTTTTTTCTATCACTCAAACCACGTAAGAACATCGTGTTTTGTTTTCAAAACGGGGTTTTCAAAACATTGAGGGGGGATTCGTTTACAGAGCTCAAGTGCTTGCAAAGTGAAATAAAATACTTATGCCTTTAGGTGTCTTGCAGTAGGTAACTTAGTTCAGTGGTAGGTACATATGTAATAGTATGTAGGTATATCGGTAGCAAAGAGAAATAAGTGAGCATAGGAAGGTGTTAAGGAGAATTCTGGGACCCGTCAAAAGAGACGATGGCAGTTGGAGGATCCGCAAAGATGTGCTGTCCTCGCCGGAGTTTTCAATAATGCTATTTTGCAGTATGTCAATACTCAAACACAGGGTACCCTAGTTCAGGCACATGTAAAACATCACTATTTTTAAGACGTTTGTTTTGTATGAATGAAAGCATGCCACGTGTTTTAATAAATTAGGTTATGTTATAAATAAACAACATTAACAACATTGAGTTTATTAATAATTTTTAATTCCCTCCTTTTTATTAAGTTACAAAGATAGAAAAACTAATTATATCTGATGGCATCGTCTTCTTCTTCTTCTTCCTACCCTTATCCCACGTTATGTGGGGTCGGCACAACATGTTTTTCTCTTCCATTCTCCTCTATCTTTCGTCACCTCAGCACTCACTCCTTTCTTTCTCATATCCTCTTTTACACAATCCATCCATCGCTTTTTGGGTCTACCATACGCTCTCCGTCCATCAACATTCATCCCTAACATTCTTTTGCCTATATGGCATTCATCCCTCCTCATCACATGCCCATACCACGCTAACCTACTACTTCTTATCTTCTCCGTTACTGGTGCTACTTTCAAACTTCCCCTAATATACTCATTCTTAATCCGATCCTTCCTCGTCACTCCACACATCCATCTCAACATTCTCATTTCCGCTGCGTGCACTCTTCTTTCATCCGTCACTTTCGTCGCCCAGCATTCTGATCCATACATTACAACAGGTCTCACGATCGTCCTGTAAATTTTCCCCTTAAGTTTAAGAGGCATTCGTGGATCGCAAGTTGTTCCAGAGACCTGTCGCCATTTCATCCATCCCGCATTTATTCTATTTTTCACGTCACGGTCGATGCGTCCGTCGCTCTGGATCAATGAACCAAGGTACCGGAAGTCGGAGCAGACTGGTAGGGATACACCATCTAAGGCAATATGGGAAAAACTGGTTAGACCACCGAAATCGCAGAACATGTGCTCCGTTTTGGTTCTGCTTATTTTCAGTCCCACACTTTCCAGCTTTTCTTGCCATTTTACCAGCCTGCTCTGGACCTCAAGTGCATTATCTCCGACAAGAACAATGTCATCGGCAAACAGCATACACCAGGGTGCCTCCTCCTGTATGTTCGATGTCAGAGCATCCATAACCAGGAGGAACAAATACGGACTTAAAGCCGATCCCTGGTGTAAACCTACCGCCACATTGAACTTGTCGGTTACTCCAGCTTCGGACCTGACGTGAGTACTGGCTCTATCATACATCGCCTGAACAAGCCGCACATACTTCTCTGGCATTCCTTTCTCTCTCATAGACCACCACAGAACCTTACGGGGGACTCTATCGTATGCCTTTTCCAGGTCCACGAACACCATGTGCAAGTTCTTTTGCGCAAGTCTGTATTTTTCGCACAGTTGGCGAAGTGCAAATATGGCGTCCGTAGCTCTCCGTCCCGGCATAAACCCAAATTGGTTCTGTGTTACCTCACTTTCTTCTCTCATTCGTCTTGCTACCACTTTTTCCCATATCTTCATACTATGTGACATGAGCTTTATTCCTCGATAGTTGTTGCAATCCTGTACATCACCCTTATTCTTAAAAACGGGCACCAGTGAACTGTTGCACCATTCCTCAGGGATTGCCTCTTCTTGCAACAACTTATTAAAGAATAAAGTCAGCCACTTCCATCCATCCGCTTTCAGAAACTTCCATACTTCCACAGGTATACCATCTGGCCCAACCGCTTTCCCATTCTTCATACCTTGCACTGCCATTTTTACTTCTTCTATAGTGATCTCTTTCACCATACCAATGTTATTTCTAGCATTTTCTAGCACTCCACTCCAATTATTCTCTTCGTTCATTAGTTTACTGAAGTAGTTCTTCCAGCGTTCTTGTATGCTCTTGTTATCCGTCAAAATCTTTCCTGCTTCGTCTCTCATACATTTCATATGATTTATATCTCTTGCATTCCTCTCTCTCTCTCTTGCTATTCTGTAGAGGTCTTTTTGGCCTTGTGGGCTCTCAAGAAAATCGTACAATTTATCTTGTATCTTGGCCCTTGCTATTGCAACTGCTTTTTTAGCCTTCTTCTTACTTCCTGAGATGATCTGATGGCATCGTCTATTAAAGGTAAATTAAAAAACTGATTTTTTTAATAAATTTTCAAACTTCAAGAGTCCCCGGCAAGCTCGGTCGAATCGCACCTTACCATGCAAACGTGGAACTACGTTCATTTTAAAACTACGTGTTGGATTGTGATGAAACTTTGCACATGCAATGACATTAGGTATATCTAGGTCTGAAATTATTTTATATAGCTCCAGTTTATAAAACAAACGAAATAGAGCAAAAACAAGTTTTATATGAAAAACCTAAATTCGCTGTATTTTTTTAACTATGGTATATGAAGCTACATAAATTAAACTAATTACAGACATAGATATACCTTATCCTATTGTAAATACAAAGTTTCAGAGCAATAGTTACTCATGGTACGGGTACTGGAGACCCTTAAGACAATTTTGAAATTACGTAACCCAAAATCGTCAAAGATGCGAAATAAATAACATTATTATTATTATTATACATTACATTACATTATTACATTATTATTATTATAGCATTATTTTTCTTTTTAATTAAAGGCACTATCTTAAAATAACTGATATAACATCCGTAGGTATGTGTTTTGGAGTAAACAAGCATTTTGTTAACATACAAACCGCAGGGTCGCACCATTGTTCTCGATAATGCCGACTCCAAAGCATCAAAGTCTATGTCTCTGACAATAAACTGTCCCTTCTTAACCGTGCAGTCTTCCAGTGGGAAATCGACAAATTCAAGAACAGTTTTCGTAAGAAGGCTTGTGCAATCAATGTTGTTGGCCGTCATCATCCATTTAATGCCGCCGGTCGTTTTTTTACCAAATTGAAAGAAACCTTGTTTGTCATGTCCTTGAAAATCTTTTGGCAGTGTCAGATTTATGTTCAAGAGAGTGTTGCCGGAAGGTCCAACGTAGATGCCAAAGTGAAGGTCGTATGGGAGTGGATCTATGTAGGGCAAATCTGTATTGTTACACACGTTTACGCTTATAAGCGTAGCTCTGTACGATTTACTAGCACAAAAATGAAATAACACGTTCAAATATGCAAAAAATAACGATTTCATGTTGTAGGTGAAGTTGAATGTAATGCTATAATAAAACTAACGCCAAACATGTTTCAAGAACCATTAAAAATTTATTAATTAATTGACTTTCCGACAATTTTAAATACATTAGGGATATACATCATTACAATAATTCAGAAACTAAATAAAAATCTAAATTTACTCTTCTGGGACGCCACGTGCGTCAGCACCTTCGCCGCCTCTAATATCAGTCGCACAACACGCGCGGCCGGAGCGGCGACCGAGTCTCGGGCGGCGGTGAAGCGCCAAAAGTATGCTCCATTGAATTGGGCTCGGGGTATATTTTCGTCCCTTTTGCGGTGGAAACGGCGGGCTGCTGGGGTGCTGACGCGAAACAATTTGTGAGTGACATAGGCCGTCGACTCAGGCAAAAGGGAGAGGACCCCCGCTCCGAAAATCGTTCCTGGTGCAGAGGCTGTCCATAGCCATCCAGCGGGGTAATGCCGTGAGCATTATGGGCACTTTTGCACCGGAAGCGATAACGAACGGGGTTGACTAATAGTTACCTTAATGTAATTATTTGTAAGAAATGTAAAACCTCTAAACTTTTAATAAATGAGAATTTCGAATTACTCTTTGTTATTTGTGTTCACGTGCAGTATTAAACAAGGCTGAGTAAATATTTTTAATTTGTAGATGATTAAAAAGTACTTTCATACATACAAATGTAGAATGTATGGGATATATTAGAGGTTGCTCTTGAAAATGAAAAATGAAATGAAATGAAAAGATAAGACCGCCTGTTGTTACCTCTACCTAAATTGTTCTTGTACAAGTATTATATTGTATGGTGGCAGTGTCAAAGATTAATTTGCCCTAATTACACATCACATAATAATATGGTACTAATACATTATGTAAATTGAATTTCTGAAATAAATTATTATTTAAGTTAATTTAATTTAATTATTAATTTCACATTAAATTATTTAATTTACTTAATGTAAATTATATGTTCTTATAAAACTTAATAAGGTAATAGTAGGTATATAGGTAGATAATTTATTCTCTAAGTTTATGTTTACAATAAATACCTAATAACCTTTGCTTTTAGTTTTACACAAGGGCGTCATGCTGCCTGCAATATATTTATTGTAGATAAATAGATATTTACCTACAATCCTTTAATTTTCATGGCCATCTATCTCGTTTGCGCAATGACCAGCATTAATAATAACGAGTATTACAGTGAGAATGATAATATTATTATTCTTGTTCTCTCCGATCATTCCTTTCCTTAAGGGGATTTTCAAGGAAATTCATTCGGATCGTTAATCAAACACTAAGCGAGGAATGACGAGAGGAGTCGAGTTAATTACATGTTTTTTAATAACATGAATGTGTTTTAATAACTCCGTGACAAGCGAGTGTTTCAGTCGCAATGCAATCCGCCACACCACCACCACCCGCACCCGCATCAACTGGCAGTAGTAAATTTGCTTTCACGGGAGTTTTATAGCCAAAACTTTGCAATAGTAAAGCTGCTGCAGTCATGATCCGAATGAAACCTTTATTAAGCACATCAGTCTACGCGGCCGTATCTGAAGGCGTTTAAGGATTGTGCTCCAACCATCTGCTATTTCTTATTTAGGTCACAATTTCCAATATTTCACATTTAACCTTGTACGAAAAAGGGTTTGCAGAAAATAAATTAGTTTTTTTAAAAGTAAATATCATATTGTAAAAATTTACTTACCGAAATTGCCTTTGAGATGTTTACGTTGGAAAGTAACAAAGGAAGACAAGTAAATTTAAATAAGGTTCCTCCATTTATTTCCGATGATCTCATTTATGTGAAATAAATAATTGTCCCTTACAGTGTTTTTATACTACCTATATTACATTTTGGACAAAATAATAACTGTAAAATTATATACAAAGGCAAAGTACACATCCCGTCTAGGTAAAGTACCTATGCACGAATAATTTTGTACAATAACCCGCCTGTTCTTAAAAAAGAACCTAAATAAAGGTACTAAGTTAAAAAAGGTAATAGGTACTATAGGTAAATAGGTACTAACAATTGATGGTATTTGTTGCTTGAATTAAATGAATACAATACAATACAATTAGGTAACTTTACGGACTTCACCAGATCATTATAACTCTAACATGCTTGTCCTCATTGACTGTCCTGAGAAACGAGACCTTTAAATATTCAGAGATAATAATTGTGTCGCCCATCGCTTCGTTTGGAGTTATATACTTAATTATATTACGGTATCGAGACATCGAGCGACGCAAAATGCCGGGACCGGGACCAATCTTATTGAAAATATTTCCATTCATTCGGAAATAACATGGGGTATATAAATGAAATTCCCGTGCGAGTGAGACAATTGGCTAAATAAGGTAAGTACGCCAATCAACTTTTGAAACCATCTAAAACATTGGAGTTCAAATAGATACGACCTAATTTAATAAATCTCGTATTTGAACAATCCACGAGAAGAGCTTCGCGAATTTTATTTAAGAGTCCCCGGCAAGCTCGGTTCTCCATACAAACGTAGTTACGCTCTCATTTTAAAACGAGTAGCTAGATTACTTTGATAATTTGTATGGGAAGGTAAAATACGGCCGAGCTTGCCGGGGACGCTAACGCAATGTGCTAAGGCAAAATTGCAGTTTCTGTATTGATTTTTTACGTTTTAATCAAGGGAAATTTGATGAAAAATTCACTCAGAAACTAGACTATACTTGCGAGGGCAGACTCTAAGCAAAACCGTAAAAGGTTGCAGTTGGCTGGATAGAAAATAATCACGGAAACATGTATAACTTTCATTTATTTTCAATTGGGTTCCCCTCATCTAGCAGAATATTATTTGTCAGAAATACACTTCGCATAACACGTATCACAGAAATTTTTTAGTCGAATGATATTTTCGCATAAATTTATACTTGCCATAATAGTAATTTCGCATAATATTCATTTGGCAGAAATTACTAAGTGGGTTAGGTTAGGGTTTTCTGCCAAATAATATTATGCGAAAGGCAATTCTGCCAAACGACATTTCTGCCATGTAACATTATGCAATACAAAAATATGGCAAATACTTTCTGCAACACAATAGGAAACCATTTTCAATTGTATATCGTTACCCTGTATACTATACCAGTATATTTGGTATGAAATAATAGCTATAGTGATATAGCCGACAGATTTGACTAGCAAAATTATAATCAGAAGTTTACTTTCAAAGTAGTAATAAGGTCCCGTTTTTACCCTTTGGGTACGGAACCCTAAAAAAACATTTGACCACTTTGTTATTAGCGTCAACGAAAATGTAGGCATCAGTTATCTGTCAGTCCCCGGATCCGATTTCAATTAAATTCCGTAAAGTCGGCGTCATTAATATTAAGAAGGAGGATCTGAACGGAACAGCTAATTGTTCGCTAAATACTGGGAGTAACATTCCAATAACCTACCTAGTACCGTTTGATAGCAATAGCATTAAGAAACCAGTATAAGAGTGCTCACGGGTTACTCCATGGTTACTCACTGCAGTTATAGACCTCGAGGTCTTGCAACAATGGTTTTAAAGAATTCCATCTCGCTCGTCTAACTAGTGGGAATACTCGGCTGGGCACTTCAATTAAAAGTTCTAATTTCGTTCTTTATTTACGAACCACAAGTCACGAGCGCTCGGGATGACTGCTTCTGACAATTCAAGCTCCGACATTTGCAGCTCAGTAGACTTATCAGCCGGGTTTTTTGTGCAGATACCTACTTGATTGTGCATTATGTTTGCTATCGCCTGTGCAATTTGTTTATAATATGATCAATAGCTGATAGTTGAAAGTAGGTAAAATAAAAATTCATTAAGAAAGGTTCACGAAAATATCACTGACAAACACACAAAAACACGCGACCAATATTATCATAGTTATTTAGCGTCGGGTCTACGTCTAAACACCTCTGCTAATAAAAGTATTGTTAAAGATATAGTAAAGTAGAAGAATAATACAAAAGCAAGTCGAAAATATTTATACTTTCACGGTCTGCTCACAACGAGGTGAAACAACAACAACTTTAACCATCGGAAAGTTCACACAACTTTTGTACATTATACCTATAGTTCGTCTTATATTTAGCACCGGATCCAATAATATCGTCCTTAGACGAAAATAAAGACGTACATACGTAAATAGTCGAACGGCAATGCAGCGCAAGGCAATGTCCTCGGTGGAACACAAAAAGTGGTTGTGAGTACTATCAGCCTGATTCCAATCATACCATCCGTAGATCTGTACTGACAGAAATAACATTTTTGACACTGGTAAAAAATTATACTTTTGTGACCAAAAAACCACGCTTTTGACACTGACAGATGGTTTCGTACCGCTGTCACTTCTTATAAGCATTGTTCGAATTGGGCTATATGTGTGTAGAAGTAAACTTAATTCAGTTAACATATACTGATATTTGTAGGTCACGCTAAAATGTCAACAGCCTAAGTAGACTGCGTTTTCTCTTACTGCGTACTGGCGCAGTTGGTAGGATATGTCGTCGTCTGGGTTGGCCGGTATTCGGTATTATATAGGTATAAGGTACTTAGATAAATATTAAATTATAGAAAAGATGTAGTAAATAAAATGACCATGACTTTGTTTTCTTTGACAATTCAATTAATTCAATTATTTATTTAATTCGAATTATTTTGATCCATATAGTGTTAGTAAGTACAACAAAACTTAAAATGAAATAAGGGACAATACGCCTCCATTCTAAATTTTCTTTGATTCTAGGCTTGAGGTTTGTGGCGCGATATGTTTCTTCCTAGGACGTCGTGGTTGAACTGCACGTATCGATATTGACTCAAAACTATATTTTGTATCTTATAAAATAATATTACTAATACTAAATATAATTTATATTTGGCCCTAAACGATAAATTTTACCTGAACAAGCATTACACTTGGACAACCTTAATCCTTGCCATAACGGCGGTCCGGTTCTTCATTAATTTGCCGAGAGTCCCCCACGGGACCAACGCAGCGCTGCGCACGATTCAGACATAACTTGAGAATTGAGATTGTCTGTATTTTAATTTTTCTGGTCGTGTTTGCATTTTAAGTCCATTTGTGCTCGGTGCTTGCTAGATGTAATAAAGTTATGTGGTATAGCGTAATATTGCGCGGCATTATCTTTCGAAAGCTGTGTGTTGTTGTTTAGTTGTCTATTTATGGAATAATAGAACATTAACTGCTGCCTGCGACTTCGTCTGCGTATAATTAGTATTTTCATACTAAATACCACCCCCCTTTTCACCCCCTTAAGGGATGATTTCCTGGATGAAAATTATCCTACCTACGTCCTTAACGACGCTTGAAATACATTTTTTCATCTAAATCGGTTAAAGCGTGAAGAGATAAATAGACAGATAGAGTTATTTTTGTTAAAATATAATTTAACTCATTAAAGTCATTAATAAAACCGACAACCTATATTTAAGGTTTTGAATTAGGTTTAATTATTTAAACAGGTACAAGTTTTGGGAACAAATCAAATTATTTTATTAAATATTTTAATTTGTGTTTTTTAAGTAGTCACTGCTTGCCCTTAGAGCTGGTCAAAGACGCCTAGTCTTACTAAGATGACATATAGTCGAGAAATTCGGACGGGCACCGCCGTGGCGGGGTGGCCTAGGGGTTCATGGCGTTAGCCGCGATAGCTAAAGACGCCGGTTCGAATCCGGCCTTCACCACTGGAGGGCTTCGTCACTTTTTCTTTAATATATGACATCTATTACAGTTTTTTATTTAAACAGGTATTTAACTTCCAGCATAATTAAGGAAAAATATTTTCAGCGGCTGGCGATGACCAAAAATATTAAAGCATTTATTACAAAACAAACCGCACCTGAAACTGATCCATATTTTCATTTAATGAAGATAATTTATATTTAAATTATACTAGTGGCTCTGTGAGCTGTAGACCTCGCGAGCATAGCTTAAGATAAGATGGATGTGTAGAGCTGTCCTGCCGACTAACCACCAAAAGATCAGTAGATTCGTAATGTAAAGTAACCTAGATAGCGGATGGAATGCTTATTGTTAAAAAAGATTAGAAATTAAATTAACATTCTTGTTTGAGACTTTGACAAGGCACTGATATTTTCAGACATTAATTGTCATGTGCTCGTAGCATCCGTAATCTCTTGTTTGAAAAAAAAAAATCAGATAACAGCTGAGATACGAGATACCTACATGGTTCAAACCCCGTCGG
The DNA here is from genome assembly GCF_947568885.1 of Cydia strobilella. Classification (NCBI taxonomy): domain Eukaryota; kingdom Metazoa; phylum Arthropoda; class Insecta; order Lepidoptera; family Tortricidae; genus Cydia; species Cydia strobilella. The sequence goes on along the minus strand of NC_086049.1, from coordinate 3,326,092 downwards.
TGCTAATTTTTTAAAATAATTTTAACGTTCTTTTTCAAGTTAAGCGTATGTTATTCTTATTATCAATTGAGTGTCGCGAATTCTTCTACCGATAACTACAAAAACGCTTCTATTGATAGCTTAGTGCTGTTGACGTGCGAGTCACATTTTTGAGTAGGTAACAAAATTTTACATTTACTATGGAGAAAACGTGAAATTTTATTCACATTTTTCTATCTCGCCAATCAGTCCTGTTACGTTTAAGAGGGTAGAATAACTACAGACAATAGTTACTTTTTTCATACAATTTCCATTTCGGCAGAAAACGGTTTCCACTAACTAAATCTTAACAAATCACTTTTATTTTGATGTTTATCGCTTGAGAATAATATATTGTAGGTTTGTAAATTTCGCTTTAAAAATAATTGTCATAAAAACGTGGCGTGGAAGTTATTGCGAAGACTGTATAGATTAATTACCCAAAATTTTTGTTTCCCAATAGCTTTTGTTCCATTCGCGTTTTTCCCCATTCTGCTTTTTAACCACGCGTTTATTTTTTCGGTACTTAATTTAATCACACTCGTATGTCCCAGTCGCTTTTTTCCCCAAAGAGTAATATTTCCGAGAACAAGCCCTTCTTACCCTGAGCCGACGGAGCCCCGCTACGCGGGGCTCCTATTTCTGGGCGGTTTGCCCTTCGGGCATCTGAAGCTACCTAACGAACCTAACCTACCTATCTATCGACTTAGTGTGACTATCGTGAAAACATTACTCTTTGGGGAAAAAAGCGACTGGTACATACGCGTGTGATTAAATTAACTACTGAAAAAAATAACGCCTGGTTAAAAAGCAGAATGGAGAAAATCGCGAATGGAACAAAAGCTATTGGGGAACAAAAACTTTGGGTAGCTAATCTAAACAGTCATTGCGAAGACCGCATAGGGCCGCTTAGGGACCTCATAGAGTAAAGCAGGCGCCCTGTATGTAAGACTTAAATGTTGGGCTTTACCCTAACCTACAGTGAAAAGGTTGTAGCTAAGGGAAAAAGGCGCCGCAGGCGCCCTGTACGTAATCTTTACAGTGTAAAAGGCGCCGCAGGCGCCCTTTACGTAAGGCGCGCTTTTGATTGTCGGGCTTCGCTCGACCCTACAGTGTAAAGCTTGTATGGAAAAGCGCGCTTAGCACGCTTGAATGTCGGGCTTCGTCCGACCCTACAGTTCCGAGTAATGGCTACTTTCGTTGATACACTGATTTCAAAACCATTCATAATATACCGCCACTGCTCCATAACACTTTTTTGTTAATATTGGTTTTCGATCCGAGCCCTCTACGGGTTTTTAAAGACTTGCACCTTACGTTTCACGTCAAAAAAAGTTTGTCAAAAATGACCTTTTTCTCGGATCCTGTACCTATGTTTTTTTCCAAAATCTGTAAACCCCAAAATTCATTAATTTTAAATTGAGGGAAGGTTTTCTAAGACCATTTTCGCGTAGCAGCACGGGATCTGGTAACTGCCTTCAGACGACAGAGGAGTCTTAGTAATAGCAAAGATAGATATAACTCCGTAATAGATGGATACAGTCTAAGGAAAAAACGTGCCTCGAAAATCAAGAAAATTTGATTCTCGTTCAGAGGGCGCTACTAGTTTTGGCCTACAGTCGTATAGATGGCGTTGACGGTTTCGTTTGTTATTTAACAATTTTAACGCATATCAGTGAAAGAACATGGGTCAAAATCATAAAAATAAATAATGCAAATAAAAAAAATCATTTATCTATATTTAAATACATTCTATCGTATTTTTATAAATCTTCATTTTTAGTTTTAAAGTGTGTCGACAGATGGCAGTGAATTTACTGGGGTTACAAAATTTACTATGACAGTACCGCTCTAGTATAAGTTACTCTATGGTAATAGGGTCTCGTTTTTATCCTTTGGATACGGTACGGAACCCTAAAAATCGGCCCGCTTCCACCTGACGATGTCACCACCTGTCGAACAAATTAGGTACTACTTAGTTAGGTCAACTGTGTTAAAGTGACATCTTTGTTAGTTATTATTAAACAACTTGATTGACATGTATAGTGTAAAGGTCACTCACACAAACAGGCGTTGAGTAATATTTTCTCAATTTTTTATTGAATTTTTCAATAATATTATTGAATAATTGGTTCCATAAACCCGCTCAGACAAACGAATCTATACTACATAAACCTCAAAGTTTATGGTGCAAGAAATCTACGTATTTTAAAAGAAAAACTGTAAATAAAATTGTATGAAATTCGGAAAAAAGGAGAGAACCACCGTTTAAAACACTTTAGAAAATTAAAATAACAAAAATAAAACATATTTTTAGGGCTAGTCAAATAAAAGCTTGTAAAAGTGAAACGAATACGCTAAGCCCGCGCTTGATCAATTAATTTCAAAATAGAAAATAAAAAACAAATACAAAACAATACGAAATTTAACTTTGTGTAAAAAACAAAATACACAAAGTTATGTAGCAGCATACACAATTACTGGGGATCGAACCAGGGACCACCCGGTGCAAACGAAAAAAGCGAATGTTTGCAAAACACGCCACGATAGTGCTTACCTAAGCTGACGAAATTCAGCTACTCATTCTCGAGTAAAAACTAAATATCTAAATACCGCCGAAGCAAGCAATACAAAATTTCTGCATTTTTCGACATTTAATCTGTAAACATATCTTAAAAAGAAAATACTGTTATGATATCGATACGACTATTTGTTTAGGCGCGAGCTATCACGACTCCGCCATTTTGAAAAATTTCCAAAAACCGGATCGACAAAAAAATTCTATTTAGTCATAGAATTTGGTGACAAAATTTCACGAGAATCGGTTGAGAATTGCGACCTGTAGAGGAGAACATCCGGACATACAAAAGCAAAATGCGCGAGTCAAACCGTAGACCTTCGCTACGCTTCGGTCAATTAAGGCTTGAAAAGCTTTATTAATTGGATTGAATTAACATGATAGTTTTTGGTGTTATTTCGTGTAAAGAGTGGGGCACTGTGCTCGTAGAATCAATAGCCGCGGGGGCAGAAAATTACGAAGACATGGCAAGAAAATGCTCCTAGCAATATGCATAGCATATGGTCCTGGTCAAGAATGAGATACATTTTATTGAGCGTTATGCCTAAGAAATAAAGTACCTTGCTAGGAACCTTTTCTTGCCATGTCGTGAGGCGTTAACGTTATGCCTCAATAAAAATGTTTCTTATGTGTATACTTACACATAAGATCCTGGCAGGGCTCGGAACCGGTATTTTTTAAAAACCCCGAAATAGCCCAATATTTTGAATTTTTTTATGCTCATTACGTAGGACTGAATCATGTATTTAGGAAACAATTTAGCATTATTAAAACGTCCCATTAAAAATGAAATTATAAACAAAAGAACGAAAAAGAACGTAATAATACCGGTATTTTTGTATGGAGCAAATACCGGTTTCCGACCCCTGGATCCTGGTGAAGGATGAGAAACATGTTTATTGAACCTTAGCTATGTAGCATTGAGAACGTTATGCCTCAATAAAAAAGTTTCACAATTTTTATTCATATACCTACACATATAAATGTTATGCCTCAATAAAAATGTTTTTAAATTTTTATTCATTAACACATTAAATTGTGTATACACATACGTGTATATGAACATGAGAAACAGTTTTATTGAGGCATAACGTTCTCAATGCTACGTAGCTGAGGTTCCTAAAACTTCACCTTAAACAGCTTGCTGGGAACCTTCCGTTGCCACATCTTTGTCATTTTCTGCCCACGCGGCTATTTTAGTCATGATACGGTATGAATCATGATTTAATGGTTATTAGTGCAATTATTTAAAAATGTTAGTAATAGTCTAAGCAATAAATTGTGGCTCTATTACACTAACAATGACTCTAGTAATTCACTGTCGCCATAAAACGCTGCAGTAAGTTTCTTCCCAAATAGCAGACCCCAACGATCTTAAGATTCCATTAATCTCCCACCGTCTGGCTAACGATCTATAAAACAGCTCATTGGGGACCTTATAACCTAGAAATTTAGCGTTTCTGTGGACTAGAAGGCTATCTGAATAGATGGCGCTTAACTTAATAGTAAGAAAGCGCGATACATTTGCTTTTACGACAGCATTATTATCTACTAGCTTTGCCCGCGACTTCGTCTGCGTGGAATTAGTAATTTGGGTAGCTTATTTTTTATCCTATCTGCTTTTTATCGATTCCCCATACAAACTCCACCCCCCTTGTCACCCCCTTAAAGAATGACTTCTGGGATAAAAACTACCCTATGTCCCTCCCGGGGACTCAGACTATCTCTATACCAAATTTCAACTAAATCGGTTCAGCATTTTAAGCGTGAAAAGGTAACAGACATACATACAGACAGACACACTTGGGCATTTATAATATTAATTATACTAATTATATGGATGTGATATGTATGTACTTAAAGCCATTGTAACCCTCAAAGTTTTGTAGGGATTATGTTCGGGAAATTATCACAAGAGCCTCTTTAGCGTAGTCGATGGTGACCCTGCTGCAAAGTGGCTTGTTCTGCGTTATAATTTAGGTCCCTAGCTGCATCTATTTATTTGTGGCCGATAAATGTGTCGTTTTCAAGCAAAAGGTACCACATTTTCGCTTGCCATAAGGACGCTGCTCTGAAGTTTTTTCGTATAAAAATACAAGCAATTTTCGTCCTTACGGTAAGCGACAATGTGGTACCTTTTGAATGAAAACGTCACAAATGGAGACACCCGTCAAAATTGTGTAGAAGTTATTTGTTGTTACGTATAAATGAAGCTACGAAATATCTACTACTTTAACACTGAATGAATTTTGGATTTAAATAAATTTATATTTTTCCTTGATACGACTCGTGAAAATATACCTAATATTTCTTCCAGAATTAGGTTAATCACGTAATAAAATTGTCCTAATTTATCTGTACTTAAGTCCTTTCCAAACAGAAGTTTATGAATGTCATTCAAGGCGGCTTAACTTAGCATACCACTTTGAATCCATTTTGCTCGTTTCCTGTCGGTTCCGGATCCTTTTTGAGTCCCTGCTTAGTCCCGCTGCCATTGCGGTAGCGGGTACCAACCGTAAGTAATCTCTTTAGAACGTTTTAGAAAATAAATGTAAGAACTTACTTCTAAGCGTTTTACTTGCCTATAATTTGTGTCACAAAATGTTGTTTATGCATCTGTAATATTTATTAGGTGAATTGGCAAGTAAGTGCTAAAAAACCGGACAAGTGCGAGTAGGACTCGCCCACCGAGGGTTCCGTACTTTTTAGTATTTGTTGTAATAGCGGCAACAGAAAATCATCTGTGAAAATTTCACGGTATCATCACGGTTCATGACAGACAGACAGACGGACAGTGGAGTCTTAGTAATAGGATCCCGTTTTTATCCTTTGGGTTCGAAACTCTAAAGACTACAACTGCAATATGCAATATGCAGGTTTCCTTACAGTATTGGGCATATCCCAGTAGACTCCATTTAAGTTTTTAGTTTTTAGCAACTTGAGAAAGTTAAAATGTACGAGTAACTAACCTATTTATCTGGTCACTCAGTCGTTAGGGAGACACTACTAAATCAAATGATATGATGACAATTGACCCCAGAGGTCACAAAAAAGCGCTCCGAGCGACATCGTTGTCAAAACCAAATACCACCAGCATCAACGTCGTGGCCGGCCGAAGAAACGTGTTTTCGTGGCCGAGGCATATCGCGTTGAAAGCTTAGATTGCTGGAAACTGTTTATGGGAAACTATTTATCTTTACCCCAACTCTCTGGAATTACTTAAATAGCCGTCTTCAGCGAAGAAATCTAATGAATAATAGCAAGATCATAGTCGTTTGTCTCTTTTCATTATTTAATTTTGATGTGAATTCTAAGACGAAAATACCAACCGCTGAATAATTTGATTTCCCCGCGATGGTCCCTACATAGCAATTTTCTTTGTGAACTCGCGAATAATAAATTATTAATTGAGTGAACTAATTGCGGATTTATACTGAGTAAACAAGCAGAATTCATTCTGCTACGCGAATTCATGAAGAAGTCAATGAACTGTACGGATATGATGGTTATATAATTATATTGTCTATAATGTCATGTACCTACCCCTTTTACACTTTTTAACGTGTTAGAATAAACGGCCACAATGACAGACGGTAAAAATGCGACCAACTTAGGTCCGGTTTTCATGAACTTTACCGATTATAATGGTTTGTAAGTACCTACATCAATACGCATGAAAGTACCTACTAAAGATAATTAGTAACCTTTCGTTGCCTACACTTTTTAGCGCCGAGGTATATTGTTTTGGCCTCGTGATAGAATTTTTAATGTGGGATAGGTACAGTGAGCTACAAAATCGCATCGCGAAAAATTATGAATGAATTCATTGATAAATTCGCCATGCACTTTTGCGGCTGATGGTACCTACTTGAAGAACATACATAGGAGACAATTTACGTCAGAATATTTCGTATGTTTGCCTTCATAGGTATTTGAAAGATACATGAAAAACAATAATTTCGGATTCTCATCACAAAAACGAAACTGCAGTCAGCGAACATATTGTTTGTTCCAACTTGCAGACAAACTGTTAATACGGCAAGATTCCTGGATAATCGAGTGTCGTGGGCGGGAGCCGAGCCGACGTCCCGGGAATAATAATTATCACATGAGCGCTCCCGCGGGGGCGCCCCGGGATTAGTTTTGCCCCGGAAATTGCGTCGGGCTGCCGATAGAGAGCGCTATAACTTATGCTTGCCCTGCAGGTGCCCGGATTTTTGCTGACGTTATTTACCTGGGTAATCCACTTTATTATTGATGTCGGTGTAGTACTACAAAACATGCTATAAAAAGTGTTATCAAAAATTCAAAACCTATAAACAAAGTGTCGTGACGAATACCTATATACAGATAGAATAATAACCTCAAATACACAAAATCAAGTTACGTTATTAATGTTATTATGTAATTTTCTCTGTCTTCCCGTTTTTTAGGGTTCCGTCTGTGGGTTCCGTACTCAAAGGGTAAAAACGGGACCCTATTACTAAGACTCAGCTGTCCGTCTGTCTGTCTGTCACCAGGCTGTATCTCATGAACCGTGATAGCTAGATAGTTGAAATTTTCAAAGATGATGTATTTCTGTTGCCGCTATAACAACAAATACTAAAAAGTACGGAACCCTCGGTGGGCGAGTCCGACTCGCACTTGGCCGGTTTTTGTTCATTTTATTCTTTCTTTTCACCTCTCACGTCATTTTTTCGCTAGTCCTATTGTCAACCATCACGAAAACATGTCTAACTCTCATTTATTTTAAATTGTATAAGAATCGTTATATCGTTTACCCATAATTTTAAAATAAAATAGTGATATAGCCGATGGATCGGACGTACTCACAAGATTTTAAACAGAAAGTATATTTTTATAGTAATTGAGATAAAAGGTCAAAAACCCGCTAGATTGCCAAATCTTCCGTCGCAAGTTTCGCGCAGTGCGCCATAGCTTTTGTTTCTCTTAAATTTTCTGGCTTCACGCCGCCTTTTAATCCTTACTGCAAAGGTATAAAGTCCACCCACGATCAGTTGTGTTGCTGTTACGCAGGTACTACGTAGGCGAACAACACGCGAACGCGAAGCGACGCGGCGCGGCGCGGGGTGAATCAATCCTTTGATACCTATAAAAATGTCCTAAGTACGTGGGCGATCTTGTTAGTAGGTTATGCTCTTGACAAATTACCAGACATTTCGAACCAAGCACACTCTGCACCTCGATCACTTGTTGTCGCCAGATAAAGCTACTTTGATGTAGGTATGATACGGGTTCCTTTCAAGTAAACGGTACCGGGTTGCAAAGGTCTTTTACTGATCCAAATACTCCAAATGTATACTGCAATGTCCCTACAATCACGTTAGGCAAGCTAAAAATGAACACAATATCAAAGCCGTCTTCGCAATATAGGTAAATTTGTCTCTAGCTTCTGAAGCGTCTGCGACTCTTGTTTATTTATGGTAAAATGTTTCCCAGTGTTTAAAAATAATGTTGAATACTTAATATATTGCTTTACAGGATTTGTGGTTGACGTTTTATTATTAGCGTCAAGGTAATATAGGTTGTTTTTAATAATTTTATAAAATGTGTAATGTAATGAACTTAGAAACACGTATCTGAATTCGAAATAACGATTGTTTTTTTTTTATTCATATGTATCGTGTTTTCTTTCAAAATAATGAAGGTGACGTTGATGTCGTCTAACGTAGTTATTCAATATACTTAGACACAGATACACGAATTGAATCAGACGATTATCTTAGAAATATTGACACAACCAACTGCAAATTTTGATCTAAGTACTTCAAAATAGTAATAGCGAAGAAAACATTAATTCTAATACCTACTGCATGCAACTTACCTAATATACTTACGAGATTAGTTAGGAGTGGATTATTTTTATCGACAGTTTATTTTGCTTAGGTAAAATTTCTTTGCGTGCCATGTTAACACTTAGTACATTCGTATCTGTGTAAAATAAATACGGAGCTTTGAAACACAACTTAAGAAATAAAACTATTAATAACAGCTGGCGGATTCACCAATTAAAACTATATTTATCTGCTGAATGATATGTAGTTTAATGTTATTTTTACAAAGCGTTCTAAATGTTCTCATTTATATTGTATATCCCTTCTTGACACTTGCGTTTCGTTCTTTCTCATATCAATGGCGTTTTGTTTTAATCAACAGTTTTAGGTATGCTAATATATAATACTAGACATTTACTGGTATTAATCAACTATTAAATATTAACAATATTTATAACAATGTTGATAATGTTTTATAAAAGATTCAATTACAATAATACCATAAACTCTTTAGATACACTCAACGTCAGAGAGCTATATATGTCTATCTCACTTTACTACTTTAGGCTCGGTGTAGGCTGTCAAGCCTACAACTGAACCAGTCTATATTACTAATAGGAACAGTCTTAGAAAATATCTAACACTATGGAATCGGATTATATCGCGTATATTGAATTGACTGACGTACCCTTTACGCGATTTCATAGTTTTATTTCATGAGTAACTATCGCCAAAGACAATATTATTAATACAACTTAACTTTTTTGAAATTCATAATATGAGTAATATTTTTAGTAAAGTTTATTTTTTTATTTAATTCATTTGACCACACAGCACAGAATCCTGGTCGCAGAATTTGTCATGCTAAAGTCTGTGAAAGTAAAGAAGGACAAGACACCAAAAATTCGTTGGCACAGAATAGGGCGCCAGGAGGGAACACAACTGTGCAATGACATCATAAACCACTGCCGAGAAATGAAGACCGATGGCAATTCTAACGCCATATGGCAACAGTTCCAAACCTTTTGCAACCAAAAAGCCACCACGCTACTCGGAGTATCAAAAGGACCACTATGTGGAGACAAAGACTCGAAATGGTGGCAGGAGGAGGTAAAAGAGAAAATAGAGCACAAAAAACTCCTTTTCAAGCTGTGGCAGCAAACGAATGATGATGGGGACAAAACAGCCTACAAAGAAGCAAAAAAAGACGCAAAGAGAACGGTGGCACAAGCAAAAGCCAGCTCGGAAAACAACTTATACGCCAAACTCGATGCAGCCAAAAACGACCGAGAAATCTTCAGAATAGCAAAGTGCAGAAACAATAACACCAAAGATGTAAAGACTATAAAGTACATCAAAAATGAAAGCGGCCAGCTACTCACATCTAACAAAGAAATCCAGGACAGATGGAGGGAATACTACTCTAAGCTACTCAATGAAACATATCCTAGCTCAGACCCCCCCGAACCGCCGTTACCGATCTTGGGACCAATATCCTGTATAACACCAGAAGAGACGCAAACCGCCATTTGAGTAATGGCTAATAACAAAGCGACAGGTCCAGACAGTATACCCACTGAATTATGGAAGAAACTGGGGGCGGATGGAGTAGTATTCCTGACAAACCTCTTCAACAAAATTCTGACTGATGGAATGCCGGACGAATGGAGGAACAGTCTTTTGGTTCCGTTTTATAAAAATAAAGGGGATGTTAGACTTTGCGAGAACTACAGGGCGATAAAACTAATCCCACATACCCTGAAGATATGGGAACGTATCATATGTAACCGATTACTCCAACTCGCAGAAGTCACAGAAAACCAGTGCGGCTTTGTCGCAGGTAAATCGACCACCGACGCCATCCACACAGTCAGAATTTTAATGGAACAGTATAGGGATAACAAGGCTGACCTACATATGGTTTTCATCGATCTGGAAAAGGCCTTCGACCGAGTTCCGCGGGAGTTGATTTGGCAAGCCATGCAAGCGCACAACATACCAGAGCATTACGTGAATGTTGTGAGAGACATGTACTTAAACGTCAAAACTAAAGTGCGCTGTGCAGCTGGAACGAGCGAAGAATTTGAAGTACAGGTCGGCGTTCATCAAGGCTCAGTATTGAGTCCCTTCTTGTTTAACCTGGTTATGAACCATTTAACAGCCAGCTTGCAGCAAGCACCGCCGTGGAACCTACTATACGCAGACGACATCGTTCTGATCAGCGAAAACGCAAACAACCTAGAAGTAACTCTAGAAAAATGGAGGACAGCACTGGAATCAGCTGGGCTACGCATCAGTAGACCAAAGACTGAATACCTTCACTGTAACTTTAGCGGCGTTAGTAGCCTTGACACCATTAAACTACAGCACACCCCACTAAAAAAGGTAGACAGCTTCAAATACCTTGGCTCAGTTATTAGTAGCGATGGATCTATAGATGCTGACATAACCCACCGAATAAACACAGGATGGATGAAGTGGAAGGAGCTGTCGGGAGTGCTGTGTGACAATAGAATGCCGGTGCACATCAAGGGTAAAGTGTACAAGGCTGCAGTGCGTCCAGCTATGTTATATGGGGCGGAGTGTTGGCCTTTAAAGAAACAACAGGAAAATAAGCTGCACACTGCGGAAATGAGAATGTTGCGCTGGGCAGGTGGTGTGACATTACTGGATCGCGTACGAAACGTACACATACGAGGCAGCTTCAGAGTAAAACCTATCCCTGACAAACTGGAAGAAACCCGACTCAGATGGTATGGTCACGTCATGCGGCGACCACCTGACCACATGACACAGAAAGTGCTGCACATTTACCCACCGCCGTCGGCGAGGCGAGGAAGACCCCGACAAACATGGATGGCCACTATAAATAGGGACTTAAAGAAGGCAAAAATACCAGCCCAGACGACCCGGGACAGACAGTCCTGGCGAAGAATTACTAGGAGAGCCGACCCCAAATGATGGGATTAAGGCTAGGAAAAGAAGAAGATTTTTTTATTTAATTCAACTTCTTACTTATTTTACTGGAAGGTTGTAACATTTTTTAAACCACCATAACCATATTTAAATTTAACCAACCCATCCCTGCCCATTTATCGCAAATACATCGTACATAAACTATTAAACCTATGGGTTGTTCGAAAAGTAGTTCAAACGACCTATTTCAATACTATCTATCGAGTATTCACACGAGAACAAACATAAATCTAATCCCTCTATACACCATCGCCGAGCGGCCCAGGAGCAAATTGTGTCATATGATGAAGCAAATTGAAATTTATGTGTGATGGTATCGACTCCTGCCCTTTGTATCAGTATGTTTACATCGATGGCGCTAGGGATAATTTATGAAGGTTCGTGTTGTACCGGAATGTGTACTAGTGTACACACATTCTGAGCGCAAGTATCTTTTTATGTAGTTACCTTGTTTTGGGTAAGTATATTAACAAAGTTTTCAAATGATATACCCATTGCCCACGAAAATGTCTGGGTTCGTCGCTCCTTAACAAAAAGTCAGTGTCGCTCTTTCTTGGTGTGGTAAACTGACTATGTTTCTGTTATCAAAGTTGCACGCAATCTTCAGCAAACATGCTACATATTGGCCTATAGTTCCGCCATATCCGTCTGTTTAAAAAATAAAACCATATCGAGCCCTAGTAAGATATATATATATATATATGTATATAGCTATCCACACTACGCCGTTTATGACGCCGTGCCGGCGCGCGGCGTGCGTATTTCACGCAAATGCTGTAATATAACCACCTTCTGCAGGGCTGCCCACTTGTTTTCATTTAAAGTGGAATGGCAGTCATTATGACATAGAGCGGAGTGCTGTTCGCCATTACCACCACCGTCCCAGTGACAGACGATACTCTTTAGTTTCGGGGAGCCGTCACGTGTGTCGTTCAACTTTTCTACGTAAGAGTAGCGTATGGGAATGTCACTAACTATACTATAGGTACGTAGGTACTTGTGCATTTGGTAATGAACTTTTGTTGCATGTAACTTGATGTGAATACATATAATTTAAAACGGTTCATTGATTACTTAAATATTTTGATACCAATAAATCTATGATGATTTTTTCTCTGAAATTAAAACATTTCGGAAACCTATTTTCTGATCAAGCGATCGCGAAGGGCGAGCAAAGCGTCTGCATTTTAACTTTAATGTTTAGATGGTGTAGATGACTTTTATCGTTCACTCACTTAGCTACACACTTAAATCTCATAACAAATATATTTATTAGTTAATAAGGATAAGTAGCGCTATTTACAAAGTCGTCGCTCCAGAAATAAACTTATTTACAATAAAAAGTAGAAGCGCATAATGTGAAAAAGAACCAATTACTAACGTAAATCGAAGCAGACTTTAGAAGACTAAAAAAGGCGAGACTTTGCTAGCTTTAGCTGAATAGGAAACGAGCTAATCACGTTGAAGTTAAACTGCTTATTGGAGAATTTGCAGTTCGGTTAGCTTAGCAATTTTGGTTTGCGGATTTCTTAACGCTGAAGTTGAATACTGTAATGACGTTTTATTTGTATGATCTACAGATGGAGAGAACTTTACTGCTGCGACATTACTGCTGCGGCATTACTGCTGCGACATTACTGCTGCGACATTACTCGAAAATTAATTATCGCAAAAGCATTATTTAATTTTTCATATATTATCGCTCCCGCCGCGTATAAGCTGATCAAATTGTTGAAGATTGTCGTAAAAGACTTAGAATTTTGAGGAACTAAAAAATTGGATAATAACAGGAGCTGGAGTCGATACTGCGGTGTTTCAATTTAGTCTAAAAATAAATTTGTACTCGCAGGTGACTTACCCGTAAGTCCGTAGTCCTCGTCTATATTTTCCAAACTAAATCTTCTTGAGCGGCTATTTCAATTTCTTGCGGTATGAGGCGGGAGCGATAACATATATCAGCTTATACGCGGCGGGAGCGATAATATATGAAAAATCAAATAATGCACGTGTAGTTTTTGCGATTATTAATTTTCAAGTGAAGTCACATTGTCAGTCTTTCAATATGTCAGTGTTCTGTCTCGGTGGCCAGTCACCATAGAGTTTTTATGTAAAAGAGGACGCCGAAAAGGAATTTGACGCAGTAGCGCCACCACTAGTGACAGATTCAGCAACGGCATCAACGCCGCCGCAGAAATGTCGCATCAATAATTCAGCTGCAGTTGATATCCGAATGTCATCTTAAATCCCGACGGCAATGCGGTTGCAATAGCTACTATCATTAAAATTGTCAAGGACTTTGACAAATAGGTACATTGACATTTCCCGTGCTAACGCAGCAGACTACACAATGGAAATCTACGAGTATAGGTACAATGTCACTGTAGCTTCAAAAATCGTCAACAACTTTAAGACTGAGTAAAGTCCAACTATTCCCACTGCATTCAGTCAGTGAACGCCTCTGCGAGATTTTCCCATATTTTCCTGCAAACTTTCATAAAATTTTAATACTCGTAAACCGCTTGCAAATGATGCTATTCAAAACTTAGTTTTAGTTGGAAACTACGCATTGAGACTGATAAAACAGTCAGTTGTTTGACTGGATAAAATTTAATCACATTAAGAACTTTTCGAGTGTTGGTCTACTTGGTTGATTTTGTCATTTTGGATTTTATGCGACTCGGTATAAACGGAGTTCGCCTAAACTTAGCGCCGATTTGAATAGAACAAAGTGAGGAGGTGCCATTATAAACGACATATTTTCATATAAATTTAACATTAATCATGAGATTGCCACACTTTGCCATTGTGCCCACTCCGCGCATACTCGGGTAGCCCGGATGACCTATTAGACCTGACGGCCGATGCTGTGCAGTGGTTGCAAGATTTGGATGTTGCCTTATAAAATAATATACTGTACATAATTTTTGCCTATGTGACTATATCGCCATACGATTAAATAAACTTTGCCATTGCCATGCAGAGTTATCTTTGTCCCACTCAAGTTACAGAATCACCTACTCAGCAGTGTCTTCAGCAGGAACCGTACAATAAAGAATAATTGTTAACTGAACACACTACTTTTAAGCGCGATACATTTTTTTTCACGTCTTCCCCAAAGTATTCGTGCGTTTGGCTTCTAGTAGAACAGTCATAAAGGTGACCTTCGGATGATGACTGCAGCAGCGTTGCTGGAGCAGTTTTACAGCAGCGGGAGATGGGCGATGCTACTGTCAATTTCTTATAAGTAACCGTTTTTTAAACATACAACAAAAAATATCAGATAGGGTAGGGTAGGAAACAGTGGCTCAGAAAAAAATAGCCGGTTACAGTGGCTCACTCAACCTAATTCCAAGATGATAGAGGCGATATTTAGGCGACTGAGCCACTGTTCGAGCTGAGCCACTGTGTCCTACCCTACCCTATTTAAATACAATTATGCGTCTTTCCTAAGAAAATCATACAATAAAAGGATTTTGCAGCCTTATTTTCTTGTTAAACCTTTAAATGCACATTCAAATCATCGACTTCGTATAGGTAAGTGGTATGATAAGATAAGATAAGATAAGATAAAATGTATTTCATTGAGAAATATTGAATATGAATATTGAATATACGATGAAGCATTAATAAAATGTAACCGAATCTTTAACAATTTTATATTATATTGTGGAAAGATTTCCGTTATCTGAAGGATAATTTAAACATGAAATATATCTTACCAAAACATTAAAGAGCATTGTTGAATAAATATTTCGAGGATAAAAGCCCATTGCTTGGCGAGTGCAGGTAATGGATACAACGATTAAGGAAACGACCCACTGCAATGTTTTAAAGGATTATTTTATACAGCATTTATATTAAAACACTCTTAAACGGCGGAGTGAGGCTATTTACACCTGGAGTTACTTTAAGTTATGAGTTTGGTATTTAAGTTTTTTTATAGTTTTTAGGGTTCCGTACCAAAAGGGTAAAAACGGGACCCTATTACTAAGACTCCGCTGTCCGTCTGTCCGTTTGTCACCAGGCTCTATCTCATGAACCGTGATAGCTAGACAGTTGAAATTTTCACAGATGGTGTATTTCTGTTGCCGCTATAACAACAAATACTAAAAACAGAATAAAATGAATATTTAAGGGGGGCTCCCATACAACAAACGTGATTTTTTTGCCGTTTTCTGCGTAATGGTACGGAACCCTTCGTGCGCGAGTCCGACTCGCACTTGGCCGGTTTTTTTTATTATATTTTAAGTCTTTACATGTAACATCTAAAACTGAGGATTCAACTGGTCAGAGATAGTATTTTATTATATTAGCATTCTTATTAATTTCTTCGTTTAAACTGACTTGTTAAATAATTTGCCTAAGCGAGCCTACTTTTAGCGAAAATTTATAAAAAGTACTAACCCACTCTACGTACGTACGTCTGAAAACTTACCTTTCTATTTATTTTAAAGTTTATATCCATCTCAAAACCCGGTCAACAATTATTAACTTCAGGGACGCCTTAAATCGTTGGACCATATCTAATTACAAGCTCCGATTCCCTCGCAGGTGGAAATCGCATCGAAAATTACACCACAGCGTGAAGTAAAGCGAGCAATTTTGCATTTGAGCGTGTGCGGGAAAATAGACGCCTGGACCCGATCCAACCCGGCGGGTTTATTGCCACGTAAATCCTTGTCTGGAGCCAATGGCTTTTTTGCACCGTGTCTGTCCACTATCAGAAGGAGATTAAAACTCATTAACAAGGAGCCAAATGGATTACTCATGACACAATTATGTCGTGAATAATTGATACTCAAAAGAATATTACTGGACAATTATTGTGTAATTGGCAATATGTACTGTGATTAGCTTTTGCTAGAAAGCTTGATATACCTGCTTAAGCGTGTTTGAATAGAGCCTTCTTAAGCTCCATAAAATATTTATAAGGTCAAGGACTTACATATCCTATGCTTCCGCGCTATGAGGGCGTTTAGATGCTCTCTGCGTTTAAATAACGTATGTGGGAATGAAAGGTAATTATAAAACTTACCTACAGATTATGTATACCCGGTGTTTCCTGTAACAGGAGCAATAAATTAAGCTGGAGGTTGTACTCCTAAAACTGACCAACATTAGTTCAGCAACTTTTAAAAATAACTTGTGTTTTGATTTTTATTACACTTTAAAGTTTATTCTAAGACGCAATGTATTGCAAAATTTGTTATGTTTAAAGGGTGACAAGCAACGTCAAACACACAGATGGCAGCGTACATTAAAAATAATATTTAATTAGTATGAAAAAGGTGAAATCTAAAAATTTCATAATTTTAAAAAGTTGCTGAACAAATGTTGGTCAGTTTGCTGGCTAGTTTAATTTATTGCTCCTGTTACAGGAAACACCCGGTATATAAGGGGCCCACTGACTATCAGTCCGCCGGACGATATCGGCCAGTCAGTTGTTCGGAACTGTCAAATTTTTGTTCTAACTGACAGGCCGATATCGTCCGGCGAACTGATAGTCAGTGGGCCCCTTAAGTGCTGCTAGATGGAACAAACCTGTCAATGAGCACTATAACTTTTGAGAATTGAACTACATACATCTCAAAGCGCAAGTCTAACAATTTTCATGCATCACACAATGTACTGACCTACTCCGCTACTTATTATTTTAGATCCTAACAGAATACATTTTAAAAATCATCGTGCTTTTCATTTCTTCAAGTTTCATTTCTGGGCAATGGAATTACGCTCAGTTTTTCCTTTTTAAATGTGACGAGTTTACGAAGGGATGTTGATAAAAGAAACAGTTGAAATACGAGTCTGTTTGTTATTCCGCAGTTTAAAGGATGACTCACGTTAGACCGGGCCGTGACCGGGCCGGATCTTCCGGCGCTTCTTTTTCTATGGAAAGCATCACGTGATCACCTGTCATGTCATAGAAAAGTAAGCGCCGGAAGCTCCGGCCCGGTCACGGCCCGGTCTAACGTGAGTCATCCTTAAAGGGGCTTTTTGGGTTTTTAGTGTGCATTTGGATTTGGCCTGAACTTGCAGGCGAAATAGAAAATGGACCAAAATTACTGTTTGTTATTTGAGTCAGAAATAGGAAGTGGGATTTCGGAAAAAATATATTATCATTGTGGATTGCGGCAGACAAGTTTAAGTAAACATTTTTAAGTGAGAAGCTAGTTAGCAGTATTACTCGTACAAATTAAATATTAACATGCTTTTCCACACGAACAACTGGCAAATATAATTTTAAGCACTGGGTTAAATTATGACCCTGCTGGCCACAATACATGTGATTTGTTGTAGGGGATCTGCAGCAAAAAAATTACAAATTTTAAATCATTTTTCACCTCAACAGCTCGAACTAACCTATTTTCGTCACTCCCTGGAGTGAGGAACGTGCGACTTTCCTCACTCCAGGGAGTGAAGAAACTGCGACTTTCCTCACTCCAGGGAGTGAAACGAAGTAGCTTTTTAATTTAGTGAAGGCCATGAACTGTCACTTCATACTTTTATCAAAAAAAAATTTTTTTTGTTTCTATATTATTCTGTGTAATTCGAAATACATTTTACCCTTTAATATGTTCTCACTACTGAGGTTCTCATTATGTGTGCAACACTCGAGCTAGAGCAATGTTATTTTACATCTCGTGTTTTGAGTCCTTCGCTACGCTCAAGATTCTAACTTAGAATCACTCGCCTTGTTGCACAAATAACTATTACACAACAGATCAAAAACGATAACTATTTATTACGACGCATAACGTTTTAAATTGGTCGGTAAGTATATTGTAAATATATGAGAAATGTCAAAACGGTTCCAATGATAATACAATATCAATAGTATGTATTCTAATACCGTTTCAGAATTTTCAACCGTGCTCAAATATAAGACTAATCACAGGAATAAGCACGTATAACATAGTCTGCATCTTCTCAAATGATTTTTACGCTTAAGACGGTAATCTGTTAAACAAAAGCCATTGTTTCTTATGTGCGAGCGGTCGGCCTTTGTGTGTTGGCGCGTGCCATGGCGCGTGCGGCGCTCACACACAATGGCCGACCGCTCACACAAAAGAGACAATGGCTTTTGTTTAACAGATTACCGTCTTAAGTGTAAAAATCATTTAAGAAGATGCAGACTATAAGCATAATCGTATTTAAAACATTTATCTCTGCCGCATAATCCACTGCTGAGAGAATTATTTCAATGTATGCAGATAATAATTCAGGATGACACATTCTTTGTTCTTGTTCAAGCCGGGAATTTCAGTGCAAGACAATAATAAAAATAACGCAAATGTTTCCCCTTGAGAGCATCTCGGTAACTCGACTCAACTGCTTTGTTTTTATTACATCAAAATTTTAAGTTTTATTTTAACTAAGATAGAGGTGAGTTTCTTAGCGCCACTTGCACCATTCCAATAACCCGGGGTTTACCAGTTAAACCTGGAGTTACCATTATTATATTATTATTAGGGCGTTGTGGGCCTTTGAGTGTCACGTCGACCAAACAGTGATCTATTGTGAGTATTGTGACGGCCCTTCAAAGTTCATTACTAATGCCCGTTGAATCCAGAAAATTCCAGATTCTTTGGGCCGTAATGTCTGTACCTCATAGGGTTGCAGTACGTGCCGCCCTAAGTAGGTACTTCTTTTGGAGTTACCATGGTTACCAGTACAATTTGACCCCGGGTTAGTGGGATGGTGCAAATGGCGCTTAGAGGAGGAGTGTGGGTTCCTTGATTAAGGGGCTACCTGAGGTTTTCATCGATTTTTGACAAGTTTTGAATAGTATCTCCTACTTTTGCACTACATATAGAATTATAAGACAAGCGGCTATCGGTTCTTCAATCTTTTATCTCCATTTTTGTCAACCGGATTTTGAAAAAAATTTATACTTATTTATTTATGATTGTTTTAAACATTTATTAAATCACATTTAGAAACGGGTCTATCGCGAATTTATTTTGTTACCTTTATTTACCGACGTTTCGACTAACTGACGTCCCAGCGTCAGTTAGCCGCGACCACGACCAGTGAAACCTGTGTCGAAACGTCGGTAAATAAAGGTAACAAAATAAATTCGCGATAGACCCGTTTCTAAATGTGATTTAATATGTGTTCAAACCGCGAAAATTTTAAATGTTATGTTTTAAACATTGTCTAAAAAACACTTTTTTCATATCACGATTGCAGTGAAAGATCTTACTTATACGAAATCTACATATTTGGGTTCGTCTTAGACGTCTCTAAAAATTTGTCTAAGGTTTTAATTTTAAACTAATTAACACAAAAGTTATGGCCAGAAAACCAGTTTTTTGGCCTAAAATTGTTCAACTTTGATGCCAAATATTTCGAAAACAATGAACTTTGAAGTAAATATGGGATATTGCTAAAATCCGTTGCTGTTAATATGATAAGCTACAAAAAACATTAGAAAACTACGGGATTCAAATCGAAGGTCATTGGGGCATGGGATCCCCTTAAATTAGATTTCAGTTTGTTTTTAGACGAGCCCATTTCCGGCCAGATAATTGGCAGGCTATAGGCAGCTAGAGTGCAAATCGCTGTATGCTATTAACTTGAATGATATCTGCGGCTTGCCCGGGAGTTTACACCTTTGCGCGACCCTTAACACATTATTTACCCTGTCCGCTCTTTCACTTTCACCCCTTGGGCTTATTTTGGCCGTCATGGCCGTGTATTAATTATTCCCAGATTATTCCAGAGCCAGACATTTAGAGAGATGTTTTTTTTTGAAAAATTACAATCGCAGACTGCAGCATTATTATATACTACATAAAATGTGACTAAGCCCTCCGGTGGCTGAGGTCGGAATCGAACCGGCATCTTAGTACTTCATTTGGAACGGGTACCGGGTACGGGTTATTAGCGACTTGTCAACTTTAGTAGACGTTTATGAATAAGGGGGTTAGTGTTTAAGGCCGCTTCCCCACCTGGCGGAGCACTGCACCGATACCGCGCCACCAAGTGGGGAAGCGGCCTAAGACGTTAGCGGCGTAAGCTGAAGCTATTGATTCAATTCCGGCCTCGGCTACAGGAGGGCTTAGTCACTTTGTTTATTATATGACATCTATTTCAGTTTATAATTTAATACATACAATACAATACAAATACTCTTTATTGCAAACCTCATTACAGAAAACGATACAAATAACATACAAAATAAGAGGTTAAACAACAGTAGTGTGACTATTTAAAAATACAAATAATAATAATTTAAATTGTCCCCTAGTTGTGCAGCTTGTAGGTGGATATTTTAGGTAAGGTAACGGGCGAAACAAGAACTTCAAAATTGCATATTAAGTCAATCTGAGCGCCACATGTCGTGTGGAAACAGGAACTAATGGAAAAGTCAAGAGGAGACACTTAATTAACTTTAAAGCTAGGCGCAAACTTGCTCCTCTTTGGGGAGGAGGGAGACTAGGCAGTAAGCTCAGGCAGTGTATAAATGTGGTATTTTCTATAAATAGGGACCTTAATTGTCGATGGCGCTTACGCCATTATTAACGATGCTCCGGTATAAATACAATGCTGCGCGACGCTGCGCGGCGTAAGCGCCATCGACAATAAGGTCTCTTCTCATCGAAAATGCCCCAAATTAACATTGCTTACAGAACGTTTAGTGCTCGCCCGCGGCTAGAATCCGTCGCACGCGTCCGGTCGTCCGCCCCAATTAAAATAAATAAAAAATTAAATACAATTTCTTTATTTCGGACAAACAAATGCATCCATAGAGTGTTATTAATACAAGCAATTAGCGTTGCTCATACTAAGTATTTTTCAATAGTCCAATAAATGATTTATCTACCTTAAACTTTGATTCGTGGGGTAACCTTGATTATCGATTTACAAACTATGAGGAGTTGGTTTCTGAAAACTTTTATCATAAATTCTTGAAGTAGCTTTCAAAAATAAACTGCTTATTCCTCAAAAATCGATGATCAAGGTTACCCCACGAATCAAAGTAACCCCAGTTTACGGTATCTATTCTACTTATCCATCCAATAGGCGTTTCCCCGCTCCGTGCACCCTCGACAGTTTACTTCAATTTTATTGCAATGATGTGTGACTGTATGTTTTCCTTACTTAAATAAAACAGCTTGCCAAATAAACAATCTATTTGTAGCAGTGGAGCGCCCTTTTCCTTTTTAACTATGCCACAAAATAACTAATAGTATTTTATAGAGAATGCCCATAGTGGCCATAGTACACCCCGCCCCGAATGGAATAACGTTACCCCACAACGGCAGATCATACGAAACGGCCTTTTAGGTCGATTAGCAACGTATTAATGGAACGTTCACAATGACAATGCATTGGCAGTGTCTTGTATGGATAATCGTCACATCAGTTTAAGCACATAACGATTTTTTCTTGTACGAACCGTGGTACAAGAAAAAATTGTTAGTCCACGATTATGCCAATTTTTTTTTCGCACACGTAGATGCGTATACAGACGTCACACTACAGACACAAAACGATTTCCGTGTCCGCCGTGTAGGTGCCAATGCCCGAGATTCCTACCATTTTGTGCTCGGTATGCAATTGTAATAATACCTTCTGCCGATACCGTCACATTTGGCGAAGCGCGTCTACTCGAGGCCAAACGATGCGAACTTAGCCTACTTCGTAATTCGTAAGTGTATTGCGAACTTCGCTCTGGCGTAACATGACGCTTATATACCACGTCAATTAGGTATATGTACCAACAGATCCATGCTACCTACTAGTGTGCGGGAGAGAAGAGTCGTGGAATGTAAGGGAACCCATACATTTAACGACTAACTTCTCTTTCGGCACAGACTCTAAAAGGTATTTAAAAACAAAACAAAAACAACATTTTGTACATCGCTTTCATATAAACTATGAATGCTATGTACTGAATGTTCTGTTTTCATTTGTTTATACCCCAAAAACAATTACCCCGTGGAAAATACAAAAATCGCTATAGGTAGGTGGTAGGTTTGCCTTTAAGGTTTGAGAAGTTTCCTCAAGTCCTCATGAATTCCATCGTAAGAATTGGATTTTGACAAATATGGAACCAATCTGGAAACATATACATTTAAACAATAAAATGTGTTTCCAAATCGGTCCAGACAACTATGAGGCTAAAAACACATTTTAACTGGAATATTGTTTCGGTTATAAGCGCGTGACGACGTTGGTTATCTCAGGAAATCCCAGATCTTCCCGGAAACAGTATGTTTGCGGGCCTACCTACCATTACCATAGACCATTATTATAGAGGCCGGGAAACGAAGGGTTGTCGGCTAAGTAGATATAGACGGCCGAGCGTAGCGAGGTCGTTAGGGATACGCGGCCGGCAACGCCGTGTATGAATAGTAGTGTGGCTATTTAAAAACTCAAATCAAAATATTCAATAATAATAATGTATTTGTTGCCTAGTTATATTCGAATTAATTTTGAGTTTATTTGGACTATAGTTTGATACTGAAAGAAGTCTTCACTAGATTGGTATTTTTTGACATACTAACGTTGAATTATTTGGCCTAAGTACTGTACAGTAAGCTTTTACGTCACAAAATTGGCAAGATTAGGAAATAAATTATGACAAAGAGAATGCAGAGTCATTAACCCACTCGCTGCAGATCCGTTCCAGGATATCGGCTATTAGTATAATGGAATACTGGTGTAAAGCTCAAAGAATGTGTGTCTGGCAGGTCGCCAGCGCAGCGAGCAAATTGTCGCTCCACGGTGCCTCACATGAGCCACTTGCCGCGCCTTTCATCGGATTGACGCTAAGTCAATAGCACCGATCTACCGTCAGCATCAAAAGTCGCAGATCAGTATCTAACATTCTATAATAGCATAACAAAAAGGGATATGTCTTTTTATGTAGAATAATTCGATTGTGACGGTTCAGATACTTTTGAACGCAAGCTGTAAATATCTATTCGGTAAAGTTTTCCAGGGTGGTAGATATTTTTGGCGCGTTGTTTCATCCACAACGCAACTATTGTTGCTGACTGTACTACAATGTATAAAGGGGCCCACTGACTATCAGTCCGCCGGACGATATTGGCCTGTCAGTTGTTCGAAACTGTCAATTTTTATTTAACTGACAGGCCGATGTCGTCCGGCGGACTGATAGTCAGTGGGCCCCTTAAGATTGCCTGTCAAATATCAAAAGTACTACATACTTACTACTAGTAGTATAAAGTCGTCGTCAATAGAACTAGCAAATAATGTAAACAAATATGACAGATTTTGTTAGCGTTTGACACATAACCTAACATAAATTTTTTTTTGCATGTATGTTGTCTCCGTCATTTCTGAGCCGATTTAAAAAATTTTTTTTTTTGTTTGAATGTATATAGTCCCGTTTTTGTAAAAACCCAGTTTTGATGAAGGAATCCAGGGAACTCTTCAAATCTTATAGCCATACATATACCGGTTTTAGTATTTTCATCAACAAACCAAGTACTTTCATCTAAAACAGTACCATTTGATGAAGTGGAACTACTGATGATGACCAGAACGGGACTCTTTAACAACGCATATTTCAATCTTGGCGATTTAAGTCCTCTTCGTTATATTTGTTAAAGACAAGTAAGTTCTGAAGGAACATTTGTGTTAAGGTCTAGTTCTGATGATGGGTTCCATGAGGTCCAACTCCTCAAATCTTGATAGCTTAGATCCAGACCTTGAAACTTACGCGAAGTGCAAAAATGTTTAGTGACAGTTTGGCCAGACCGATGAAGAAACACTAAAAATGGAAAAATAAAATTAATCTTTAAAAAAAGAAAAACCGACTTCAAACGGGAAAAAATAAAATATTATTTCGTTTTACATGCGCTAGCAAACTGATACGTTTGAAGTCTAACTACTATCTACTAACGCAGCGTATTACGTAGGCGAACAACACGCGAACGCGAAGCGGCGCGGCGCGGCGAGGCGAGGCCAGGATCGGGGTGAATCAATCCTTTGATACCTATAGAAGTGTCCTACCTGGGCGATGTCGTTGCGAACGCGAACGCATTGTTCTATTATTCGGTCAACATTTTTGTTCACAGCTTTTCAGTTCGTTAAACTGAATTGCAACTGCCTGCCGCATATTGTGTGAATAGCCCACATACTGCAGCAGACGGTGAACGTTACTCCCCTTTCCATTTAGTAGGTTAGTATTATTTTAACTACGAAACGGCTTGTAGCCACCGTATGAAAAAAATGTACCTTTGCACCGACACATATGTAGAGGTACGTAGGAAAATCTGCGACTAACTTCCTAAACGTCTTAGCTTATTTAACAGAAAACACGAAAAAGCAAACTTGTGTCTTAAAACGTAAGGTTCTAAGAAAAATAAATATTTTATGCGGCCTTCCGCAGTCGCCCGAGTACTATATTAGGTACACACAAAAGATTTTTGTGCAAATAACCACTTAATTCAAGCTCTTAATGGTTATGAACACGCGTTTCTTCAAAGAAAACGTTATGAGGTCCTCAACAAAATGGATTGCCATAAATGCAAGCACGCACAAGAATGGAGCTTATCGCGAGGACGTTGTGAAATTTTATGTACTTGCCTACCTAACCTATTGAGAGGGCTAATGATCGTGTGAGGGGAAAAGTGCGTTTGCCACTTCATGATAATGCCCTAAATAAGCTGGAATAAGTATATTCGTTTTTAAGTAGTATAATAGAACATCCTACACTTGGTTTAATACTAAGCAGGAAAAATAACAATGCCGCGTTGTAGCTTCCTCGATATGAAAAAAAAAACACTTTTACGAAATGTATGAAAGAAATATCTTATTTATATTTTTGGAATTGATCACAAATAAATCAGTCAAGTGAAAACAGTAAAAAAACGATATTATTCGAATTGTACTTCACAAATAAAAACTAATAAATAATTTTGAGCATAATGTTTTCCAAAATAATGTGATAATACCAAACATCAGAAGGCTCAAGAATATAGACTTCAGAACAATAAAAGCGGTTCACATTGTAAGCAAAACCTTCGCAAAACTTGTACACCTTTTTACTAATTTGTGTAAACAATTAAGCATATGCTCAAATTGAATGATTGCTATTAAGACTTTATCCAGGCGCTATTCTATTATTTGACCTTAGCTGCGGTTACTGAGTCCACACAGACGAAGTCGCGGACAAAAGCTAGTATACGAACACCGCCTTTAAAACTAATGCTCCACTTAAAGCAAAGCCATCGTATTGTAAAATGTGCACAATTTGTGAGAGCATTTCGAATATAGAGGGATATTTATTTCGAAGATTTCGAATATCGATGGAATTTTATCATCGTATATTAAATTGATTTGATAAACGCGTTTTGTCGATATATTGCAAACTATTTTTGGATACGCGTTGTATCTGTTTTATTTTGCCCTTTTAATATTAGTGAAGGCACCAGAGATATCGAGAAATGTAATTATGTCCATATTTAATACCGTTACAGAAATGGTTGGGTAAACATTGTTGGCTTATAGGGCGCAGAGATGAAAAACATTACGAATTTTAACGTTATTTACTGGTAAAATTTACTGTCAGGGCTTATTGCATACAAAATTACACTTTTTTAACTATAAAATTGTCCCTTATTACACATTTTTATTTAGCTTGACCACGGATATCCAAACTATATTTCTTTATATGTGTGCTTCAAATCTTGTGACTTAAATTTTAACCATCACTTCTCGGTGTCTGATTCAGTTAAAATTTAGAGTTCATCTGTAATTCCGATGACAGCTTCCGTACTTCTTAGTATTTGTTGTTGTAGCGTCAACGGAAATACTTACATGATCTGTGAAAATTTCAGCTGTCTATAGCTATCACGGTTCATGAGATACAACCTGGTGATAGACAGACGGACAGAAGGACAGCGCAGTCTTAGTAATAGGGTCCCGTTTTTACCCTTCGGGTACGGAACCCTAAAAATGCATGTTTTTGGAAACGTTAAATAAAGATTCCAAAATGTGACGCATTAATTGAGCAATGGCGGCTAATATTCTCGCATCAACAACGTTCTCGTAGCGTCATACATTCTCCCTCTACCGGAAGTCATTACTTAGCGATTACAACGAGGGAGTAATATTTGACGGCAGCTTTATTAATAATTCTTACCCGACTACGGCAAAGCAAAAGGAGCGTTATGATTCGAATTAGGTCATGTTAGGTAAAGCGCCTGAAGGCAAATATTTCATACAAACCCCTAGAGTTTTGTATAAGAAAGAATTAAGGCGCCGTAAGGTTTTTCTCTCACTGACCATGACCAGCACCGGTATCATGGTCGCGTATTTGTCACCTGTCACATCATGCGTCACTATCGCACTTACGTACTTGTTAGAGCGTGACAGGTATGGTGACAAATGATAGACAGCCGTCCATCTTAGCCCCGCTGTACGGATTCTGTTGAGGCGTCACCAGTATTTCCTCTGCAGTGACAAGCCGTTCTGCTTCCTAGTAGGATTTTGGGTACTTTGGTGATGGCCAGTCGTCTTCATAAATAGGTTTTATTTATTGGCCATCTTATACGAACAAAGCATACGTATATGCGGTCGCAAAAGCCTTTGTTGTGCCAAAGAAACCGTTCGCTATCTCTTTGTGGTCGGTTAGAACTATTCCTTTGTGTAAGTTATGAGTTCTTAGAACTTCGGACATAATATCTAATGTCACAGACAAGGAATCTTAGAATTTATATGGATATAAAGTCTATCAAACAATAAATTAGTAGTGTAAAACACATTATATAGACACTAGAGGGACATGAGATGTTTTAAGTATTCTGCCATTGCCATTATATACCTAATGTATTTATAATTGGTACATACAAAAAAGTAAATATTTCCAACAAATAGGTATCAGAGTTTTGAGGGAACGAAGCTAAGTTCCTCGTATTGTTTTGTTCCGTGTCCTGTAACGTAATCAATATGAAAGAAGTTCCGGGAAAACTAAAACAGATGAATTTCAAAATGCCCTGCGCCTCGGACATATTAACTCGTAGTCAACTAGGAATTTTTAATACAAATCTTTCACATTCACCGTGTCACCGTTATTGGTGAAACCCAAACGCTACATTGGCTGGACGATATTAAATTCCATACCTAAAGGGTATATTAATTTAGTTTTAGTATAGAATAGTTAATTGCATTTTATCTTTTGAAGGGAATTTCCTTATATTTTATATTAAGTAGTGTGACTTAAAAACAGGATCCAAAAAATATTTAATAAAATAATTTGATTTATTTCTTAGTATATAACTCAACTACGGGTTTTAGTCAAATAGTAAGGATATACCTAATGTTTTAACCTACATCTAATATAGGTACTCGTCTTACGTAGGCGAACACTCGCGAACGCGAAGCGAAGTGGCGCGGAGGGCCCAAGGCGTTCGCGTTCGCATCGAGATCGCCCACGTAGGACACTACTATATTAGGTATCAAAGGATTGATTCACCCCGCTCCGCGCCACGCCGCGCCGCGCCGCTTCGCGTTCGCGTGTTGTTCACCTACGTAGTACCTACGCTGCGTTAGCTCACTACAGAACTACTCCCGAGTCAACAGAAGTGCTCGTCAGTTTACTTCGAGCCAAGTTGTCGAGTTTGTCTGCAGGCGCCC
Source organism: Cydia strobilella (assembly GCF_947568885.1). Taxonomy (NCBI): domain Eukaryota; kingdom Metazoa; phylum Arthropoda; class Insecta; order Lepidoptera; family Tortricidae; genus Cydia; species Cydia strobilella. The sequence continues at coordinate 3,298,111 of NC_086049.1, read as the reverse complement.
GCAATATGCACATGCACCTTTAACACTTTGACTGAGTTCAATGATTAAAGTTTATTCTAATTGAGTAAGCAGTTTTAAACTGGGTCGTAGTCGCATATTAGCGAGCGAGATATATAAGTCGCAGACGCAGAAGTCAGCGAATATGTCAGTTTGACACTGCTATGGCAGTCGTGGCTACATACAGGGCACAGTACTCTTTCTTGGCGTGCTTCATTTTATGGCTCCTCTACACTATCGGCGATGATAGACGATGACTGGTGGGCTCGATAGTGTAGAGGGCATACTCGGCAGTCCCCGCCAGTCATCGTCTATCATCGCCTGAGACCCGTGAGTTGTCGGTTTTTTGGGCACGCATCAAAGGGAATCAAGGGAATAGCCGGGTGGTTGCGTTGTACAGGCGATCATTCATGTGGATGCTTGCACGATGATCTTGCCGATGATAGACGATGATACTATCAACGATCATCGCCGATAGTGTAGAGTAGGCATAAGCCGTATACTCCGCGGCTGCCCCAGCGGATTCAAAATTCGAACAGATAAACCATTTGTAACTGACGATTCGATTTATGTGCTTATTGTTAGGCTTATGACTCCTCTACACTATCGGCGATGATAGATGATGACTGGCGGGCACGATAGTGTAGAGGGCATGCTCGGCAGTTCCCGCCAGTCATCGTCTATCATCGCCTGCGTGTTGTCGGTTTTTTGGGCACGCATCAAAGGGAATCGCCGGGTGGTTGCGTTGACAAACTACTACAGGCGATCGTGTGGATGCTTGCACGATGATCTAGCCGATGATACTATCAAGAATCATCGCCGATAGTGTAGAGGAGGCATTACATGAACAAAGAATGCTTTGAGTTTGAGCAGGCATGGCTCACTCCGCGATTTCGTCGCGTCGCTACAAATACATGCGGCCCACACCAATTTTGGTGTCTAGCCATAGTAGTTGCCGCGCACCGCTACGGAACAGACGCCTATTCGCGCTTGCGCCACCTAGCGGCCATCTGTCGTAATAGACGCGTTTCGTTAGAGAGCGAATCTTCTGTACCTAGTAGGTATACTATTATTTATTCTGTGGTTTGAGTTCAGTTATGATAAGTATATTTATCGCAAAGGCCTGTAGCTGCTATCAACATATAAACATGATTCATAACGGCGGTTAAAGTCGCAACCCTCTTATCTCCCCGAACGAAGCTAGAGCGTTTTCACACTGTCTTATCCGATATCGGATGTCGGATGAACTGTGAAAATAAACAGCCTTACGAAATTTTATTTTTGTATCGACGCTTTATTTTGAACAATAATTATTAATGAAATTGATAAAAAAATATAAAACGACATAGGCCAAAGAATAGGCATAGCTATTCAGCATGGGAATGTAGCCAGGCTTATGGGCACCCTTCCGCAGGGGACAAATGATAGGGGACTTAAGATAGGTACGTAAGTTTTATTGATTCATATTATTAGTTTTAATTTATTTAGTGTATAACTGTATACTTAATTTTAATAGTAGTTTACAATTTTGTTATTGTGTTTAGTTATAAAACACAATAACAAAATTGTAAACTACTATTAAAATTAAGTATATTCCGTACTATTGCACTCTAGGTGCTGCAGAGGATGCCGAGGATTCTTACCATCTAGGCAGGATGCGTTGATGGAGGCAGAGAAATAAAAAGTCGAGTCTTCGTGATTTATGTATCTTCATATACCATATATAAAGTACATACAAATCCTTCGTCATAGGATTAAAAATAAATTAAGATTACCGTGATAAAATATGATTAATTTATATACACGGGGACAACACAAAACTTAAGAATAAGATGGGTTTGAGAGCAGAGCAAATATCGGAATAGATCGGAATGAACGAGTACAGCCATGTTAGGATGTGACAGCTGGGCATAGACAGGAGTAGGTATAGACAACTAATTAAAGGAGTGTAAAGCTGTGTTTACAATTAAGTTTTATAAGGCATAATCTTCAATACGTACTTTAAAATTTAAATAAATAATAAACGACATTGTTTTAATTGTGCTTCTGTATGGTCGTATTCGACATCCGATATCGGATTGGACGATGTGAAAATGCTCTTATACTCGTAAGGTTTGGAACTTTAGGTAGGTAACAGGTATTATCGAATAAGTCGCATTTTCTTTACCTCCTTCAAATAGAAAACAAAATACAAGATTATGTTATTAACTTATTGCCTGCATGTTTTTATGTTACCATGAAAATCCGCTTTTAGTGAAAACGCGTTTTACCTAGTTAAAATTAAATGTACAAAATATACAAAAAACTCACATAGAAATACCTAAGTACTCAGATTTGGGCCTTGACTTTTTTGGTAGGGACGAATTGGTAACGGTCCAAGAGAATCTTTACTATTCTATTCGCAGAGTGGAGATTCTTCTGAAAACTACCTATGCAATAATCTGTGGCAGCAGCAGAGTATTTCGTACATAAAAATAATTACCTGGTTTTATAAAATTTCATCTTTATAATCTTTTTGTCGTTTGAAGGTTGAAAACCTTTTAAAACGCATATTTTCAAATGATTCAAACAAAACTCATAGAAATCTGCCATCTGTTTCCTAAAATATTTACTTACTTATGCGTGTAAGCCCAGCGCTAGTGCTGTTCGTACCTACATAGTATGTTAGTCCGGTTGACAAAATACATACGCTAACATAACCTATCAGGCTATCAGTAAACAAAACATGTTTATTTCCATAATGTCTGCACTGAACGCGATATAAACCGGTTGACCGCGACTATCTAATTAGTTCGTCATCAACATGCGCACGCTCAGTGTCGTCGTACTATTCGCACTCGCCGCCATGGCTGCCGCCGGCGCACCTACGCTTTACGACCTCAACCAAGTCGATTCTTTGTTCGATAAATTCATAGAAGAACACAAACGGGAATACAAGGACGCGGCGGATAGAGAACTGCATTTTAATGCGTTTAAGCAGAATGTTGCGAAGATCAACGAACATAACAGCAAGCAATCTTCTGCGACGTACGCTATTAACAAGTTTGCGGACTATACTGAAGAGGAAAAACAGGCGATGAGGGGCTTCAAGAGAAACTAGTGGCTATGTTTATTGTGATCGCATATAATTTGTGTTTTTTATATTAACTGCTTTTTATGATGATATTACACAATTAATCACTGTATTTTTTTTTATATTTTTATTCATTAAATATATACAACAAACTTTTCACTATTTCTAATTATACATTTTAATTTAAGCCAGCGTTTAAAGACATAGTGTGCAGTAACAGCCCAAAAAGGCCGGGGCCTGTGCTAGGGCTAGTTACAATATTATGTGACACAATTTTAGAGAGCGATCGGATTTTGGATAAACAATTTTCTTATAATATAAAGTTTACTTAGTCAATTAAAAAAGCTTACTTAAATAAACATGCATTACTGGTATTTTTTATTTTTATGTACGTATTTAATATACGTATATTGGGTTCTATAATTATGTAAGTAGCTATATATATTATTTGCTATCTAATACACATACATACATATATATTATATGGAAAAATAGAGAAATTATTATTGTTTGTTTGTTGCTTACATGCGTATTCCTGAAACATACAGTATTTTTAAAAACTGCCATATTTTATAGGGTTTTAGGGTAGGTCATTTTCAATTACTTTGGGACCAAATCCGAAATTGCCAAACAATGCAATTTTAATGCGACAGTGAATTTTAAGCATTATACTTTATACTGTTTAAACTTTATACTGACCTCGGAGAGTATGGCTAAGTATTGCAAATACATCCGGTTAGTGTTTATCTAACCTCGCCCGAAAAACAGCAATAAGTCTATTTATCTTCGCTAATTTCAACTAAAATTTAAGTGGGTACGGTCAATTAAAATGTGCCGCAGTGTCAATGGACTATTTGCCATTTAACTCAGTTCGTCGCGAAATCATTGTTTCTGTTCACGGTTAGACAATGGTTAACAGGGATCCAACTTAATCTGTAGGGCTAAGATGGTCGGCTCTTTATCATTTGTCACCATGCCTGTCACGTTCTAACAAATATGTAAGTGCGAAAGTGACGCATGGCATGACAGGTGATAAAAATGCGAATGACAACGCTCATGGGACTTCCGGTTCGAACGCCATCTTGATAGTAGCCTCGTGATTAATTCCTTTATTTTTTGTTCATTAATATTGTTTAAAGTGTAATATCGATAGCTTTATTATACAGTAATCTAATTTGGTGCTTCTCGTAAAATCCAGCTATCGGTTTTACGAGACAACAACAACGAACTACCGAACAACGTCGTGCTCTAAGAGCATTTTGTATTTCTACCTCTAACCGTGTCTGGCTAGAGGCCCATAATTTTATTTACCGTACACTGGCTGAAGAAAATCTAGAAATATTAATTCGATCCCACGTGGATCCCACTTTGACGTTGGCGAAATCATCGACAGTACCGATGGAGCCATACTACTTAAAGATTGATTGATTGACAACGCTCATAAAAATAACTAGCCTCTCGCGAAACAAAATGTTACTTCGAGAAAAAGGCGAAACGACGTATGGGGTAAATTGAAACGCGTGTTGGCGACATGAATTGACAAGTTTGACGATACGCGGAAACGTTCGAGGGATTTGTCGGTCCCTCGTAAAGAGTTCCTTAGCGGAGCGAGCCCTGAGACGTTTTCTTTTCTCGAAAATCCTGCTTATGGAATGATGACGTGGCATTCATGAGCGCTTTAGAACGGTGAAAATTGATTTGATGGGACTTCAGCTCTGGCCGATGGAATATTGAGTGATTACTGCCGATCCGTAATCTTGTTTGAAGAAACTTAACCGATAAATAAAATAATTCAAATGAAAATACGGTTCCCTTATCGTGTAATATTTAACTGTCTTTAGGACACTAAAAACTTCTTCAGTCTTTTTAAATGAAAAACCTCCTAGTATATAGCCCATATTGTTATATATTTCAGTTTTGCAAAACTTCTACTAGGTACCTACCTAGTACTAAACACTGCATGACTAATGTAAGCAGAATGAGTTAGTTTTTAGGGATCCGTACCCAATTTTTTTTATTAGGTTACTTTGGTGTCCCACTGCTTGGCAAAGGCCTTCCCTCGTTTTCTCCACACGACCCTGCCTATCGGCATTTTCCAACCATTTGGGGTAAAATGTGACCAAATCGTCCCGCCATCTCCTTTTCTGTCTGCCTGAACGGCCTACACCTTCTATCTATGGTGTTCCGTGGGTCACACTCAGTAACCATTTACCCATATTTGTCTATATTTTACGTGTTAAATATTGAAACTATGATATGTTAAAATTATTTATTACACATCTGAAATTGACAAAACAATTATGACGAAGTTAAATTAGCTAAAAAGGTATTTTCAGTCCCAACTTGCGTCTTATTTCACCGACCGTATAATCAGAGGAATTGTTTATCCCAAACGTGACGTTTTTCGACCTTGCATTTAACTTATTTATAGACTGCACGTTCATCTTGAATGCGATGAAATGTATTTCTTTATCGGTGGCATCCTTATACTGACGGTTGTAATCCTTTATGAATTGCTCGAATAAAGGTCTTGTTTGGTTTAAGTCGTAATGACGCTTTGGGTCCGCTTGAGCTATGGCGACTAGTGCCAATAACAATATAATACTTCGCCTGTCCATAGTTTAGTTATAAATATAAGCTAATTTGTAATCTCGGAACTGGTACTTGTACTTGGTTGGGTTTTTATTAAGTGATATAAAATATTATGATTGAATGAGGTAGGTAATTGTATACTTAATTAAAAATCGAAATACCTGTGAAATTATATTTCTTTTTTATGTCCCATGTACATACTGGAATGTATTTACTTACTTATCAAATGTGCTCTATCGGGCGTAAGCAATAATTATTCCTTATGCATAGAGAAATTTAAAATACTACAAACTAGTATAAAATCATTGCCTTATAAATATTAGCAAAGAGAATTAAGAAGACATAGAGTGTTCACTACATACATCACTACATCAGTTTGTTACTAAAACGACTATTATTTGCGTAGTCTACATCTAGCGTCAAATAGCGGAACTCTCAGTACTGCAACTCGACAGTAGATGTCGCGGCAAATGGAAAGTCTAATTCTCAACGATTTTCAGCTAATATTATAACCGGAACTCTATTTTCAACTCCTTCTGCTTATAATATTAGTTTTAAATTGTTGAGCAATACACTTTTCGTCAGTCGCGACACATGTGACATCTAGTGTCGAGTAGCAGTACTGATAGTTCCGCTAATTGACCCTAGATGCAGACTACGAAAATATTTTTGATAACAAAACCGATGTACGGAGTGAGCACTATGTCTTCTTAATTCTCTTTGATATTACTTCGTAAGGACGGGCCTTACGGGCACCAAGAATGGTGCCAGCATAGCGGTGTCAGTTTTTGATCCTGGATAGAAATTGAATAGATAGATTGGCATCATTGGCTTAAAAAATATTTTTTGTCGAAAATGAAATTTTTTGGTCGCAGTCTGTACTTTTTTTTTTATCGGGTAACTCGGGATCACGTATAGTCATTTTTTTTATTCCGTAGACTAAAATGACATTTCATGTGTTGCTAGTTTTTTACGTCTTATATTTATATTTAACACATGAAATGTCATTTTAGTCTACGGAATAAAAAAATTGACTTTAGTTGCCCAAATTAAGTCTGAAATGGATGGAAAGAAACAATAGGGTAAATTTTTAAATTATTTACTAAAAATAAACAACTTAATACATGTACATATCACATTCTTGTATTTATTTCGCATGAAAAGATTTAAAATAAGAAAGGATTTATTAGTGGGATCACAGTTTGCTTTGTGAAATATGAGGAACTAACCAAACAATCGTTCGGATTGGTTAGCAAATTATATACAATTATTAGCAATTGAGCAATTATGTAAAGTTGATACAAAGTTATAATTATTTAGGCATTGATGCTGACGACTTACGTTCGCCCCGAACTGAGAACTCGCGGTTCGCCAAAAAAAGCCCACTCGGCAAAGGATCTAAAATCGCGTGCGATTTATTGCAAGATCTGTGGAGCCCTTAACTGATAGATTTATATCCCCATAGAGATTAAAATAAACTGTATCTGTGGTTACCAGTTATCTTTCTTGTCAAATGTCAAATACCTAAGTACCTATATTTTATTTCGTTTTTATAAATCTTGCCAGTAATTTAAAAAACAATATTCTAAATGTGTAAACAGAGTATTTTCATTTGATACCAAACTCGAGCATGATACTTTCTTGCATATAAGATGACCAGAATAGGAAGACCCCTCACAAATAGCTTTTTGGCCTTCTACGCTCTTTTAGCTCCATAACCCCTTGATCGAGCCTGCTCATAATTTAATGACTAAAATAATATGCCTTCATCTACACGTCTAGCCAATTTCGTTTATATTAGAACAGATTTACTTAGGTTATTGTCCATCAAACTATCCTATGATAGTTCAGCTTAAAAACATCGAAATGCCGGCACGTGCCCCTAGCCGGCCGTGTATTCCAAGTTGAATGTAAGAACTTCACTTCGCTTCGCTCGCTCGTTTGATAACAACTGGACTGAAACCACCTGAAACACTAGGTTACGAAGTGGTTACGAACATAACCCGGTCTGACGGGGCAATTCAGTTTGACGTTTAAATAGTGCGAGGACAAGTAAAACTTACTTTAGTAGTCGATGTCGATAAAACGTATCACATCACCTACATAAATCATGTGTAATTCTAAGTTATAAAACGGGACTTAATCGCGTATCATTAAGTTTAAGGATTTGCCTCTGACGTTTCGAGGACGGCGTTGTCCCCGTGGTCTCGGGTGTGTAAGATTATTGAAAGTTTAAATCAGTGTAATTCTAAATTATTAGAATCATGCTTACAATGAAATTTACTAAAAAAAAACGTCATAATGAGCGAATATCAGAAGTCGGATTTAAATTGTTGCGATAAATATAAATTAAAGTGGATAGCAAAATAGGCAATAGAAGTGCTAACGCTCTTAGTAATATTTACTTCAAGGAATCGCAGTTTTTTTTAGTAAATACATATTTAATTAATCACTAGCACTGGTACATTTTTGCCCCTGAAAAACCGGGCTATGCATATCAACAACTACTACTATAAACTACAGCTACCTTACGAGAAAAAAAAAACAGTATCATTTTATCATATTTCGTATCAAATTATCAAGCTATAATTTGATTGGTATCTAATTTATCATATATTTCATGGACTTTTATAAAATATTTATACCTAGAGATATCTTATATTTATTAAATACATCAAACTCAATATATGTAATAAAACTATTCATTAACATTTTTCATAATAAAACACACCTAATGAATCATCAGGTCACAGATTGCATCACACTACAACAGATACACCACTGTCAATAAAATCACGTTCCCGAAAATGTTCACGTGCGCTACTCGGTGATAATGGCTGGTATAATACTATGGTAACTAAATAATATGTATATCAATCACTGATCGGTGTAAATGCTTATAATTCACAACCACAAATTAGACTTCAAAATCCTTAACGTTTGGATACTGTAAAAATGACATTCAGATGTCAACGACGCGGGCGCCGTACCTGTCAATTTCCTTACGCAGCGTACTACGTAGGCGAACAACACGCGAACGCGAATCGAAGCGATGTGGCGCGGGGTGAATCAATCCTTTGATACCTATAGAAGTGTCCTACATGGGCGATCTCGTTGCGAACGCGAACGCCGTGTGCCCGCCACGCCGGACCGCGCCGCTTCGCTTCGCGTTCGCTTACGTAAGACGCTGAGTTAGTAAAATACGTGTCCGAACATCATAATTGATGCGACGGCGAACTTCACACATTTTATAAAGGAAATTGACAGATACAGAGTCGATGTCAACGCCGCTGCAATAATATCGTAACAGCAATGCAGCTGACATCCTAACGGCTCGGCCACGGCTTTGCGCGACCGGCGACGGCGGCGGCGATAACCATAGGTTGGAGCGGAACACAGCGATCGGACCTTTCGTTCCGACCTATGGTTGTCACCGCCGCCGTCGCGAATCGTCCAAAGTCGTGGCCGAACCTTTCATTTTTCTAAAACAATAACATTCTGTAGGCTGAGCATGATAGGCGCGACAGTATCTCGCCGCGAGATAGACTACCCGTCTTTTACTAACTGTATGAATTAAAGGGGGACGGGTAGATACTCTCGCGCCAATCATGTGCTAGCCCAGCAGAACATAATGTTTCCTAACGCTAATGGTCACTGGTTAAAATTCTAGTCAATTTATATATGTCGGCGGCCGATCGTAAAATCAGGCAGATCATGAAATTACCCGAGTCGACGGAGCCCCGGCGGCTCTTTTTCTGGACAGAGTGAAGGGCACTTCAGGCATCTTAAGCAACCTAACGAACCTATCCTACCTATCTATTGGTTTAATGTGACTGCCGTCAAAATATTACACGGGAACTTTGCGATCGGCCTAATTTTACGATCGGCCGCCGAAATGTACACGATAAAATTGTATAACACAGCACTAGTACCTAACAATGTTATTTATGATCTACGTTGAAACTAAGCTAGACTAAGCACTAAAGTTGAGTATCACTAACGCCTGAGTGGTCGCCTGATGAGCTAGCGTCTGGAACAAATTGTACATAATTTAATTACTTAATTAGCATTATTATAGGGTGCGTTGGGGTGAGATTGAACGGGTTTTTCATGCGGGGTAAGATAAAAAGTCGCCCGTAATGCTTCGGCATACGGATGATTTTTTGTCTTACCCCCTACAGGGTGGCCTTACTCTGCGTAGTGACTTTATAGGTCATACTGAACAACTTTTATCATGGGACCAATGCCGAAATCGCGAAAAAAAAATTTGCTGTTTCATACATTCCGACTGATGTGATGCCGATGACTTATTTGTGACAGCCAATTTTTTGTTGTAATTTCTGCATTGGTCCCATAATAAAAGTTGTTCAGTATGACCTAGAAAGTCAATACGCAGAGTATGGCTGGTGGTTAAAATTTCACCCTGTATTATCAAAGAGCTTTAATCTCCATGTAGAGGACAAATTTGAGGAAAATAATAGTACGGTCTTATTACGTCCGTATGTCTGTCTGTCACCAGGCTGTATCTCATGAACCGTGATAGCTAGACAGTTGAAATTTTCACAGATGATATATTTCTGTTGCCGCTATAACAAATACTAAAAACAGAATAGAATATATATTTTACTGGGGCTCCCATATAACAATTTTGCATAATGGTACGGAACCCATCGTGCGCGAGTTCGCCTCTTACTTGCCTGTTTTTTTTATATTTCAACAACATCATGTGAAAATGGACCCTCCGCAAAAACTGTAGGTACTTCCATCAACTACGCGAATGTTTTGAAATTCCAATATTGTGAAAGAACAAAGGATGAACGTTATATTGTATTTAGAGTGGCGAAATTCAACATTCAATTTAAAATCAAAATGAAACAGTGTTGATTTATTTATTGAACTGTAACAACTAGAATGCTTTTATATTAATTTGTTTGGCAATCATTTTATATATTTCATTTAGACAGAAAGCTAAAGGTACTATTCGAAATCAGACTGCACCAGCGTTAATGCTGCAGTATTACGGCGCGACATTGCTATCGATAGCATTACTGCTGCAAACTAGTTGGTACCATCAATAGATAAATAAACCGAAGTTCGTGTGACTCTAAAAAGCGTTAAATATAGGTAAGTCAATTAGGTACAAGAACTGCTGGTAACTGCTGTGTATCACAGAACACGGCGTCAGGTAAAACAGCTGTTAGCTGTTCTCTCACGAGCGGCCACGCAGCGTACCACACCACGCGTCCGCTGCGTGACCACTCTCTCACTAAATTTTTATACGTCAATTACCTGCAAGAACTACTGGTAACTGCTGGGTAGCACAGAACACGGAGTCAGGTAGAACAGTTCTTAGTTGATCTCTAACTAGAGGACGCGCGTCGCACCACAACACGCATCCACTGCGTGACCACTCTGTCACTAACATCTTTATACTCTGGAAAATTATGGATTAAATAAGTTCCAATACATACATATTTTTCGCATGTCATAATGATTTTGCACTGTTTGTTTTTGTTGTTGTTTTTATTTTATTTATTAAGAAACAAATAGTCTCGTATATGTAACATTAGGTACAATAAAATTGTAGTTACTAATATTGTGTACTAATCCAGTTCCCTTAATTAAATTTATTTTAAAACCGACCCGCGTTTAAAAACAAAGCACAACTTGTATACCAACGTTAATTATGTTTGATGAATGAAGTGATCACGCTGAAGCCATAAATAAATTAAATCAACAACCAAAACATTGTGTTCGGTATTACACTACTTTCATGCGAATTTCCATTTGTCAGATGACAGGCGCTTTAATTTATTCGTTTTTCTAGGATTTTGAATACGAAATAATGTGAATTCTTATTTAGATTGTACAGTCGCCATCAGATACATTGGAGCGGCCAAGGTGTTCACAATATCTGAACACTCACTCTAACGCCTTGACAATAGAGGCTTGTTCAGATATTTGTGAGCACCTCGGCCGCTCCGATATATCTAATGGCGAAAGTACGGTAATTTAATTTCAGTACTATTTCATCATATAAAAAAATAACGAACCCGTGGACATAATATGTCTTTAATTACATAATACACTACACATTGTAAATAATAATGTACGGAATACCAATCTAATAGAGCAGGTATTTTAACCAAGTTTGCGGTGTGTGCGTCAACATAGCAGCATCGGGATTTGACTTTGCAGTAAGTGCCCTGCATATTCAATTATAGCATCAAATGCATAGCATATTTGTTTTACATATTTGCAAATGTGTTGTTTTAGTCCTCGTTTGAATATTGATAAGTACCCGAGCAAGCGAAAGATTCCAAAATTGAACTACGAGCGCATTGAGCGGTGCAAAATTAAAATTCGCATTGTGTCGAGATTCCAACTTCGCGACCTTCAGGACGAATTCGGTCTTTGTTTTCACATATTTTACGATGTCATCGAACTTCATAAGCTAATGTAGACGGGACACACAGCAGCGTCGACGACATTAATGATGATGATTAATGATGAAATTCCACACTTTGTAATTGCAAATGTCATACGTACTGTCCGCGCGCGAATTCCGTGCACGGCTGAGGAATGTTAGGAATATTGGGCGTCATGACAGTGATGTCATTTTGTACGTACGGGCGCGGCGCACATCGCCCCACTTCCTCGACCTCCGAATGCACGGAATTGGCGCGCGGACAGTTATTAGCTTGGTCGGAATCTAGTACCTAAAATAAATATCAAAATATTTAGATGCAAACATTACAAACCTGTAAAAACGTGTAGTCTAATCTGTACAAACAGTCACAATGTATCACAAGTACATTCGACCTCCGGCCAGCAATTTCTCTTCCTGTCGCATTAGATGCACCGCCATTGCACTGGCTCCCAGCTCCGTTTGATAAAACACTGTCATTAGCTCCAGGTAGGATCGTTAGTTGCTTTAATGTTGCTTTATTATCATTTTTCAGCGAAGAGAGCTTTAATCTCACTTTTTCTGCTCCAGCAAAATGGAGGTTGCCCACTGGGTGGATAGAATAATGTGGTGGGATATTTTCTTCCTGAAATATAAGGTAGTAATGTGGTTTGCATAATATTTATTTAATGTGTTAATTAGATGAGAATGTTTGATTAACTGCGTGACCCGAAATTAAACAGGTTTTCAACAAAAGGAGACGGAAAAACGTCGCTACGTTTAAAAAAATGTCCTAGATTCCCATGAGTTTTGAAAAACTTGCAGACAGTCTTTTCTTATAAACCATTTAACGGATGAGATTTAAAAAAAAATATGATTTTATGCCTCATCGCCTCTTTAAAATCCTAAAAATTCAGCATAAGAAAAAAAATACAAAAATATTAATATTTAAGTGTGCCCTATAAAGGATTATGGATAATCAATTCATACCTCAACATATTTCACGTCGAGAGGTGGTCGCGAGTTGTAGTACAAGAGCAAAATCACATCGATGCCCACTCCGCAGATCAGACCGATCTCTATACCGAGCGCAAGGCAGCACAAAAATGTACCCAGCAGTGGGATTATATCTAATCCTGTTGACAAATGGAAAATGTAAGTTTTTGAGAAGGAGCAATCTTTGTCTTAACTCCTGTATAAGTAACCATAGTGAGGGGCCCGATTAAAACAGAAGCCAATTGAAGCGCTGATAATACTCCAATTGTCTTGGGTAATTCAGCATTGAAAGACGTCACAATCTTCAAATACCTGGGTAGCCAAATCCGAAGCGATAATCGCCTTGCCTCAGAAATTCCATCACGCATAGCCAAAGCTGCAGCCATATTTGGAAAATTAAAGCAACGTTTTTGGAAGTCGCACGATCTAAAACTCCAAACCAAGCTTTCTGTATACAAGGGCATGGTGCTTCCAATACTTACCCACGGTTTAGTCTTGGTGCCTGTACAAGGGAGACATCAGAAAGTTTGACACTTTTTACATGCGTTGTTTACGCAGCATACTTAGAATTAAGTGGCAAGATCGTGTGACTATTTGACTAACACACAGGTATTACGTCGAGCCAATATACCTATTGGCTTGGCGGTATGGAGGGCACACTAATGAAAATCCAACTTAGATCATCCATCATCATCCAGGCGACAGATGTGGCTACTCCCCACGTCTGTCGCATGGATGTCTGTAGACTCCCTAAATCCGTTTTCTATTCGAAACTCAAGGATGGGTAACGCAGCCACGGGGGACAGTTTCTGCGATAGATACAAAGACGTTCTGAAGCGCCATCTCAAAGCTTGCGTCACCCCATCTAAGCGTTGGGAGGAGCTAAGAGATCGGAATGGCATAATAAGGTAAGAGAAGGTGTAGCTACTTTCGAAGAAGCTCGACTTGAACACCTGGAGTAAAGGCGCCTTCAACGGATGTCTCGACCTAAGCCGTCCTACGCATACACTTATAACGACCAAGTGCATTGTGTAGAGTGCGACCGGACATTTAAGACAAAGTTCGGTTTTGCGAGCCATATACATGCTAATCAGAGGAAATTGTAAAGGAGGACTATATATATAGAAACAGGGTTGAAACCCAGGTTTTGAGATTGACAGTGTTTTGTTTGTTTCGGGCTAGTGTTTAGTTAGGACAGCCCTTGTTATCACCGATTTTCATCGCGATAGTCCCAGGGTTTACCTCTTTGTTTGGGATACGAATAATATTGGCTTTTTGTTTTGTAAACAAAAAGTTTTGTTATAAACTAAATAAGTCAGTTGAACCGGTGTAGACTATCTGTTGGATTGGATTTTCAGTGAAGAATGATACAAAGTTCAGAAAGGTAGCAACTTTATAGACAATATGAGGCTTTAGCCAAGATAATGATCGTTTATCGACAAACGACGGATGCGATGAAACGTCACGTCATCATTTCCATACATTATTAAATTTATTGGCGTTTTCTGTAACCCCCCCTGATAGCTGGATACTCACGGCTCGACCTCCACAGTTTCTTAATGATGTCGATATCGACCATATGTAGAACGGCACATACGATTACGGCAGATAGGGCTGCTCGAGGGATGAAGAAGAAGTACGGGGTTAGTAGTGCTAGAGTCAATATCACTATTATTCCTGAAAAAAGAAAACATATTATTCAGTTGTATGTAATAGCTATTTGGTAGCTACCAAAAATGCATTGATTGCTGAGATATGTAAAGTCTAAGAATTGTTCCCAGGGTTTAAGAGCTAAAGGAGATGGCGCTAACAGCACCCATGTTTTAAAGATGACTCACGCTAGACCGGTTCGGGCCCGTGCCGAGGCGTCCAACATGTCATTTTCTATGACGGCTGATTGGTGATCACGTGGTGCCGGCCCGGTCTAGGGTGAGATCCTTTATGCAACTTTTGAGAACCAGAGTGACCGCAACATGTACAATGTACAAAGCCGTACAATGCTGTCTTTATTAGCCGGTATTTTATTTTTTATTAATAAAAACGCAAGCATTTGACCGCAATCTCACCTGATGGTAAGTGCCGATGCAGTCTAGGGTGGACCATGCTTACCTAAAAGATGTCTATTCACTCTCGATTTAAAAAGATCCAAGTTATAGTGGACTGGGAATAGATTTGCAGGAAGTGAATTCCACTCCTTGGCCGTTCGCATGATAAAGCTGGATGCATAGCGCTTAGTACGAATCAGTGGCAGAGTAACGACGTAAGGGTGAAACGCAAGTCCGCGTCTAGTCCCACGGTGGCAGAATGGAGATGGGGGGATTAGATTATGTAATCCTATCGCACACTCCCCGAAATGTATCCTGTAGAATACCGATAAACAGGCTACCTTTCTACTGTATTCAAGGCTCTGCAGTCTAGAGCCTCTACCAATCCCGCTTCTCCAATAAGCTTCCTAGCGCGTTTGTCTATGGAATCTAAGGCGGCTAACTGATTTAATTTTAGTTTCTTAGCCACGTAATTGTTATTGTTCATTAGTGGAAACTGTAGTGTGTGGCTTGTGAATGTGTTATCTGATTTAGTGTGTGTGTTGTTTTTGCCTGTTTGTTTTGGCCTGTTTAATAATTTAATTAATCTTTCGTAGCTGCTAAATTTTAAATGTAGTTTTAAGCTTATGTTCACCACCATAAATAACATTTTTGAAACCTGTAGATATTCCAAGCGCGATATTTTTTGCAAAAAATATTATTAATCTTCTTGTAATAAACGTATGCAGAACAAATAAATTATTAGAATATCTGAGCATTTTAAAACCACATGGGGCGCCGGGACGTAAAGTATGATGCGGTATTTATGATTTATAAAGTTCCGAGTCCAAGTCGTCGCGTTCAGCGCAGAGATGGGCAAAATGTAATGGACTAACGATTAACGATTAAGATTACAAGAATTAATTGCGACTGACGATTGAAAACGACGATTAATCAATCTTAGTTGTATAGAGTGCAACTAATTTAGTTGCCGATTGATTTCGAACAACTAAATTTTGTAATCGACTAATTAGTTAGACTATTTTCTCGCGACTAATGTTAGAAGCAAATTGAATAGAATACCTCGGTATGGCTATGTTGACAGACTGATTAGGACATCTTAACGGATGTTTAAAAATAAAATAGTCATGTATTACTTACGATATTTTGACCGTTTCTAAGGAGTGAGATCTGTTCTCACTATTATTTTGCTACTAAAGTGCATCTCTCTGAAATTGGATTAAATTTCTCTTATCTAAGGGTAAATAAGAACTGGGGAACCCAAACTAACATAGTTACAACATACGAGTACCTCCGTATGTTACATACATACGTACTTGTAGTTACATATTGCAAGATAAAAAATGCAAAAACGGGCGACTACGTAGTTTTAATATAGATTTAATCGTGAAATTTAGTCGATTGAAACTAAAACTAATTTAGTTGTTAGTCGAACATTCTCACAACTAATTTAATCGCAACTAAATTAATCGCGATTAAAAAATGACGATTGATATTTTTAATCGATTGATTAGTTAACTAAAAGATTAATCGATTAATGCCCATCTCTGGTTCAGCGTTGCATACCTATGTAAAAATGTGAACTACGTTTTAGCTTCCGTTTTTTAAACCGTTAGTATGTTTCATAAATAAACTAGCTGTTGCCCGCGACTTCGTACGCGTAAGTAAGTAAGTAATTCATTTATTGTAAACTGTGTAGGTACATAAAGATGTTCATTATATCAAATGGTATCAACAGTTGCTCGTTTCGAGCGTACAATTTATAGCCTTAAAAATAATTAACAACTATATACATGTAACAACTGGTCTTAGCATCTAATACATATCACTTGCCGTTTCCATCGTTTCGAAAAATTCCTTTAAACTATATACGTAGATTTGTATGTTGGTGGTTATATATATTATACATGAACATTATGCAGCAAAAGATATCAGTAGGGACGGTTAATCATTTGTTAATAATTATACGACATAGGCTACGGTAACTGCTTACCATCAGGGGGGCCGTATGCTTGATTGCCACCGACGTGGTATAAAAAAAAAAAACAACGCATGAAATTTGTCTTTCATAAACTACGATGTTTCAAGCCCCTAACTGAAAATAAATGTTCTCGATATAATCCCTCTCAACACTTAGATTTTCAAGTCGACTATTTAAAAAAAAATGTTCGTCCCGATGCAAATTTTATCAATCAGTTTTCGTCTATTTTAATATAATGCCCTTTTACCAAGTTTTATGTTCATAGCTTAAACGAAAACTTGAATCACATATAAACTTACATCCCCTTCTTAAACCTCTTTGAATTTGGGTTGAATTATTAAGAACGTTGAAATAACTTTTTTTGTAATATTATACAATGCCTTTCTAAGAAGTTTCAAAGCATCTGTAATGGATTCAAACTTTCAACCCCTTTTTAACCCCTTTAGGGGATGAATATTTAAAAAAGCTTAAATTACTTTTCTTGTATTCTAAATTAGTTTTCTTTACCCAAGGTTCGAATTCATAGCTTAAAATAAAACTTGAACCCCATACAAACTTTCATCCCCTTTTTAACCCCCTTAGGGGTTGAATTTCTCAAAATCGCTTCTTATCTCATGTACACATTATAAATGTAACCGTATGCAAATTTCAACTTTCTAGCTTTTGTAGTTTCGCCTCTGCGTTGATGAGTCAGTCAGGACACGTGCATTTATATATATAGATAAAAGATAAATATATGGGAAATCTTACACAGATCGACCTAGCCTCAAACTAAGCAAAGCTTGTACTATAGGTACTTGGTGGCGATAAACATACATAAATTAATAGGTACATACCTACTTTCTTAGATAGGTACCTAGAGCAGCTATAACTCAGGAACTAACTCACTTTATTCTATTTAAGCCGGTGCAAAGTTAGCTAAGACGGGCTCCATTGTATTTTAAGATATTTTATTTCTGTATTTTTGGCGTGTGTTCCATAAATTATAAATTATAATTTGTTATTGGCGTGTTTACGATGTCTCGCGTACTACAATAGGGATGATGACACATGTTGAATTTTATAACAAAATCTAGTAACATAGATAGCAAATGAGCAAATTATCACAATAATGTAGATATTAAAATAATATATGGAAATAATACAAAAATACAGAACTCGAAAAGGAAAACAGTAAAGGGGCCCACTGACTATCAGTCCGCCGGACGATATCGGCCTGTCAAGATTGTATTGCAACTATATACATAAACGCAATATTTCACCGACAAAAACGCAATTTTCTTGTTTTGTCCATACATTCAAAATGGCTCTTAGTGACCTTGACGTCACGTTCACTTATAGTTTTGTTCGGAGCGTTTCGCGAGTGAAGTACAACTGTCGGACTTTGACTATCATTTCTGACTTTTGTATTGCTTTAATGCAATGGGTCCCATAAAGACATTTGATCCTAAAAATAAACCTGATCGATTGATATCATTAATAAAAATTTGTCATCTAGCCTATTTAAATACAACAATATCATACACTTAAATAGCATTTTATTCATCTAATTCATCACTGTAAAACATTACGTACGAAATGTTCAGTAAAATTCGCATCTGGATTCAGCCAATTTATTGTTATCGAATTTAACATTTACGAATTGTAGCAACGAGAATCCAATGCAAAGTTTATCTGTGCTGCAATTTGTTCACAGCATACGAAAATTTCGAAGTAACAAAATTTTACTGTCTTCTTGTATGAAGTTTATTTGCTCTAAACATCCTAAAAATGGTACGTCTGTCTGTTTGTCTGTTTGTTTGTCTGTTTGTCTGTTTGTGTGTTTGTCTGTTTGTCTGTTTGTCTGTCTCTCTGTCTGTTAACCTATGTTACGTCATGATGTTTCTTATTCGTTACGGTATAATATTTGAAGTTCATGGAGCGCCCACTATGATGTGTTTACATTATTTTACGCATGGTCCGTGTGTCCGCTTGCAGTTTTAATACACCTATGACGAAACCGGCACTCCAAATAAAATAACCATTCACGAGAAAGGAGGCAAAGAAATTGCGATGTCATGCTTACACTATTTTGATCGCCTGGGGGCCGATTTTTGAATTTCGAGCGCGCGATTTCGTGATTTTCCCTTCAATATATT
This sequence comes from Cydia strobilella, assembly GCF_947568885.1. Taxonomy (NCBI): domain Eukaryota; kingdom Metazoa; phylum Arthropoda; class Insecta; order Lepidoptera; family Tortricidae; genus Cydia; species Cydia strobilella. Next base: position 3,278,883 of record NC_086049.1, on the reverse strand, counting down.
TCCACTACTAGGCACTTAAATTCTACTAATAGAATAGAAAACTAGTGGTCAATACCACTAGATTCCCAATATCTATTGCTCGTATTTCTAAATTATCAATTCGCCGTTTCCCACAGACTTTCTAATGACGAAATCAACCGCTCGAAAGTCGAAAATCGGCTCCCTGGTCCGTAGTTATTTATGGTTTTTACGCACCGGTAACGAATCCAGCGGCGGGGGTGCGTACGCCCGAAGCGTCGCTCACGGCACTCCTAGTAAAAGAACCGTTGACTGGAAAGGAGCGGAAGAAAGCACCCACCACATTGCAAATGCCGAGCGCTATGATCTCTTGTGTTGCGTCCAGTGTTTTGCCGTTTGCTGAAATTATTGGAATAAGATTAGTTTATATCTCGGCCATTAAAACTTAGACTTGAGAGAATAGAGAAATATTTTCAGAATGAGACGCGTTAAAAGTTCATTCTCAATTCAACATTTTCCGTGATTCACTCATCAAATACACACACACAATAAACCCTCATTTGTGGGATTATTCGATGTTTATGCCATTATTTTTTCTTCCTATTCGCGATTCTGCACAAAATGAATTCCACGCAGCTGAATTTTATCACATGCGTTATTGTTCACAGTTATTTTTTCTTCACAATCTTGTTTCTTCCTATTCATGATTCTGCACAATATGAATTCCACGCAGCTAAATTTTATCACATGCGTTATGCTTCACAGTCAATAATTTGTAATCCTCGAAAGAGACACTGCTTAAATGATAACATTCAAGATAACGAGAGAAAATAACTATATTTTTTTTATACCACGACGGTGGCAAACAAGCATACGGCCCGCCTGATGGTAAGCAGTCACCGTAGCCTATGGACGCCTGCAACACCAGAGATATATATATATCGCGAATAGGAAGAAAAAATAATGGCATAAACATCGAATAATCCCATTTGTGTCATGCAGTTGGGTAAAAAGACTTCATCATTATAACATATAGTTTATATATTCATATTGCGACCTACATTACCACCTACTTTAAGAGAAAAGCTGTACTTAGATACATTTTCGGTAAAAACATTTAAAAAAAACACCAGTAAGATACATAATTCTCTCTGTAGGTAATATTTTCACGACCATCAAGGCAAAACACTACATAACTAGACTACACGTTTAAAAGCTAAGTAATCTGCAGATCCTTAGGGTTTGGTTGGCAAAGTTAAATCTATGCTTCATCTGTTCCGAAGAAAACAATATAATATAAATACATTATATAAAAATGTACAAGAAATTGCATAATGAAAGTAAGTACTATATTTTTGAATCGTATTAAAAATCTCTGAAGCCCGTTTATATCGAACATCGAAATTAAATTTCAACAGACCGTAATTCGACATTTATTTTGAGAAATAATTACTTAGTTATGTGGCATTTAATTTGCCATACCTTGCCCGCAGAGATGGTGACGTTCCTGACCGCTAATAAAACTAAAAACTTACAAAATGCCTTAGCGATGGCAACATTAGAGATGATCCCCACTAGAGGCACAACCAGCAGCCCAGAGCCGAGCTGCGCCAGCATGCCACCCGCGGATATGGTAACGTTCCCGACCGTCGTGTGGAACGGGGGCGCTTGTGGTGTTGGCAGGCCTGGCGTTATTTTACCTGAAACATTGATATTTTAAACATTGCTGGCTGCAAAACTATGTCTACAAAAAACGTCGCTTTTGACACTAACATATCTATATAATCTATATCGTTTCTAGATCGAATATTTAACGTATCTTAAAGTTCGAATCGGGCCGAGGTCTGACTATCAGATATTGACTGGCATTTATTTGATCAATGCTACGCCACGTAAACCCTACTGTAGTGATGGCGTCAAAATTCTGATCTCTGATTATAGTTAACAGCTGCTTCACTTTATTTACTCGTATACTTGATAGCAAAGATAGCATTTTAATTAGGTAATCACGTTAAAGGATGACTCACGTTAGACTGGGCCGTGTCCGGGCCGGAGCTTCCGGCGCTTCGTTTTCTATGGAAAGCATCACGTGATCACCTGTCATGTCATAGAAAAGTAAGCGCCGGAAGCTCCGGCCCGGACACGAGCCGGTCTAACGTTAGTCATCCTTTATCAATAAAGCCTTTAACTCCCGTCATTTTATACCCGATAATAAGTAACTGTTCTGTTGATTAAAAATGTTCTTTATAATCTTATTGAAAGAGTTAAATATAAAAAGGTCAAAGCGAAGGTTAATTTATGCCTCAATTCTCATAAATATTATCGTTTTACGTAAAAATAGACTATGCTAAAAGCAGATTTTTCCCACACCTAAAATCCAATAACGAAACTCAATAACAGAACACTATTTCTATAAAACTGGTTACCTTCTGCATTTAGATCGAAAAGCAGCAAATGGTAGTTACCATTTTATATATCGAAAAATGAAATTTAAAACCTTGCTGCCAATCTGTGAGACGTGGACGTGCTTGCTAAAACACTTGTCGACCATAAACGGTTAGGCCCAAGGTGATCTGTTTTTAAAAGAAACCAAATACTAATTTCTCCGCTACCTAAAGTTTATCTGGAAGGAATCGCTCTTTAGCGATAAGGCCACCTGCTGTTTACATCTGTCTTTATGTATTATGTGAGCGTTTTCCAAAAAAGATGTACATTTCATTCATGTCTTCAAAATATTGACTTCTTGGGCTCATTTTATTCAGAATCATTTGTACATTCACGCCTCATATATGAAAAAATGTGTCCCAAGATTTCCTTTCCAGATCGTCACATTTTTGTATGAATAATTTATTTATTTGTATGAACGTGACGCATTGGAAAAAAAATTAGAAACCAAATAATAATTTCTCCACTACCTAAAGTTTATCTGGAAGTAATCGCTCTTTACCGATAAGGCCACCTGTCTTTATGTATTATGTGAGCGTTTTCCAAAAAAATGTACACTTCATTCATGTCTTCAAAATATTGACTTCTTGGGCTCATTTTATTCAGAATCATTTGTACATTCACGCCTCATATATGAAAAAATGTGTCCAAAGATTTCCTTTCCAGATCGTCACAATTTTGTATGAATAATTTATTTATTTGTATGAACGTGACGCATTGGAAAAAAAATTATACACAATTTTGGGACACATTTTTTCATGTATGAGGCGTGTTGCGTGAATGTACAAATGATTCTGAGTAAAATGAGCCCAAGAAGTTAATATTTTGGAGACATGATTGAAATGTAATGTTTTTTTGGAAATCGCTAATGTGCGTTTAATTGTAAATTTACTTTGAGGTTGTGCAATATAGTATATAGTGGATTTGTATTGCATTGTATAATTCAGAATATCAAGGAAAATAGATCTTACGGTGCTATAAATTTTAAGCGCTATAAACCAAGCCAACAGATTAGTTATAGTTAGTCATTCCTGAAACGGCCTACCTGTCAATATCAATGGGTCACCAACATCCAAATAAACAAAGAAGGCTACAGCGGCCGCTAGGATGACCACAACCGCGTTTCTCGATACACCAGCGAACCACAAGCTCTTCTGTATGAAAGCCACCCCTTTTTGACTTTTTTCATTGTCTTTTGCTCCGATGTGAATTTCCTTTAGCGCCTGAAAACAAAACAAAAAACAAAGTAAATAAATAGAGTCGGGCCAAGCTAAATCTGCATGAGTTTGCTATGACAAAGTGTGGCAATTTTATTTAGGTATGTAAAATTTCTGAAAATATGTCGTTTATAATGACACTGCCTCACTTTGTTCTGTATAAGTCGGGTCAGAGTTAGCCTAGACTGACTAAGTAGATTTAATTTGATCACTGTCCATTAATAAGAAAAAAAAACAACAAAACAAAACAAAAATAACACTACATAAGAAAAGATATCATTTATACGTCACTACTTAATAGTTTAGCTAGTTTCCGCTCTCAAATATTAAATTTAATTAAACACCAAGAGCCCACAAATGCAAACAATGGATGGTACTCACTGAAGTGAGAGTACACTTTGTAAAATCCAGCAATTACCCCGTCAAGTAGCGCTCTCGCAACCGTGTAAACCGTGCATATTTGCAGAAAGCAACATTAACTAATCTCATAGAATGTTTGCAATACTACGTGATTTTTTTTTTTAACATTAATTTCACAAAAAATTCAAAATTATTATAAGTTCGAGTTTTCTTGCCAAGAAATACACGATCAAACCGTCGGGTTCAAGAATATAAGTTTTTATGAGTTTGATAGGTAACCCACCTTCGTACCCAACAGCAAATCGCAGTAGATACGCTTAACCACAGAAATAGTATATCATGCAGAACGGTCACGCACCGCCCCGCCCCGATTCGAATTACCTCGCCCCGCGACAGCAGATTGACGAGCTTTTGCTGACCGCTCAGTACTGTTTTTAAGCAACATACTCACACAATGACGCATGCCGCGTGTACAGACATGCCGTTCACACATAGAAACGCAAGTGATTTTTAATGTATAGCGTGTCCGCCCTGTGGCTTAACTATAGTTTGTCAAAGGACTGTCAAATTTCAAACGTAGACAGAGAGAGTCATACCATCTTTGTCTTACACTAGTACTAGCGCCCAAAAGAAAGGGATGAATATGATTTTCTTGGTTGTTACTGACTGACAAATTGGTTTGACCAACTATAAGAAGTATATCAGGCAATCTTGTGTTCCCTAAATGATGGAACATCTCTCCATATATAGCTATGAAGGTTGTGTGTTAAACTTAAAACCTTACAGGCCTTTAACTTATTTAATAGATAACCCACCTTCATACCCAACAGCAGGATACAGCACGCTAAACTGAGCAGTGTATCAGGTAATCTCGTGTCTCCTATATGACGGTACAGTTCCTTCCAAGTAGCTATGAATGTCTCAGCGCTAAACTTGAGGCCTAATAAGCCCTTGACTTGTGATGAAGCGATTGTGACTGCGGCTGCTGAGGTAAAACCAGAGACGACTGGCAGCGAGACGAACTCTACGAGGAAACCTAGAAGGAGAAAACCATTTTAATTTAGTACTTAGGGCTGTAGATAATAGGTTTTTGGCAAAAAATTAATTTTTGCCACAAGCTTTTATCGCCGACTGTAATTTTCTTTCCATAGGCAACTAATACTTATCGAGATAATTCTAAAATCCCAAACACAATTAGGTTTAGTTGTTTTGTCACAGAGATCCTATGGCCACCTCCTGTCTCTACCATCAAATCAGCTCGATGGTACCATAATATTACATTGTCACCCGACTTACATATGTATGCAAATTTTCAGCTTCATTGGAAGTCGGGAAGTGGGTCAAATTTAAATTGCACGATTTGACCCGTACAAACACATAGTTCCACACATAATAGATACATTGCAAGTTAAATAAAAGCTTGTAAAAAAATATCAAGTCATACGTTTCAAAATCACAATTACATCCTACATTTAAATTAATTTTTAACAAGTAGAAAGGTCTGCGAACGATGCCAAGGCAGTAATTTTTCCACTTTTAAATTTATTCTAATCCTAAATTTATTTTGCCACATCTAATAAGTAATAGTAAAAATTTTCTGGAATTGTTTCTGTTGAAGAAAATTATGTAAATCAAATCTTTAGTTTGTATTTTAATTAAATGAATAAATACGAAGAACGAGAATTTTTGCTTTAAAAATATAATGTAAGTAACGTTTCACAAAAAATTAGATTTCATTTCAATTGAAGAAAGCAGCCAGAGCAGTGACCTCAATATGCAAATGGCTCTTGCTGCTGAGTTGAAAAGTGTAGTTATTCATATAGCAATTTTTGTAATTATATATGGTTTTCTTTCATCGTAGAAAGGTAAATTTTTGACTAGCATACATACACACAGCATCCTACAATGCACCGCAGTAATGTTATCCGAACCCGAATGTAAGTAGTTAGGTAAGCTTTAATTGTTGCGTATATGATCAAGCATGCTTGACAAGCACGTGCACCTGACAACGTAGGAACTTACGTTGTTACTCTGTCACTGATTCGGACTAAATGCTTTGCTTCCAGCTTTGTTATGCGAACGGCTAAGGAGTGGAACTCACTTCCAATTTATTCCCAGTCTATTGCACTATAACTTCGATGTTTCAAATCGAGAGTGAATAGACATATCTTGCAAGCATGCTTCATCCCAGACCACATCGGTACTTTTCATTAGGTGTAACTGTGGTCCAATGCTTACCTTTATCCAATGTAAAAATAAAACATCATACCAAGGTGCAACGTGCCAGCGACCAGCTGGACGAGCCCCGACGTCAGACATAAGAGCACAGCGAAGTCCGGACTCGTGCCGTTCGTGATCGTGAACGTTAGCAGCGACAGCAGCGCCGTGGGCCCGATGTTGATCTGCGGGCACGTGCCCGTGATCCCGTACACGCACTCGCTTTTAGCAATGCGTATTATCTTATTATCTTACCAAGCTGCAACGTGCCAGCGACCAGCTGCACGAGCCCCGACGTCAGACACAAGAGCACAGCGAAGTCCGGACTCGTGCCGTTCGTGTACGTGAACGTCAGCAAAGACAGCAGCGCCGTGGGCCCGATGTTTATCTGTGGACACGTGCCCGTGATCCCGTACACGAAGCCGCCGATCAGTGATGCGTATAAACCGTACTGGAATAGGAAAAAAATATGTATTCTTCACTGTCGTCAAACGTATTGTGGCGTATACGTCATCTGTAAACCCCGTTGTCTATATTGCAGTTTATTGAAAAACAGGATAGCCAAAAATACTAACGTTCGCCTTAACTAGCATTAAACTAGATATCATAATAAAATTCCGCTATAAATTGTATCATGGGTAGGGGAGACCAAGGAGTTGACATAAATTTTACTTTTTCGGTCATAAATCTGTTGTATTAAAAGCTAGATTTATGAAATCTGTATCATTTGATAGCAAATTTCATAACCATTTACCACCTAGAACAGAAATACCATAGTGTTCTTAAAACTATTTAAAAACATTTATTTTGTGCCTCAATCCACTGTTTCAACTCTCCTAAATACCGAGGTAACTTACAACAGGTACTTAGTTGTTTTTTCGTTATGAATTGCGATTTTTACTATAATTTTTTTAGATGCGTCACAAGGTTAATGAGGTAGGTACAAATACAAAAGAATACCGTACCGTAAAATGGGGTGAGTAGGGTTCGCGGAGAGAGTTGGGTTATGAATGAGGAGAGAAGGTATGAAAGGGGGGTGAGATGGGTTTTTAGGACTACTGCTACAAAAATAATGTATTCCAATTTAAAATGGAGCTATAGTAATACGCATAATAAAAAAAATCGATCCAACAATCTTCCAAAATCACCCTTCTATGAAAACCCACCTCACCCCAATTACGAGGGACTACGGGGTGAGGTGGTTTTCCTGTTTATCGTCAAAGTTATGAAATGGAACTACCCAAAATAAAATAAAAACTAAAATTCAAACGTCCGGACCAGTTATTATACCTATATACACCATTCAGTTTGCATATGTAAAAATAAAATGTTATCGAGGTTTGAATGTCAGTTTTGCTCCTACTCACCGCATTTTACGGTATATTAAAATTATTAAGTACCTACTTCACATATTTTGGGAGTTGCTACGAATAGGTACCTTAGTACCTCGAAACGTTGACCTTAGAAACGTCGTATTATAAGGGCTGAAGTTTGCTTCAAAGTAAATAAACCTTCACGATTACTTGATTTCGAACACATTCATAAAGCAATTTGGCAATTTTAACATCAATTTCCTTATTCCTATTTTCATTTTCCTCCTAAAAACGTAACCCTTTTTTACCTCGATATTTCCACATTATTTTTTTAACAGGCATTCTGATTTTACCCATGGAGACTGTATAAAGGAGCCAAATCTCTATGTATGAAAAGTGTCCATCAAAAAACAGTAATTAGGCGGCGCCACCATACACCGAAATACTACCAAAAACAACCTACGTAATTTGGTCGGGTTATTTGTTGCCTTATATGGTTCATGTTATACTCATGTCCCAGAGCCTAACTAGCGCCACCGGAGAGATTAGGAACTATTATTTAAAGCTTAACGCGGTCACTTTTGCCATAAGAGATTGCGATCCTTTCTATACCATCCATAATTTAATAACGTTCTTTTGACATTGCTATGCGGAAAAACAGGCGCACGATAAAATTAAAATGATACCATGAAGGGTGGAAAGGGAGAATAAGACAATTAACAGGGTTTCTACCCTCGTGTCTTTTCGTGTTATTTTTATAAAAAACGACTGAGTTGTTGACGACAAATATAAATTTATTATTTTTGCGCCTTACAAATGGTGTAATGTGTAAAAATGTTTTATTTTATACGAACGTCGAAGGAACGTGACTACCAAGACAATGAGACAATCAAATTAAATGGAACATTATTAAGCAGTATTCACGTTAAATGTGGATTCGTTCGACGCTCCGGGGTGTGAGTGAAACGAAGTGTTGGTCAAGAGTCTTGACTCAAGACTTGAGTGTTTAAGTTGACTCATAAAGTGTGTCGATATGATACGAGTTTGGCAAGATTCGCATTGTATGTCGCGCGCACGACGAATCCAATTCTAATTTACCAATTTGTGCACGCATGCGAAGTGCACTGGAAGTTCTGGAGGTTGTGTCATTTGGCATCTCGTGAAATCAAAATCTTTACAAATACTTAGTTAAATTAGACGCGTTTGAAATTTGAAAAACCGGCCAAGTGTGAGTCCATTTAACTGGCGCACCCAGAATTCCGTACAAACTCTATTAAGGGTTTTTGGCAAGAAGTATAATACTACCCAAGTATACTTGTATACAGCACCATCTATCGGTAAATCGGCTCACTAATGTTTGTTACTATTGGATTTCAGGGTGAATTCTTTATCATATGAACCGATGTCAATATTTTTTCCTATTTAAAAGGTGTCTAATGTAATTTCATAGAAATTTCAAGTATAATAAACACAAAGATGGCACTGTACACAATTATACTTATTATAATTCTGGTCAAAAATCTTTCTTGTTTATATTTTGCATGAGATAACTGAAAGTTTGTATGGAAACCTCAGTGCTCGAGCTTAACGAACTCGCACTTGACCGGTTAAGTGCGAGATTACGGTGTCACATATAAGTAGGTAATTTGATTTGTACATACTATTCAAACTTTCTATCGGTCCCAGCCATACCTCCGGATAATTTATGCATTTTTAACACGTGAGTCAAGCAAGGCGAATCGTATTGTAATATTAAATTTTAAACAGCAACAGCATGGCTACTACCTACTAGGCTACCTTCTTCGTTTCCCACACAATGATGTCATTATTCTGATATTAAAAGGCAGCGGATACGTCATCATTACGGATAGGTAGGTACCAAAAAAAATTTCGTCTGTTTAAGTGTTGTTATTGTGAGTTGTGTTGTTAGTCACCCGTTCATTGAACGCTGCGTAGGGTTCGAAACGTTGGAATGTATTTTAAATTACTGGGGTGTCCCGCAAGTAAAGAGACAAATTTATTTTCAAAATATGTAATTTAAGGTAAACATTAAAAGTAATGATTTTTGTTAAAAGAAGTAAATTAAATAAACGTCGCAATGTATATTAAATTAATTATTATACCCGATATAATCCATTTCAATCGTCTTTTTTATTTCATGAGTAACTGTCGCGGTAACCGAAGACAATCATTATGTTGTTCTTGTCTTTCAAAATCATGAAAGGTTAGGTTATGTCTGTTTCCGATGGTTAAATTAATTCCTAAATTTTTCATTTAATACTAATAGTTAGTAAGGGAATTATGGAAAATACTGATATGACATCCAATAAACTTAGAACTTCATTACAACATTGAAAATGTATCACCTGTTCTCGTATTGCAATGTTATATAAATTAAAACATTTTATATAGGTAATACACGTTTAAGTTTCACACGATATTTTACAACGCTTAATATCTATTCATGAAACAATGTCTTCGTTCAGGTGGATATTATGAAAAACCCATTTTTTTCTCAAAACTGATATTATTTTATATCTTTAAATGTTAATAAAATTTCCTGTAGTACATTGTAACATTGCACCTATAGATCAATTAGCGTTAGAAGACTTAGAAGCAGAACAATGTTCCCCGTTGTCCTAGGTAAGTGACGGGCAGGTAAGGGGCTTAGAAATACATGTCATCAAAATGATAGGTGGGACCTACTATACTTACTTTACTCTTTTTGGGTGGGATGTATCTTCCCTAAAAGTAGAAATGATTAAATCAATTCTGTGCCACGTCATCTGCCAATTTGACGACTCGAAATGACTCCTCTCTTGCAAAAAATTACGGGACAGTCACATTACAAGTGGTGTCCCTTAACGTTTTCCGTTGCTCACTTACTTTTATACCAGTTACCTCCTGTCTAGCATTAATATTTGAATAACAGTAAATTGAAAATATATGTATTTAAGGAAAAAAAGTAACCAAGACCTCCAGTGGAATCGTTTTCAGATTTTGCGACTGACGCATAAGTCACCCGGGTCACGGCGCCACCTGAGTCGTTACACATTTGACGAATACTTTGAAATGATCTCATTGGCCCACTCATATTGTAATACTTAAGCCAATATTTAACCGACAATAACTGTGCAAATATTTTAAATGTAAACTGAAATTAATAATTAACTAACTGTGTGTTAAATGATTCATACTCTTTTAAAGATGTGACTCATGTGACATGTTAAACCTAGTTAAAATATTTTTTTTATACACAGTCATAATATATTTTTGTACCTGACGAGTAAAATACCATTGCTTTCACCAATAAATTTCTGATTCTGATTCTGAGTTCACCTGTGGTTCTAATCCGGCGATCGACGCATAAGCTATAGACTGAGGTATGAGCGTCAGAGCCACAGTGATCCCAGCTATCAGATCGCCGACGCCCGTCCCGAGTTCAAAACTCTTCGACCAGTGGAGTATTGTCATAGTTTACCTGTGGTTCTAATCCGGCGAGCGACGTATAAGCTATAGACTGAGGTATGAGCGTCAGAGCCACAGCTATCAGATCGCCGACGCCCGTCCCGAGTTCAAAACTCTTCGACCAGTGGAGTATTGTCATAGTTTACCTGTGGTTCTAATCCGGCGAGCGACGCATAAGCTATAGACTGAGGTATGAGCGTCAGAGCCACAGTGATCCCAGCTATCAGATCGCCGACGCCCGTCCCGAGTTCATAACTCTTCGACCAGTGGAGTATTGTCATAGTTTACCTGTGGTTCTAATCCGGCGAGCGACGCATAAGCTATAGACTGAGGTATGAGCGTCAGAGCCACAGTGATCCCAGCTATCAGATCGCCGACGCCCGTTCCGAGGTCATAACTTTTCGACCACTGGAGTATTGGAAAAATGCTGCCGAGCATCCGCTTCGGGTCTGGCAGCTTCATATTGCCTGAAAAAAAGACATTTATTTGAAATATTTTTAGTATTTGCAGTGATTGTGGTTGGAGGTGAAAAGAAAATGTAAATAGGGTCATTGTCCAGTCAGAACCAATAGTAAATAGCGCTCTCTAATAGTCTTAAGGATGACGCATGACAGGTGACCATTGAATTGTGAAAATACGATGGAAAATAATTAATATTACTACAGCTACGAGTATAAGTACTTACCCTCTACGTTAGTACTTAATTATTAGTAACATGTTTATCTGTAACTACTTATTAAGTATTTTCTTCACAAGAACAGTTGTTTTAGTTATTGTGGCGAATGAGATTAGGTAGTTAGTTGTGTGAGTGAAGTCGTTAAGTGCCTAACTACGAGTAATTTAGTGGAATTGCTAGTTGCTACTAGCTTCTTTCAACTTAGTTTTCGTATATAGGGGTTACTTTGTGTTTTTCGGTCCGTACCTAACATAGTGTATATTTTAAGACATAAAATTATAAAACATTGTTATAAAATAAATAAAAAGATACTCATTCATCGATCCATGAAAAACGCGTATAGTTTTTTTCACGAAAAAAATCCCATAGCGTAAACACCCCAATAATCGACATGTTAAGGCCCAGTAGATTTACATTTAGATTTAGATTTATTTATTTCATAATATTAAATTACATTATAAATTATTTTAACTTAATCTATACGAATTTATATTATGATCGTCACTTATTATATACAAATGTCAATACAGATAGAAATTCATCACAAAGTCAAATAAATGTTGGGAAATAAATATACAATGTCAATAATAGCATGGTTACGAAAAAGATGTCAATATGGCTAGTTATACCTAGGTATCTCGTAATGGTCGTCAAATTATAGTACAGGCATTACAATATAAGAATAGGTAAGCAATATCATATCATATAATTAATTAAATCTATTGATAATATTAGACGTCATTTCCATATATTCTTTTACAGAATATAATGGATTATCCAATAAAATATTCGACACCTTGCTACTAACACTCCTTCTTGCTAACTTTATTGCTATGACTTGGAGTTGTGTCGGGCACTGGAGTCTCTACATTACCTATAGATTGGTTTAATTAAAGGAAAACTAGAAAAAATCACCGCTTCGAACAAGACTCGAAGTTGCCACCTTTTGGGACACCATTACAATCGCTCTTAACAAATTGAACTACCGAAGCTCAAAGCTTACCTTTTGTTTACATGCCTTAAGGAGGCGCATAGGGACATCATAGCATAGCTTTTGAATCGGTGTTCCAAAAGGTGGCAAGTTTGAGTCTTTTCTCCATTCCTTCCTTATGTTTACATGCCTTAAGGAGACGCATAGGGACATCATAGCATAGCTTTTGAATCGGTGTTCCAGAAGGTGGCAAGTTTGAGTCTTTTCTTTCCTTCCTTTTGTTTACATGTCTTAAGGAAGCGCATAGGGACATCATAGCATAGCTTTTGAATCGGTGTTCCAGAAGGTGGCAAGTTTGAGTCTTTTCTTTCCTTCCTTTTGTTTAAATGTCTTAAGGAAGCGCATAGGGACATCATAGCATTGCTTTTGAACCGGTGTTCTAAAAGGTGGCAAGTTTGAGTCTTGTCCGAAGCGGTTTTAGAGACTTCCTTTAATTAAAAAAATAGTAGTATATAATAGCTTGCAGGCGTACCTGCTTGATAAAAAAATATCACATACAAGTGGACAGACATCGAATTATACCGCGAATCAAGTTCGCTACGGACACCAAAATAGAAATACACGTTTATTTTTCCTACTTTAAGTGACACTATGTATAATAGTGGACACAAAAAATAGTCATTGCAAACTGCTTTTATTTTATGTAGAGTATCATATGGTAGGAAACATTAATATCCGATAAAGGAACAAGGGACACATAATAGGTTGTGAGACCTTTGTATAGGATGATGTCGGACATTCTGTGTACATTATGTTTTGAAAAGATGTGTCCCGCCGAGTATCTTGCCGGTCCCATATTGGGATACCCTCCCATATTTAGGATGGAATTAAATCTTCTCGAGTCAGAGGTGTAGGGTCAGACGGCGTACCTTTATCGCGTATATCTTTACTTGAAAATAGTTGTATTGTATAACTAGCCTTATGAACCGATTTTGCATGTACAACCAGCCTTAAAGTTTATAGCCTTAAGATTACGGTTCATTAAGTTTGTAAGTAATTTTGGTCCATTATTTAATTAATAAAATAATATTAAAATAAAAAATAAAAAATAAAATATCTTTATTTCAGAACATAAAATTCCATACAATATTGTTAGTACCATCGTTATACCTATGTGTTAGTAAATACATTAAAAATAAAAACAAAACTTTTAACAATAAAATCAAAATCCAATAAATTTAAATAATGAATACAACAATAATAATTAATATGTCAGATTCAAAATAATATAGACTAGAATAATAATTAGAATGTCAAAAATTTACCATTTTCTCTTAATTTAAATTCATATAAATAATGATTTCATGTCAAAAGATATTAGTTTCACTTATCCTCGCATTTTTTAAACGTCATACTAAATTGCATCCGTCAAACCGGGGTATGGTGATAATATCATAACTTTTATGCACAGAAGCAAATACTTGCCTATTATCCAAAGGAGCGACAACTTGCGGGGTTAGCATGGTCGTTTATTAACGCCTGTCGCGTCGTGCGTCACTATCGCACTTACATACTCGTTACAACGTGACAGGCATGGTGACAGACGATAAAAATGCGACCATGCTGCCGCGGTTGGTTTTAAATCTGTGTATTTACAATACTACTGCGATTTTGTCATGCCTAGATTGTACCAGGAAATTAACCATTATGTCTACCTACTTAAGTACAAGTCGCCGCTGACATCATCGCCATATTACAATAGCCGAGCGGTGATGAGACATGATGAGACACGTCAAGGATCGCACAGAGTTCGTTTGGGAAAACCGACCTCTTTTCTGTAGACATTAAAAAAGTTAACGATATGGTTATTTTTTTAAAATTTTCATGGTATTATGGTTGAAATTAGTAAGTAAGTAAATATTCTTTATTGCACCAATAATTATACATTTTACATACATGTAAAACTACAAAGAAATTTTAAAGAAAAATATAACCAGGTAACAACAGGCGGTCTTATCGTTAACAAGCGATCCTTTCCAGACAACCTTTGGGTAGCAGGAAATGTAGAACTCATACAAAAGTCAACAGGTAGTGCAAGGAGCTAAATATGGAGACTATTAAACACAGCACAATTAGCTGAAAGTCTTAGGACTTTCATGATACAATTTGTACGAAGTAAAGATTTAAACATGACTTTAATGAAAATTTCGTTTTAAAATCCCTTTATTTTATGATGTCCACAGAAAAGACGCATAACCTTAACTAAATGTTACAAACATTTTTTGACCCACTTATCCCGCATGCCCTTGCCCTAGTCCAAGTTTTCAACTGTAGATGTACGCGGTGCGATATGCAAATTAGTTAGGTAACTCATGTTTGTTTCTCCAACCGTCTTTGTTAGGCAGCGGTCGCAGCGTACTACGTAGGCGAACAACACGCGAACGCGAAGCGAAACGATGCGGCGCGGGGTGAATCAATCCTTTGATACCTAAAGACATGTCCTACGACGACGTGGTACGTGGGCGATCTCATTGCGAACGCGAAAGCCGTGGGTCCGCCGCGCCGCGCCGGACCGCTTCGCTTCGCGGTCGTGGGTTGTTCGCTTACGTAAGACGCTGCGTTATACAGGAAAAATACAGTGTTTTGTGTGAGACACTCGTCTATTCACACTTCCTTTTTAGGGTTCCGTACGCAAAGGGTAAAAACAGGACCCTATTACTAAGACTCCGCTGTCCGTCTGTCTGTCTGTCTGTCACCAGGCTGTATCTCATGAACCGTGATAGCCAGACAGTTGAAATTTTCACAGATGATGTATTTCTGTTGCCGCTATAACAACAAATACTAAAAAGTACGGAACACTCGGTGAGCGAGTCCGACTCGCACTTGTCCGGTTTTTTCAACCGTTCGACTATCTGAAACAGATGTCTTATCCACGGCAATTAAAGATACGATTAATACCACTTTTCGTATATTTTATTTAGAAAAGTTTTCTCTTGTTGATACTTCAACATACGGAGTAGTTATGGCGATACAAACGGATATACCTACTTATAAGCTGATGTTGTCAACTCATAACAAACATTTATTTTTATCGCGTTCCATAAAATACACTTGCCCAAAACTCAAGAATAACCTCCGGTTTTCCTTTTTATTTCGAAAAAAACTATACGGCCTCGCTGTTATAAGCGATACGACAAAAAATCGAATAAAAACTTAGAACAACGTGGTTTCAATTAAAGTTTTTATTTAATGCTAAAACTGGTTTGCGACCATTAACATATTGTTTATTCAATGATTACAAAAGGTGTAAAATATCAATTGAAGTTTTCTTGTACCTAAGTACTATAATATTTCTATCGTCCGGACCGGGTTTGCATAATGGATCCAAAGGAAATTAAAGCGCTCATTGATTTTGTTTTGACATAACGTTAATTTATCACTAAAAGTTATGCCATAATGAGATATTTTTATTTTTCTTTTATCTCTAATGATCTAATATAAAATACATACATACATACATATAATCACGCCTATTTCCCGGAGGTACCCCTCCCCTACCGGCAGAGACCACGGATTTCCACTTGCTACGATCCTGACATACCTCTTTCGCTTCCTTCACTTTCATAACATTCCTCATGCACGCTCGCTCGCATTATTAATATATAATAATACGAACTTAATATACCTAAAAAAAAAAAAAAAAAAACTAAAAGTAACTAAGAATAACAACTTATAAATAAAAAAAATTAAAAAACAAAACTACTCTTAATTAAAAAACATCTAAATAAGGCCCCCGCGGCATTGTGCCAAAGATGCTGGCAGCATTCCCTCGCTGAATGGCAATACTTATGCGCTGCGAGAGAAAGCCGCCAGCTCTCTGGTCACCGGTTGCGTCGACGAGCTATAAGGTGCAAATAAGGTGTATATACCTATAAGTTAATATTACATTTAAACATGTAAAAATGCATTAGAAACTTTTTGTCCCGAAATTTCCCTTAAGGAGGTAAAAAGAGGATTGAAAGTTACTACGGAAATTTTATGACTTCCCGGAAGTATTCGCAGGTAGAAACTAGGAAAAATGTAATTATTGTTTGTTAATCGTAGTAGTAGTAGTAAATCACTTTATTGTACAAAAAAAATTGTTAACATGAAATTTATATCAATTTAGGTAATCGTCAGTTCATAAAAAAATATAATTATTGTGTGTTAATCGTTAGTTCATAAAAAAAATTGTGTGTTAATCGTTAGTTCATAAAAAAATATTGTGTGTTAATCGTTAGTTTATAAAAAATATTAAGGAATATCTGTGTTTAATTTTATTGCTTACCGAATATCGTAATAAATGCGATGGCATTGCATGAGCTATAAAAATTTGAGCGATTACAATAGCCGGCATTGAACGGAAGTCAGTGGACAATAGTTGACATTGATCAGCTGATGTAGCGGAGATCCTGCGCATAGTGATGCAAATAAAACTCGTTTAAGGTCGCTATACGTAACAGATTTTTCCGTCCCGTCCGGAACGTACAAATCTACATGCTGTGTACAGGTACATTGCCGACCCCAACATATTTAATAATTATTAAGGCGAAGAGGCCGATTCTGATTCAAAAATTCGTTTCGGTTTGAATGTCATTACTGTCATTAGGCATCTCACGCGCGCGATATGCTTAATGAGACGACTCGGGGTTCAATATCCTTAATGTAGTTACAGTACCTAAATACAGTAATTTTGTAAGATTAATATAACCATAGATATTACGAGTATTCCCTCCCCTCCAAAGACCAAAACCTCCATAACCCGAATTATGTACTTAACCTCGTTAAGACAAAATAACAGTACAAATTTTACTTCCATAACTAGGAAAGTAATAATAGACCTCTATAACTCGAAAAAATAGACATAGTTTTTACTAATAAACCTCTGAAACTCGAAGAAAACAGCAAATTACCTGTCTCTTATGATTTTTTATTTGTTTTACCTCTGTAACTCGATCCCTCTTTAAGACGAAAAAAATCTATAACTACCTCTCTAGTATGATACCCTTTACAAGACGAACTCTTAACACAAACTTTTGGCATTCTCTTTGAGATTCGTGGCATTCGTGCTATTGAGGTTCCTTCTAATATAGTCAGTGAGATACGATGCTATTTTAAGTTTTTTCGTACATCCCATGTATGTTTTCTGTTATCTCCCCAATAAAAATAAAAAAATGTTTTGTTAATTTAGCTTTTAAGACAATTTTGCTGTGCCCTAACAGGGTATCATGTACCGACTATATTTTATTTACCACCTGTATGAAATGAACATGATTGCAATAAATAAATGAAATGAAATGAAATGCTAATTTCTCATTTATTATTGCAGTGTTAGTTGTACCTAATTTTGCAGTTAGTCTCAGGCCATCTTTCGCATTTTCCTCAATTAATATTCAAATAAGTTGGTTAAATTTGTGCGCCTTATTTATATACCTATATGCACATCCCACACACACGCAATCGTAAGCCTTAACAGAATGCACGAAGATTAATATTGCACTGTAACCGTGCGCGTCTGTGTCCAAACAGAGTTTTCGGGCTTAGCACGGTAGCATTTTTATCGCCTGTCACCATGCCTGTCACGTTCTAACAAGTATGTAAGTGCGAAAGTGACAGGCATAGTGACAGGTCATAAAAATCCAACCATGCTGACACCGCAGGAAAACTAGAACGTTTCGCTGCTTACTACAATAATCTGAGGCTGCATTCGTATTAATTTACATTTTTATTATGCGATTGAAACAGCCACTGTCTTTGTCACGCTGTCACGCAGACACTGACAAATACGACTATCAACGTAAATATACAGCGGGCTTAGCACGGTAGCATTTTTATCGCCTGTCAACATGCCTATCACGTTCTAACAAGTATGTAAGTGCGAAAGTGACAGGAATAGTGACAGGTGATAAAAATGCAACCATGCTGACACCGCTGCAGGCGTATTATGGTCATCGCGTTTTTCACGCGCGACAGGACATGATTAAACTTTAATTAAAGCGTTCATCTATTCTGCCCCACGTTAGCGTTAAGGTGACTGTCCGTTTGTAACTGCCGCTGCACTGCAGTTGCGACGTTACGCGGTGCCGCATTACTGTAGCAGCACGACTGCGGCTGTTGCGGCGTGCAGTCGCGACAGCGTTCGTTGATGGCTTGTCAATGTCAAGTCATATAATGTCAGCCGTACAAATAAAATACTAATTTACTTTTGTATTTTTTACGTGAAGAAGCGAGTGACGATAATGCTACATGCTACATGAAAAAGAAGACCAGTTTGCCTTTCTACAATAGTCAGAGTCCGACGAAGGCAGCTACGCAATATTAATAAAAAATCTGATATTTAATGGTGATCTTTTATTCAGATAATATTGCCGATTAAATGAAAAGCAATTCAACATTGAATGAGACTTAATAATTGACGAAATACAATCAAATTACTCAAATAAAATTAATGCAGAGGAAAAATTATTCTTAACATTAAGGTAAGTTCACAATGTGAAATTTTCTTCCCCATCCTCTTGCCTAAATGCGTAACCACCGCACACAGCAATCCGACGGAAACGGGACTCATGGAGTTCGTGATATATACGGGGGGAGTGCGCACTTGATCCACCTGCATCACGTATAGGTACTCGGCCGTCAGAAACGTGCGGCTGGATTTAGAAGTCTGTAATAAACGTCCCCTCAAAACCATGCCAGGTAGGCTCTTTTAGCAGGCCTTTTATTGATTTCTGCAAAGTGATTCGTGGGTTCTGGAGATGACGATGCGACACGTAAGAATAAAATTATCCAATGGTGGGCAGGCAGTCGTTCGGTGTTAGCAAAATATTACAGATTTATCTTTCTAAGTATCCATATTAAGCCAATTTTACTTTCTTTAGGTACCAAACAGTGAAGTATGATGAATAAAATAATTTGTAATTTACACTTCATATTGTCCAGTTGCAGGTGTGAATGGGCGACGGCACTCTATGATATGACCGCACCATCCATATAAAACTTGACGGGCGAGACAAGAAATCCTTTATGAAGAAAGATATTTCCCTCACCTTGGCCGATAGAAAGAACTTTTAATAAATTAATTTGAATAATAAATGGTTTCCTCGTGTTGGTGTGAAGAATTACGTGTTGCACTGTAACACAGTTTGTTTAACCCTCATGCCTTGAGACCTCCGCAACTGTCAATATTCTAAATTTTAAACCATTCGCTTCTCTCGTGGTTCAATTTTGTATCGTTTCGTATGTTTGGATATCAATATGTTACCATGAGGTATTAAATAACATCTTTGCCCCTTGTAATAAAAATAAATAAATAAATCTGCCTTAAGTTATATACCTTAGTTTTATTGGATGTATATAATGTACAAATTTCTAGAGAAGGCGGAGAATGTAAAGTTATAGCAAGAATAGTGCCTGGGCGTGAGCATAGATTTAATAATAAACTATACAATTATTTTCTGGATCAACAAGAGTAGAACCTAAATCAACTTCAACTGAATGCTACTAAACAAAGCCCTCAATGTCAACCTTACGTGCAGAATGTGTATACACTTTTTTGGGAAACAGGTTTTTCGTAAATTAATAAAAAAGTAAAAAATAAGACATGTTTTATTTTTCACAACTCTTTATTAACTTTAGTTTTGTCCGCCATGATCGTGATATCAGCAGCTTGAGCCTTGAACTGCAACTTGTAGGTACCTGGAAATTAGAAATTATCTTTTCAGTTTCATGTTGTATTTTGAATATAACTATGTATTTTTGTATGTATATGATTTATTGCTTGCAAGATGGTTATAAGTTACATATATGTATGTCTGTTTGTTGAATTTAACTTCAAATCAGTAAAACGGAGCTAGTAGCGGACAAGCTGTGTTAAACGGTTTGTCTTTAGATATTCTGGCCACATCATCACAGAAAATAAATAGGTAATAGTGACCCGACCACCAAAATGGACTTTTAAATATTCGTAGTAAAATAATATTAATTTTATACTTACATCGACGTGATCCTCACAGCAATATTGTGTGTAACACTTGAAGTATTCCATTCCACATTTACTTCACGACAACACCGTCTTTCACGTAGGTCTTCGCGGACTATAATTTTTGTAAATCATTCCCACAAGTAGAAACAAGGTTTTTGATATATTAAGCAATCAAAATCTACTGTTTAGGTATTAAAAATTATAAATCAAATCGTAAGAAACTAGCGGTTTAACTGAATTTTTTTATTATGACAATTGATGACAATGACATCTTTGACAATTACGTGAGTGACGGATTTATTTACTATGGTTCGATAACTTTTACTATACGATGACATTATTATATTCAGCCTCGCGAGAAGGTCAAACTAAGGTCATCAGTATATTTGTTGAAATATCTTCAATCCTCGATAATTATATCGCAGCAAATGTCGGAAACTGTTTAAAAACCTAATATCTCGAAATGGTTTTCGAAATAGAACATTAAAAAAAAATGAACAATCCTAATTAGAGATTGGATTTTGCAAGTAGTGAGTGAGAAGTGCGACTGTGTGCACGTTTTCCCCCGCAAAAAATGGCAGAACGATTTGTACGGTAAGATATCGCTTGGGCTCCTCCCTTCCGACGTGTCGGAAGCCGGTGTTGCTCGAAGGGTTTGCCAGACTATAGTTAACTTCCGAATTTGACACTCTCTTTTTCGGACCTATCATTCTAGTTTCCTAACTGGCTTTGTGATACTCGTATGGCTCAATATAGATTAGCAAAAAAGTTTACAGTAGTACTACAGTCGCCATCGGATATGTCGGAGCGACCGAGGTGCTAAATATATCTGAACATGCACTCTAGCGCCTTGACAATAAAGGCGTGTTCAAATATTTGTGAGCTCCTTGGCCGCCCCGATATATCTGCGATATATGGCGACGGTACCATCGGGGTTGTTTATCCGTGGGTATAATAACTCCTTAGAACGTAGTGGTTATATCCTCTTTGCTTAGAACTACTCATATCTGTGACCCAAAGACATTTCAGTGCAGGTGACAGATTTGACGTGCGGTCTGCAGCCGCAGTTGCAATAATACACTAAATACGCAAAAATGGCCATGCTACGTGCAGTCGGCCTTGTCATTTATTTTACTATAGAAATTGACAATAACACCGACGTGTCGGAGCAGTAGTGCAGCTGCGGTTGGGAAAACGTTAAAATCACCATATTACGTGCAGTCGATATCGTCATTCATTTTACTATGGAAATTGACAATAACACCGACGCGTTCAGGCCGCTGCAGTAGTGTCGGAGCAGTAACGCAGCTGCGGTTGAAAATGGACAGTCACCTTTACAGACGTAACAGCCATTGAAAACTCATTCATTTGTTTACATTCTTGCGTAATAATATTCCAAATTTAAACTAGTTTTCTTATACTGTGTAGGTCACATTGGGGTCGCAACTGCAGCCGCATTACCGTTACGGCATTACTGCTGCGTGGAAGCGGGCGCTGGCACTGTCAATTTCCTTAATAAAGTGACGTTCACAGCCGCATTACTGCCTCGATTAGGACGTTTAATCCGTTACTCATTTTATTAAGGAAATCAACAGCCGCTGCATTAAGGCCGCAGCAGTAATGCCGCAATATTACTGCACCTGCAGTTCCCATTAATCCCATCCTAGTGTCAGCTATACGGCTGTTATGTATGGTGGAGAAATTGGAGAATGAGACAAACTTAGATTTTTTATTAAATTTACATTTAAAGTTAGTTATAAACAATAATAATATGCATTTAATGAACATTTAATTCTGAAATTAAATAATAATTAATGCGATTTCCCGGTGAGACGCTCATATTTTGACTAATATAGTAAATAGGGTATTGGGTGTACTTTTGCATCGGTATTTTTCTATAATGTGTAGTATTGATCATAATATGTTTTTCTATAGTATTATTAAAACATATTTATATAAATCAGCGTTTACCTGTATTAAAATTATATAATTTAATAATCAGCTTTTAAAACTTATTTTACATATCCATTATTATAACAAGAGCAAAATTAGATATTTGTCAACCGTAAATAAATATGTAGGTACCTATACAAGTTTTTAAAAGATCTTTATCTGTATGACAAAAAAGGTTCGAAGATACTAAACTTACCTCAGTATATTGAAACACCTATGTGTAAATTAACCTTAATTTTAAAATTTATTGCACGCTATTTAACAAAGTAAATAACCATCACAATATTTTTTTTAAATTGTTTCACATGTTTTACATTATACAAATAATCGTCATAAAAAATTCGCGGTTCCCGCTGTTTCCCGCCGGCTTCGCGCTTGCGCGGATTTTTTTCACCTGCGCGTTTGACCGCGGCGCCGTGCAAACTGCCATACCGGCGACAATCATCTCGCAATCAGTCAAATTGCCCATCACGACAATGTTTTTATCATTACAACCATATTACGAGATTTACGAGTACAACATTTACAACGCGCCCATTAAGGAAAACGCGAACTATTTAGCTCCACTTCCATAACTTAAAATCAAAATAGGTATTTTTCTTTAAATAAAATGGGAAGTTTGCACTGTTCTTTTAAATACATGTAGAAACTGACAAATAACGCATAACTTGGGTAAAAACTGATCTTTATTATAGCAAAGATAGATATAACTCCGTAATAGATGGATACAGTCTAAGGAAAAAACGTGCCTCGAAAATCAAGAAAATTTGATTCTCGTTCAGAGGGCGCTACTAGTTTTGGCCTACAGTCGTATAGATGGCGTTGACGGTTTCGTTTGTTATTTAACAATTTTAACGCATATCAGTGAAAGAACATGGGTCAAAATCATAAAAATAATTAATGCAAATAAAAAAAATCATTTATCTATATTTAAATACATTCTATCGTATTTTTATAAATCTTCATTATTAGTTTTAAAGTGTGTCGACAGATGGCAGTGAATTTACTGGGGTTACAAAATTTACTATGACAGTACCGCTCTACTCTATGATTATAGTCAGCACAACGTAAGATCAAAGAGAATAGAGTGTATGAGGGTTAATGTCATAGTAAATTTTGTAGTCACAGTAAATTTACTGCCATCTATCGAAATTTAATGCCGCGCTGCAATAATGCAGCAGTCACTGGTATTTGCTCTTCGAAAGTTTCGGACCGAAACCGACATCGGCATTTGGTGTAGTTAAATAATTGTATATTCGTTTCGTCATTTCCGGCTCGTAACTTATTTCTCGAAAGTGTTATATTTACGTGCAACGTGGTTATCGGTCAAATATCGTTATGCAACATGTAGATTGACTTCACAAATAATTTATTTGATTTATTTATCTTATAATCAAACTTATGACCCAGATTCACAATTAATTTGATACTTTTAAGGTTACATTCGTATTGCTACTATATCATAACAGGTCATTACCGACTATTTACATTGCTGTGCAGTATTGCTGCAGGAACTGTCAAGATTTAAGTCGATATCCGGGATAATTGACTTTTCCTGCCGCAATGCAGTCGGCAGCGTTGCTGGCGCAACGTATCAGCAACGGAAAGTGTGTCACTCATTTGCTGCATTGCTATAGCGATGAGAAAGTTTGATCTTTTACTCATCTTATCAAGGAGTTTGACAGTGATATCGCACGCGTCAAGGCAGCAGCAGTAACGCTGCTGCAGTCCGCGTCCATATGTAACCTTGTTCCTGAAGCAACATAATAATTTAATAAAATGATCCGAATTGATTTTTTATTTGCCCGCTTATTACTGTTTTTATAATATTGGCAATTATATTTAGATGTACGTATACAAAAGTTGAATGTAGACTGTTTTGTTATCAGTTATCAGTTATGAAACGACAATATGTATTGCAATAGTCATTTGTGCTACTTATTGGTTAATCACTTAAGGCGGTTCCCTGAGCCAGAAGGCGAAAAATCTCCTTATATGATCATATTTTTCTAAGAGACGTTGATATTCGTAGACGTGGAAAGAATATATGTAGTTCTTGATTATATTATTATCTAATTTATAAGCTTCCATTATACGAATTATGACACTTCGCTCGATACAATTAATTCCCAAAGTAACCTCTAACTAGAACTATTAATCCAACTTTACTCGGTTATTTATTATGTGACAGTATAAACAAAAAAAATACAATCCTAACTTCAATAGTAATTCTACCGCTTTCGAATTTTAATATTGTAAGGCAACGCGTTTTTAAAATAAATAAAAATCGACAAAATTTGATCAAAACTAACATTTGGGGAGCATGGTCTTTACCGTTTTTTTCTTGCGAAATGTGACAGTGATAGTAGCAAATTAAGTATGACTCACGTTAGACCGAGCCGTGTCCGGGCCGGAGCTTCCGGCGCTTACTTTTCTATGACATGACAGGTGATCCCGTGGTGCTTTCCATAGAAAACGAAGCGCCGGAAGCTCCGGCCCGGACACGGCCCGGTCTAACGTGAGTCATCCATTACGCTCTTATTTTAAAAGGACATTTTTAAATAACATTAAAAATCATGTAGTACGGCAATTAGCCACTTTCTGTGTTTAACGGTATAGTCTTCATCTTCTCAAATGACTTTTTCGTCTAAGACGATAATCTGTTAAACAAAAGCCATGGTCTTTTTTGTGCGAGCTGTTGGCCTTTGTGTGCGATTGTGTGTTGGCGCGTGCCACGGCGCGTGCGGCGCTCACACACAATGACACACAAAGGCCGACAGATTACCATCTTAGACGAAAAACCGTACCGTTTACCGTAACATAGACGCATATTGCTTGTCTCATCGATAACTTCATTATCTATAAAATAGGCTGGTTACCTAATAAAGCATTCATACATACTTATATACCTACGCTCGTGGTGTTTCTATACTACCAATCGCCCCGACGCTGCCCGTCCTTCCTTCGAGATACCTTAAATATCTCTTAATAGTATAATATGGCGATTCTGCCAGGATAATCAAATAACAATCAGTGATATATCTGGTACTCGTTTTAGGTACACACAAAACTGAGGCGTGAATACGCGTAACTTCCTGCCCCTCCCCACCAAAATTGCGCTTGCTCAGTCTCTCCTCCTACCCATTTTGGACTATGCTGATATCTGCTATTTAGACCTTACTGAAGAGCAATTAAACAAACTCGAACGACTTCAAAACGTCTGCATTAGGTTCATTTTCGGGTTGCGCAAATTCGACCATATTTCAAGCTTTCGTTCGCAGCTTAAGTGGCTGCCCATCCGATTCCGACGCAACACACATATTCTTTCTCTTCTGTATGCCACTCTATTTCACCCCAATACTCCTTCCTATCTTAAAGCCCGGTTTAAATATCTTTCCTCACTTAGATGCTCTCAAAATCTGCTACTTGTTCCCCCTCCCTGTTGTTCAAAATTTTACATCAACTCTTTCAGTTTTCGTGCTGTCCGGCTCTGGAATAATCAGCCCATTAATATTAGACGTGCTAAATCACTCCCCATTTTTAAAAACCTATTAAAAGATCATTACTTGTCTATTTCATAATGATCCTGTTGTCCTTTAATTTATTTGTCGTTATTATGGCTTCCTTTGTCATTTATATATATATGTATACTATATATTTATATATATATATATATATTTGTATACAATAATACATGTAGTCTAATTTAACTATATATGTGTAGTATATGTATTATATTATATTTTTATTGTTTTCTTTATTTTGCACCACCCGATAACTACCGTTTCGTTCGCCATCTCTCTATCTAAAGGTTGGCTGGAAGAGATCGCTGTTTAGCGATAAGTCCGCCTGTTGTTACCTACCAATTTATATCTTTTCTCAATGTCTGTATCTTTTTTTCATGTAGTGTGCACAATAAAGCATTTTATTATTATTATTATTAAAACTTCTGCTCTCTATTGTCTTTGTATAATTTTTTTTTTATTTTTTTTTATTTTTTAGCAAATAAGTAAAGTTCCAAAATAAAGTTTCTCCACTTCAAAGAGAAATTATTAATAGTATAATATTTCGAATGTGGCGCCAATTCCTGTCAGAACTCTAAAGCATTAAAAAAAGAAATAATACCTACTTATTTAGATTCAAAAAACAACAAAAGTAATATAAATACTCGTAGGAGGACTACAATTTCCTATATAACCTAGGCTCTGAATGCGACTGCGTTGCCGGAGGGTTAAAATCCAAAATAGTTTTACATAAAGATAAGACAAATATAAGATAACGCTGGCTTTAACCCTTACACCACTAGACAAGATTTAAATCCCCCCTGGGACCGGCAACAAACTCGGCGGGACACATCTTTTTAAAACATTACATCTTATAATAAATCACAAATTTATTTACATACAAGATATATACAGTGCTACTACGTAAACGAAATTAATAACTAGCTTAAATCTAAAATAGGCCCTTGGGGCATTGTACCAAGGATGCTGGCGGCATTTCCCCGCTGTATCGCAATGCTGATACGTTGTGCGAGAAAGCCGCCAGCTCTTCGGTCACCAGTTACGTCAACCAGACGCTTCGCGATTTCTGCAAACAACTTATGTGCGCTGGGACCCCATGGACCTAGAGTTTCAACTCCAAATGGAACGAAATGATACTCTCTACCGAGGCTCTTATATTTATTACGTTTTAAAATTTCGGCGCTTTCCGCCGCTCCGCCCGCTTTTACATTAGTCCGTTGGAGGTGGGACGGTGCCAGTGTGTCTACGCAGGTAGCATCCCACACCAACATCCGTCCCAAGCTCCAAGGAACCAATATCTTATAATTAACATCTCATCTCATTATTCTTATTATTATTATGTAGGTACGTACAGACGTATTTTTCGCACTGTCGTAACTTGGATTGTACGATATACAACATCTATTTACGTGGAACATTTGCAGAAAAAACGTAAGTAATTAACGCAACGCATAGCGGGAAAACCAATTACAATGCCAAATATGTTCTCAAACGAGCAACTAGCGTAAACATGGTATTTCCGGACCAATTTTTATAGAATCGTGGTCAACGAAATCAGCGGGCCAACCACGATTTGAAAAACCTTGAGAGTTCGAGCGGTAGAGGGGCAGATAGCAAAATGTTGATTTCGACGTTCGCCGTAGATCAGCGGGGTAACACTATGACGACGGGCATTTCGTAAAAAACTAAGGCGCCATTAATTTATTACGTAAGACGATTTAGGGGAGAGGGGTCGAACATATCTTATTTTTTGATTGAGTACGTAAGATTACAATAATGCGAAATTTTTAAAATTTCTATGAAATTATGATGTTTAAAATTATGCTTCCACACTATCCTATCAAACACGGTGCAGAGTTAGCTTAAACGGGCTCCAGTAGTTTTGTAGGTTCCAAATAAACGTCCCAACAATGATTTTTATGAAAAATAAACACTAAATAAACCAAACGCCAATTCTTTTTTTGCTTTAGATTCTTACATAATATAGGTGGGAGGGGGTCAGCCTATTCTTATTTTTTCATGCATATGAAGGAGTCATAAACTGGCAAAAATAGTCTTACGTCATAAATCAATGGCGCCTAACATTTAGATTATGCCTTACTGGATATATTCGTGATGAACTTTTATTTAAAACCTCTTGATTGAAACGTCGTTGACCTCAAATTTTGAGAAGCAAGAGGTATCGTTGTTTAATTACTAAGTATTTGTCGTACAGGTATTACCACAGGGCGGACACGCTATACATCAAAAATCACTTGCGTTTCTATGTGTGAACGGCACGTCTGTATACGCGGCATGCGTCATTGTGTGAGTAAGTTGATCAGTACCGGCAAAAGGTCGTCAATCTGCTGTCGCGGGGCGAGGTAATTCGAGTCGGGGCGGGGCGGTGCGTGGCCGTTCTGTATGATAATACTATTACC
Organism: Cydia strobilella; assembly: GCF_947568885.1. NCBI lineage: Eukaryota > Metazoa > Arthropoda > Insecta > Lepidoptera > Tortricidae > Cydia > Cydia strobilella. The sequence goes on along the minus strand of NC_086049.1, from coordinate 3,250,381 downwards.
TAAACTGTGGTATTACTTACGAATCGGTACGTAAACGTATTTACCAGTATAGTATAGTCAGAGGACAACGTGATAATTAGGCGAATCATGTTTTTGCTGCATGCTCAATCTCATCATAATAGTCAACGTCAATATTGTCAAACCTAAATAAGGATCGGCGTTTGTCACATATTTTATTTCTAAGTGCGAGCACAAGGTCATATAGAATAGAATACATTTATTAACGTCACATGATGGTAGGTAGAGAGTGTATAAAAGGAGCGGACGAAAAAAGGACCCCCACTCAACGTAATGTCACGGCTGGCCGCAGCGCTGATTTTCGGTAGGGACCTACCTAGCTCATAACTAAACTTAAAACAAACAATGAGAGAAAACCAAGACAACAAACAAATAATGAGAAAAAAAAAGAAAACAATAAAAATGAGTACACAATTACAATTAAATACCATAGCTTAGTTTAAATAGCGTACGTATACTTACAAATACAAGAGTTTTTGCCCTATGATGGTTTTTCCAGCAATAAATTTAATAAGTGCAACTTCACCACATTGACCTATAATATCTAAATATATATACTATATACTAACTTACTTTTATCATAACTACACTACACTTGTAAAATCGGTCAGAAAATGTTGTACTTGAAAAACCGGTCAAGTGCGAGTCAGACTCGCGCAAGAAGGGTTCCGTGCCATTACGCAAAAAACGGCAAAATAAAACACGTTTGTTGTAACAGAAATACATCATCTGTGAAAATTTCAACTGTCTAGCTAATCACGGTTCATGAAATACAGCCTGGTGACAGACAGACAGACAGTCGGAGAGAGGAGTCTTAGTAATGGTCTCGTTCTTACCCTTTGGGTACGCAACCCTAAAAAGCAGAATAATTATGCACCTATGCAGTACAGAAATAATTCTCATTAATTTATTCCACAGTATAAACTATAAAACTGTAGTTAGCCAGAACAAACGGCAACATAATTTTATCCAGTCAAAGTGCTACGAACTGTACTCGTATGTCCGAAACTTTAACATTTGTACCAGCGCTGGGGGGCGATTTTTAAATTTCGAGCGCTCGATTTCGTCACTCGAAAATCTGTGGAAAACGGCGAATTGGTAGGGTAAACTCGAATTATTTGGTGACACGCCTATTTCGGTGATACAAGTTTTGAAGCATGACACCCAGGAAAACTAGTGAATTAGGGCCTTTTAAATGGGACCTCACGGCTTCACGGCTTCGGCGGCTTTGCCGTGAGGCCCATTTATAAGGCTTCACTAGCTTGCCTCGGTGTCATGCTTCAAAACTTGTATCACCGAATTAGGCGTGTCACCAAATAATGCGAGTTTGCCCTAATTTTCAAATACGAGCATTTGATATTAGGAATCTAGTGGTATTGACCACTTGCTTTCAATTATATTAATAGAATTTAAATGCCCAGTAGTAGAGATATTCAAATTATCTATGGGACGATATCCCTTCGCGCCTACATTTTTTAAATTTTCCGCCTTTTTCTACTGACAAGATTTGCTTGACCAACTATATTGAAAGGAAAATCACGAAATCGAGCGCTCGAAATTCAAAAATCGGCCCCCTGTGTGTGTTTGAATTTAACAGACTGCGTTAAAAATATTTTTTTAATACAGTTGCTCAAAAAGTGCTACTTTACGTAGCTGTTTAGCGTGCGGAAAGTTGGTTTTCGCGACCTACCTTTCCATTTTTTTTTAATTTATTCTTGTTCCAATTCATGACTACTTATTGATGAGTGTTAATATTAGTTTCCTTTAAACGTCGTAATCAACATAAAAACCTACTATTAATGTAAGAATACGAAAAATATACATGTTTTATATTTTATTACTTACCTCTTCATCATTATAACACGTCTATTTTTTTATATTGAATATTGAAAAACCGTTCTTAATAAGTTGTCTGAATGGAACGGAACGCCTGTCAAAGAAGAGGCGTTTTTTCTTTCTGCTTTAAGTTTCCAAAGGCAACATCCGATATTGTTTTTATAAATGTACGATACACAAATAATCGTAATTAACGATATTTGGGTAATAATAGTACAATGTTTTATATTTACAATTGTTTCTGTCTTATAGAACATACATTTAAAAAAAAAACTTTCATTGAAGTGGGTTCAATAATAATAACACCCAGCTAAAAAACACCTCTTCATAATGTCAATGACAATGATGTCGCAGAATTAATAATATAAAAGTTTCGAATTCCTTACTTGTTGTTTTTCATATTTTTTCGCAACTGTATTAAAAAACGTCTTTCGATACATGTGCGGAAATGTCATTCTTTACTCGTCCCGAGTCTTGATATCTAGATATAGATAGATATCTCGGTACTCGTGAAGTGATGACATACTTTCCGCTCTAGCATCGAAATGTACCACCACCTTTATACAATGAAACAAGTTAGTCAGACATTAAATATTGAACATAAATACAGTGCGTAAATCCAATACGGGCAATAAATCAAACAAGGCATAGAATTTACCCGTGTAATCATGAATTAAGAAGTTTTTCAAGTTACACTTAATTATGACCCCGTAGTTATTTTTCGAAAAACTGAGCATCAATGTACTGCAAACATTACACACAGACAGTTACTTTAAAAAGCTGGTATAAGACACATCTTGTATTTACTTTTTAGGGTTCCGTACCCAAAGGGTAAAAACAGGACCCTATTACTAAGACTCCGCTGTCCGTCTGTCCGTCCGTCTGTCCGTCTGTCTGTCACCAGGCTGTATCTCATGAACCGTGATAGCTAGACAGTTGAAATTTTCACAGATGATGTATTTCTGTTTCCGCTATAACAACAAATACTAAACACAGAATAACATAAATATTTAAATGGGGCTCCCATACAACAAACGTGATTTTTTTGCTGTTTTTTTCCGTAATAGTACGGAACCCTTCGTGCGCGATTCGCACTTGGCCGGTTTTAGGTTTCTAGTTTAGATTCTGGCAATCCCTTGAAAGTTCTCGATAAACTCATATATTATTTAGTAACGCAAGCTATTAAAGATTCTACCCTAAAGTACGTATTCGGTAGCTTAACGCCTAGATGCACTCTCGAGCAGAGCTGTGGCTTAAACCCAGGTAGCATTTATACGTCATTATGACGTCCGTTACGTCATTATGACGTATAAATGACGTCATTATGACGTCACTGACGTCACTTTGCTACCTGGGAAAGGTTTGCTCGTATGTTATGTACTTTATACGATGAGATTTTATGATGCGCCTTGCACAAAGTTCTAAAAGCAGTCGTGAGTGCACACTAGAAGCATGAACCGCACTTGGAAGCCGTTGGGTATCGTTATTATTAAATATGAACTAAGCATATTCAATCCAAACTTAATATTTAATATCAAAACGTTTTTGTGAATGTCGAATGCCGAATGAGCTGTGGGGCAAAATCGCCACAGAGTGGGAGCCCGAAAACTCAAATCGGGGACATGGCAGACCCCGCCGGCGATGGCGGGATGAACTAGACTCCTTTTTGAAGGAGTGGCCAGACACAGCACTGGACAGAGATCTGTGGAGAAATTGGGGGGAACCCTTTGCCCAGCAGTGGGACACGTAAGGCTCCAAATAATAATAACCTATAAATATATCACTATAATCATCACCACCACCACCACCACCACCGCCGAGGACGCGCGGAGGGCTGCGGCCCGCAGTCTGCGCCGGTCCGTCACCGTCGACGCAAGCTCCTGATGACGCTGCTCGGTACGGAGTGAAACATGTCGAGCGTTTTCGACTTAAAACACGTGAGTGACCCGTCATTAATATATTTAATATGTCTGTGTCTCACGGAAGTTTTGTTATTAAAATAATCATCACTTTTCGAGAACGAGAAAGTATTATAATATTAAAAAAAATAACCTGCCTGACTTTATTTTTTTGGTGAATCTTATTTCAAATCCGATTTCTCAAGCTAACATTCGTTAACTAACATTCAGCCTTTTTATGAGACACATTTTCAGTAACTATGTCTCTAATTAATTAGGTAGTTAGCGTATAGTTGTTAGCTATCCTAAAGAGGGGGCGGTTGAGCTAGAAAATTACTACAGTGTAACTAGCTAGAACTTTGTGGGACAAGGATTTATCCACTAGCACAAAAAATATAATTAAGTTCCACTTTTACTACATGAGTAACCAATATAATTTATATGCTAAATGTAAATAAGTATACGTTTTCCATTGTTCTTAACTCAAACCGAGCCTAAATAACCCACATACAATGTTCAATGTTCTCCGACGGAGATGGCACGTGAAGAAGAAGAATGTTCGATCACTCGAATACACACGCTTTGATAACAGTTACAATTGTAAAATTCACAAATTCTCGTCGACAATTCTGTAAAGCAATTTCACGCTCGCGGCGCACCTAGGTTTTGTCTGAGTTTCCCTGAAACTTACGGCCATGTTAATATTCAGGCGTGATCGTTCCTATTGACGAGTTCCTTCAGATTATCGTCAGCAGGCTTCACGGTTCGTATACCGCGAGACGAGTATTGTTACTAATGCTTTTGCGATTGGGCTATTTTAAGTTCTGTTATACACTAGACTTTTATATTTTTTCTACTTAAAATCACGAGCTCTCTCGATCCTAATAGGAGAATAAGCTTTAATGTAAGAATAAGCTTTATACAAGCTTTTAACGCTGACTGATCTTTTCTTTCCACAGGCAACAAATACTCATCGAGATAATTCTAAAAACTCCAAACACAGAGTTCTTATGGTCACCTCCTGTCTCCATCATCAGATCAGCACGATGGTACTACAGTTCACCCGACTTACATATTTCAAAATTTAAATATGTAAGTCGCAAAATTTCCGCTCAATCGGAAACCGGAAAGTAACCTGCGAGATTGTAATCAAATCTCGCACGGACGCACAGACAACGGGACAGGTAAAACTAAATAAAAGCTTGTAAGAAAAGTGTCTCAAGATTTATATTTCCATTCCGGTAACGAAATAGAAAGAATAAAAACGGTATGGGAAACTTTGAGACTGTTGTTTTCTACTATTAAAAGCTTGTGCGTGATTCTGAATAGAAATAACAAAAAACACGAATAAACTAAATAAAATGGCCCTGTTTGCGTATGTACAAAAGGTTTAATGAAAACTATGTGGGTATGATCAGTTAAGTTTTAGAGTCAGCGACTAGTAAGGTAGACCGAGGCGAATCGGAGCACAGGGCGAATCGGATCAGACTAATGTAGTTTTTGTAAGGCCTCGGTGAAAACTAGTTTTAACTGGGACGTCTGGGACTTTTCAGTCGAAACTTGCTTTCGCCGTTTTCGCAAAATGACTTGGTGAAAACTTTTTGGAACATGAACAAATTGGTAAAGATCAACAAACAATTGTATTTTTGCAATAACAGCCGCAGCGTAGCGCAGAATATATATATTCATCTGAAGATTCTCTTATAGAATTTACATACAAACAGACTAATCACATTTGTTAATAATGCTGATTGTGCCGTGCCGCACGTCGCTGGAATAGAAGCCATCCTTAAAGGGCCCACTGATTATCAGTCCGCCGGACGATATCAGCCTGTCAGTTAAAACAAAATTTTGACAATTCTGAACAACTGACAGGCCGATATCCTCCGGCGGACTGGTAATCAGTGGGCCCCTTTATGCAAAGCGTGTCTCGGAGTATAGGCGCAGCGCACACAAGAAATGGTGGGGCGAGACAAGGCACCCGTTGTTTATGAGGCTGGCGCGGAACTTCAGAGCTCAATCCGCTATTCAAACAAACATTTACATCGTTCCTTACCGTATCTTATCTTATCTAAAGCAGCAGAACATGGAACTTTCCTGTTATGTTAATCTCTAATCCCGGACAATCAAGGACTGAACACCGTAGAGAATTCAGGACGACGACGTTTGTTAATTTATCTCGTCTTTAGCGGGGGTGAGCTTTCTGAATACGTAAACGTTTTGTTCATGATCAAGCATCTTAATGTTGTTGTTGACAAAAATACTGTCACAAGACTCGTATTTCAAGCAAACTGAAATACGAACAGTAGGTAATTCGATTTAGTTTTTTAATTTGCATTCTAATATTAAACAGACGATAACGGACTCAAAAGTTAATCAGCGTCATAAATAGATATTAGGCCAGGATTACACTTGTAAGTTTTACTTACGTAAGTAGGGACAAAGCTATTTGCTAGAATGAGATAAGTCCCTACTTACGTAAGTAAAACTTACAAGTGTAATCCTGCCCTTAAAGCAATTTCCAGCGGTGTCAGCATGGTTCCATTTTTATCGCCTGTCACTATGCCTGTCACTTTCGCACTTACGTACTTGTTAAAACGTGACAGCGGTAAAAATGCGGCCGTGCTACTACGCCATCGTAACTATGTTGACGTTAACTACTTAGGCCAGGAGCGGTATTCGACATGCGTTAAGTGACGTTACGTGTTGAACTTCAGTTGAATGGAAGAAATCGTGTGTTGTCAAATAGGTAAATTTGACATTAGCAATCCACAGTTAGGTGACAACGAAACCAAATCGAACCACGACGAGTTCAGAGCCATTTTAAACCGTATAGTAGTAAGAAAACAAAGTTGATTTTTGTTGAATAATTTTTTCAATGAATGAGTTTTGGTTGTACCAAATGATACTTTTCACGGTTGATGAACAAATGATTCATTCCACTGTTGAACTGATGTTGAAGCCGAAACTGACAGTTGTGCATCTCGAATAGGGCCCCTGGATTACACTTGTAAGTTTTACTTCCGTAAGTAGGGACATAGCTATTTGTTAGAATGAGATAACGATATTTATCTCTCATTCTGTAGTATAGCTGCTGTGTCCCTACTTACGTAAGTAAAACTTACAAGTGTAATCCTGGCCTTATGTAAAGGGCAGAACGCACGGAAAGTTTGAGAAGCGTATCATTGGCATCCCGCAGCGTAGTAAACGATTCTGAAAATTGCTCGCAATATATTTGGTTCAAGGGTGACCCGAATAAAGAGAAGGTTGAGGCGTTCATCACTCAATATCTCATTTAAACCCGCGGACACTGGTAGTGATCTAGAAAATATGTGTCGTTTTCAAGCAAAAGGTTACAAAACCACTTTGTCGCTTGCTATAAGGACGCTCTGACAGGTTATTCGTATTAAGATACTAGCAAATTTCGTCCTTATGGTAAGCGACAATGTGGTACCTTTTAGTTGAAAACGTCACATATGGTTCATTAAACTTTAAGATATATTACACTTATTAGAGTATTCACTAAATTTCCATCAGCGCGTGCGCAACGAGCGACGAGGCGGGCGGCGCGGGCAGTGCACGACGTACAACCGCCGCGGACACTCGTGCCTGAGGAAGGATTCCCAAAGAATCCGAAACATGTCGCCTAAAGCGACTAAAAATAATAGTGAGTAAATACCGTACTGATAAATATTTTTAAATTTCCCTGATTTCTGAATAGATTTTAATTTACATTAATGAAACTATTTTAGTACAGACTGCTTGTGTATGATAGGTAGGTAGATACAGTGGTCATCAAGCAGATACGTCAAGCTCTGTTGGTCAATACTGTCAATAGCGATCGGATCGGTGTTCCGATAGGTCGCAAGTTCGAGTTTTGCCTAAGGCGACTTTTTTTGTTTTTACCTTTATACAGAAACTTATACATTCAGTGATCTTATTTGATTTATATTAAGAAAGTTAGTTCAAATTTTTATTCGCGACTTCGCCTCGCTTATGTTCACATAATTTAGTTTTATCGCACTGAAGGGAAATTGAATATCATACGGCTTCGAACATTTTCCTTCCTTATATTGAAAAGAAAGTTGAGTTTTCGTGGAAAATAAATCGACGTAAACTTCTGACAAGTAATTGGGGAAGTTAATTTGGTTCCACCTGACGTTTTTACAAGCTTTTTTTTTAACTTGCAAAGTACCTATGTAAGGTAACTATGTTTGTACGGGTCAAATCTTGTAAGTTAAATTTGACCCACTTCCCGGCTTCCGATGAAGCTGGAAATTGGTATTGCATACAAGTCGTGTCACAATGCAATATTATGGTACCATCGAGCTGATCTGATGATGGAGACAGGAGTTGGCCATAGGAACTCTGTGATAAAACGAAACCTAATTGTGTTTGGGGATTTTAGAATTGTCTCGATGATTATTAGTACTGTCAACTTACCTTAGTATCTGCGAGCCGATTGATGCAGAAAACAAACGTTTTCAAATAGTTCTAAGTACAATATGGTGTTTCTGTTTTGGGTGGTAAATGGATATGAAATTTGCTATCAAATGATATAGATCTCGTAAATCTAGCTTCTAACACAACAGAGTTATGACCGAAAAAGTAAAATTTGTGTCAACTCTCCTTGGTCTCCTCTACTCATTTACACAAATATAGACAATTTATGATGAAAAATATTATAACAACTACAGGCTACTTACGTAGGTATTTACCTTAAAGGATGACTCACGTTAGACCGGGCCGTGTCCGGGACGGAGCTTCCGGCGCTTACTTTTCTATGACATGACAGGTGATCACGTGATGCTTTCCATAGAAAACGAAGTTCCGGAAGCTCCGGCCCGGACACGGCCCGGTCTAACGTGAGTCATCCTTAAAAGTCACAAGCACATGCCGCCGCCGCCATACAATCGAAATCGAAGGCAGCATATCGTTTTAAAATGAAAACGTCATAAAAATACCTATTTATTACTCTTATGTCATACCATAGCAAGATTATGATAATCCCATGATAGATAAACAGCAAATCTTGCTCGACAAAAGTTCCCAAGCGTTATCTTTCCAGTTCCAGTGCAGTTCGCACGAAATAGAATTGTGTCAAAGCGGAACTCCGCCTAAGTTGGAAAGGCTTGAGGCTGTTGGGCATGCAAAGTTCACTAATGTGATAACGTTTTCATATTCATTCGAAGGAGGGTAAACTCGGGTTATTCCGTGATAAAACAGATACTAAATTATTTACTTATTTATTTATTTTATTTTATTTGTTAGCCTATTGTGTCCCACTGCTGATAAAAGGCCTCACTCTTTCGTCCACCCATCTCGATCTATGGCAATACAGACCCCAGACCAGCCAACTGCCAACTTAGATAAATCCGAGGCGTTCAAGGCCGTAACATAAAGGGCCCACTGATTATCAGTCCGCCGGACGATATCAGCCTGTCAGTTAGAACAAAATTTTGACAATTCTGAAAAACTAACAGGCCGATATCGTCCGGCGGACTGGTAATCAGTGGGCCCCTTAATAATATCAAAAGTAGGTATAACTCAACATTAGGATTACCTAATATCTGTCATTCATTATTTCAACGAAATCACAATTTCGATTCATTTGTAAACAAATAAATCATAAAGAATCAAATAAATCATAATCGTAACTCACAACTTTAAAATAAATTAAAAGATACACCTATTTTTAAATTATATTTATATTAGAAACCTGCAACTAAGTCTACTTGTATTATGTTAACTTTTTCAATTATTTCAAATTTACATTTTATATTGATATAAATTTATTGAACATATTAATAACGGGTCATTCACGTATTTTAAGTCGAAAAACGCTCAACATGTGATCCGTACCGAGGAGCGTCATCAGGAGCTTGCGTTGACGGTGACGGACCGCCGCAGACTTAAAATACGTGAGTGACCCGTTATTATTATGTTTAATATGTCTGTGTCTCACGGAAGTTTTGTTATAAATTTATTGTGTGTAATTTCATTGCTATTAAATGTTCACGCTTGCATGTTAGTGTGTTAGTAGTAGTTGCAGTGTTAGTAGCTGTCTACAAAGATAGATATAACTCCGTAATAGATGGATACAGTCTAAGGAAAAAACGTGCCTCGAAAATCACGAAAATTTGATTCTCGATCAGAGGGCGCCACTAGTTTTGGCCTACACTCGTATAGAGGGCGTTGACGGTTTCGTTTGTTATTTATAATTTTAACGCATATCAGTGAAAGAACATGGGTCAAAATCATAAAAATAATTAATGCAAATAAAAAAAATCATTTATCCATATTTAAATACATTTTATCGTATTTTTATAAATATTTATTTTTAGTTTTAAAGTGTGTCGACAGATGGCAGTGAATTTACTGGGGTTACAAAATTTACTATGACAGTACCGCTCTAGTATAAGTTACTCTATGCTGTCTACTACGAAAGGATTTTTGAAATCCTACCCCTGCTGAAAATGTTTTACTTGCAAAAAGCATAAATGAGTATAAAATTCACGAGAGGAAAATATCTGCTTTGAGAAAGCCGCAAAAAAATCCGAAAGCGTTGAAATTTTGACAAATTACTCGTACTATGTTTCGTACGAAAATATGAGGAAAGCATTATTCTCGCTGAATGTCGAGTGAGTAATGTCCTTTATATGGACCACAATTTATTGGGCTCTGCTAATATAGCCACAAATATAATATTGTAGGCGGACAAATTATACAAGTCATTCATTGTGATTGTTTACTCGATATTTTGCCCGTTAATATACTGATGTATCATCCCTGCTAATACCTAATATTATAAATGCGAGTCGTGCTTTTTGTTTGTCTGTTTCTTCTTCATGCTTAAACCGCTGAACCGATTAAAATGAAATTTGGTATGGAAATAGTTTAAGACCCAGAGAAGGACACAGCAATTTTCGAAACTGAGTTGATACTGTTTTCACCTTCATATTTGCTAAAGTCTAACTTTTTTCTATTATAACACTTTAAACTCTCGCGTTTTGTACACATATTAAATAATGTCATTACCGGGTCTAACACGATTAATTTTTATTTTTTTACCTTTTTTCCGACGTTTTAAATTTAATCGCGTTAGACCCGGTAATGACATTAATGATTTTTTATGTTACTGAAGTGTTTTGATTAACAGAAAATAATCATAAGTGTGGGTGAACTTACAATACCTAATAGAAAACTTTCTTCGATAGTAAAACTAAAGAAATTTTTTCACCTGAAACTTTCTTATTTAACAGTTGACTTGTCCCTTTAGTCAAACTTTTCTTGTTTTGTCTTTTACTTTTATGAGTGATACCTAAGTTCGTTGAATCTCGATGTACTCTTATAGGTACTACACTTCACCAACACTTGAATGAACTGTAACTTAATACGATTCCGAAGTTAAAATCAAATGTATCTAGTACGTTATTTTGTTTTTGCGCTCCCTATAGACGAATATCCCATTCGTTTATATAAAAAATGGTGATTTACTATGATAACATTCGAAAAAAGCAGACGCAATATAAATTCCCAAAAGAAGGTTAATATTTTATGTCACAATTCACCCGAGCTATAAAAAGGGTGAGCGCAGACGAGTGTCTCGAAATGACTTTGCTCCCAAGTTAGCTTAAGGAGAAATATGGCAATCCTATGAGCTGGTCTCTTCACTCACGTGATTTTAAGTATAAACCCAGTTAAGTTAAGTCACAAGTATATGTACCTTACACTAAGACTTGTACAGTGTATACTTGTGAGTTAACTTTTTATTATTAATTTCATTCAAAACTATCTCGGTTCATTTTTTCAAAAAAACCGGCTAAGTGCGAGTCCGTACCTTACACAATTTAAACATTGTATTTTTTATATGAACCGTGAGCGAATGTCTTTAAAAAACCCATAGAGGTCGGATCAAAAACTAAGTATTTAAGTCCGACTCACGCTTGACTGCACATTTCTAATAGGTTTTCTTGTAATATATAGGTAAAGATCTGTTTTGTGTATTTTTTTCAAAATTTTAGACCCAGTATTTTCGGAGATAAAGGGGGGGAATGGTAATTTTTTGCCTTTTTTTCTTGAATAACTTCTAAATTGTTTATCGTAAAATTATAAAAAAATGTATTTGAGATTATCATAATAAGCTCTTTCAATTGATATGTAACACGATATAGTTTGAAAAACTTTATTTTTTTATTTTCTCTTTTACCCCCAAAAGTGGTCCCCTTGTTTAAAATTCACTTTTTTACGTTACATGACCGTCTTTGGGTCACAAACTTACATATTTGTACCAAATTTCAACTTAATTGGTCTAGTAGTTTCGGAGAAAATAGGCTGTGACAGACGGACAGACAGACAGACAGACGCACGAGTGATCCTATAAGGGTTCCGTTTTTTTCCTTTTGATGTACGGAACCCTAAAAATGACCTGACTAATAGGTAAACAGGCAAAACAAAAACATTATTTTGTTTCCTGTTTAGTGGTCTTTCATCTAGTTTATTTTCTCTTTTCAGTCACACACACGAAAAATTAATACAAGTTTAGTAAGTAGCACACGAATGCATATTCAAACAGAACAAAATACTCCCATTAAAAAGTTTCATTAATTTCTAAGCTAAATAATTTACCAAACTAAGAGACACCAATCAAATTTTCCGAAATTCGCTACAATATTATCGTATAATTGGGAAAGTTTGCCCACAAAAACGAGGATTGCCCACAAAAGAACTATAAAATGGCAGTTAACAGTCCCAAACGACGTCTCAATACCATTAGTGTAAAATATTTGAGTAGGTAACAAACGAGAGACAGATCGTTCTTCGTCCACTTGATGAAAATTAGATTTTTGTTGTAGCAATTTTCTCGTAAGTGACCATAAAATATTGGCATGGAAGAGACTTAAACCTTTTACTAGACCGACATAGTTCCGAAGTATCTTGTAAATTTTGTACGAATCAAGTGACAATATTGTATAAGGAATTTATGAACATAAATATTTTAAGACAGTGCCACAGAATAAATATTATCATACAGAACGGCCAAGCACCGCCACGCCCCGACTCGAATTACCTCGCCCCGCGACACCAGATTGACGGCCGTTTGCCGGCCGCTCAATACTATTCTTAAGCAACTTACTCGCACAATGACGCATGACGCGTGTACAGACGAGCCGTTTACACATAGAAACGCAAGTGATTTTTGATGTATAGCGTGTCCGCCCTGTGACAGTGCCTACGAATGTGCATGCAAAATGTATAACGACTAGAATTATGCAAACGTAAAATCTTTGGGGAGATAACGTTCGAGTTTGTTTAATTCAGATTCAAAAGTTCAGGAGAATACATCCGAGGCTCAAAACTGACCCGATCGGTATGATTCAATTACGTTTTTTTTAAACCAAAGTTTATAAAACTGACCGCTAAGTAAAGTGAAATATATTATTTTCGTGTTCAAAGTGAATAAACTGATCAATGTCACCTCCAAAGTATTTTAAAGAAAAGTGCAAAGATAAACAACCGAAGCGAGATTGACTTTCTTCAGTTTGAAATTTATGGTCAATATTCTCAGGGTCAGTTAATAAAAGTTTGGCAAAAAATATATATCACCTTTTTCATCATCATCATCATCATCATGTCAGCCGATTGACATCCACTGCTGGACATAGGCCTCCCCCAAGGCTCGCCACTCCGACCGATCCTGTGCCGCTCGCATCACCTTTTTAATATGCTGCTATAGTTATTGACCCCTCCATAGTAATTGACATTAACAAATTAGAAAGAAACAAGGCAATAGAAGTCATATTGTTAAGGGTGACCAATTAGTATAAGTGACCCATAACCGTAGCAGATATATTAAGCTCGAAGCTTGTTAAATTTTCCCATATTCCAATTGCTTACTCACATAAAAATAAGACACGACCTATGATAAAGATATGAAACTCTCAGCTCTCTCTTAATACTTTTCTTTTTTTTTTACACAAAGGGTACATGCTTACAAACAAAATTTATGCATCGCCAAACTGTAACCAGTTTGTGTAAAATGGAATAATGCACCTGAACAAAATAATTTGCAGCTTAAACAGTAATATTTATATATAACATAAAAACTAACATGCACAAATACCTAATAAGTAAATAAATTACTCTACTTAGGTATGTAATTTAATCATCATTCGTTCCATTCCTCTTTAAATTTCAAGACCGATGCGCTTACGATTATTTAATGCGTAACACGTAAGAGCAACAACGACTGACAACTAGGAGGCTGATTCTGTCTAAGCAATTTGATATGGTTTTCATCTCATTTTTATACGACCGTGTCATCCAGTATCTCACGCGCTCCAATAAGAGCGAGTGACATTGTTCATTATTTAAGATTTTACATTCGGTAATAAGACCTAGCATTTATTGATTAGTTTAATTTTTTTAATGCATTCAAAACAATAGTACATGTTATTTATAATATATAACAAATGCAATCTCATTTACCTAATTTATTGCTATTTTTGTGTATCTTTCCTATTATTGATCAATTTATTGTATCTAATTAGAAGTAATTATTGTATGTTAGACACTAATTAGCACTTGCACCATCCCACTAACCCGGGGTTAACCCGTTAAACCTGGAATTACCATGGTTACCAGTACAATTTGACACTGGGTTAACGGTTTAACCGGTTAACCGCGAGTTATTGGGATGGTGCAGTGGGCCTTAGTAAAATATTGCCAATTAGCACGTAACTCGTAAGGTTTAGATTTTCGTGTTGATTTAATAAAATAAATTAATGAAAATGAAAATTTCAACATCGTAAGCCGCTAACGCTGGTTGCTGATCACGGTCAAGGTCGTGTCAAAACGAGATGAACGTTTTCAATATCTTATAACCGAATCAGCCCCCAATATTTGACGCATCCCAGGCATTCAGCAATCAGTGCCAGCCCGTATGCCAATCCATCGCACCTTTCAACGTTGGACTTGCTATTCGTTTTTTGGCATGCAATATCCTATGCAATGCGGGATGGTTCACGCTGTGACGCTTTATTTTACTGGTATAAATACGGGCGCACAATTTAATGAAAATAAACTGTTAGAAACTCGATTCATTCATTTTTATTACGTTTATATTCTATGCAACGTAGGTAAATAAATTTCTTTAGGTAAACTAATTTTACAGTACATATGGTGCTACTTTCTCGCACTAGCGCGTAAAAGAGCACTTTTCGTGCATATGTCGAAAGTTTAAAGGGCCATATATACTGTAAAACGTCGTACGATACATGTGCGAATAGGTAATTCGCAACTCGTGTCGATTTAAAACACTTCCTGCGGTCGTGTTTTAATTTATCGCCACTCGTTGCGAATTTCCTCTTTTCCGCACTTGTATCGTAAATAACTATTACAGTTTAATGGTTTAAGTCACGTATTTTAAATCACTCGCGCGTAATAATGTTTTTAAGAGTCGGTTTCCATTTTCAAGCACTAACAGTGCATGCTAAGCGGCTAAGTTGATATGGGACTGGGCTGGTCATGTCTGCCGAATGCCGGACGACTAGTGGGCCAAGTTAACCACGGAGTGAGAGAGCCACGAGTCTAACCGGAGACCCGGCAGACCTCGTCGGCGATGGCGGGATAACTTGGACTCCTAGCACTAAACCTAAACGGAGACGAGTGAAAAAAGAGGGGGGAGGTCTTTGCCCAGCAGTGGAGTGCAGAGCAGCGGCCACAAACCGTAAAATTAGCTTCATGTTAGTATGACTCATGACAGTTTAAATTGCATTTTTTTTTTTTAGTTTTTTTTAAGCTCACTTAATTATTGCTGTCTATACTTGGTACCAGGTTATTGTATTCTCATATTTGTCATATTGTGTGTATGTATTATATTTACTCGCAGAGTTTCTAAGCGATACGACTACATATTAGAAGTAAAGCAAAATTGTATTAACATTATATTGTCTTCGGTTACCGCGATAGTTACTCATGAAATAAAACTATGAAAACGGGTCACCCGTTGACCACGAACGCTGTAAAGAGTTCGAAACGTCGGGATGTATTATAACTTCAATATACGCGATATAATCCGTTTTCATAGTTTTATTTCATGTATTAACATTGTTTGTTAGTAATGTATGTAGGTATGTAAACATTTTACTCTACATAAGACACCCCCAGGGTACCTAGGTTTCATTCATATGTACGAATTTCAATTATTTTTGATAATTAATGTCCTCGACTGTAGATCGTAAATTACCCTCACTTTTAAATAATTCATAACATTCCTAAGTACCTACTTGCTCCACTATTACCTACGTATCCCGAATATCTAATTCAAACCACACGGATTCCCTACCTTAAGGAGTCTTTTTTGTCAATGATCGGGTATAATCACAACACAGTGGTAAATGTGGCGGCAACATTTGGTACAATTTAAATGCCTTGCCAAAGTTCGGCAAAGTGTTAGAGTACACATTGAAATAGCATGCAGAAATATCAAAGTTACAGTCGTCCGGGACAGATGCAAATTGCACGTAATTTGTGTGGTTGCCGGTTAACTTTGTACTAACGGGCGGATGGAATTTCTCTAATTTATAGCCAGTCCTTTATGGTTTTAAATAAAATGAATAAATAAATATTTGAGTACAATCTTACACTAATCGATCTAGCCCCAGATCACCTATTTTAAGAAATTTATTATATTACATTTTTTAAGAAATTGTCACGTAAATCACATTTTAAGTTTTGTCCTTATTCACCCCAGTCATCCCTTTTCACCCCGGTTGATGTGCAAGTTGCTGAAAGTTTCCAAGAAGTTGGAAAAGTTCTCGGAAATTTCAGGAAAATGTTAGTTAATTTCGATTCCAATACAGAAATATGACAAGTTTCGCGAAATTTTCCCATGTGAATATTTCACAATTTAGGAAACTTCCGTCGGCACATCAGTACCTAGTTAGAACTCATTTTCCTAAACGCAATGGTTAATCGAATAAAATTTTAAAGCAGTTTTTTTACATAAATATATAATGACGGCAGGCGTGGCTCCGCGATTTCGTCGCGTCGCTACAAGTACATGCGGCCCACACCAATTTTGGTGTCTAGCCATAGTAGTTGCCGCGCACCGCTACGTCCGCTACGGAACGAACGGACGCCTGTTCGCGCTTGCGCTACCTAGCAATCATATCTTTATGTCGTAATAGAGAATCTTCTGTACCTAAGTACTATTATTTATTCTTTGATGACGGTAACATTTCTAAAGAAAGCATTGTAAATATCCATGCTGTGCAGTATATTAAATTATTTTTTTTTCTTCTTCAGTACTGAGAAAGAAAGGAATTGAAAGCAGTGGCGGATTTGCAGTGTCTGCCGCCCTAGGCCCCTGCCGAGTGCCGCCCCTAATATCTAGCCGCTCGGGCCTACTTGGCCTTAGGGTAAATCCACCACTGATTGAAAGGTAAAGTTCGCAACAGTGCAAGAAAAGTATATTTAATTAGCGCTATATCATTTAAAAGGGTAGCTTCAAAGCTTCATTATATTCGGCTAAATATTTGTAGATAGAAAGGGGTTGTCATAAATCACGTATACAACTTTGTCCGTATAGCAATCCGGACAGTAAATCAAATTGTTTTTGTTGACAAAATTTATTTGGACCTACGTTCTGCAATCTGCTAACTACATTATATTGATCCACTTTACTTGATAAACGTAATAGTATGAACCTGCATTCTAACTAGAAATATTGTTTTTATCTAGGTACAGGGATATTTTGAACTCTCTATGATGCGTTCAAAACGAACTCACGGCCAATTATGAAATTCTTATATGTGAAAATGTTATTATTGCGTAATAATAACGTCGATATCGATTTAATAATGACATTCAAATTTAGAACATCTCTGAAAACAAAGGAATTAGTTTCGATGAGTCAATATAAATTTTTTTTTGTTAAAAATCGTTTATTCAGCTTCAGTTATCAACTTCCACAGTCGGAGCTATATCCGGTTTGCTTTCCTTTCCAATTCCATTGCTTTCTATTAAATTTCTGTCCCTGTAATAAGAAAAATGTGTCACAGTCGGGAAGACGACAGCAGAGACGCAGAGAGTAAATATTTAATACTGAGTAAGAATGTTGCTTTTCATAAAAAGAAGCGATATTAGATAAAATATATATCTAAATAATATCAAGATTCTTTGAAAAATTGTGTTTTTTTCGTGTACACAAATTTTATTTCTGATTTTCCTTTTCTGTCGCTAAAAGAACATTAGACGCTACATCGGGACGGCTTTGGCTGACTTTACTAAGGGCCAGTTGCACCAACCACAGTAAAGTTAACAGACTGATCAACGTCACGCACCAGAGATCTATCAAACTTCCCATACAATATAGCGAACGCTTTAACGGTGACAGACGGGTTGGTGAGTAAAGTCACAATTATCTTAGTCTCTTTCTATACATGACAATATGACATGCGCACATTATTGCCATATGTAAGCCGCTTGTAGCGAGACTATCTCAGGGCCAAATATAATTATTGAAAGCTTTCAATAGGAAAAATAAAATGATGACTCCAAAACTTACGAATGCTTCGCCAGATACCGACTGGGGACCAGAAAACAGTTCGATTCGCGGTACATTATATCGCGTTTTTTGCTGCACGGCCACGCCAGACTCCACGCATCGTTCTTAAATACAGTAGACACATTTTTATTTGATCTTTATATTTTTCTGTTATTTTTTATCATAGTTTAATTTTTCTTGTTAAAAATAAACAATCGTTTGGTGCTTCAAACAATGTCGATTATCTCAAATACGATTTTTTTAAATTGCTTTTGCCACATCGTAAGAAAGTACCATAATATTTATTGTTTAAAAAATGTTCCCATATCACTAGCTACCATAGACAAAATTGCACAGAAATATAGTTTTTTTTTGCGTATTATATTTCTAAGAAGTAGAAACATAAATAACGAGGCAAAGAGAAACTGCGGGGCGGGAACAGTACTGGTAAACCGGGGTGACTTTGAAATGCATGGGCGAAATTACGTCCGGGCGGGATTTTTAGTAAATGAACAATAAATCTAACTTATAACATGAACAGTTCGAGAAAATAATTAATAAGTAATGATAAATTTGTGGCCATGGAGACTTTCAAAGTAAGCCCAACATTTCCTAAAGTTACCCCATTTTACGTACCGCGCAACTTACCGTTTTAGCGCCTTTAAAAACTTCTTGTTTTCTTAATGATTTCACCTCCTGCACGCGTCGTTTTTCCTCTTCTTCATCTTCCTGCAAAATTGCTAATATGTACTTTACTCACTTAGTATTTGTTACTTAGTTTTATAACCTCACGTCTCTTTCAAAACTATTTTAACTCCCAAAGAGAGGCGTTATAAGTTTGACCGCTGTGTGTGTATGTGTATGTGTGTGTGTGTGTGTGTGTGTGGCACCGCAGCTCTTAATGAAAAGATTTACAAAATTAGTTGTTTGACTTTTTAACTTACAAAAACATCTTGATAAACTGTATGAACCGTTTCTTCAACATCAGGCCTGAAAAATATAAGAGCGTAGCTTAGGTTAGAATATAAAGATTGAAAGATAGCGATAGCTAAAACCTGTTTCAATTCTAAAATATATTTGCAAAGGTGTTTGTCTAAAAATGTAACAAAGCACAGCTCCATTTTAATTACAAGAGTAACGCGAGTAACAATTTTAAATTACCACGAACAAAATAGTTTTACCCTTAAAACTTTAAATTGGTTCGAAACTTTTAACACATAAATCATACTGCGCTAGGGTGCACCAAAAGGCGCTACTGAACTGGAAAATAATTATAAGTTACCGTAAATTGTGCCCACTCTGCTCCCCACTGGGTAATTGTGCTCCAACAGTTTTGGGTTCCGTAGCCAAAGGGTAAAAACGGGACCCTATTACTAAGACTCCGCTGTCCGTCTGTCTGTCTGTCCGTCCGTCTGTGTCACCAGGCTGTATCTCATGAACCGTGATAGCTAGACAGTTTAAATTTAGTTTAAATTAATATCGTGGGCCTCCTGTATCGTGAGCGTCGTCGAGTCAATACCATTGATGCTCGTCAGGTAGTCACCGACTTTCCTGCCTGCGTAGATGTACATACTGGGGAGGTGCGCGCAGTTTAAAAACTTTCAGTACTTACCAAAGTTCTCAAGTTGGATAAGGTACTTATACGCTGACAGCGCGAACTTAATTTGCAACCCCGACTCAAGAATCATATCATGAGCCTCCGATATCGTGAGCGTCGTGCTGTCAATGTCATTGATGCTCGTCAGGTAGTCACCGACTTTGCTGCCTGCGTAGATGTACATATGGACATACTGGGGAGGTGCGCGCAGTTTAAAAACATTCAGTACCAAAGTTCTAAAGTTAGATAAGGTAATTACGCAGACAGAGCGAACTTAATCTGCAACCCCAACTCAAGAATCATATCATGAGCCTCCTGTATCGTGAGCGTCGTGCTGTCAATGTCACTGATGCTCCAGGTAGTCACCGATTTTGCTGCCTGCGTAGATGTACATATGTACATACTGGGGAGGGGCGCGCAGTTTAAAAACTTTCAGTACCAAAGTTCTAAAGTTGGATATGGTACTTACGCAGACAGCGCGAACTTAATCTGCAACCCCGACTCAAGGATCATATCGTGAGCCTCCTGTATCGTGAGCGTCATGCTGTCAATGTCGTTGATGCTCGTCAGGTAGTCACCGACTTTGATGCCTGCGTGTTCGGCTCGGCTGCCTTCTTTTACCTACAACCAATATGTGATGTTCATGATTTTCATGATGTTGGATATATTTTATGATTTTATTAAGAATGAAGAGCTGACGCTTTTAATTAGTAGTTTGAGGAGGAGTCATATTTGTTATTTTGATTTAGAAATTGCTTCATATGTATATCGATAAGACTTGAGTGAATATTTAATTAAACACTAGCACTGATTCATTTTTGCCATCGTCAAACCTATCGTACGGGGCTATATCGTTCAGGACCATTTTGCTAAAACGGCCTTTCTGAGTCATACACAGCAATTAGGCCCGCGTTTCTCCTGTGGACATAGCCACATACCCAAGGTTAAGGGCTACCGTAAAATGTGGCTACTTTATTTCTTACACTATTAATTTCAAATTAAACTAGCAATTTGTTTGTATGGTGGGCCTTAGGAGGTAATAAATGTCAAATGGTATGATATGGCATTAATTCAAAATAGCGAGAAATACGTTTAAAACAGTATTCAAGAAATAAAACAATTCTTCCCTTAATATATTTCGTGATTCATTTCGCTCGCGGTTTGCAAATGAAAAGGGTTTCAACTTGTCAAGTTTAGGGTATAAAAGGGTATCGGACCGAAATAATTTACGCACATTCTGAGACAATATAAACCTCGTTTCAATATGGAATTTAGTCCTCATTCAAATTCACTTTATACCTTCGCGTGCCAGTTTTAAAATACGGCCATAAAGAGATTAATTTAATAAACCGTACAAAATACTTTAGGCCACCGAACAAAGGATATACAGGGGAAATAATTCGTGTATAAGCAAATTTTGGCATAGTTGTAGGGAATGATGTATTAAACAACATACTAAAAGTACCGGAGGGTGGGGGTGAAGCTAAAGGGTGGGGAGAAGATTTTAGGGTCCCTTTTTTATAGTTTTTTCGTAAATAACTTAAACGGTGGCCCGCAGCAAAAAAAAACTACTACATAAGTAATCTACATAAAAGATTCAGTACCCTTTCTCGCTAGGATTAAATGAAAAATTAAAATGAAACATGAATGAAAAAGGTCGTTTTTTTTTAGTTATTCGTAAATAACTCGTAAACGGTAGCCCACAGCAAAAAATGTACGTAAATAATCAGTATAAAATTTCCTACAAAATAGATATACAGGATGTCCCAAAAATAACACGTCAAACTGACACTGGAGGTAGGACACCCTAAGAGGATCCTTAACTAAATGTAAATGCTGGTCAGCAGCTCTACAATATCGATGATACTGACATTAAACTATAACTAGCTCCTCAAAAATCACTAGTACCTGTGTAACTCTAAGAGGGGTGTTATAAAACGCGCCGCCAGCCAGACTAAGCCCCCAGATCGTGTCATCGAAGTTGACCCTCTCGTGGACCCCTCGTTGCTTGATTCCCAAGAGATGGCTGACCGGGGCGCCCGCCAATATAATTGAAATAATCTGCCAATAAACCTAGGTTCCAAAGTCCTCCGTAGGTACCTGTGTAACCCTAAGAGGGGTGGTTTAAAAGTTGCCGCCAGCCAGACTGAGCTCCCAGGTCGCCAAGCTGACCCCCTCGTGGACCCCCTCGTTGCTAGATGCTCAGAAGCGCGCTGAGCGTTGCTCCAAGTTTTACTAGTACCTGTGTAACTCTAAGAGGGGTGTTATAAAACGCGCCGCCAGCCAGACTGAGCCCCCAGATCGTGTCATCGAAGTTGACCCTCTCGTGGACCCCCTCGTTGCTGGACTCCCAGCAGATGGTCGAGCGTTGCTCCGCTTTGCGAAGCTCTTCAACTAACGCCTTGGGCAGTTTCATCTGAAGATGACATATTGGTGAGACTACAAGTAACCTTTCTCCCAATTTTGTTTGCTGTAGATCCAATTAATTAGAAAACAATGATTTTGATTTTCATATTATAATTATTGAACTGCTAAACCAAAAACACGAACGTATACAATAATTTTTAGCAAAAATTAGTATTTATTAATTAAGTGTTTTATTACTATTAGTAAATAGATAAAAATAAACAACTAAACATATCGTCATGATTAAAACTATTACGTATCGATAATTGTAATCACTATAAACAAGCGGTATGCGAAGATATTTGCGCATTTTAATAAACTCTATTAGCAAGGTATTAATAAGAAATGTTATTGTTTAATAATTACTATAAGCTCTTATAATTACGTAATCTTCGACCAGAAAATCCAGTGCACAAATATACATTTCTTTTAACTTAAAAAAATATCGTAAATAAAAACTCGAAGTCGAAAACTCGAGCCATGAGACTGGCGGAATCTACAACTTACATTTTTAATCTCCTCCATTTTTCTAGGATATCGCAAACTCAGTTATTACCGTTATTAGTAAAAATCGCAACGTTTATACTTTTTACTGGCTCCTGCAACGAATGAACACTTTTTGCTGGCAAGTGGTGAATGAATGGCGGGTTGTCTCGTTATAAGAAGGCGCCCGTGCGAGGACTAATAGTTGGGCGGTATTAATATATTTTAATTGGCATGGAATTAATCGTTCTAGATTGACGTGTTAAGGGGATTAATGTCATTAGAAATAAAACGACTGTTGAACAGGGAATGTTTTTCGGGTTAAAGCATGTTTATAGTTGTTATTTTTGATATTGGTGACAGTTACTCATTGAGTGTGCAGTAGGTGAGGGCATAATTTGACTCTAACAACAATTACTTAGCAACTATTTAACGATTCCCCTATGAAATAAAACTATGAAAACGGATTATATCGCGTATATTGAATTTATAATACATCCCGACGTTTCGAACTCTTTACAGCGTTCGTGGTCAACGGGTGACTGAGGAAAAATTACAAAATGCAAAAATACCCAAATACTAAAATAATGAACAATCATAGACTACAAACTTTAAGGCTGGTTGTACATGCAAAATCGGTTCATAAGGCTAGTTATACACTATAATTATTTTTCAAGTAAAGATATATATATATACGCGATAAAAAACTATGAATTAAATCTTCTCGGGTCCGTGGTGTAGGGTTGGAGCCGGCATAGTTTTTTATCGCGTATATATATATATCTTTACTTGAAAAATAATTATAGTGTATAACTAGCCTTATGAACCGATTTTGCATGTACAACCAGCCTTAAAGTTTGTAGTCTATGATTGTTCATTATTTTAGTATGTGGGTATTTTTGCATTTTGTAATTTTTCCTCAGTCACCCGTTGACCACGAACGCTGTAAAGAGTTCGAAACGTCGGGATGTATTATAAATTCAATATACGCGATATAATCCGTTTTCATAGTTTTATTTCATGAGTAACTATCGCGGTAACCGAAGACAATATGATTCCCCTATGGTTTTCACGCATCTGTTATATTTTTAAAATACTACGGTTACCTCACACCATGCTCAGTCAACAATAAATAAATAGTAGCGGATGAAACGATCCAAATTATATGACACTTAGAGTTTTGTTTTGATGTGTTTTTTTTTTTGGGAGCTCACAAATAATACAAAAGGTAATTACGGTATATATCCCGGTCAATATAAGCCTATATGGCACTTTCCTGGAAATATTTTCCAAATATACATATTTTTCTACTATTCGCATTCTAAAGTATTTGTCACAGTCTAAAAAAATAAAAAAAACTATCGTGAGACATATTTCAAAATGTTTAGATCAGTACGGTTTCACTCACATGTCGCCAAAAGCGACTAAAATTAATAGTGAGTGATTTCGAACCTCACTCACTCACTGTACATATCCTTCCATCCATTATCCTTCCTTTTACCATAACATTATAACCCTTATTTTTTTTATAAATTTGCATAAAATAAATAAATAAAAATAAAATTTGTTCATTTTAGACCATCAGATCTATATTTTGTTAGTTAATCAGAAAAACATAGATCCTATGTTAGTACTTACATAAAAACACTGATAACTATTAACTATTTACAAACTACACATTATTAATAACATCGGAGAGGAACATCGGACAAGATGGATTATTTAGCCGTGCCTATCACCACCTCTACCAGTATTTTGTGAGCATAGACTGCGTTGTCCGATTTATAGCTAATTATTATGAAGGTAAATGTCGTCAAGTGCATACTTTAAAGTCTACCTAAGGCTAAAGCTGACTACACGAATTACTATAATTAAAAACCAATATGACAAAGCTCATAATTAATTACCCTTAATAATTAAATCAACCTTCAATCGCAAACACATTTGATGCCTCACAACATTGACGCTGATTCGAACTAACAATTTTATGAACATTCAACCTCATTCTGACATCACTCTCCCGACCAATCTTGAGCTTAGGTACTTATTGTTGCGAGCTAGATACACAGCGATTTAAAATATATGAATAATAAATCAATAAGTACCAGATTTTTAAAGCTCAAATTCGTCGCTCATATCAGTGTTAATAATATGCTCTACACATCTCACTTGCAGTTGCGTTACATTGCGGTATTCGATCGATCGATTGAATAGGTGCAAAAATTCCATGTCATTTTTGCAAGGTCTGTAGAGGCCTTAAAAAGTGGCCTAGTGATGTGGCATTTCTGAGCCATTTTATTAAAAGTTATTTAATGTGATTTCTACAGTACTTATATCTTCGATCCTAATAGGAGAAAAAAGTGAATAAAGTAGTAAAGTAGTAAATAAAGTGTAAAAAGTTATAAGATTAATGTTGTCGACAAAAAATACAAAAAACGTAAGCAATATGACAAAGTCATACACTTAAACAAATAACTCCTCCTTCAATACATCTCAATCACTACATAGTATAATAAAACAAAGTCGCTTTCCGCTGTCTGTCTCGTATGCTTAGATCTTTAAAACTACACAACGGATTTTAATGGGGTTTTTTTAATAGATAGATTCAAGAGGAAGGTTTATATGTATTATTTGTGAAGGTTTTCTGTAAATTAGTTAAACACGTGCGAAGCCGGGGCGGGTCACTAGTCTGATATAAACTTGTCAGTGTCAACGTGACAGGGCGATAACAAGGTGGGTGTGTCGGTACGCCGAGTATTCCAAGCACTTGGCAACGAGTCCGCGGCTCGTGTGACTTCCGCTGTTACTTTAACACCTACAACTACGCATAGACAACATACAGTTCAGTTTTTGAAAAAAAGCCGCGGATATAACCTTCGGCTAGGCATAGATAACTCACGACGGAAGGAAGATAAAGGTAGGGCTTGGTAACGAGCTTAAGGGGCCCACTGATTATCAGTCCGCCGGACGATATCGGCCTGGCAGTTGTTCGGAACTAAAATAGTTGTTCTAACTGACAGGCCGATATCGTCCGGCGGACTGATAGTCAGTGGGCCCCTTTAGAATCGAAAGAGTTCGAGATTCTAAGTAGAAATAATATACAATTTCCCATAGGTCCAGGAATATATGATCACGCACCATGTTGCGGAATTTCACTGGAACGAATTTTTTCATACTATACTGAACTGTCACCCTATATATGAGAATGAACAGCGCCCTCTTGACAAAGGTCAGGCTTTATCTAAATAATAAAAGTGTAGTGTACAATTTTAAATAAAATAATCCCAATAAATATCGAAATATAAACTTGTCACTCTAGTCAGTGTCAATGTGACAGGGCGATAACAAGGAGGGTGTGTCGGTGCGCCGAGTATTCCGAGCTCTTGGCAACGTCTGCTGCTCGTGTTCGATATTCCTTTCAACACCTAATAATCGGGTTTATACCTACCACACCCTCATTTATTTATTTATTTGTTATCAAATAAAATTAATTTGATATACATAACAGACAAGAATAGAATTATATATTACTAGGTTTTTCCCGCGACTTCGTCTGCGTGGAATCAGTAACAGCAGCTAGAGTAAGTTTCGCGCCTGGATAAAAGTAATAGCAATCATTCAATTTCAGATTTGCTTGACATCAATTATCAGGCAATTAATTAAATCTCTCAATTCCATAACAGACACACGCCCGGTACTTTCTGTTTTCACAAACTGTGACTGCAGCTGCGATTATTATATTGCATAACGAAGCGTGTGTAAAAACTGAAGTATAGTTATGACTTGCTAGGAACGTATCGAATAGTTATTGGTACGAATTTCCCTATGCGATGTTATTGAATGAATGAAAAAAATAACTTTATTACGGGCAACTATAGCCCATAGATATAGTTGGTCAATTAACCAAATTGGCAGTAAATAAGAACAAAAAAAAAACTATACTCATCCTTTTCTTTTGGGTGCTAGTACTAGTGTAAGACAAAGATAGTATGAGTCTCTCTGTCTATGTTTGAAATGAGACAGTCCTTTGACAAACTATAAATACCTTGAAACTAGCATACTTATGTATGCTATAATGACTGCTAAGAGTCCGTGACAGTTCTTTGTAACATGTAGGGTAACCATAAGACTCGGTAAATGTGTTAAAAAAATTATAACAAACTACGTTTACTGATTTTTTAATATTCTTAAGTGTTTATACTAAACGTAGGTACACACACATAGGTACTTTTGATCAAGGCTTATGAATCAACTTGTATTATTCGTATCCGAAAATTACTTGAAAGCAAACGATTTCTCCGAAATCCTGCCACCGTGAAAATCGTCCTTGGAAAAAATTGTTGCTTTGCTACAAAAATGTGCTTGGATTTGAAAGCTTTTCATCAAAGGATTAGTAAGAAAAGAAATAAAGTGGGTAGATGTATAGTGAGCGTCGTGATAAGGGCCACGTTAGAACCCGATGAATTCTCGTCGCGGATTAGCCCCTACAATATGAGCACAATTTCCCATGAGAGGGTCTAGGGTGACAAATGCCGGCGTGAATGTCTCGCAATTTATTTTCGGTCTGTGTGGTGCAGTGTATTTTCAAATAAAAAAATAACAGACATTTTACGTGCGTTAGACAGTTTGCATCAAAAGTAACGAAACAGACTAAGCGTCAAAAGTATTCTAATGCGTAAGTTATTCATAACAAAAAGAGATATTTATCTTTAATTTAAAAAAAATGCAAATACTTTTGAACGCGAACTGTCGATATTCGATGAATAGTTATATTTACAGTACATATGGTGCTACTTTCTCGCACTAGTGCGTAGAGTGCACTTTTTGTGCATATGTCGAAAGTTTAAAGGGCCATATGTACTGTAAAACGTTGTTCGATACACGTGCGAATAGGTAATTCGCAACTCATGTCTATTTAAAACTGCCTGCGGTCGTGTTTTAATTTATCGCCACTCGTTTCGAATTTCCT
This sequence comes from Cydia strobilella, assembly GCF_947568885.1. NCBI lineage: Eukaryota > Metazoa > Arthropoda > Insecta > Lepidoptera > Tortricidae > Cydia > Cydia strobilella. The sequence continues at coordinate 3,222,626 of NC_086049.1, read as the reverse complement.
CTTTTCCGCACTTGTATCGAAAATAACTATTGGAAAAGTATTCGAGGGTGGCAGATACTTTTGGCGCGTTGTTTCACACGCTAGGTACTATTGATGCTGACTGGACAAAAATTTGATTGCATGGTTAGCATGCCCTCCCATCTCTAAAAGCCGTAAGCGATATCTCCTTCTCGCTCTTACTTATGGGTGCGTCGCACATTGACCTTGGTGCGGTGCGATGGAGTGTTACGGCTTTAAGGCCCTATAATTATTGTCAAATCGATATCATAGATGGCGCTAAATGTTAGTATCACAGTCAGCGTTAGTATTGGTTAGTATTGAGTCCTTTCCTGTCGGAAAGGAATGTAAGCAAGGGATGGAAGGAGCCACGTAATTTCAGTTGAATTCGATCGTCACATTCATCGTACATAGAGGTACTAAACGTGTCTTCTAACCTTAGCGGTAAAAATAACATTTTATTTTGACCACACGAGTCAAATAAAACCGAGCCTCTATTTTAACCGAATAAAATTCTGTAAATAGAATTAACCGTCACAGGAAAATCCTTTTGACTTCGCGTTCTCAAATGTTGACGAAACGTTTTGGTGAAAAAGCTTTTCAAATGGATACGGCCCGCGAGGATGACCTGTTATGTCAATCCAAATAAAAACCGGCCAAGTGCGAGTCGGACTCGCGCACCGAGGGTTCCGTATTTTTTAGTATTTGTTGTTATAGCGGCAACAGAAATACATCATCTGTGAAAATTTCAACTGTCTAGCTATCACGGTTCATGAGGTACAGCCTGGTGACAAACAGGCAGACTGACAGACGGACAGCGGAGTCTTAGAAATAGGGTCCCGTTTTTACCCTTTGGGTACGGAACCATAAAAAACCAGACCACCGGAGTTAAATCGGGAAATGCAAACCGAGTCAAAAATGTTAGGGAAAACCGGCGTCTTTTCTGTGGACATTACAAAAGTTGGTGCAGTCCAGGTGTATTAAAAAAACAAAAAATTTGACACAATTCTAGAAACTCACAGGGCAAGCTATACTGGCGCCATCTGCTAATAAACAATTCGACCGGCCAACCCCATTCAAACGTAGTGTTGCTAACCCGCGATTTTTTCTACTGAAAAGATTTGCTTGACCAACTATAGTATGATTCTCTCTGTCTATGTTTGAAATAAGACAGGCCTTTGACAAACTATACTTACCTAGATACCGCGTTTGCTACGAATGAATCACTGCCAAAGTTATGTTGACAAGGAATGTTGAGATCTGTAGGGTAATATTACGGGTAAGTATTAACATAGAGTAACTTATACTAGAGCGGTACTGTCATAGTAAATTTTGTAACCCCAGTAAATTCACTGCCATCTGTCGACACACTTTAAAACTAAAAATGAAGATTTATAAAAATACGATAGAATGTATTTAAATATAGATAAATGATTTTTTTTAGTTGCAATAATTATTTTTATGATTTTGACCCATGTTCTTTCACTGATATGCGTTAAAATTGTTAAATAACGAACGAAACCGTCAACGCAATCTATACGACTGTAGGCCAAAACTAGTAGCGCCCTCTGAACGAGAATCAAATTTTCTTGATTTTCGAGGCACGTTTTTTCCTTAGACTGTATCCATCTATTACGGAGTTATATCTATCTTTGGTATTAATAAAGTAATCCATCTTCTAATTCTTATCGACAATAAAAAAAAAACTTGTTACCTTTAGTTTGTCAAATGACTGTCTTATTTCAAACATAGACTGAGAAAATCATACTATATTTGTCTTTCACTAGTACTAGCACCCAAAAGAAAGGGATGAGTATAGTTTTTTTTGTTCTTATTTAGTGATAATTTGGTTTGACCAACTATAGCTACTTAACGAAAAACCGTTAGCTTAATACGGACTCAGTAGCAGCTTAGCTGTCAGTGTCAGCTGTCAGAGTGATTTGACGTATGCTTGACGTTGACTTGATACAAAAATGTTTACGAATACGTGAGATCCACTTCTCGACGTGAAGTAAATATTTCTCGTTAAATCGAACTTTAATATTAATTAGTGACTTAATAAAGTGGATAATGTTTTATAATTGAATTGCTGACATTCGGAGGAAGCAGGTGAGTGGCAATTTTTTTGTTTAAACCTACAGTTGTTAAGAAACAGTTTATGTAATTAGTTCTATGTTTAAGTGTAAAACTTGGGTAGGGATGGCTTGAATAAATAGTACTTCTTGATACACCAAACTATACTTTCGCATTATAGAAGTAGGTATTTGAGTATTTTGGTACAGTAAATGTGCAGTTTTAGCTGAAAATAGGTCAAATGAGCTTGCAGCAATTATATATGTGTATCTTGTCAAATAAATGTGAATCTAGTATTGGAAGTACCTACCTATAACGCAAATTGTTTCTCATTCTCAATATTATTAGTTCTGATCATAGAGTAACTTATACTAGAGCGGTACTGTCATAGTAAATTTTGTAACCCCAGTAAATTCACTGTCATCTGTCGACACATTTTAAAACTAAAAATGAAGATTTATAAAAATACGATAGAATGTATTTAAATATAGATAAATGATTTTTTTTATTTGCATTAATTATTTTTATGATTTTGACCCATGTTCTTTCACTGATATGCGTTAAAGTTGTTAAATAACAAACGAAACCGTCAACGCCATCTATACGACTGTAGGCCAAAACTAGTAGCGCCCTCTGAACGAGAATCAAATTTTCTTGATTTTCGAGGCACGTTTTTTCCTTAGACTGTATCCATCTATTACGGAGTTATATCTATCTTTGGTTCTGATTGTGATATTGGAATAATTGCAGGGACAAGTCAAGTCACCCCCTGCATAGTCTTACATGGGGGGTTGCAAAAGACTATTTCTTCTTCTTCCTCGCGTTATCCCGGCATTTAGCCACGGCTCATGGGAGCCTGGGGTTCGCTTGACAACTAACCCCAAAAAGTGACGTAGGCACTAGTTTTTACGAAAACGACTGCCATCTGACCTTATATTAGAAGCATGCAAATACGTTAGAACAAACCTTGAAGCATACAAAAAAACCTGTATCTGCGACACAGACAGAATGCCCATGCTAATCGCTCCTACTCAACGACTCGCGAAGGCCCGAAAGTCTCTCAGTGTTATCGGGCCAAAAATAAACAACAAAATTCCTAATGACATTAAATTTACAGAAAGCGATTCAATATTTACTAAAAAACTTAAATAGCAGTTAACTCCTAGACCACGCATGTTACTCTGTTGATGATTTTATGAAAGAGATTATTTAAAATATTATTGTATTGACAACTATTGCACGATCATTATTTAAGAAATTGTAAACTCTGACCAATGTATTTTATCTATCATATTTAATTGTATAAACTGTCATATTTCAAATGTACCTGTGTAACCTGTAAAATATTTTTTAACAATAAATAAACTAATCTGATACGCATGCTGCCAAGTTTTATGCTTTCTGCCATACGGGACTATATACGCCGTATGGGTATTTGTGACATCTTTGTGGTAACGGTACCACATTGCCGATCACTAATGTTAAGGCCGGTTTATATCATTATGAATTATGTAGGGCAATACCGTTTTGAGGCCCTTACAAATGACAGTACCTTTGGCTTAAAAACGGCACAAAGGTAAGAATTAATACATACATATTAACATGGAACCGCCATTAATATCAATAGTAAGCTATTAAAAAAACCAGCTAAGTGCGAGTCGGACTCGCGCACGAAGGGTTCCGTACCATTACGGAAAAAAACAGCAAAAAAAATCACGTTTGTTGTATGGGAGCCCCATTTAAATATTTATATTATTCTGTTTTTAGTATTTGTTGTTATAGCGGCAACAGAAATACATCATCTGTGAAAATTTCAACTGTCTAGCTATCACAGTTCATGAGATACAGCCTGGTGACAGACAGACAGACAGACAGACGGGCGGACAGACGGACGGACGGAGTCTTAGGGCCTGGCCACATGTACGCGGTGCGACGTCGCCGACGCAACGCGGCGCGTTTTGCGGTGCCGCCGCCGCAACGCAGAAATCTGCGGCGCCGCTCGCCGCAACGCAAAATCTGGCGGTGCGTCGTGCGACGCCGCGCGCGGTACCGCAAAACGGTGCGCGGCGCCGCCCGCCGCAACGCAAAATCTTGCGGTGCGTCGTGCGTCGCCGCGCGCGGTGTCGCAAAGCGTTGCGCGTCGCCGCGCGCGGTGCCGCCCGCCGCAACGCAAAAATTTGGCGGTGCGACTTGCGGTGCCGCGTCCGTCGTCGCGGCACCGCATGCGGCGCCGCGCTGCATAAGTAGTAAAGAATTCGACTACCAGTGTTTGGCTGTTATTAAGAAGGCGCAGAAATAAGAAGCAATTGAAAAGAAAATTTTGGGTAAACCCATGTCTTCATGTCATGAATGAAGATGGATATCATTTCAAAAGAAAATACGAGGCATTGAAGATGACTGAAAATAAATTTTATAACTATTTTCGAATGTCTGTGCCGTATTTTGAAGAACTTTTAAGCAAAATATCGCCTCTAATAAAGAAGAAACACATATTTAGAAGACCCGTTGGGCCTCTGGAGATGTTGGGAATAACAATAAGGTAAGAAATCATAACTATTTTTGTATGTAAATTATTTTTATTCTCTAGACCATAATTATTAGGTAATTATAAATAGGTAAATATAAAAAAACATGTAGGTATATGTCTTTTTGCAAAATCAACATGATATAAGATTGCCTTTGTTAGGTATATAAAATATGTTTATACTTGTGGCTAACTAAATCGACAACTTTTATTTTTAAATCATCATTTTTTTATATACCTGCTAACATGACTATAATTAACTTTTTTTTTAATTACAGTTTTTTGTATAATTGTTTTACGAAAATCAAAAACTTCCATGAAATTACAGTGGAACCTCGATAAGGCGAATTCCTCGTTAACGCGAAATAAAATGCCAATGCCTTTCCCTTTCCTTCATAGTCGAAAACCTCCATAACTCGAAATATTTAACCTCACAAGACGAAGTCACCAACTATTCCCTTCACGACTATAACTCGAAAAAGATATAAAGATTGCACTTTCTCCGTTTCTACAATTACGCCTCTTTAACACTAATAATTTTTCGTGCGTTTTACCTCTGTAACTCGAATCCTCTTTAAAACGAATAAAAACCCACAAGAACCTCTCTAAGTCGGTGTCCTCTACAAGAGGAATCCTCTTCGTTAGCACGTACTTTTTGGCATTTCCCATGAGATTCGTGCTATCGAGGTTCCACTATATAATTATAACTGTAATCGTTAGGTACAGAAAATCACAACTATGTACTTTATAATTCTAAAAATAATACCACCACCATTTTACAAAAGCTTAAGTATAATTAAATAATTATACAAATTTGTAATCACAATTAAGTCAACGTTCCATAAATAATAATATACTATATATAGGTATATATTTTTTTTAAATCAACAATCGTTTATCTACAAGTCAACATTCCAAAAATAATTTACACGGCTTTAGAGATAATGACAATCAGGTCGTGTTCTAAAATTCTAAAATTAATACCGCCACCATTTTACAAAATAATATTTTTTTCTTTTTTTTAATACTTAATACGAAAGTGGAGGACCCGCGCGAAATCGCCGTTTCATACAAACGTGTAGTCCTGATTTTCCTCTCTGGTTATTAACATTGTTGAAAATATTTTGACACAATTTGTTGTATAGCTATGCCCCCTATGGTTAATATATATACATCAAATTATGAAAAAATCTTTTCCATAATGTTAATATCTAGAGAGGAAAATGGGGAGTACGTTTGTATGGATTAGCGGCCGACCCCTTTGCTCTTGAGTATATTTTAATAATTTTGCAAATCTGTAATTACAATTTGAATATATGTATATTATATAAATCAACTATCGCTTATATAAATATGGCTATAATGAATACTTGCTAATTCACCAACTTTCATACAGGCTTAATATAGGTATCTTAGAAAAAAATCAACAGTTTTCAATGTTTTCATATAGGTACAGTCGAGTTCACAAACATTTGTACAAGCAAACATTAGAATAATAATAATATTATATAGGTATATATCTTATAAAAATCAACAATCGTTTATATAAATATGGCCATAATAACTACTTACTAATTCACCAACTTTCATATTAGAAAAAAAATACAGTTTTCATATAGGTACAGTCGAGTCCACAAACATCTTTACAAGTCAACATCCAAAAATAATTTACACGCCTCTAAGACAATGACAATCAGGTTGTGGGGGTACAGTACATAGGGGCACAGCTAGACAACAAATTGTGTCAAAATATTTTCAACAATGTTAATAACCAGAGAGGAAAATCAGGACTACACGTTTGTATGAAACGGCGATTTCGCGCGGGTCCTCCACTTTCGTATTAAGTATTAAAAAAAAGAAAAAAATATTATTTTGTAAAATGGTGGCGGTATTAATTTTAGAATTTTAGAACACGACCTGATTGTCATTATCTCTAAAGGCGTGTAAATTATTTTTGAAATGTTGACTTGTAAGTAAAGCTGTTTGTGATTGTTGTTGATTTTTTCTAAGATATATTAAGCCTGTATGACAGTTGGTGAATTAGTGAGTAATCATTAGAACCATATTGTTGATTTAAAAAAATATATACCTATCTATAGTATATTATTATTTATGGAACGTTGACTTAATTGTGATTACAAATTTGTATAATTATTTAATTATACTTAAGCTTTTGTAAAATGGTGGTGGTATTATTTTTAGAATTATAAACTACATAGTTGTGATTTTCTGTACCTAACGATTACAGTTATAATTATATAGTGGAACCTCGATAGCACGAATCTCATGGGAAATGCCAAAAAATACGTGCTAACGAAGAGGATTCCTCTTGTAGAGGACACCGACTTAGAGAGGTTCTTGTGGGTTTTTGTTCGTTTTAAAGAGGATTCGAGTTACAGAGGTAAAACGCACGAAAAATTATTAGTGTTAAAGAGGCGTAATTGTAGAAACGGAGAAAGTGCAATCTTTATATCTTTTTCGAGTTATAGTCGTGAAGGGAATAGTTGGTGACTTCGTCTTGTGAGGTTAAATATTTCGAGTTATGGAGGTTTTCGACTATGAAGGAAAGGGAAAGGCATTGGCATTTTATTTCGCGTTAACGAGGAATTCGCCTTATCGAGGTTCCACTGTAATTTCATGGAAGTTTTTGATTTTCGTAAAACAATTATACAAAAAACTGTAATTAAAAAAAAAGTTAATTATAGTCATGTTAGCAGGTATATAAAAAAATGATGATTTAAAAATAAAAGTTGTCGATTTAGTTAGCCACAAGTATAAACATATTTTATATACCTAACAAAGGCAATCTTATATCATGTTGATTTTGCAAAAAGACATACCTACATGTTTTTTTATATTTACCTATTTATAATTACCTAATAATTATGGTCTAGAGAATAAAAATAATTTACATACAAAAATAGTTATGATTTCTTACCTTATTGTTATTCCCAACATCTCCAGAGGCCCAACGGGTCTTCTAAATATGTGTTTCTTCTTTATTAGAGGCGATATTTTGCTTAAAAGTTCTTCAAAATACGGCACAGACATTCGAAAATAGTTATAAAATTTATTTTCAGTCATCTTCAATGCCTCGTATTTTCTTTTGAAATGATATCCATCTTCATTCATGACATGAAGACATGGGTTTACCCAAAATTTTCTTTTCAATTGCTTCTTATTTGCTTCACACACACACACACACACACACACACACACACACACATTTAATGTAGATAAAATGGTATTAGCTTAAGTTTTCTTTCTGCTTTTGTTAAACTAAAAACTACTTGTTGCTACGGAGGAGCGGGGCTTCCTGATACAGGTATAATATACTTAAAAGGAAGTCCCAACCTACTACCTTGTAATGTAACTTTTTATTAATGAAATAATTTTCATTAATAACAGCCAAACACTGGTAGTCGAATTCTTTACTACTTATGCAGCGCGGCGCCGCATGCGGTGCCGCGACGACGGACGCGGCACCGCAAGTCGCACCGCCAAATTTTTGCGTTGCGGCGGGCGGCACCGCGCGCGGCGACGCGCAACGCTTTGCGACACCGCGCGCGGCGACGCACGACGCACCGCAAGATTTTGCGTTGCGGCGGGCGGCGCCGCGCACCGTTTTGCGGTACCGCGCGCGGCGTCGCACGACGCACCGCCAGATTTTGCGTTGCGGCGAGCGGCGCCGCAGATTTCTGCGTTGCGGCGGCGGCACTGCAAAACGCGCCGCGTTGCGTCGGCGACGTCGCACCGCGTACATGTGGCCAGGCCCTTAGTAATAGGGTCCCGTTTTTACCCTTTGAATGAATGAATGTGTGAATCCATCCATCCATCTGAATATCCTTAGCTATCGAACACCACACTAGTTAAATGAGTCCCGCGTTCGTTAATCAATCGGAATGTCCCCTGATGTAATGTTTAATAGTTAGTCAATATCGTAGCGCGACCTGCGCACACGCCGGTACAGTTCGCGTCAAACGCGCCGCCGCGGTACACGTGTCGCGAATATTTGCGAAAATGTTTCTTAACGCATTGTGATACAACTGTTGATTGTGTGTGTGTGCGTTTTGATGATAAAATAATTAGTATCTACTTACTACTATCTACTTACAGTTTTATTTATATAGGTATGTAATGTCTGTATTCTTTTGTAGATTTTTTTATCATACACAATCTTTTTTAATTACCTCACTGTAAATTAACTACAGTTAATAATATTGTTAAGGCCAATAACCACTGGATTTATATTGTATATATTGGACTCATATTCTTTAAAAAATAGGTTTTTATTCCCAGAGACTCCATTGCTCGCCCGACAATTAATAAAAATTACTAATAAATAAATAAAAATAATTAGAATAAAAATATATTTGATTGCCATAGATGTATTAGAATTACTCTAGGTATTAGAAAACGGGCCAAGTGCGAGTCGGACTTGCTCACGAAGGATTCCATACCATTAAGCAGAAAACGGAATAAAAATTACGTTTGTTGTATGGGAGCCCCACTTCAATATTAATATTATTCTGTTTTTAGTATTTGTTGTTATAGCGGCAACAGAAATACATCATCTGTGAAAATTTGAACTGTCTAGCTATCACGGTTCATGAGATACAGCCTGGTGACAGACAAACGGACAGAGGTGTCTTAGTAATAGGGTCCCGTTTTTAAAAGAAGACGGCTGTTGGCACAGAGATTGTGTATAATATATTAATAAATTGTATTGTGTAACAAAATGTTAATTTCGTTGACTGTGCGACCGGTGTGAAGTTAGCGGCCAAAGTTATCGGCCAACGATAACCCGACCAAATTAAGAAGTCAACATTTTTTACTTGTGCATTTCTATTAAAAAGAGCTTAAGTCGGATATTAAATGGTCAAAAGTGAAGGAAAAAGTGAGGCATCATCCTATTAATAACATATCAGGATACATTTAACCAACTAGGTATCAAAGATCCCGACATAATGTACTATACAAACCTACTATAAACGCATTTTTAGACACAAAAACGCTTCAAATATATTATTTACAGAAATAAAAAGCTTTTATCAAAGCTTTTAAAACCAATTAACCGCGCTTTTCAGAGTTGTTACACGAAAACTATCCATTGGCCGAGTCAGCGGCCGAAAGCTTCACAAATCACCAATTTTACCCAACTTCTAGAAATAAAGACACTTTCATACTTACTTCAACGTACATAGCTGTCATAAGCTTTCGAAAAAAGCTTTCCGAACCGACTTTCCTCGCTAAATATAGATATTGCAAAAGAAAAATCGTTAGCGGCGGAACGATTCTGAAAATATTTTTTTAAATGATAATAATTTCTAGATATGGAAAGTAATTATTACATCAATGTAAACTGTAAATCAAGAGCTTTTGTCAAAGCTTTCCAAACCCAATAACCGCGCTTTTCACAGTTGTTTAACGAAAAATATCCACTGGCCTAGTCAGCGGCCGAAAGCTACAGAAATCACCGATTTTACCCAACTTCTAGAAATAAAGACACTTTCAAACTTACTTCATCATACACAGCTGTTATAGGCTTTCCCAAAAAAGCTTTCAGAACCGACTTTCCTCGCTAAATATAGGTATTGCAACTGAAAAATAGTTAGCGGCCGAACGATTCTGAAAATATTTTTTTTAAATTGTGATACACATGTAATTATGGAAAGTAATTTTAACATCAAGGATAAATATAAATCAAGAGCTTTTGTCAAAGCTTTCCAAACCCAATAAACGCGCTTTCCATAGTTGTTTTACGAAAAATATCCATTGGCCGAGTCAGCGGTAAAAGCTACACAAATCACCGATTTTACCCAACTTCTAGAAACAAAGACACTTTCAAACTTACTTCGTTGTACACAGCTGTTATAGGCTTTCCCAAAAAAGCTTTCAGAACCGACTTTCCTCGCTAAATATAGGTATTGCAACTGAAAAATAGTTAGCGGCCGAACGATTCTGAAATTTTTTTTTTAAATGGTGATACACATCTAGATATGGAAAATAATTATAACATTAAGGATAAATATAAATCAAGAGCTCTTGTCAAAGCTTTCCAAACCCAATAACCGCGATTTTCACAGTTGTTTTACGAAAAATATCCATAGGCCGAGTCAGCGGCCGAAAGCTACACAAATCACCGATTTTACCCAATTTCTAGACACAAAGACACTTTCAAACTTACTTCGTCGTACACAGCTGTTATATACTTTCCAAAAAAAGCTTTCAGAACCGACTTTCCTCGCTAAATATAGGTATTGCAACTGAAAAATAGTTAGCGGCCGAACGATTCTGAAAATATTTTTTTTTTTAATGGTGATACACATCTAGATATGGAAAGTAATTATAACATTAAGGATAAATATAAATTAAGAGCTTTTGTCAAAGCTTTCCAAACCCAATAACCGCGCTTTTCAGAGTTGTTTTACGAAAACTATCCATTGGCCGAGTCAGCGGCCGAAAGCTACATAAATCACCGATTTTACCCAACTTCTAGACACAAAGACACTTTCAAACTTACTTCATCGTACACAGCTGTTATAGACTTTCCAAAAAAAGCTTTCAGAACCGACTTTCCTCGCTAAATATAGGTATTGCAACTGAAAAATAGTTAGCGGCCGAACGATTCTGTTTTTTTTTTTTTAAATTGTGATACACATCTAATTATGGAAAGTAATTATAACATCAAGGATAAATATAAATCAAGATATTTTGTCAAAGCTTTCTAAACCCAATAACCGCGCTTTCCACAGTTGTTATACGAAAAATATCCATTGGCCGAGTCAGCGGCCCAAAGCTACACAAATCACCGATTTTACCCAACTTCCAGAAACAAAGACACTTTCAAACTTACTTCATCGTACACAGCTGTTATAGGCTTTCCAAAAAAAGCTTTTAGAACCGACTTTCCTTGCTAAATATAGGTATTGCAACTGAAAAATAGTTAGCGGCCGAACGATTCTGAAAATATTTTTTTTAAATTGTGATACACATCGAATTATGGAAAGTAATTTTAACATCAAGGATAAATATAAATCAAGAGCTTTTGTCAAAGCTTTCCAAACCCAATAAACGCGCATTCCACAGTTGTTTTACGAAAAATATCCATTGGCCGAGTCAGCGGCCGAAAGCTACACAAATCACCGATTTTACCCAACTTCTAGAAACAAAGACACTTTCAAACTTACTTCATCATACACAGCTGTTATAGGCTTTCCCAAAAAAGCTTTCAGAACCGACTTTCCTCGCTAAATATAGGTATTGCAACTGAAAAATAGTTAGCGGCCGAACGATTCTGAAATTTTTTTTTTTAAATGGTGATACACATCTAGATATGGAAAATAATTATAACATTAAGGATAAATATAAATCAAGAGCTCTTGTCAAAGCTTTCCAAACCCAATAACCGCGATTTTCACAGTTGTTTTACGAAAAATATCCATAGGCCGAGTCAGCGGCCGAAAGCTACACAAATCACCGATTTTACCCAATTTCTAGACACAAAGACACTTTCAAACTTACTTCGTCGTACACAGCTGTTATATACTTTCCAAAAAAAGCTTTCAGAACCGACTTTCCTCGCTAAATATAGGTATTGCAACTGAAAAATAGTTAGCGGCCGAACGATTCTGAAAATATTTTTTTTTTTTAATGGTGATACACATCTAGATATGGAAAGTAATTATAACATTAAGGATAAATATAAATTAAGAGCTTTTGTCAAAGCTTTCCAAACCCAATAACCGCGCTTTTCAGAGTTGTTTTACGAAAACTATCCATTGGCCGAGTCAGCGGCCGAAAGCTACATAAATCACCGATTTTACCCAACTTCTAGACACAAAGACACTTTCAAACTTACTTCATCGTACACAGCTGTTATAGACTTTCCAAAAAAAGCTTTCAGAACCGACTTTCCTCGCTAAATATAGGTATTGCAACTGAAAAATAGTTAGCGGCCGAACGATTCTGTTTTTTTTTTTTAAATTGTGATACACATCTAATTATGGAAAGTAATTATAACATCAAGGATAAATATAAATCAAGATATTTTGTCAAAGCTTTCTAAACCCAATAACCGCGCTTTCCACAGTTGTTATACGAAAAATATCCATTGGCCGAGTCAGCGGCCCAAAGCTACACAAATCACCGATTTTACCCAACTTCCAGAAACAAAGACACTTTCAAACTTACTTCATCGTACACAGCTGTTATAGGCTTTCCAAAAAAAGCTTTTAGAACCGACTTTCCTTGCTAAATATAGGTATTGCAACTGAAAAATAGTTAGCGGCCGAACGATTCTGAAAATATTTTTTTTAAATTGTGATACACATCGAATTATGGAAAGTAATTTTAACATCAAGGATAAATATAAATCAAGAGCTTTTGTCAAAGCTTTCCAAACCCAATAAACGCGCATTCCACAGTTGTTTTACGAAAAATATCCATTGGCCGAGTCAGCGGCCGAAAGCTACACAAATCACCGATTTTACCCAACTTCTAGAAACAAAGACACTTTCAAACTTACTTCATCATACACAGCTGTTATAGGCTTTCCCAAAAAAGCTTTCAGAACCGACTTTCCTCGCTAAATATAGGTATTGCAACTGAAAAATAGTTAGCGGCCGAACGATTCTGAAAATATTTTTTTAAATGATAATAATTTCTAGATATGGAAAGTAATTATTACATCAATGTAAACTGTAAATCAAGAGCTTTTGTCAAAGCTTTCCAAACCAAATAACCGCGCTTTTCACAGTTGTTTAACGAAAAATATCCACTGGCCTAGTCAGCGGCCGAAAGCTACACAAATCACCGATTTTACCCAACATCTAGAAACAAAGACACTTTCAAACTTACTTCGTCATACACAGCTGTTATAGGCTTTCCCAAAAAAGCTTTCAGAACCGACTTTCCTCGCTAAATATAGGTATTGCAACTAAAAAATAGTTAGCGGCGGAACAATTTTAAAAATATTTTTTTTAAATGGTGATACACATCTATTTATGGAAAGTAATTATAACATCAAGGAAAAATATAAATCAAGAGCTTTTGGCAAAGCTTTCCAAACCCAATAACCGCGCTTTTCAGTTGTTTTACGAAAAATATCCATTGGCCGAGTCAGCGGCCGAAAGCTACATAAATCACCGATTTTACCCAACTTCTAGACACAAAGACACTTTCAAACTTACTTCATCGTACACAGCTGTTATAGGCTTTCCAAAAAAAGCTTTTAGAACCGACTTTCCTTGCTAAATATAGGTATTGCAACTGAAAAATAGTTAGCGGCCGAACGATTCTGAAAATATTTTTTTTAAATTGTGATACACATCGAATTATGGAAAGTAATTTTAACATCAAGGATAAATATAAATCAAGAGCTTTTGTCAAAGCTTTCCAAACCCAATAAACGCGCATTCCACAGTTGTTTTACGAAAAATATCCATTGGCCGAGTCAGCGGCCGAAAGCTACACAAATCACCGATTTTACCCAACTTCTAGAAACAAAGACACTTTCAAACTTACTTCATCGTACACAGCTGTTATAGGCTTTCCAAAAAAAGCTTTTAGAACCGACTTTCCTTGCTAAATATAGGTATTGCAACTGAAAAATAGTTAGCGGCCGAACGATTCTGAAAATATTTTTTTTTAATTGTGATACACATCGAATTATGGAAAGTAATTTTAACATCAAGGATAAATATAAATCAAGAGCTTTTGTCAAAGCTTTCCAAACCCAATAAACGCGCTTTCCATAGTTGTTTTACGAAAAATATCCATTGGCCGAGTCAGCGGTCGAAAGCTACACAAATCACCGATTTTAACCAACTTCTAGAAACAAAGACACTTTCAAACTTACTTCGTTGTACACAGCTGTTATAGGCTTTCCCAAAAAAGCTTTCAGAACCGACTTTCCTCGCTAAATATAGGTATTGCAACTGAAAAATAGTTAGCGGCCGAACGATTCTAAATTTTTTTTTAAAATGGTGATACACATCTAGATATGGAAAATAATTAAAACATTAAGGATAAATATAAATCAAGAGCTCTTGTCAAAGCTTTCCAAACCCAATAACCGCGCTTTTCACAGTTGTTTTACGAAAAATATCCATAGGCCGAGTCAGCGGCCGAAAGCTACACAAATCACCGATTTTACCCAATTTCTAGACACAAAGACACTTTCAAACTTACTTCGTCGTACACAGCTGTTATATACTTTCCAAAAAAAGCTTTCAGAACCGACTTTCCTCGCTAAATATAGGTATTGCAACTGAAAAATAGTTAGCGGCCGAACGATTCTGAAAATATTTTTTTTTTAATGGTGATACACATCTAGATATGGAAAGTAATTATAACATTAAGGATAAATATAAATCAAGAGCTCTTGTCAAAGCTTTCCAAACCCAATAACCGCGCTTTTCACAGTTGTTTTACGAAAAATATCCATTGGCCGAGTCAGCGGCCGAAAGCTACATAAATCACCGATTTTACCCAACTTCTAGACACAAAGACACTTTCAAACTTACTTCATCGTACACAGCTGTTATAGACTTTCCAAAAAAAGCTTTCAGAACCGACTTTCCTCGCTAAATATAGGTATTGCAACTGAAAAATAGTTAGCGGCCGAACGATTCTGTTTTTTTTTTTTTAAATTGTGATACACATCTAATTATGGAAAGTAATTATAACATCAAGGATAAATATAAATCAAGATATTTTGTCAAAGCTTTCTAAACCCAATAACCGCGCTTTCCACAGTTGTTATACGAAAAATATCCATTGGCCGAGTCAGCGGCCCAAAGCTACACAAATCACCGATTTTACCCAACTTCTAGAAACAAAGACACTTTCAAACTTACTTCATCGTACACAGCTGTTATAGGCTTTCCAAAAACAGCTTTTAGAACCGACTTTCCTTGCTAAATATAGGTATTGCAACTGAAAAATAGTTAGCGGCCGAACGATTCTGAAAATATTTTTTTTAAATTGTTATAAACATCGAATTATGGAAAGTAATTTTAACATCAAGGATAAATATAAATCAAGAGCTTTTGTCAAAGCTTTCCAAACCCAATAAACGCGCATTCCACAGTTGTTTTACGAAAAATATCCATTGGCCGAGTCAGCGGCCGAAAGCTACACAAATCACCGATTTTACCCAACTTCTAGAAACAAAGACACTTTCAAACTTACTTCATCATACACAGCTGTTATAGGCTTTCCCAAAAAAGCTTTCAGAACCGACTTTCCTCGCTAAATATAGGTATTGCAACTGAAAAATAGTTAGCGGCCGAACGATTCTGAAAATATTTTTTTAAATGATAATAATTTCTAGATATGGAAAGTAATTATTACATCAATGTAAACTGTAAATCAAGAGCTTTTGTCAAAGCTTTCCAAACCAAATAACCGCGCTTTTCACAGTTGTTTAACGAAAAATATCCACTGGCCTAGTCAGCGGCCGAAAGCTACACAAATCACCGATTTTACCCAACATCTAGAAACAAAGACACTTTCAAACTTACTTCATCATACACAGCTGTTATAGGCTTTCCCAAAAAAGCTTTCAGAACCGACTTTCCTCGCTAAATATAGGTATTGCAACTAAAAAATAGTTAGCGGCGGAACAATTTTAAAAATATTTTTTTTAAATGGTGATACACATCTATTTATGGAAAGTAATTATAACATCAAGGAAAAATATAAATCAAGAGCTTTTGGCAAAGCTTTCCAAACCCAATAACCGCGCTTTTCAGTTGTTTTACGAAAAATATCCATTGGCCGAGTCAGCGGCCGAAAGCTACACAAATCACCGATTTTACCCAACTTCTAGAAACAAAGACACTTTCAAACTTACGTCATCGTACACAGCTGTTATAGGCTTTCCAAAAAAAGCTTTTAGAACCGACTTTCCTTGCTAAATATAGGTATTGCAACTGAAAAATAGTTAGCGGCCGAACGATTCTGTTTTTTTTTTAAATTGTGATACACATCTAATTATGGAAAGTAATTATAACATCAAGGATAAATATAAATCAAGATATTTTGTCAAAGCTTTCTAAACCCAATAACCGCGCTTTCCACAGTTGTTATACGAAAAATATCCATTGGCCGAGTCAGCGGCCCAAAGCTACACAAATCACCGATTTTACCCTACTTCTAGAAACAAAGACACTTTCAAACTTACTTCATCGTACACAGCTGTTATAGGCTTTCCAAAAAAAGCTTTTAGAACCGACTTTCCTTGCTAAATATAGGTATTGCAACTGAAAAATAGTTAGCGGCCGAACGATTCTGAAAATATTTTTTTTAAATTGTGATACACATCGAATTATGGAAAGTAATTTTAACATCAAGGATAAATATAAATCAAGAGCTTTTGTCAAAGCTTTCCAAACCCAATAAACGCGCATTCCACAGTTGTTTTACGAAAAATATCCATTGGCCGAGTCAGCGGCCGAAAGCTACACAAATCACCGATTTTACCCAACTTCTAGAAACAAAGACACTTTCAAACTTACTTCATCGTACACAGCTGTTATAGGCTTTCCAAAAAAAGCTTTTAGAACCGACTTTCCTTGCTAAATATAGGTATTGCAACTGAAAAATAGTTAGCGGCCGAACGATTCTGAAAATATTTTTTTTAAATTGTGATACACATCGAATTATGGAAAGTAATTTTAACATCAAGGATAAATATAAATCAAGAGCTTTTGTCAAAGCTTTCCAAACCCAATAAACGCGCTTTCCATAGTTGTTTTACGAAAAATATCCATTGGCCGAGTCAGCGGTCGAAAGCTACACAAATCACCGATTTTACCCAACTTCTAGAAACAAAGACACTTTCAAACTTACTTCGTTGTACACAGCTGTTATAGGCTTTCCCAAAAAAGCTTTCAGAACCGACTTTCCTCGCTAAATAAAGGTATTGCAACTAAAAAATAGTTAGCGGCGGAACAATTTTAAAAATATTTTTTTTAAATGGTGATACACATCTATTTATGGAAAGTAATTATAACATCAAGGAAAAATATAAATCAAGAGCTTTTGGCAAAGCTTTCCAAACCCAATAACCGCGCTTTTCAGTTGTTTTACGAAAAATATCCATTGGCCGAGTCAGCGGCCGAAAGCTACACAAATCACCGATTTTACCCAACTTCTAGAAACAAAGACACTTTCAAACTTACTTCGTTGTACACAGCTGTTATAGGCTTTCCCAAAAAAGCTTTCAGAACCGACTTTCCTCGCTAAATATAGGTATTGCAACTGAAAAATAGTTAGCGGCCGAACGATTCTAAATTTTTTTTTAAAATGGTGATACACATCTAGATATGGAAAATAATTAAAACATTAAGGATAAATATAAATCAAGAGCTCTTGTCAAAGCTTTCCAAACCCAATAACCGCGCTTTTCACAGTTGTTTTACGAAAAATATCCATAGGCCGAGTCAGCGGCCGAAAGCTACACAAATCACCGATTTTACCCAATTTCTAGACACAAAGACACTTTCAAACTTACTTCGTCGTACACAGCTGTTATATACTTTCCAAAAAAAGCTTTCAGAACCGACTTTCCTCGCTAAATATAGGTATTGCAACTGAAAAATAGTTAGCGGCCGAACGATTCTGAAAATATTTTTTTTTTAATGGTGATACACATCTAGATATGGAAAGTAATTATAACATTAAGGATAAATATAAATCAAGAGCTCTTGTCAAAGCTTTCCAAACCCAATAACCGCGCTTTTCACAGTTGTTTTACGAAAAATATCCATTGGCCGAGTCAGCGGCCGAAAGCTACATAAATCACCGATTTTACCCAACTTCTAGACACAAAGACACTTTCAAACTTACTTCATCGTACACAGCTGTTATAGACTTTCCAAAAAAAGCTTTCAGAACCGACTTTCCTCGCTAAATATAGGTATTGCAACTGAAAAATAGTTAGCGGCCGAACGATTCTGTTTTTTTTTTTTTAAATTGTGATACACATCTAATTATGGAAAGTAATTATAACATCAAGGATAAATATAAATCAAGATATTTTGTCAAAGCTTTCTAAACCCAATAACCGCGCTTTCCACAGTTGTTATACGAAAAATATCCATTGGCCTAGTCAGCGGCCCAAAGCTACACAAATCACCGATTTTACCCAACTTCTAGAAACAAAGACACTTTCAAACTTACTTCATCGTACACAGCTGTTATAGGCTTTCCAAAAACAGCTTTTAGAACCGACTTTCCTTGCTAAATATAGGTATTGCAACTGAAAAATAGTTAGCGGCCGAACGATTCTGAAAATATTTTTTTTAAATTGTTATAAACATCGAATTATGGAAAGTAATTTTAACATCAAGGATAAATATAAATCAAGAGCTTTTGTCAAAGCTTTCCAAACCCAATAAACGCGCATTCCACAGTTGTTTTACGAAAAATATCCATTGGCCGAGTCAGCGGCCGAAAGCTACACAAATCACCGATTTTACCCAACTTCTAGAAACAAAGACACTTTCAAACTTACTTCATCATACACAGCTGTTATAGGCTTTCCCAAAAAAGCTTTCAGAACCGACTTTCCTCGCTAAATATAGGTATTGCAACTGAAAAATAGTTAGCGGCCGAACGATTCTGAAAATATTTTTTTAAATGATAATAATTTCTAGATATGGAAAGTAATTATTACATCAATGTAAACTGTAAATCAAGAGCTTTTGTCAAAGCTTTCCAAACCAAATAACCGCGCTTTTCACAGTTGTTTAACGAAAAATATCCACTGGCCTAGTCAGCGGCCGAAAGCTACACAAATCACCGATTTTACCCAACATCTAGAAACAAAGACACTTTCAAACTTACTTCATCATACACAGCTGTTATAGGCTTTCCCAAAAAAGCTTTCAGAACCGACTTTCCTCGCTAAATATAGGTATTGCAACTAAAAAATAGTTAGCGGCGGAACAATTTTAAAAATATTTTTTTTAAATGGTGATACACATCTATTTATGGAAAGTAATTATAACATCAAGGAAAAATATAAATCAAGAGCTTTTGGCAAAGCTTTCCAAACCCAATAACCGCGCTTTTCAGTTGTTTTACGAAAAATATCCATTGGCCGAGTCAGCGGCCGAAAGCTACACAAATCACCGATTTTACCCAACTTCTAGAAACAAAGACACTTTCAAAACTTACGTCATCGTACACAGCTGTTATAGGCTTTCCAAAAAAAGCTTTCAGAACCGACTTTCCTCGCTAAATATAGGTATTGCAACTGAAAAATAGTTAGCGGCCGAACGATTCTGTTTTTTTTTTAATGGTGATACACATCTAGATATGGAAAGTAATTATAACATTAAGGATAAATATAAGTCAAGAGCTTTTGTCAAAGCTTTCCAAACCCAATAACCGCGCTTTTCAGAGTTGTTTTACGAAAAATATCCATTGGCCGAGTCAGCGGCCCAAAGCTACACAAATCACCGATTTTACCCAACTTCTAGAAACAAAGACACTTTTAAACTTACTTCATCATACACAGCTGTTATAGGCTTTCCCAAAAAAGCTTTCAGAACCGACTTTCCTCGCAAAATCTAGGTATTGCAACTGAAAAATAGTTAGCGGCCGAACGATTGTGAAAATTTTTTTTTTTAAATGGTGATACACATCTAGATATGGAAAGTAATTATAACATTAAGGATAAATATAAATCAAGAGCTCTTGTCAAAGCTTTCCAAACCCAATAACCGCGCTTTTCACAGTTGTTTTACAAAAAATATCCATTGGCCGAGTCTGCGGCCGAAAGCCGATTTTACCCAACTCCTAGACACAAAGACACTTTCAAACTTACTTCATCGTACACAGCTGTTATAAACTTTCCAAAAAAAGCTTTCAGAACCGACTTTCCTCGCTAAATATAGGTATTGCAACTGAAAAATAGTTAGCGGCCGAACGATTCTGAAAATATTTTTTTTTTAATTGTGATACACATCTAATTATGGAAAGTAATTATAACATCAAGGATAAATATAGATCAAGATATTTTGTCAAAGCTTTCTAAACCCAATAACCGCGCTTTCCACAGTTGTTTAACGAAAAATATCCACTGGCCTAGTCAGCGGCCGAAAGCTACACAAATCACCAATTTTACCCATCTTCTAGAAACAAAGACACTTTCAAACTTACTTCATATTACACAGCTGTTATAGGCTTTCCAAAACAAGCTTTCAGAACCGACTTTCCTCGCTAAATATAGGTATTGCAACTGAAAAATAGTTAGCGGCCGAACGTTTCTGAAATTTTTTTTTTTAAATGGTGCTACACATCTAGATATGGAAAGTAATTATAACATCAAGGAAAAATATAAATCAAGAGCTTTTGGCAAAGCTTTCCAAACCCACTAACCGCGCTTTTCAGAGTTGTTTTACGAAAAATATCCACTGGCCTAGTCAGCGGCCGAAAGCTACACAAATCACCAATTTTACCCAACTTCTAGAAACAAAGACACTTTCAAACTTACTTCATCGTACACAGCTGTTATAGGCTTTAGAAAAAAAGCTTTCAGAACTGACTTTCCTTGCTAAATATAGGTATTGCAACTGAAAAATATTTAGCGGCCGAACGATTCTGAAAATATTTTTTTTAAATTGTGATACTGTGCTTTCCACAGTTGTTTTACGAAAAATATCCATTGGCCGAGTCAGCGGCCGAAAGCTACACAAATCACCGATTTTACCCAACTTCTAGAAACAAAGACACTTTCAAACTTACTTCATCATACACAGCTGTTATAGGCTTTCCAAAAAAGCTTTCAGAACCGACTTTCCTCGCTAAATATAGGTATTGCAACTGAAAAATAGTTAGCGGCCGAACGATTCTGAAAATATTTTTTTTAAATTGTGATACACATCTAATTATGGAAAGTAATTTTAACATCAAGGATAAATATAAATCAAGAGCTTTTGTCAAAGCTTTCCAAACCCAATAAACGCGCTTTCCACAGTTGTTTTACGAAAAATATCCATTGGCCGAGTCAGCGGCCGAAAGCTACACAAATCACCGATTTTACCCAACTTCTAGAAACAAAGACACTTTCAAACTTACTTCATCATACACTGCTGTTATAGGCTTTCCAAAAAAGCTTTCAGAACCGACTCTCCTCGCTAAATATAGGTATTGCAACTGAAAAATAGTTAGCGGCCGAACGATTCTGAAAATATTTTTTTTAAAATTGTGATACACATCTAATTATGGAAAGTAATTTTAACATCAAGGATAAATATAAATCAAGAGCTTTTGTCAAAGCTTTCCAAACCCAATAAACGCGCTTTCCACAGTTGTTTTACGAAAAATATCCATTGGCCGAGTCAGCGGCCGAAAGCTACACAAATCACCGATTTTACCCAACTTCTAGAAACAAAGACACTTTCAAACTTACTTCATCATACACAGCTATTATAGCTTTCAGAACCGACTTTCCTCGCTAAATATAGGTATTGCAACTGAAAAATAGTTAGCGGCCGAACGATTCTAAAAAAAAATTTTTTTAAATGGTGATACACATCTAGATATGGAAAGTAATTATAACATTAAAGGATAAATATAAATCAAGAGCTCTTGTCGAAGCTTTCCAAACCCAATAACCGCGCTTTTCACAGTTGTTTTACGAAAAATATCCATTGGCCGAGTCAGCGGCCGAAAGCTACACAAATCACCGATTTTACCCAACTTCTAGAAACAAAGACACTTTCAAACTTACTTCACCGTACACAGCTGTTATAGGCTTTCCAAAAAAAGCTTTCAGAACCGACTTTCTTCGCTAAATATAGGTATTGCAACTGAAAAATAGTTAGCGGCCGAACGATTCTAAAAAAAAATTTTTTTAAATGGTGATACACATCTAGATATGGCAAGTAATTATAACATTAAAGGATAAATATAAATCAAGAGCTCTTGTCGAAGCTTTCCAAACCCAATAACCACGCTTTTCACAGTTGTTTTACGAAAAATATCCATTGGCCGAGTCAGCGGCCGAAAGCTACACAAATCACCGATTTTACCCAACTTCTAGAAACAAAGACACTTTTAAACTTACTTCATCATACACAGCTGTTATAGGCTTTCCCAAAAAAGCTTTCAGAACCGACTTTCCTCGCAAAATCTAGGTATTGCAACTGAAAAATAGTTAGCGGCCGAACGATTCTGAAAATATTTTTTTTAAATTGTGATACACATCGAATTATGGAAAGTAATTTTAACATCAAGGATAAATATAAATCAAGAGCTTTTGTCAAAGCTTTCCAAACCCAATAAACGCGCATTCCACAGTTGTTTTACGAAAAATATCCATTGGCCGAGTCAGCGGCCGAAAGCTACACAAATCACCGATTTTACCCAACTTCTAGAAACAAAGACACTTTCAAACTTACTTCATCATACACAGCTGTTATAGGCTTTCCCAAAAAAGCTTTCAGAACCGACTTTCCTCGCTAAATATAGGTATTGCAACTGAAAAATAGTTAGCGGCCGAACGATTCTGAAAATATTTTTTTAAATGATAATAATTTCTAGATATGGAAAGTAATTATTACATCAATGTAAACTGTAAATCAAGAGCTTTTGTCAAAGCTTTCCAAACCAAATAACCGCGCTTTTCACAGTTGTTTAACGAAAAATATCCACTGGCCTAGTCAGCGGCCGAAAGCTACACAAATCACCGATTTTACCCAACATCTAGAAACAAAGACACTTTCAAACTTACTTCATCATACACAGCTGTTATAGGCTTTCCCAAAAAAGCTTTCAGAACCGACTTTCCTCGCTAAATATAGGTATTGCAACTAAAAAATAGTTAGCGGCGGAACAATTTTAAAAATATTTTTTTTAAATGGTGATACACATCTATTTATGGAAAGTAATTATAACATCAAGGAAAAATATAAATCAAGAGCTTTTGGCAAAGCTTTCCAAACCCAATAACCGCGCTTTTCAGTTGTTTTACGAAAAATATCCATTGGCCGAGTCAGCGGCCGAAAGCTACACAAATCACCGATTTTACCCAACTTCTAGAAACAAAGACACTTTCAAACTTACGTCATCGTACACAGCTGTTATAGGCTTTCCAAAAAAAGCTTTTAGAACCGACTTTCCTTGCTAAATATAGGTATTGCAACTGAAAAATAGTTAGCGGCCGAACGATTCTGTTTTTTTTTTAAATTGTGATACACATCTAATTATGGAAAGTAATTATAACATCAAGGATAAATATAAATCAAGATATTTTGTCAAAGCTTTCTAAACCCAATAACCGCGCTTTCCACAGTTGTTATACGAAAAATATCCATTGGCCGAGTCAGCGGCCCAAAGCTACACAAATCACCGATTTTACCCTACTTCTAGAAACAAAGACACTTTCAAACTTACTTCATCGTACACAGCTGTTATAGGCTTTCCAAAAAAAGCTTTTAGAACCGACTTTCCTTGCTAAATATAGGTATTGCAACTGAAAAATAGTTAGCGGCCGAACGATTCTGAAAATATTTTTTTTTAATTGTGATACACATCGAATTATGGAAAGTAATTTTAACATCAAGGATAAATATAAATCAAGAGCTTTTGTCAAAGCTTTCCAAACCCAATAAACGCGCATTCCACAGTTGTTTTACGAAAAATATCCATTGGCCGAGTCAGCGGCCGAAAGCTACACAAATCACCGATTTTACCCAACTTCTAGAAACAAAGACACTTTCAAACTTACTTCATCGTACACAGCTGTTATAGGCTTTCCAAAAAAAGCTTTTAGAACCGACTTTCCTTGCTAAATATAGGTATTGCAACTGAAAAATAGTTAGCGGCCGAACGATTCTGAAAATATTTTTTTTAAATTGTGATACACATCGAATTATGGAAAGTAATTTTAACATCAAGGATAAATATAAATCAAGAGCTTTTGTCAAAGCTTTCCAAACCCAATAAACGCGCTTTCCATAGTTGTTTTACGAAAAATATCCATTGGCCGAGTCAGCGGTCGAAAGCTACACAAATCACCGATTTTACCCAACTTCTAGAAACAAAGACACTTTCAAACTTACTTCGTTGTACACAGCTGTTATAGGCTTTCCCAAAAAAGCTTTCAGAACCGACTTTCCTCGCTAAATAAAGGTATTGCAACTAAAAAATAGTTAGCGGCGGAACAATTTTAAAAATATTTTTTTTAAATGGTGATACACATCTATTTATGGAAAGTAATTATAACATCAAGGAAAAATATAAATCAAGAGCTTTTGGCAAAGCTTTCCAAACCCAATAACCGCGCTTTTCAGTTGTTTTACGAAAAATATCCATTGGCCGAGTCAGCGGCCGAAAGCTACACAAATCACCGATTTTACCCAACTTCTAGAAACAAAGACACTTTCAAACTTACTTCATCGTACACAGCTGTTATAGGCTTTCCAAAAAAAGCTTTTAGAACCGACTTTCCTTGCTAAATATAGGTATTGCAACTGAAAAATAGTTAGCGGCCGAACGATTCTGAAAATATTTTTTTTTAATTGTGATACACATCGAATTATGGAAAGTAATTTTAACATCAAGGATAAATATAAATCAAGAGCTTTTGTCAAAGCTTTCCAAACCCAATAAACGCGCATTCCACAGTTGTTTTACGAAAAATATCCATTGGCCGAGTCAGCGGCCGAAAGCTACACAAATCACCGATTTTACCCAACTTCTAGAAACAAAGACACTTTCAAACTTACTTCATCATACACAGCTGTTATAGGCTTTCCCAAAAAAGCTTTCAGAACCGACTTTCCTCGCTAAATATAGATATTGCAACTGAAAAATAGTTAGCGGCCGAACGATTCTGAAAATATTTTTTTAAATGATAATAATTTCTAGATATGGAAAGTAATTATTACATCAATGTAAACTGTAAATCAAGAGCTTTTGTCAAAGCTTTCCAAACCAAATAACCGCGCTTTTCACAGTTGTTTAACGAAAAATATCCACTGGCCTAGTCAGCGGCCGAAAGCTACACAAATCACCGATTTTACCCAACATCTAGAAACAAAGACACTTTCAAACTTACTTCATCATACACAGCTGTTATAGGCTTTCCCAAAAAAGCTTTCAGAACCGACTTTCCTCGCTAAATATAGGTATTGCAACTAAAAAATAGTTAGCGGCGGAACAATTTTAAAAATATTTTTTTTTAAATGGTGATACACATCTATTTATGGAAAGTAATTATAACATCAAGGAAAAATATAAATCAAGAGCTTATGGCAAAGCTTTCCAAACCCAATAACCGCGCTTTTCAGTTGTTTTACGAAAAATATCCATTGGCCGAGTCAGCGGCCGAAAGCTACACAAATCACCGATTTTACCCAACTTCTAGAAACAAAGACACTTTCAAAACTTACGTCATCGTACACAGCTGTTATAGGCTTTCCAAAAAAAGCTTTCAGAACCGACTTTCCTCGCTAAATATAGGTATTGCAACTGAAAAATAGTTAGCGGCCGAACGATTCTGTTTTTTTTTTAATGGTGATACACATCTAGATATGGAAAGTAATTATAACATTAAGGATAAATATAAGTCAAGAGCTTTTGTCAAAGCTTTCCAAACCCAATAACCGCGCTTTTCAGAGTTGTTTTACGAAAAATATCCATTGGCCGAGTCAGCGGCCCAAAGCTACACAAATCACCGATTTTACCCAACTTCTAGAAACAAAGACACTTTCAAACTTACTTCGTTGTACACAGCTGTTATAGGCTTTCCCAAAAAAGCTTTCAGAACCGACTTTCCTCGCTAAATATAGGTATTGCAACTGAAAAATAGTTAGCGGCCGAACGATTGTGAAATTTTTTTTTTTTAAATGGTGATACACATCTAGATATGGAAAGTAATTATAACATTAAGGATAAATATAAATCAAGAGCTCTTGTCAAAGCTTTCCAAACCCAATAACCGCGCTTTTCACAGTTGTTTTACAAAAAATATCCATTGGCCGAGTCTGCGGCCGAAAGCCGATTTTACCCAACTTCTAGACACAAAGACACTTTCAAACTTACTTCATCGTACACAGCTGTTATAAACTTTCCAAAAAAAGCTTTCAGAACCGACTTTCCTCGCTAAATATAGGTATTGCAACTGAAAAATAGTTAGCGGCCGAACGATTCTGAAAATATTTTTTTTTTAATTGTGATACACATCTAATTATGGAAAGTAATTATAACATCAAGGATAAATATAGATCAAGATATTTTGTCAAAGCTTTCTAAACCCAATAACCGCGCTTTCCACAGTTGTTTAACGAAAAATATCCACTGGCCTAGTCAGCGGCCGAAAGCTACACAAATCACCAATTTTACCCATCTTCTAGAAACAAAGACACTTTCAAACTTACTTCATATTACACAGCTGTTATAGGCTTTCCAAAACAAGCTTTCAGAACCGACTTTCCTCGCTAAATATAGGTATTGCAACTGAAAAATAGTTAGCGGCCGAACGTTTCTGAAATTTTTTTTTTAAATGGTGCTACACATCTAGATATGGAAAGTAATTATAACATCAAGGAAAAATATAAATCAAGAGCTTTTGGCAAAGCTTTCCAAACCCACTAACCGCGCTTTTCAGAGTTGTTTTACGAAAAATATCCACTGGCCTAGTCAGCGGCCGAAAGCTACACAAATCACCAATTTTACCCAACTTCTAGAAACAAAGACACTTTCAAACTTACTTCATCGTACACAGCTGTTATAGGCTTTAGAAAAAAAGCTTTCAGAACTGACTTTCCTTGCTAAATATAGGTATTGCAACTGAAAAATATTTAGCGGCCGAACGATTCTGAAAATATTTTTTTTAAATTGTGATACTGTGCTTTCCACAGTTGTTTTACGAAAAATATCCATTGGCCGAGTCAGCGGCCGAAAGCTACACAAATCACCGATTTTACCCAACTTCTAGAAACAAAGACACTTTCAAACTTACTTCATCATACACAGCTGTTATAGGCTTTCCAAAAAAGCTTTCAGAACCGACTTTCCTCGCTAAATATAGGTATTGCAACTGAAAAATAGTTAGCGGCCGAACGATTCTGAAAATATTTTTTTTAAATTGTGATACACATCTAATTATGGAAAGTAATTTTAACATCAAGGATAAATATAAATCAAGAGCTTTTGTCAAAGCTTTCCAAACCCAATAAACGCGCTTTCCACAGTTGTTTTACGAAAAATATCCATTGGCCGAGTCAGCGGCCGAAAGCTACACAAATCACCGATTTTACCCAACTTCTAGAAACAAAGACACTTTCAAACTTACTTCATCATACACTGCTGTTATAGGCTTTCCAAAAAAGCTTTCAGAACCGACTCTCCTCGCTAAATATAGGTATTGCAACTGAAAAATAGTTAGCGGCCGAACGATTCTGAAAATATTTTTTTTAAAATTGTGATACACATCTAATTATGGAAAGTAATTTTAACATCAAGGATAAATATAAATCAAGAGCTTTTGTCAAAGCTTTCCAAACCCAATAAACGCGCTTTCCACAGTTGTTTTACGAAAAATATCCATTGGCCGAGTCAGCGGCCGAAAGCTACACAAATCACCGATTTTACCCAACTTCTAGAAACAAAGACACTTTCAAACTTACTTCATCATACACAGCTATTATAGCTTTCAGAACCGACTTTCCTCGCTAAATATAGGTATTGCAACTGAAAAATAGTTAGCGGCCGAACGATTCTAAAAAAAAATTTTTTTAAATGGTGATACACATCTAGATATGGAAAGTAATTATAACATTAAAGGATAAATATAAATCAAGAGCTCTTGTCGAAGCTTTCCAAACCCAATAACCGCGCTTTTCACAGTTGTTTTACGAAAAATATCCATTGGCCGAGTCAGCGGCCGAAAGCTACACAAATCACCGATTTTACCCAACTTCTAGAAACAAAGACACTTTCAAACTTACTTCACCGTACACAGCTGTTATAGGCTTTCCAAAAAAAGCTTTCAGAACCGACTTTCTTCGCTAAATATAGGTATTGCAACTGAAAAATAGTTAGCGGCCGAACGATTCTAAAAAAAAATTTTTTTAAATGGTGATACACATCTAGATATGGCAAGTAATTATAACATTAAAGGATAAATATAAATCAAGAGCTCTTGTCGAAGCTTTCCAAACCCAATAACCACGCTTTTCACAGTTGTTTTACGAAAAATATCCATTGGCCGAGTCAGCGGCCGAAAGCTACACAAATCACCGATTTTACCCAACTTCTAGAAACAAAGACACTTTTAAACTTACTTCATCATACACAGCTGTTATAGGCTTTCCCAAAAAAGCTTTCAGAACCGACTTTCCTCGCAAAATCTAGGTATTGCAACTGAAAAATTGTTAGCGGCCGAACGATTCTGAAAATATTTTTTTTTAAATTGTGATACACATCTAATTATGGAAAGTAATTTTAACATCAAGGATAAATATAAATCAAGAGCTTTTGTCAAAGCTTTCCAAACCCAATAAACGCGCTTTCCACAGTTGTTTTACGAAAAATATCCATTGGCCGAGTCAGCGGCCGAAAGCTACACAAATCACCGATTTTACCCAACTTCTAGAAACAAAGACACTTTCAAACTTACTTCATCATACACAGCTATTATAGCTTTCAGAACCGACTTTCCTCGCTAAATATAGGTATTGCAACTGAAAATAATTAGCGGCCGAACGTTTCTGAAATTTTTTTTTTTAAATGGTGCTACACATCTAGATATGGAAAGTAATTATAACATTAAAGGATAAATATAAATCAAGAGCTCTTGTCGAAGCT
This sequence comes from Cydia strobilella, assembly GCF_947568885.1. Taxonomy (NCBI): domain Eukaryota; kingdom Metazoa; phylum Arthropoda; class Insecta; order Lepidoptera; family Tortricidae; genus Cydia; species Cydia strobilella. Next base: position 3,193,204 of record NC_086049.1, on the reverse strand, counting down.
TTCCAAACCCAATAACCGCGCTTTTCACAGTTGTTTTACGAAAAATATCCATTGGCCGAGTCAGCGGCCGAAAGCTACACAAATCACCGATTTTACGCAACTTCTAGAAACAAAGACACTTTCAAACTTACTTCATCATACACAGCTGTTATAGGCTTTCCCAAAAAAGCTTTCAGAACCGACTTTCCTCGCTAAATATAGGTATTATCAGCTGTGTACGATGAAGTAAGTTTGAAAGTGTCTTTGTTTCTAGAAGATGGGTAAAATCGGTGATTTGTGTAGCTTTCGGCCGCTGACTAGGCCAATGGATATTTTTCGTTAAACAACTGTGAAAAGCGCGGTTATTGGGTTTGGAAAGCTTTGACAAAAACTCTTGATTTATATTTTTCCTTAATGTTATAATTACTTTCTATAATTAGATGTGTATCACAATTTAAAAAAAAAACAGAATCGTTCGTCCGCTAACTATTTTTCAATTGCAATACCTATATTTAGCGAGGAAAGTCGGTTCTGAAAGCTTTTTTGGGAAAGCCCATAACAGCTGTGTACGATGAAGTAAGTTAGAAAGTGTCTATGTTTTTAGAAGATGCGTAAAATCGGTGATTTCTGTAGCTTTCGGCCGCTGACTAGGCCAATGGATATTTTTAGTTAAACAACTGTGAAAAGCGCGGTTATTAGGTTTGGAAAGCTTTGACAAAAGCTCTTGATTTATATTTTTCCTTGATGTTATAATTACTTTCCATAATTAGATCTGTATCACAATTTAAAAAAAAAATATTTTCAGAATCGTTCGGCCGCTAACTATTTTTCAGTTGCAATACCTATATTAAGCGAGGAAAGTCGGTTCTGAAAGCTTTTTTGGGAAAGCCTATAACAGCTGTTTACGATGAAGTAAGTTTGAAAGTGTCTTTGTTTCTAGAAGTCGGGTAAAATCGGTGATTTGTGTAGCTTTCGGCCGCTGACTAGGCCAATGGATATTTTTCGTTAAACAACTGTGAAAAGCGCGGTTATTAGGTTTGGAAAGCTTTGACAAAAGCTCTTGATTTATATTTTTCCTTGATGTTATAATTACTTTCCATAATTAGATCTGTATCACAATTTAAAAAAAAAATATTTTCAGAATCGTTCGGCCGCTAACTATTTTTCAGTTGCAATACCTATATTAAGCGAGGAAAGTCGGTTCTGAAAGCTTTTTTGGGAAAGCCTATAACAGCTGTTTACGATGAAGTAAGTTTGAAAGTGTCTTTGTTTCTAGAAGTCGGGTAAAATCGGTGATTTGTGTAGCTTTCGGCCGCTGACTAGGCCAATGGATATTTTTCGTTAAACAACTGTGAAAAGCGCGGTTATTAGGTTTGGAAAGCTTTGACAAAAGCTCTTGATTTATATTTTTCCTTGATGTTATAATTACTTTCCATAATTAGATCTGTATCACAATTTAAAAAAAAAAATATTTTCAGAATCGTTCGGCCGCTAACTATTTAAATAGTTGCAATACCTATATTTAGCGAGGAAAGTCGGTTCTGAAAGCTTTTTTTGGAAAGCCTATAACAGCTGTGTACGATGAAGTAAGTTTGAAACTGTCTTTGTGTCTAGAAGATGCGTAAAATCGGTGATTTGTGTAGCTTTCAGCCGCTGACTCGGTGAATGGAAATTTTTCGTAAAACAACTGTGAAAAGCGCGGTTATTGGGTTTGGAAAGCTTAGACAAAAGCTCTTGATTTACAGTTTACATTGATGTAATAATTACTTTCCATATCTAGAAATTATCAACATTTAAAAAAATATTTTTAGAATCGTTCCGCCGCTAATGATTTTTCTGTTGCAGTATCTATATTTAGCGAGGAAAGTCGGTTCGGAAAACTTTTTATAAAAGCTTATGACAGCTGTTTACGTTGAAGTAAGTATGAAAGTGTCTTAATTTCTAGAAGTTGGGTAAAATTGGTGATTTGTGAAGCTTTCGGCCGCTGACTCGGGCAATGGATATTTTTCGTAAAACAACTGTGAAAAGCGCGGTTATTAGGTTTGGAAAGCTTTGACAAAAGCTCTTGATTTATATTTATCCTTGATGTTAAAATTAATTTCCATATCTAGATGTGTATCACCATTTAAAAAAAAAACAGAATCGTTCGGCCGCTAACTATTTTTCAGTTGCAATACCTATATTAAGCGAGAAGTCGGTTCTGAACGCTTTTTTGGGAAAGCCTATAACAGCTGTGTACGATGAAGTAAGTTTGAAAGTGTCTTTGTTTCTAGAAGTTGGGTAAAATCGGTGATTTGTGTAGCTTTCGGCCGCTGACTAGGCCAATGGATATTTTCGTTAAACAACTGTGAAAAGCGCGGTTATTAGGTTTGGAAAGCTTTGACAAAAGCTCTTGATTTATATTTTTCCTTGATGTTATAATTACTTTCCATAATTAGATCTGTATCACAATTTAAAAAAAAAATATTTTCAGAATCGTTCGGCCGCTAACTATTTTTCAGTTGCAATACCTATATTTAGCGAGGAAAGTCGGTTCTGAAAGCTTTTTTTGGAAAGCCTATAACAGCTGTGTACGATGAAGTAAGTTTGAAAGTGTCTTTCTTTCTAGAAGTTGGGTAAAATCGGTGATTTGTGTGGCTTTCGGCCGCTGACTCGGCCAATGGATATTTTGCGTAAAACAACTCTGAAAAACGCGGTTATTGGGTTTGGAAATCTTTGTCAAAAGCTCTTGATTTATATTTATCCTTGATGTTATAATTACTTTCCATATCTAGATGTGTATCACCATTTAAAAAAAATATTTTCAGAATCGTTCGGCCGCTAACTATTTTTCAGTTGCAATACCTATATTTAGCGAGGAAAGTCGGTTCTGAAAGCTTTTTTTGGAATGCCTATAACAGCTGTGTACGACGAAGTATGTTTGAGTGTGTCTTAATTCCTAGAAGTTGGGTAAAATCGGTGATTTGTGTAGCTTTCGGCCGCTGACTCGGCCAATGGATATTTTTCGTAAAAAAACTGTGAAAAGCGCGGTGATTGGGTTTGGAAAGCTTTGACAAAAGCTCTTGATTTATATTTATCCTTGATGTTAAAATTACTTTCCATATCTAGATGTGTATCACCATTAAAAAAAAAAAACAGAATCGTTCGGCCGCTAACTATTTTTCAGTTGCAATACCTATATTAAGCGAGGAAAGTCGGTTCTGAAAGCTTTTTTGGGAAAGCCTATAACAGCTGTTTACGATGAAGTAAGTTTGAAAGTGTCTTTGTTTCTAGAAGTCGGGTAAAATCGGTGATTTGTGTAGCTTTCGGCCGCTGACTAGGCCAATGGATATTTTTCGTTAAACAACTGTGAAAAGCGCGGTTATTAGGTTTGGAAAGCTTTGACAAAAGCTCTTGATTTATATTTTTCCTTGATGTTATAATTACTTTCAATAATTAGATCTGTATCACAATTTAAAAAAAAATATTTTCAGAATCGTTCGGCCGCTAACTATTTTTCAGTTGCAATACCTATATTAAGCGAGGAAAGTCGGTTCTGAAAGCTTTTTTGGGAAAGCCTATAACAGCTGTTTACGATGAAGTAAGTTTGAAAGTGTCTTTGTTTCTAGAAGTCGGGTAAAATCGGTGATTTGTGTAGCTTTCGGCCGCTGACTAGGCCAATGGATATTTTTCGTTAAACAACTGTGAAAAGCGCGGTTATTAGGTTTGGAAAGCTTTGACAAAAGCTCTTGATTTATATTTTTCCTTGATGTTATAATTACTTTCCATAATTAGATCTGTATCACAATTTAAAAAAAAAATATTTTCAGAATCGTTCGGCCGCTAACTATTTTTCAGTTGCAATACCTATATTAAGCGAGGAAAGTCGGTTCTGAAAGCTTTTTTGGGAAAGCCTATAACAGCTGTTTACGATGAAGTAAGTTTGAAAGTGTCTTTGTTTCTAGAAGTCGGGTAAAATCGGTGATTTGTGTAGCTTTCGGCCGCTGACTAGGCCAATGGATATTTTTCGTTAAACAACTGTGAAAAGCGCGGTTATTAGGTTTGGAAAGCTTTGACAAAAGCTCTTGATTTATATTTTTCCTTGATGTTATAATTACTTTCCATAATTAGATCTGTATCACAATTTAAAAAAAAAAATATTTTCAGAATCGTTCGGCCGCTAACTATTTTTCAGTTGCAATACCTATATTTAGCGAGGAAAGTCGGTTCTGAAAGCTTTTTTTGGAAAGCCTATAACAGCTGTGTACGATGAAGTAAGTTTGAAACTGTCTTTGTGTCTAGAAGATGCGTAAAATCGGTGATTTGTGTAGCTTTCAGCCGCTGACTCGGTGAATGGAAATTTTTCGTAAAACAACTGTGAAAAGCGCGGTTATTGGGTTTGGAAAGCTTAGACAAAAGCTCTTGATTTACAGTTTACATTGATGTAATAATTACTTTCCATATCTAGAAATTATCAACATTTAAAAAAATATTTTTAGAATCGTTCCGCCGCTAATGATTTTTCTGTTGCAGTATCTATATTTAGCGAGGAAAGTCGGTTCGGAAAACTTTTTATAAAAGCTTATGACAGCTGTTTACGTTGAAGTAAGTATGAAAGTGTCTTAATTTCTAGAAGTTGGGTAAAATTGGTGATTTGTGAAGCTTTCGGCCGCTGACTCGGGCAATGGATATTTTTCGTAAAACAACTGTGAAAAGCGCGGTTATTGGGTTTGGAAAGCTTTGACAAAAGCTCTTGATTTATATTTATCCTTGATGTTAAAATTAATTTCCATATCTAGATGTGTATCACCATTTAAAAAAAAAACAGAATCGTTCGGCCGCTAACTATTTTTCAGTTGCAATACCTATATTAAGCGAGAAGTCGGTTCTGAACGCTTTTTTGGGAAAGCCTATAACAGCTGTGTACGATGAAGTAAGTTTGAAAGTGTCTTTGTTTCTAGAAGTTGGGTAAAATCGGTGATTTGTGTAGCTTTCGGCCGCTGACTAGGCCAATGGATATTTTCGTTAAACAACTGTGAAAAGCGCGGTTATTAGGTTTGGAAAGCTTTGACAAAAGCTCTTGATTTATATTTTTCCTTGATGTTATAATTACTTTCCATAATTAGATCTGTATCACAATTTAAAAAAAAAATATTTTCAGAATCGTTCGGCCGCTAACTATTTTTCAGTTGCAATACCTATATTTAGCGAGGAAAGTCGGTTCTGAAAGCTTTTTTTGGAAAGCCTATAACAGCTGTGTACGATGAAGTAAGTTTGAAAGTGTCTTTCTTTCTAGAAGTTGGGTAAAATCGGTGATTTGTGTGGCTTTCGGCCGCTGACTCGGCCAATGGATATTTTGCGTAAAACAACTCTGAAAAACGCGGTTATTGGGTTTGGAAAGCTTTGTCAAAAGCTCTTGATTTATATTTATCCTTGATGTTATAATTACTTTCCATATCTAGATGTGTATCACCATTTAAAAAAAATATTTTCAGAATCGTTCGGCCGCTAACTATTTTTCAGTTGCAATACCTATATTTAGCGAGGAAAGTCGGTTCTGAAAGCTTTTTTTGGAATGCCTATAACAGCTGTGTACGACAAAGTAAGTTTGAGTGTGTCTTAATTCCTAGAAGTTGGGTAAAATCGGTGATTTGTGTAGCTTTCGGCCGCTGACTCGGCCAATGGATATTTTTCGTAAAAAAACTGTGAAAAGCGCGGTGATTGGGTTTGGAAAGCTTTGACAAAAGCTCTTGATTTATATTTATCCTTGATGTTAAAATTACTTTCCATATCTAGATGTGTATCACCATTAAAAAAAAAAAACAGAATCGTTCGGCCGCTAACTATTTTTCAGTTGCAATACCTATATTAAGCGAGGAAAGTCGGTTCTGAAAGCTTTTTTGGGAAAGCCTATAACAGCTGTTTACGATGAAGTAAGTTTGAAAGTGTCTTTGTTTCTAGAAGTCGGGTAAAATCGGTGATTTGTGTAGCTTTCGGCCGCTGACTAGGCCAATGGATATTTTTCGTTAAACAACTGTGAAAAGCGCGGTTATTAGGTTTGGAAAGCTTTGACAAAAGCTCTTGATTTATATTTTTCCTTGATGTTATAATTACTTTCCATAATTAGATCTGTATCACAATTTAAAAAAAAAATATTTTCAGAATCGTTCGGCCGCTAACTATTTTTCAGTTGCAATACCTATATTAAGCGAGGAAAGTCGGTTCTGAAAGCTTTTTTGGGAAAGCCTATAACAGCTGTTTACGATGAAGTAAGTTTGAAAGTGTCTTTGTTTCTAGAAGTCGGGTAAAATCGGTGATTTGTGTAGCTTTCGGCCGCTGACTAGGCCAATGGATATTTTTCGTTAAACAACTGTGAAAAGCGCGGTTATTAGGTTTGGAAAGCTTTGACAAAAGCTCTTGATTTATATTTTTCCTTGATGTTATAATTACTTTCCATAATTAGATCTGTATCACAATTTAAAAAAAAAATATTTTCAGAATCGTTCGGCCGCTAACTATTTTTCAGTTGCAATACCTATATTAAGCGAGGAAAGTCGGTTCTGAAAGCTTTTTTGGGAAAGCCTATAACAGCTGTTTACGATGAAGTAAGTTTGAAAGTGTCTTTGTTTCTAGAAGTCGGGTAAAATCGGTGATTTGTGTAGCTTTCGGCCGCTGACTAGGCCAATGGATATTTTTCGTTAAACAACTGTGAAAAGCGCGGTTATTAGGTTTGGAAAGCTTTGACAAAAGCTCTTGATTTATATTTTTCCTTGATGTTATAATTACTTTCCATATCTAGATGTGTATCACAATTAAAAAAAAAAAAACAGAATCGTTCGGCCGCTAACTATTTTTCAGTTGCAATACCTATATTTAGCGAGGAAAGTCGGTTCTGAAAGCTTTTTTTGGAATGCCTATAACAGCTGTGTACGACGAAGTAAGTTTGAAAGTGTCTTAATTCCTAGAAGTTGGGTAAAATCGGTGATTTGTGTAGCTTTCGGCCGCTGACTCGGCCAATGGATATTTTTCGTAAAACAACTGTGAAAAGCGCGGTTATTGGGTTTGGAAAGCTTTGACAAAAGCTCTTGATTTATATTTATCCTTGATGTTAAAATTACTTTCCATATCTAGATGTGTATCACCATTTAAAAAAAAAAAAACAGAATCGTTCGGCCGCTAACTATTTTTCAGTTGCAATACCTATATTAAGCGAGGAAAGTCGGTTCTGAAAGCTTTTTTGGGAAAGCCTATAACAGCTGTTTACGATGAAGTAAGTTTGAAAGTGTCTTTGTTTCTAGAAGTCGGGTAAAATCGGTGATTTGTGTAGCTTTCGGCCGCTGACTAGGCCAATGGATATTTTTCGTTAAACAACTGTGAAAAGCGCGGTTATTAGGTTTGGAAAGCTTTGACAAAAGCTCTTGATTTATATTTTTCCTTGATGTTATAATTACTTTCCATAATTAGATCTGTATCACAATTTAAAAAAAAAAATATTTTCAGAATCGTTCGGCCGCTAACTATTTTTCAGTTGCAATACCTATATTTAGCGAGGAAAGTCGGTTCTGAAAGCTTTTTTTGGAAAGCCTATAACAGCTGTGTACGATGAAGTAAGTTTGAAAGTGTCTTTGTTTCTAGAAGTTGGGTAAAATCGGTGATTTGTGTGGCTTACGGCCGCTGACTCTGCCAATGGATATTTTGCGTAAAACAACTGTGAAAAGCGCGGTTATTGGGTTTGGAAAGCTTTGTCAAAAGCTCTTGATTTATATTTATCCTTGATGTTATAATTACTTTCCATATCTAGATGTGTATCACCATTTAAAAAAAATATTTTCAGAATCGTTCGGCCGCTAACTATTTTTCAGTTGCAATACCTATATTTAGCGAGGAAAGTCGGTTCTGAAAGCTTTTTTTGGAATGCCTATAACAGCTGTGTACGACGAAGTAAGTTTGAAAATGTCTTAATTCCTAGAAGTTGGGTAAAATCGGTGATTTGTGTAGCTTTCGGCCGCTGACTCGGCCAATGGATATTTTTCGTAAAACAACTGTGAAAAGCGCGGTTATTGGGTTTGGAAAGCTTTGACAAAAGCTCTTGATTTATATTTTTCCTTGATGTTATAATTACTTTCCATAATTAGACGTGTATCACCATTTAAATAATATTTTCAAAATCGTTCGGCCGCTAACTATTTTTCAGTTGCAATACCTATATTTAGCGAGGAAAGTCGGTTCTGAAAGCTTTTTTTGGAATGCCTATAACAACTGTGTACGACGAAGTAAGTTTGAAAGTGTCTTAATTCCTAGAAGTTGGTTAAAATCAGTGATTTGTGTAGCTTTCGGCCGCTGACTCGGTGAATGGAAATTTTTCGTGAAACAACTGTGAAAAGCGCGGTTATTGGGTTTTGAAAGCTTTTGACAAAAGCTCTTGATTTACAGTTTACATTGATGTAATAATTACTTTCCATATCTAGAAATTATCATCATTTAAAAATATATTTTCAGAATCGTTCCGCCGCTAACGATTTTTCTGTTGCAATATCTATGTTTAGCGAGGAAAGTCGGTTCGGAAAGCTTTTTATGAAAGCTTATGACAGCTGTGTACGTTGAAGTAAGTATGAAAGTGTCTTTATTTCTAGAAGTTGGGTAAAATTGGTGATTTGTGAAGCTTTCGGCCGCTGACTCGGCCAATGGATAGTTTTCGTGAAACAACTCTGAAAAGCGCAGTTAATTGGGTTTAAAAGCTTTGATAAAAGCTTTTTATTTCTGTAAATAATATATTTGAAGCGTCTTGGTATCTAAAAATGCGTTTATAGTAGGTTTGTATAGTACATTATGTTGGGATCTGTTCAAGCCATTTTTGATACCTAGTTGGTAAAATGTATCCTGATATGTTATTAATAGTGACGCCTCACCTTTTCCTTCACTTTTGACCATTAAATATCCGACTTAAGCTCTTTTTATAGAAATGCACAAGTAAAAAAATTTGACTTCTTAATTTGGTCGGGTTATCGTTGGCCGATAACTTTGGCCGCTAACTTCACACCGGTGACTGTGCGACTGCTTTTACCTTCAAAAAATATTTATGAATGAGGACTGTCTTTTCAAAAGGGCTTATTTTTTAGATGGTGTTCATAGCGAAATAAGCCCTTTTGAAAATACCCCTCAAATCTTAATTTTCAATACCGGTTTTAATTTCGGAATTCCGGTATTGTAAGTTAAAATCAGATTTCAATACCGTACCGGTATTGAGAATCGTCCGATATCGGATGTACTAGCTTTACTAAAGATGCAATATTGCTTTTACTGCTAAGACTATAAAAAACATAATTTTTTTAAATGCAATTTTCTTTGAAATTTAATCGTATTTTAATCCAACAGTGCCATTGTCATTGCATGTAAAAGAGCCATTTGACGTCATTACAGTTTTCCCCTTCTATTCTTGAGACTTCTATTATCTACAGTCAAGGTATTAAATATCGGCACAGACAAAGTGCCAAAAATATGTACCTTCCTTGATGTATGCCATACATAAATCTAAGTATTTACCGTCTAGTAGCTTGATAACTGAATTACATACCTATAATAAATCTTAAGACCAGTTAGTGCATTTACTCGATAAAAAGAACCTATAAAAGATAATTAGGTAAAATAAGTAAATAAAGCCATTATTTCCAGTAATTATGTATACGATGACATTTATTATTGGCTACTATTTAATAGTTAATCTGGTTTTCAATTTATCTCCTTTCCTTTCACAAGCACTTAACAAAATTTAAAGGCCAACTCAGTCCTCCATGGTCCAGTATAAGATTGAACCTTGTCGACGCATAGTTGATACAAATCACGGGGTCAAAATATGATGGACATAGATCATATTAGGTGAGCTTAAAACGTTTTGTAAATACATAGGCAGCAATCCCCCTCGTGTTATATGAGTACTTCCTTGTTTTGACACAAACAGGTTCTGATGCAGTGAGAAGTAATCTCGTTAGGTGTGATTTACAACATATGGACCGCGAACCAGCAATAGATTTTTTTATCTTAGGCGATAACTCATAATAAAGTGGTTAAAGAAGGTGTATATGTAAGTCTTGTAAACGTCGGCTACCGCTCCGTTGGTGGGTCGAGGTACAGTAACCACGTACCTACTTAGAAAGTGTTATTTTCTTCAGACTGCGGATTCGTAAAATTACAGATAATCAGTTTCTACAAGATAAAAAGTGTGTCTGGCAAAAAAAAACCTAGCGGCTGGGATACATTTTAGCATAGCATAAGGTATTTTTGGTTACTAATATTTGCAAAAACAAATACACATGTATCGATGTAGATTGTAAAAGGTACAAAAACTAAAGTCATTGCTAATTAGTGATTAGCGCTGAATTTCAATATCGAGCCTGCGTGATCTTTATCGTAATTGCGTTCAATATCACTGATTTCATTAATGATTTGCCCCGTTATCTCCACTAACAAGTTGAACCTTGAAAATATTTGGAATATGAATACCGGATATATATCTATGCAAATACGATAAGAATGGAGAGTGGATTAACCGATAAATGTTAACCTATTAACGGCAACACAATTTATTGACCTTTAATTAACCTTGTCTCCTTGCAATAAGGTTTGCGGATAGTTGATTAGTTTTATCGACAATTGTACTTGCAATCAATATTCATTGATATCCATAGAGGACCACCCACGGACCCCGCTTTATCAAGCTGTTTAAGAGTCACATGAACGTAGCCGCCACCATACGATCAAAGTTACTCTCTCATTTTAAAACGACGTTCTGAAATAACATGTTTGACTTGAACATTCAAGGAACATAAGTATAGGTATGAAACGAAACTCACCAGTTATTTTGCTATAATAATTTATTTCTCCAACATTAACTTATCAACACTATCAACAGTAATACCTTCTTATAACTACACTTCACAATCCCACCACAACCTCGTCAGTCCACCATTAACTTCTTTCTGTCTGTTCCAACCCAGCCGTTTTACATTATTCTTAAGTACCCTCCTTTTATTTTTTTATTTTTAACCACAAAGAAGGAAGCACGATACCAGTGTTACCACATTAAATTTATCAATTACCTACATAATCAAATAAATATTTAAAAATCATGACACTCGGCCATCCGGCACCGTGCTGCCTCCTGGCGCACGATATCGTTCTTAATCAAAAATCATGACACTGCTCTGAATTAACATTGTACCAGAGAAAATAAAAAATACAAAAACATTTCTGTTCTTAAGGAACACTACTTATATACTATATATATAATAACTTACAATTAGTCATGAAAACACAATTTTAATTATATTTCTCGATATATTCAACAGTCATATTTTTATATATTTTATACATTTATAACACTATTTTTTTAATATTGTCTTCGGTTACCGCGATAGTTACTCATGAAATAAAACTATGAAAACGGATTATATCGCGTACGGATTATATAATCCGTTTTCATAGTTTTATTTCACTATTTTTTTAATCAAATTTACGATTAAGAGCCTTGTATGGAGATTAATAATAATAATTGTTAGTTACTATCGCTACTATCGTTATCTTGGCTTTCATCACTGTCGTGTAATTCAAGAGTATCGATATGTATCCATGGTTTAATCGTGTCCATTGCTGTGATGGTCGTATAGAGTTTACCTTTTATGCTAAACCCTGGAATATCTGCTATCCTATATCGATCGTTTCCAAGTATTTCTGTTATTTTTTTAAGGGCCTTTATATTTGGATAACAATTGTACTTTTTCCGTTGTTTTCAAAATTATTTTGCGAAATGTTTACTTAATCCCCTACGGTATCTTATCTTATCTTATTTTTATCATCTCAATTTCATTTTTGTTTGTTCTTTGTCAATATGACGATTCAACGGAGCCACGCCGTTCTGTCGCCAACATAGTGTTTAGTTTTTAAGTTTATGAAATCTATATGTATGTTAGTCTGTAAGGTATATGTATATATATATATATGGTCTTGTTGCCCGAATTAAATTTTTAAAATAAGTAAATAATAATATTGACGCTGAGCTATTAACGTTGTTTTGTATATCAAGTTTATTTGTCAAACTATCGCGCATTTTCAATCCAAACATTGCTTCAGATTGGGTTTTCGTGTGGATACATTAATCGTATTTTTATTAATGTCCCATTGAATTTTACCTAGGCACTTGTCCCAGTCACGCTCATGGCCAAAAGAGTCCTGTGCAGCTAGCGAACTTACGGATCGTTTGGTTAAATATCTCTGCCTGGCCATTAGCTCTAACAAGCAACTGCAAGGTCTCGTTGTCATTATGAATGGGATTTTCTTTAGGAGCAATATTAATATATAATATTAGAAGGCCAGACTTGTATGGTCCTTAAGAGCGGTGAGACCCAGCAGTTCCGTCAAAGATAGCCCAACTATCAAAGGGGTATTCATCCATTCATCATCTACGACTGAAACCTTAATCGGTTAATTTTAAACTAAACTTTATTTTAATTTCATCAACTTTTAAACTAACTCGCGACTTTATAATTAGGCACTACTGCATTTGGGCCGAATCCGTTTATTACCGGTACATTATCAAAACTCTTTGCCAGTCCTAAATTTCCTGCGTTACTTTTTCTCATTATCGTTATTTCGCTACAAAAATCAACCTATGCTGCAAAGCTCTGATCGTTACATAAAAATTTGGTTTGTAACATTGATTTATAAATTTTCTTTTCACCTGTACTATCGGCTCGCTTTATGTAATCATTTACATTCAATGGATCAAGCTTACAATTATCAAGATCATGCCCCACCCTGTTGCAACGCCTGCACCTTATTTGCGGCTTTGTACACTTAAAGTAGGGATGACCTTGAGAATGACAATTAAAACATGTGATCGTGCTAGAAAATATACCAGATTTAGCATTACTCGTTGTATTATCCTTTTCTGTATTATTATCGACTCGAATTTTACTAGTGGATGGTTTATGAAATGGTTGTGTCCTTTGTGAACTTAAGTAATTAAGTAAGTCTTCGGGTTCAGAGCAGTTTAACGCTTGAGCACCATTTCGAATTGATTTATCTGTGACTCCATAAATAATGCATTCCACTGCTTTTTTACCTTGGATCTCACAACGAGTAAGCAGACTAAGCTTATCATAAAAGTATTCCCTCAGATTTTCATCATTACGAGAAGTCCGGCCTATCATCTCTTCTAAAAGCCTCCCATAGTTTTCTTCACTTGGGAAGCCTTTTTTTTTTTCAATTTACATTGCCACTCTTCCCAACTGTAAACTACTGTGGGCAGGGCCTCAAACCATTTTCTTGCTAAGCCAGCGAGTTTCTGAAGTGAGAAGTGAATAACTTGCCTCTCATCCCATTTATATATTTGTGAACATTCATTGACTTTTCTTAGCCAGCAGTCAATGGTTTGGGTCCTGTTAGAAGGATTGAATTCCGGGACCATATTATTCATGTTACTATTACCTAGGCTAGGTAGTATGCTATTCTCTGTTTTCCATGTTAGGAACATATCCAGCACCTTTTCCGTTGACAACCTACTATAATTCTTGCGTTGCTGGACTGGACTTCTCCTTCGCTTACTCTTACGCTGCTTCCTTTGTGCGTGGTCGTCTGATGAGCTCGGCAAAGAAGATCGACTCCGACTTCCTTCTTGACCGTCGCCGCTTAGGGGGCGTGCCTGGCGGTGAGCCGCCTTCATCTTCTGTAACCATTGTACTTAAAACCTGCATTTAGACAAAATTTCATTAGAATCAAGCCTCCCAACTCCCAAAATATTCCGGATCCATATCCGAATCCATATCAAAATCCATATCCAAATCCAAATCCAAATCCGAATCTTATCCAAATCCAAACCGTCACCGTCGTCATCATCATCATCATCATCTTCATCATCATCGTCATCATCACCATCATCAACACCATCATCATCATCATCATCATCATCATCGTCGTCATCATCGTCAATACCATCATCATCACCTCATCATCATCATCGTCATCGCCATCGTCATCATCATCATAATCATCATCGTCATCATCATCATCGTCGTCGTCGTCATCACCATCATCATCATCATCATCGCCATCGTCATCATCATCATAATCATCAGCATCATCATCATCATCATCATCGTCATCATAACCATCATCAACACAATCATCATAACCATCATCATCATCATCATCGTGGTCATCATCATCACTACCATCATCATCACCTCATCATCATCATCGTCATCGCCATCGTCATCATCATCATAATCATTATCGCCATCATCGTCGTCGTCGTCATCACAATCATCATCATCATCATCAGCATCATCATCATCAGCATCATCATCATCATCATAATCATCGTCGTCTTCGTCATCATCATCATCATCTGCATCACCACCACCATCATCATCATCATCGCTATCATCATCATCATTATCATTATCATCGGTATAATCATCATCATCATCATCATCGTCGGTATCATCATCATCATCATCGTCATCGCCATCGTCATCATCGTCATCAATAACATCCTCATCATAATTATACGTCCATAGACAACTCCACGCCTGGATTCGGCCACGGCGACTGCTGTCAACTCCATTAGTGTCGCTAGTGTGCTCGTACATTCACATAATATAGTTTGTGAAAGGGCTGTCTCATTTCAAACATAGACAATCATACTATCTTTGTCTTACACTAGTACTAGCACTAGCACCCAAAAGAAAATATTATATATTTTTTTTCTTATTTACTGACAATTTGGTTTGACCGTTTGACCCATCCATATATCCATATTCTTTCCCTTATCCGTATTCGTATATATATACCTATACCATCCATCCACATCCATCATATACATACATCAGACATAATCAAACGATACTTTACAAATAATTAAAACAAATCTACATCACAAAAACAATTTAAAAAAAATACCGTTAGTGGTTGCATTGTGACGACAAAAAATAATTCAGTCTTGTTCAATACTTTGTAAAAAAAAATGTTTCTTACGTCCACGGCCAAATTAACAATTCGTTAAATCGATCTTCCACTTGGCATATTTTGAATCTTTGCAATAATACCGTTAGTAGTTGTATTGTGTCGGTAACGACAAAAATTCATTCGTAGTCTTGTTCAATACGTTGTACAAAAAAATGTGTTTCTTACGTCACGGCCAAATTAACAATTCGTTAAATCGATCTTTCACTTGGCATATTTTGAATCTTTGCAATAATACCGTTAGTAGTTGTATTGTGTCGGTAACGACAAAAATTCATTCGTAGTCTTGTTCAATACTTTGTACAAAAAAAGGTGTTTCTTACGTCACGGCCAAATTAACAATTCGTTAAATCGATCTTTCACTTGGCATATTTTGAATCTTTGCAATAATACCGTTAGTAGTTGTATTGTGTCGGTAACGACAAAAATTCATTCGTAGTCTTGTTCAATACTTTGTACAAAAAAATTTTTCTTACATGCACGGCCAAATTAACAATTCGTTAAATCGATCTTTCACTTGGCATATTTTGAATCTTTGCAATAATACCGTTAGTAGTTGTATTGTGTCGGTAACGACAAAAATTAATTCGTAGTCTTGTTCAATATTTTGTACAAAAAAAAATGTTTCTTACGTCACGGCCAAATTAAGAATTCGTTAAATCGATCTTTCACTTGGCATATTTTGAATATTTGCAATAATATTTCACATGTAACTATTCATTTCATTGATCATAATCTTAAAATACCACAATTCCAACAAGTGAATATTACCTTGATATTTGTTCATAACGGTTCTTACACAATTATGCAATGAATGATCATTTCAAATTGGTAACTTCTGATAATTGTATTCATACGCGTGGGTGGCGTATTTGCTGTCTTTTCGATATCAATCAAAATTAAAATGCTTAATTGTGTAATAAAATAATTCATAATTAAATAAAAATCCATTGCACATACCTCTTTATTCCTTTTACGTGGGATGCACCACTTCTGAGATGAAACGAAACTCACCAGTTATTTTGCTATAATAATTTATTTCTCCAACATTAACTTATCAACACTATCAACTAGTGATGGGTCGTTACCAGTAACTTACTCAAAAGTGGGAATATTCCCGGTAACATTGAGTAACTTTGAAAAAATTATTAGAATTGTATATGCTTTTTTCGTGTTAAATACTTAAGAAAATAATAATGCTATTATTTACAGTCATAAAACAGTCAAGGAATCTCTGAAAGAGTAAATTCCCAATGTTACCGGTAACATTCCCAATATTACCAGGTATTTTTCCAAAGTTACTGGGAACATTACTATCTGGAAATAATGATTAAAAGTGGACTGGAAATAAAGTAAAAGAAAATATGTGTATAAATCAGTTTAATTATTAGAATAAACCAATCAACATCTAAATATATAAAAGAAGAAACTGACTGACTGACTGCCTGACTGACATATCAACACACAACCCAAACCGCTGGTTCTAGAGATTCCAATTTTGGCACGTAGGTTTCTTATAAGGTCTAGGGGTGCACTAAGAAATGATTTTTTCAAAATTTCCCCCCCCCCCCAAGGGGGTTAAATGGGGGTTCAAAGTTTGTATGGGGAAACAAGATTAGTTAGACTATTATATTCGAAACTTCACAGGAGTATTCCTAAGTTTCCTAACGATAAATGAATAAACACGTGTTACAGGTTTTTTTTGCAAATTCCCCCCTAATAGGGGGAAATGTGGTGACAAAGTCTGAAAATCAACATTGGTATTGTTTCTATGGTTTATCGGGTTGCTAATTAGGAAAACAAGAACGATTTTAAAATCCAACGTGACGGACGTGAAAAACCATCTCCCCTGTTGGGGTGCAATGGGGTTGAAATGTCTAAATATCAATATGGGTGTCGTTTTTATGGTTTATTGGGACGTTAATTACGAAAATCGCATCGATTTTGAAATTGAATAATGTGCTCATGAAAATTCTTGAAAGTACTCGTATTTGTGCCAAATTGCAATTCAAACGGTCCAGTAGTTTCGGAACAAATCGGTTGTAACAGACGGACCGACAGACAGCCACACGTGATCCTATAAGGGTTCTAATTTTGCTTTTGAGGTATGGAGACCCGCGTTATCCTAATAGACTTTTAAATTTGTATTTGGTGCCATCTCGATCGTCGTCAATCGGTACCTAGGCGAGTGCGGGCGGCGCGGCGGGACGGACGGGGCGGAAGGAGTAAGTCATCGGGAAACTTCCTGCATCCGTAATGAGTACATTCAAGGTGCTACAAGAAGGTGGTTGTCTGTTTGCTTCTTATAAGTTTAGGTTTCCATTCTAAGTAAAATGCAAAACATCGTAAGTACATATATATGTATTCTACCTACGAACCATATACCATATAAACCATCTTTATTCTTTTGTAAGTAGTTATAAAACCATATTTTCTCCTTCCCCTGCCTCCCCCGCACCCTGTACATTAGACAAAAAGCCGCGGGCAAAAGCTAGTTTCGTATAACGTTTCAAGTGACAAACGTCATTTTTGAGTTGTTGGAATTTAGATTTTATATTAATTAATCAAATTTGAAATTAAAGTAGTAGTAGTAGTAGTAAAGGGATAATAAATAATGATCACAGTTTTATACAAAATACTAGCTTTTGCCCGCGACTTCGTCTGCGTGGAATTAGTAATTTGGGTAGCTTATTTTTAAACAATCGGCTAGATTTATTGTTTCCCCATACAAACTTCCACCCCTTTTTACTACCTAAATTTTACCCGCTGAATAGCTTGTGGTAGCCCCCTGGTGGGAGATCAGCAGCGTCTCCAGCAGAAACTTGGTACCAAAGTCTTGCAGGTGTTCCAGGTCTTGAGCTATCTCCATCATACACTACCAACGACACGTTGAGCGAGTGTTACCCCTGACCTTTTGTACCCAGCAGCACTCCAGGTGTTCCAGATCTTGATCTTTTCCCATAATACACTACCAGCGGTACGTTGAGCGAGTGTTACCCCTGATCCGTTGCACCCAGCAGCACTCCAGGTGTTCCAGGTCTTGAGCTTTCCTCATCATATACAACCAGCGTCACGTTGAGCGAGTGTTACCCCTGACCCTTTGCTCCCAGTAGCACTCCACATTGTCTTGAGCTTTATCCATCGTATAATACCAGCAGCACGTTGAGCGATTGTTACCCCTGACCCGTTGCACCCAGGAGCACTCCAGGTGTTCCAGGTCTTGAGCTGCCTCCATCAAACATTACCAGCGGCACTTTGAGTGAGTGTTAGAAGAGTGGGGAAGAGAACAGGATGACTTCGGGAATAAAAACTACTCTACACCCTCCCCAACAATTAAGACTATCTCCATATCAAATTTCATCTAAATCGGTTTTATTGGGTTCCATACAAATTTCCACTCCCCTTTTCACCCCCTTTAGGGTTGATTTCTAGGGTAAAACCTATCCTGTGTCCCTCACGCAAAATAGGCGCAATAGTAAGACGTCGAGTTGCGGAAACCAAGCCCGCGAATATCTATCCTATGTCCTTCCCCAGGACCCAAATTATCTCCATACCAAACTTCATCTAAATCGGTTCAGCGGTTATTGATTCCCCATACAAGTGTCAACTCCCCTTTCCATCCCCTTAAGGGGTGAGTTCTGGGATAAAAAAGTATCCTATGTCCTTCCCCGGTACTCACTATCTGTATACCAAATTTATAAAATTGATCCCATAGCTCTTATGTCAGCGAATTAAGAACTATGGGACATATTTTTGAGTAAGTTGTACTAAAAAAATAAGTTTTGAACCTTATTTTATCTCATATAAGTCATCACTATCACCAGTTTCGTATGTTACCGGCTTTTGGGAATGTTACTGGTAACATTGGTAACTTACTAGTAACATTCCCAAATGGAAACTTACTGGTAGCGGGAATGTTACCGCTGCCCATCATATCAACAGTAATACCTTCTTATAACTACACTTCACAATCCCACCACAACCTCGTCAGTCCACCATTAACTTCTTTCTGTCTGTTCCAACCCAGCCGTTTTACATTATTCTTAAGTACCCTCCTTTTATTTTTTTATTTTTAACCACAAAGAAGGAAGCACGATACCAGTGTTACCACATTAAATTTATCAATTACCTACATAATCAAATAAATATTTAAAAATCATGACAGGTACCTATGTCTGGTATTGTAATACCTACAAATAAACTAGTGGCTCTGAGCTGTTGACCTCGCGAGCATAGCTAAAAAAATTCACGAAAATCGGTCGGGAATCGCGACCTGCATAGGAGAACATCCGGACATATGAAAGCATTTTTGCCCAAGCTGAAACGTATGATGTTTATATAATGACACTTTACACTTTGTTATGTCAAAGTCAGAGCAAGGTTAACTAATGCGGACTATAGCACCAATCGCCATAATGGAATTCTCAAGGAAAAACACGTAATCAACATTTACAGTGTTTCTAAGAACATTAAACCACGCAATAAACACTGGAAGCCTTCACCTGAACAGTTACTTAATAATCAACCGTGAAGAAATGAAATATAATAACATATAAAACTAACTATCAATAACTATTAAAGAGTATATCTGCGTATAAAGTTGCCTCCCCTTTTAGGCCAATTTCGCTGATGCTGTTTATATAAATAGAAAAAGCAGTGGCCCTAAGATTGCCCCTTGAGGGACGCCACACGTAACCGATAAAGGTTTGCTTTCAAGTTCACCGATTTTAACTATTGGTTTTCTGTGTCAAATTTGCACTTTGGATACATTTTAAAGATTTTACTGTAATGCCGTCTAAACCTCGGCCAGTATTAAATTTAAGTGTTGATATTTTTGTTTACTTCATCTTCAGACGCAGGTGTAAACTTTACGAGTTTATGTTGTGTCTGTTTTCCTGATGTATGTGAATAGCTTGTATTTGAAACCTGTGCGTTTGTGATATATTTTGCTAATTCTGCCCCGATATTTGAAAAAAAAAAATGTTAAAACTTTCACAAATTTCTTTAGGATCGGTCACAGTTCCAGTTTCGGTTTGTAGTTTCTTCGGGATTTGGCTCTCCTTTATTTTATTCTTTGATAGGCTATTTATTAAGCACAACATCTTTGTAGGCCAGATCTACTTACGAATGTGAATAAAATAATAAAGATTGCTAATCTGACCTATAAATTGTATATACAGATGTCAATCACAAAAATCTGCTAATCTGCATAAAATGCTTTCTTCGTCATAAATTTTATTCTTCCGTTGACATTCACAGTTATCACTAGGAGTATTTATCGTACTTCTAGGCATTTTAATGAATGCATCTTACTGGAGCCGGATTCTGATTTTAATTTCTTGTTCTGAAACTGTATAGACTTCATCTAATTATGTATAAAATTAAATGTTTTGTTTTGCAGGCTGCATTATACACTATGCATTTAAGGGTTAAGTTTATCTGAATACATAAAACAGGCCCGTTATAAAGATAATGACAAGCCTAAAAGGTAGGGCATTAAAATTGTAGAAGTTGACTAAGAGGTTTTTTTTTTAATTAATTGTACTAGGAGATAACAGGTGACCCAATTGTCTTTTGTCATATCCTTGTAGATGAATCGATACTTGTACATATTTACATTATTAACAAGGTTTAAGTTTTAGTTTCAAGGCATTCATTTTATCTTCCTTCCTTATTGTTTGTGTGATATTTATATATTTTTGATCGATAAATATATTATGAATAACTATCCCAAACCTCACGATAAAATGTATGCTGCTTCACCTCACTCAGCACTATTCGCAGATCCGGTTAAAGGGAAAATGGTCGCGCGGGTCGAATTGTCAAGTAAGTAATGACTGAAAGTGGGCTAAACGATTGACATTGTGGAATGTGTGGAAAGTATCCTCAATAACCGACAGAGAACCAAAGTTAGGTTAGACCATCCGATTAATAAACTGTAGACGGTTATACGTACATACATAGATACACACCTATTTCCCGGAGGGGTAGGCAGATACCACGGATTTCCACTCGCCACGATCCTGACATACCTCTTTCGCTTCCTTCACTTTCATAACATTCCTCATACACGCTCGATAAGTGGCGTACGCGAAGAGAGGCCTATGCTCTTGGGCGACTGAAGGCTAAAATGATGATGTCACATGATGTGGTCAAAAATTGTTCAAACCTAGGAGGTGCTGTATAAAGCAGGAAAAATTTCACGAAAAAAGCAAAAAGGTGACTAAATATTCGGTCAGGTTCCTTATACACACACAAGAGATTCATCAAGATCTCTTAGGTACCTAAGCATGCTCCATCATATACCGCATCGGCACTCACCTGATGGTGAGATTGTGGCCAAATGCTCCTTGTCCTTTATCCAATAAAAAAAGTCTTATAAATGGCAGAAAAGTCTGTGACGAAGCCTGGTTTGAAACATTCGCCGGTAGAATGCTGCCCAAAAAATAAACAGTCTCTGAAGTGAAATGAATACCGGAATTCTGGAATCCCAAAATACCAGAATATCGGTGACTAAAACTGCGATTGTTGCGTAAATTTCGCCCTATACCTATATATATTTTTTTTTCAATTAGGTATAATATTCAAAAATATTTTTTGTACCTACAACAACCAAAAAATTGTGACATACACAGAGAAAAAAAAACACTTAAATGATTAATATCAATACCGGTATCAATTCCGGTATTCAGGGCAAATATCGGATTTCAATACCGGTTTTAGCAATCATCCGATATTGGATGCCTCACTCTGAAGCCTCCGCGGTAAACTTCTTCTGCTAGAAGTCCGGTCTCGCATCGACCATCATAATTCATACTTCATTGCCATCAAAAACGATATCTCCATGAATTGAGTAATTTCTAAATTGTCTTTATTGGACGTTGGGGCTAATGATGTTAACAGCTAATCAAATTTACAATTGTTATGAAATATGCAGGAAAATTTGGGTTTATTCAAGCGTTGGCTGGGCAAACATGGGACGACGGGATCTGACGTATGTTGTAATGTGTAACACGTGAAAACACATTGTGAGGTGTTACACGTGGAAATGCCTCTAAGGTGAGGTAATCACGTGTCACACATTACAAAATTCTTATTTACTTATACTAGTAATAGTGCCTCTACAAGTTTAAGGACAGCTTTTTAAAACGATTTTTGAACTACGGCATTTTAACAGTTTTGAATGATTCACGGTTAGTTTCAATATCGACCGGGATATTGACCGTGATTACCTTTTGTATTATTTTTGAGCTTCCAATATTTCGACGCAGTAAAAGATGCATCTTGTAACTGAAGATAACGGGTGTTAAAGTTGTGTAGACCGCGCTCGGTCTACCCTCGTTCGATATTAGTCTACGGCATTTTCTTTTCTAAAATAGTTTTCATCACATATCAATGATAATTTTTTTCTAGTTTTTATTTTACCATTTTATCGACGTGATTGATATTTCCATGCCAAATTGCAGCTTTCTAGTTTTAATTATCACTGAGCTAAGCCGCGGAGAACAGACGGACCGCGGGACCGACAGATAGACAGACGGCCACGGTGAAACTATATCCTAGTTGATTACGGAACCCTAGAAAGTTCCGGATATATTTCCGAATATGACATCCAGTGAAGACAAAGTGACCTAAAAATTAAGTGTGTGCGTGTAATCTTTACGCGTGATTGAAGTAAAACTTTTTTGACGTTTATCGCTATGTTGGCACTTTGACGTGTGTCCTATATTGAGCATGTGTCACTACTGAGCGTTACTTCCGTCAGAAAAACAATCTGAGTTACCCTCTAGTCGCGCCTAAAGAAGTTTTACTTAAAAAAGATAAGCTATCTACTCATAACTAGTCTTTCGTTCGCTCTATAGTTCAATTTTCTTGATGTGCTTCAAAAAGTTGGGCCCAGGCAGATTAGTTATTTACCTATATACACTCATATGCATATGCAACACCTTTTATCAATCCAATTAATTACAAAATAATTATGCTAAACCAGTGTTAAACAGTTGAACGCACTCCGCAAGGGTAACCCCGAACGCCGTATTTCTTATTTCTGTGTTATCATAATTGTAATTTGAACCCAATTTACCTTGTTATGTAACCGAAACTCATTATCTACCTATAAATAAATACTTCGGTTTATATATTTGGTCATACATAAGTACTTGATTTTGACATATGCAGAAATGTAAGTAGTAAGCCTTATAAGTACTTACTCGTATTTGTGATGCGAAATTCATTGGTGTTTTCCGATATAAATAGCAATAAATCACGTCTGTAGTCACATTATAATCAAACAAATAAACCTGACATTCCTGTGGATGTAGGTTTTGCAGGAATATGTTTTTTTCTCAATAAAAAACCCCCATCACTCAATTTGAAAATGGATTGTGCAAAAATGTCATCCAAAACGCCTTCGATCAATCTTCTATCGAAGACTGTTCAAAATTTAACTTTGTTGTTCACCGAAGCTGGGCTATGGATAACATTTGACGGATTATATTTAGCCTCAATGTTAATTTCAACGAGTTTTCAGTAAAGAGCATATGTAGCTTTCGCAGGTGTATGGGTTTTGCAGCAATCGCCATCGCTCAATCTTTAATCGAAGACTATCCTGAATTTAACTGCAATGGGTTGCAATAGCATCCGACAGATTACTATTAGTCACAAACACAAAGTTAATTTCAACGAGTTTCACTAAATTGTATATTAGTAGATTTCGCAGGTGTATGGTTTGGTTTAAAATTATCGACTCAAAACGGCCGCCAACACTCAATTTGAAAATGACATTCGAAGCGTCTTCGCCCAATCTCCCATCGAAGACTATTCTAGACATATAGCTTTGTTTGCTGAAGCCGGGCTGCGATAGCATTTGACTGATCACGTTGGCTGAGCCAGATGAATGGGGCGAATCGACTTGTAATCGATGGACTAACTGGAATCCTGTAATTTGTTCCAAGAAAATTCGTTGTAATATTGATTTAAAACCAAGATTCGTCGTCGTCTATAAGAAATATCGAAAAATATTTGACCGGCGATACGGGATCGGGGAGAAATTTGACATATAAACTCTTCGACCAAACTATTCCGGGCATTGTTCGAATGTTACTTGGTAGTTTTTTCTACGAATATTCGCTTTATAAAAAGTAAAACCGGCCAAGTGCGAGTCGGACTCGCGTTCTAAGGGTTCCGTAGTTTTCATAATTTTTAACAATGCATTTTTTTATGTGAAACGTGAGTGAATTGTCTTTAAAAAACCCGTAGGGGTCGGATCAAAAACTAAGTAATTAAGTCCGACTCACGAGTTATAATTTATGTATGAGTATAACATTTAAATCAAAGACGATCGGATTATTCGTCTTGTTAATCAATAGGGCCGAGATAATGGCACCTTTTCCTTTAAACTACACAAACGAACAAAAAACTATTGAAGACCGCAGATTGCGGCCGTTTCGTAAGTTGATAGTAAGAGTACGGTATCGAGTGACTATCCTTGGAAATCTTGGAATGCTCCTTTATCCCATTCCAGGCAGGGTAACTGACACCTACACTTTAGCCGAGGGCTTTCAGTAGTGACGTTCCCGGGAATGTTTACGGGAACATTTTCGATATATATAAGATGTTTCCATTTTGGAAATGGATAATAAATTCTTACCCATTATACTGACCCCCGCTGACGCACAGTTATTACGAATCTCGGAAATAAGTTAAACTGGGCCTTAGCTCACTGTCAACTACAAAACGTTTTGTGTACATCTCAAGTAGACGAAATGTTAACCATATGCACCACTAATCACCTTGTTTTGTTAAAAGTGTATCGGCCGATTTTATTTTACTGTATGTTTAAATACCCTCTATGTTATTAGTTATTTCGCTAATTTCATGCAAAATAAATGTATTTGTGTAGTTTTAAGTTCTCATGTAAGTGAATTGTCAAATTCTTATTGAGAATAAAGAATCTTAAACCTAAAAAAAAAATTCCTTCCCCATACAATAATATGAAAAAAAATCGAAATAATTCCATGGAAATTTTGCATAATTGGTAATTTTCCGACGGACATCAGACGGACGCAGTGGAGAATATCGAATTCACGGGTACGGGGACGGGTATCAGTAGGTATACCTTATGGAAACCAATGGTTTATGCAATGCGAACTATGCGCTGGCCGAGTATGGTCATACATCAGTCAAAAATAATGATTTGTCAGAATTCATAGGGGTTTTGGCAAACAGCACTTGATCGTTGATAAGATTTATCAAGATCCTATTTACTGCTCTGTGCAGCAAGTGTAATGGCATATTTACTATCAAATAAAGAATTTTAATCTTATTATAACTACCATCACCATGCATTTTACGCCAATTACGTAAAATAGCAATCATAAAAGCAAATCATGGCACAGCACTATTGCCGAGCTATCTTGTCGAAATTAAATTTCTACCTGGCAGTGTGAGAAACAGAATTCTCATAATTAACTCGAAATAAAATATATCTTGAAGTTCATTGTGAATTTAAATACAATTTAATATTTACCACTAGCTTTTCGGTGAAGGATAATTGTGACGACTGATGAAACTGGCCTAATACTAATAACGTCAATATTTTTCTCTGTTTTCGAAGGTCGCTTTCATACTACGCCAGTTCTTGAGATTAGGTCATTGATATAAGGCTGGTTAAAATGAAACTTAAAAAAGTAAACAGCAGGAAAAAAAACAATCTTATACGAAAGAGCGATTTGTTCACATCGTGTCGTACGCACCGGGAAAGGCGGGCATGGATAACATCTTACATGCACATAGATATGCCACTCGAAACTAAATAGAACAGCCTTAAGCTCCCAGACAAGGTTTCACTATTTTTCCAAACCTATCGATCCATTACCATCGTACCTTATCATCGTAAGCTTTTTGACAAATCGTCTTTTAATGTCACCACACACTACATTACAAGACGATTTGTCAACCACCACCGCAACCGCACTCTTGTTTGCCACCGCTAATTTCAATGGATCTGGTGTTGTACTGCGGATATTCACTCAAAAGTTTGTTCTTCCCGGCGATAATCCATCTTGACATTCTTGACACTGCCAATCCATACTTTCTGAATTCGATATCCTCCACTATGTCTAAGTTTCGTGACTCGTCTGATCCACTCATTCTTAATAATGAACCGACTGTAGCGTAGTTCTGAGCACGACGTTCTTTTTGTACATGCACCTACTGTTTTTATTATTAGTGACGTATCTACTGTTTTTAAACATAATAATATTATGTAATCTGTGACGCGGGCTAGGGAACCGACACGTACTTTAGTCATTAATCCGGGCATGGGGAAACTTTTCACCCTTTCGAGAATACGAGAAAAACCTTTTTATATTTTCTTTTCGACCCTTCTCAATTCAGATTTGGGTTGGTTGTCAATTGTCATATTATTAAGGGAAAAAAAAACAATAAAATATATTTGAATGGGGAAGGCAACTATCACATTGATTGTCTATGGCATTGTCGAATTATATACCATTATTGTACTATCGTCTAGAGTACCATCTACGTCTAACCAATCCCATAACCAATCAACAGGGCTGTCTAGAACAGAAGGCAAACGACCCGACGGGCTGACGCTGGTTCCCTGACAGAGAGGGCGGTGTCTTATATGGAATGCAACCTGTGAGAGTACATTTGCTGCATACCATGTAGGATTATGGACACACTGCTAAATCGGCAGGCTCAGCGGCAGAAACTGCCGCCAAAAACAAGCGCCTGAAATACTCTGCCTTGGAAGTCACCTACGACTTCGTGCCCGTCGCCGTCGAGACAGCCGGGCCTTGGGGGCGGGAGGCGCGTGAGCTCTTCCAAGAGCTTGGCAAGCACCTCAGGAAGAAAGGGAATGCCCCCGTTCTGAGTCATACAAGCCATGACTGGTCTCCGTTGCCATACAGCGGAGTAACGCTGCTAGTGTGATGGGGGCCTTTGGAGCCGAGATGGCTCAGAACTGGTTATAGTTTCTTAAGGTAGTTTGTAGAATTATCATGTATTTGTTGCATATATATTAATTGTGGTAGATTTCTTGAAAACAAATTAATATTTTAGTGGCAGATAAGATCAAACTTTTTATTGGTTATACCACATCAAAGAAGGCAAAGGTGGCAAAGAAGCATACGGCCCGCCTGATGTTAATTAAGCAGCCACTGTGGCATATGAACGCCTGCGTAGCGGTTCCGTTAGAAATCTACACACCTTTTTTAAAGAACCCCAACTCCAAAATCTTATCCTCGTTTGGACTAAAATACAATTTAATGTTCGGTATCTATTATATTAGGTAGATTGCCTTGTTGTAGGATGTGATAAGGTCCAGTGAGAAATCCAATCAACTAACAGGATTATGGATGATGTTGTGCGGATTATGGCGCACCAAGCCAGTACCCTTACCATGAGCGTCACACGCAATGAAAGAAGTGTTTGCATAATAGTAGGTAATAAAATATTTTGTTAATTGTTACTACTAAAACGCTTCACGCACCTTACTTAATCCAAATAACTGGCCTCCTAAATAAGATCCTAAAAAAATTCTTCCTAGATAGTGCAGATACGCTCTTAGTCCTTACTAAACGCGGTTACACCTTTACAATTTAGGATTCTGAATTAAGTAGGTAAGATGTGTGACGTGTGACACAAAAACACAAGAATTAGGACTTGGGAACTGTGTTAAGGATATTGATCAAAAATATCAAAATGTATTTCTTGCAGCAAGGCAGATTACAGCAATGCTGCGCTTGTAATGTTACCTTTCTTTTTTTTTTGTTTATCCTTCAATGGAGTTTTCCTGTGAATTAGTCCTAATCCTAGTGTATATCTTAAACGCAAACCAAAAGACCTTCGTAAGTTCTTCATTGTTTAATCGTTGTAAGGTAAATAATTGTTTCTATTATGATTTCAATTGTTTATTTCTATCTAATGAAATACATAACAATGCTTTTATATTAGCATAATATACCTAACGACTGCTAAATACATTGCACGTTTATAACTTATAACACAATACAAAATAGTGGTTGTTGATGTATTTCATTTATTATACATATAGTAAACACACGAAGACAAATGCTATTGACGGCACGTTTCGTATTTGATTGAGTGTTTCCACTTATACGTAGAACACACAGTCACAGGTGTGAAATATTATAAATTGACAAGGGGTGCTAGTACACTATAATAGTTCTTAGATACATGGCACATCAAGAGTAAGCGGGCATTTTGCTCTCTTCCCAGAACATGCAGAATGTGGAATGAGTTACCTCCTAAGGTATTTCTTTTGCGCTACGACATGGGGTTGTTCAAGAAGCCAGTATTCAGGGTTCTCAAGGGTCGGCAACGCGTACGTGGCTCCTCCGATGTTGCTTATGTCCAAGGGCGACGGTGACTGCAGCAAGGCAAGGGCATAAGAACGCAGACACACACACACACGTAGAAGTAGGTAGACGAATATAATAGTTAGGTTCCCCAGCCCTACATCCGACAAGTCTCAAGTCTTTATCAAGCTTATTAGGTACTTACTGGTTTCCCTGAAACAAATGTTCTTCTGCGCTCAGTAAGCAATGGCAATACAAATACGATCCGTGATGAACGGACCAATCATTTAGTTCCTATAACTTGTATAGAGGCATTGAGAAAAAGCCCTTTGAGAGAAAATTTATACACGACAACTATGAATTAATCAATGCTTTATTTTCGCAAAAATAAACGAGCAAAGTATTTCTCAATATCTGAGCAATATTAAGACGACACAAGACTACGTCGCCGCCAAAAAAAATACAGATGTATAAAATGTTAGACGCTTTTTGTACATTAATGATTTATATCAGAAATAAAGATTTTCTAAAAACGCCAACACAAATGCCCGGCGGATTGATCGAGGAATTACGTGGCTCACGTCTCCCAACCCCTCCAATGATAGATCATCATCTCGGGAGGAATTATTGCCAACGCCCAGATAGGCACTTAATATGCGATAGATGAAGCTTGGTGTATTATCATTACAGGGACGAGCGCGGGCGACTCTGACCAGGATCTCAAGAATTGTATCGTGTGCATAGTTATTAGACCGCAATTTGACTTCTGATCCTTCACTAGATCCTAGATAGAGAGATCCTGGTCTATCATGATGTTGGGCGCCATTTTAACGTGACTTCGAGTTCCGTAAGAACTATGGCTAATCTGAGAGCGTCCTTATATTAGTTATCATTGAGCTCGAAGCGAGTGGTTAAAATAACACCCTTGATGGCAATCCGAGTCGTAAAGCTTAAATTACTCTGATAGCGGACATTTTTATGACCAATCAAGATGGATACATTTTAAAGCTGTAGAACGTCGCTCTTGGCGCGAAAATATGTCATTTTATTTTATTATTCATCAAACTTGGAATGCGAGGGAAAGATGGCAAGAATTTTCAGTCATTTCATCAAATGCCCTTCTACGTAATATACAAAATATTACGTCTTTTCTTACCACTCTTCCTTATCTCTTATCTCCATAGTAAAACGAAAATTAGACATTCGTCGTAAATGCGTGCAATCAGTTCAAATTACCTTATTGTGATTTCCGTTCATAAACGTGTATAAACCACACCTAATTATGTACAATAAATAGGTATTATAACCGCTCTCTAATTTTAATCGCAAACGATTATAAACGATTACGATTATGAAACGATGACCATACGCAAATTCAACGTAATTTTCAATTCCTGTTATTTTTTTTATCATATTTCCGTGTGATTATTTTTTATTGCGTACCCAATATAACTGATGTTTACTTAAATTATCAATTTCAATTCGCATTCTGCAATCTAATAGTAGGAAATTATACCTATGCTAGTGGAACTATTCTTATCGCTTACCACGTCAACCAGTTTTATATCTGTTTACGGTTTCAGATAATCGTTTTTTTTTTTTTTTTCTTAACGTCACGTTCGGATGTCAAATCCAGCTGCATTACTGTTGCAGCCGCTGTAGCCGTCAATTTCCTTGATTTTATCAAGAAAGTCACGTAACGAACGTCATAATCGCGACAGTAATGCAGTAGCGAACGTTAATACTCATTTTATCAAGGAAATTGACAGATACAGTGGCGGCAACGATACCGCAACAGTAACACAGCTGCAGTTGAAAATCGAACGTCACCTTAAGAGTATCCTACATTGGGCACTAAACCTAGAACACGCTTATACGTACTAATCAATCAACCCATTGCGAATCGTCTACTCCTGACGGTGGCGACCACAGTGTTTTGGGAATGAGATTTGTCTGTTTTGGGTACGCATTAAGAGATTTTTTGGCAGACGTATACAGGTATATACACACGTATACAGGTAAGGTAGGATGTATGATGAAAAATTTCAAAATTTAGATATTTTCAATAACAAGTTTTGTACCTTCAAACGCCTGACCTTGAAGTGTATTAATAGGCTTTAACAGGCTTTAATTAGAAAATTTAACAACAATTGCACTTTTGTCTGTGTTACAATTTATCCATTTTTGTTTTATTCTTCCATTCTTGTTTTATTTTTATTTTTAGTTTTATTTTTATTTTTATTTTATTATTGTTAAAATGAAAGTTTTTTTTCTTTTTTGTAACATTGTTTTTGACAACTTAGAAGTTCTATTTCTAGTTTAATTTAGTATTTATATAAGTCACATGGTTTTCATACTATTTTTTAGGAAACTGTAGGTCTATGAGTCTATTACCCTATATTGTAACAACTTATTAATATAAGAGACTGTTTGTTTCTAAATAAAGAAAATAAAATAAAATAAGGTACTCCACACAGAATACTGTCGCCCGGTTTTCAACAGCTTGCCCGACTCTGCTTCCTGTCCGAATTTCTCATTACCACCTTATATAAATAATGTTGGATGGAGACATGAAATTATTCCTTACCTGCCGGAGTTACGCGAGAACAATTACCTATTTATATTCCCATCTATCTCCACCCTTCGGAATATTTAAGATCAGAAATTTATCAATTTCATTTTATCATAGATTAAAATCTTTACCATCCTTATAATACCCTATCTGTACCACACCGAGTACTGGCTTCCGCAATACAGGCTTGCCTAGTGCGGGGACCACCGACACCAAGTTTGCATCGCACGTTAAGATAAGTTTCTTACATAGTAAATTAGTGAATAAGTCTGTAAATATATAGGTTACTTAATAAGTTTATTGTACCTACTTATCTTAAATAAATATTTTTTCATTTTTTCATTTTCAATCAGAGTCCATGTATAACTTTTCAACTAGCTTGCGCTCATTATACCTGTTCTGTTATGGTTGGTTATGTTTAGCGAAACAAATTGACTTGTCAGGGCCATACATACCGGCACATCATGATATTCAATTATCGTTCACTGTATGCATTGTCGTTGATTGTGAAATTACATTAGACGCCTCTAATGTGATGTTTCATGTACTGCTGTATGAATACCTTTGTTACGTTTATTTACATATGCCTACTTATTCTTTTGAACATTCTGCATTGTTTCTTCGTTATTTCTATTTCTGCTAACTGTACCTGTGTAAACTTGACTAGGTGTTTTTTTTATTTTCTTTTTTTAGGGTTCCGTACCCAAAGAGTAAAAACGGGACCCTATTACTAAGACTCCGCCGTCTGTCTGTCTGTCCGTCTGTCTGTCTTTCTGTCTGTCTGTCCGTCTGTCACCAGGCTGTATCTCATGAACCGTGATAGCTAGACAGTTGAAATTTTCATAGATGATGTATTTCTGTTGCCGCTATAACACTGTTTCCCTTGCTAATACTTATTAACGAACTTTTTTATTGTAGCCACTTTGGTCTCCTTACACATGAAAACATTATAAATAATAATCCTCTCTTTAGAAATATTATAGCTTGGTAGTACCTAAGCGTTATTTTAATGTAAATCATATTACTAGCTAGCTTGATTTCAAATAAATGTAAACACAAACTGGTTAATAGAAATCCTAATCAAATCCCAGACAAATAATTGATCAGACCTGCCTGACTCGCAACAAAGGGCGACATTGTTCACCAAAGGTTTATTAGCAATCAACCGACGTTACATCTCATCCTAAATGAGTACACAGGCCACAATACCAGCCTCGACTATACCTTAATGGGTTATTATCCCTTGCCAACATGTTTTGTCGGATAGAATTGACAGTAATTGATTGGTTTCAACCCTCTTGGGAGGGTCTGAAATCTCCCAAGTTTTTGTAATTTTTCGTATTCAACTATCTACTCGTCTTAGTTTGTGGACTTTCCGTAATTAGATTTTTGTCAATTGTAACATTTGTAACTTTGTCACTCCTTGCGATGGGATTATACCTATAAAAGTCTGGGAGTTGGACGTCGAATTTAAAGATAGAGAGTTTCTTATTTAGTTCCCTATTAGTTGTGCCGTTCCCTTAGAACGTTCCTCTTTTTGTATGGACAATATATCCTTGCTCGAGAATATTTTTCATAATAAACGGAGAACGTTCTACCTACGTATTATATATTCTGTTCAATATTTACTTAAATATTATAACAGAACCAGTACCCAAATTTTACCCAAAGCGTTCATATGAGATGCAGTAAGTCCCAAAAGTGTCCCAACAATAATGCGTAATATTTGTCGTTCTGGACAATAATACATACAGTCAAAGAATTTTTCCGACCCATTTTGTACCTTGTCACAGTGACAATAATATGAGGTCTCTAGCAACTTGGTTGGACTAAAGCAAAGGGGTTGCCGACACTTTCATCGGAGTGATGTTATTATGACACCTATTTTTTATTGTGTTATCGTAGAGAATACGCTAAAATAAGCATGTTTTGTAGGAAAAACTTTTCTCTAAAATCAAAAATGGCCGAGATATTTGACCCGCAAGTTGAAACCACTACTTGACAAATTAAAATCAATCATTTGGAAAAGTAAATTTAAGTAACAGAGACAAGATAGGTGCGACGACGAGCGAAGCGAGGAGGAGTGTGTTAGGTTGACCGCGATGATCGCGATCAAACAGAACAGACGTTATTGTACCTACTAAAAAAAGTCTTTTTTTTGCACCCCCTTTGCTTTAGGCCAACCAGCGACTTTCATATTGATTGTCACTGTGGCAAGGTACGAAATAGGTCGGATTTTCGTAAGGTTATCCTATAGGTTAGGTTTGTTTTATGGCAATTTTGAGAAAAACCAAATTATGTCTAACGAAAATGCGGACAAACAATACATTATGACTCAAAAGTCTTAAAAACTTTATGGGAAACAATAGAGACCCGATTTTAAGATGTGTTTTGTTATGTTGTGAAATCAAGATATTTGTCTTCCTTCTTTTATATAAAGATACCTATAAGTACTGCTAAAAGATCAAAGCGGAGTCTGTATAGCTCCGTGGTAGATTGAGGCGTTTGTTCTTAATAAGAAATTAATACTTAAGTATATTATAGTTACTTTACTGAGGCAGTTGCGAGGCTTTCCTTATTTCTTGCGCTAAGGTTATCTCTTGGAATTAATCTTTTTAACACACGGCCAAACATAATTTTTCATTTATATTTTTACTACCAACCATTTGCATGAATTATTTGCATAAAATATAATTATCGAAGACTCTTTTATGAGCCATTATTTTCCCTTTTGCATGAAAGAAAATTGTCTCCTAAAACAATAAGGAAATATGAATATTCAAACGAGGGTAAGCATTGTAAGAATTTGTCCAGATTAAACAAATCTTAAATCTTTAATCTTAGATTAAATTAGATTTGATTAGATTAGATTTTGTCGGGATGTATTATAAATTCAATATACGCGATATAATCCGTTTTCATAGTTTTATTTCATGAGTAACTATCGCGGTAACCGAAGACAATATTGTGTCTAGATTAAGTTTTTTTTTAAAAGTAACTATGCTACTTAAACATCTCACATTTTAAGTAAAAATCTTTATCAGTACCCGTACAATGAGTCACTGACAGTGTCAAAACTAACATATACGCTAACGTGTACGTAATTTTTTTTCTTTACATCTCGCTCGCACTATATACGAGTACGAGCGAGATGCATAGAAAGTAACTTACGTTCTCGATAGCGTTTATGTCAGTGCTAAACTGATCGTGAAACTGATGGTAGCCACACTGAGCACACGCCTCCTTTAGTAAATATACGTTTTGTAGGCATTACGAACGACATTGTATTGTTTTAATAATTACTTGTTCTTTTTGTCACCAGGTACCCCAAAATGGCATCCTCTTCAAAAAACCGTTTCAAAAGGCAAGCATGGTGCCGACGGCTGCTGATAAAAAGACTGCCCATAGTAACATGGCTTCCCGAGTACAACTCAGACAAGGCAGTGGCCGATCTTATAGCAGGGATAACAGTCGGGCTCACGGTCATAC
Organism: Cydia strobilella; assembly: GCF_947568885.1. NCBI lineage: Eukaryota > Metazoa > Arthropoda > Insecta > Lepidoptera > Tortricidae > Cydia > Cydia strobilella. Next base: position 3,158,824 of record NC_086049.1, on the reverse strand, counting down.
CACAGGCACTGGCTTATGCTACGCTCGCCGGCTTAGAGCCCCAGGTAAGGAAATCTTGCATGTTTAATTATCTGCCTAGGGATTCCTGTTTCAGCCGGGAAATGATAAATGAGTGAGCTTCCGTAAAGCGTTTCATGAGATTCAGGCGCTTGTAGATTTTAGCTAGAAAATTTTAGTGAGACGAGAACAATTAAATATTTTTCCCCTCACTAGCTCGGAAAGTTGTCTTTTATCCTTTAAAACAAGCGGGGAAAAACGCATTTTATCCACTAGTGGGGAAAGTAATTTGACCTTGGATGGACCATGTTTAAGTAGCTTGACAGATAACAAAAGGTAAAACGCTCATAATAATGATTCATTTGATATTAATTATCATTAAACAAATGGTTTGAAAATCTAATAAAAAATACCAAATTTAGCTTTATTTAATGATTTTATGTCATAAACCTTAAAGTTCCATAAGAAACGTTTGTTTTTTTTAAAATGATGTTAAATATAATTCTGAACGCACAAGTTGAGTCGATGCAATTTCAAAACGCATCATTGACATTTCATACGTCAGAAATGTCAACATTGTCAACAAAAATTTTGCTTAAAAACTTCTCACGTAAAAATACAGAATTTCCAGTTTTTTGTTATAATATCGTAAAAAAATTAGTGATTTCAGTGATGAAGATGATCTACCGCCTGTGGATGTTGCACTTTCCTCGCTATAGTGAGGTGAAAAGTTTTGTGTTACACACGGGTGCAAATGTATTTTACTTCTCGTGTGTTGAAACACTTGCTACGCTCAGGATTCTATTTTAGAACCACTCGCTTCGCTCGTGGTTCAACTATAGAATCCTTTCGCTTGCTCGTGTTTCAATTCCACACTCGCGGGTAAAATACAACTTTGCACCCTTGTATAACAAATAACTATAAAATCGGGTCAGTAATTTAGGTCGAATATAGATCATGTTTTGATCCGAGCGTCCTATGAGCACCAAAGTTTGACGAATACTGCATAGTAGGTATTTGACCGCAGTTGATATTCAACTTTAATAACCTGCCTTTATTCCAAACCTAATCTGAAGAATTGATTTAGGTATTCGTTTTTCTGAAAGCGAAGTGGTTTTTGTCATCTTTTACTAAACCTGTCATTTTGTGGGATATTACGGTTTCGTCCAGATGTTTACCAAAATGTTATTTTGTAAATAAGTTTCAAGAATCTCTTTGGCACGTGCCAGGAAACCCACGACGGGTTTGGAAGCCATACCGCTGCCACCAGCACTCTAACTGTCTTTGACCCGTCTTCTATTCCACAGGACGGCCTGTACTCCTCTTTTATGGGCTGTTTCGTGTACGTGATCTTCGGCTCGTGTAAGGACATCACACTGGGCCCTACCGCCCTTATGGCGTTGATGACGCACGCTCAGATACAGGGCACGCCGCCGCGGCCGGAATACGCCGTCCTTCTGTGCTTTCTGACAGGCGTCGTGCAGCTCGTCATGGGGATGCTGCATTTAGGTGAGTTGATGTACCTAGTTAGTTGTTTTCATATATTTCTGCCGAAAACTGACAAACATTAGTGCATTGTGGCTACGAAATCTGATGCTGGAAATGGTGAAGATGGAAGATGCTCTATATCCATAGACTGTGCGTAGAGTAGAATAGAAAGAAGATATAAAATTAAATAACTAAGTCAGTTGTCACTTAGGCTAGGCGTGTATCGTCGTGTAATCCATACTAATATTATAAATGGGAAAGTCTGTCTGTCTGTCTGTCTGTCTGTCTGTGTGTTCCCTCTTCACGCTTAAACCGCTGAACCGATTTAGATGAAATTTGGCATAGAGATAGGTTGAGTCCCTGAGAAGGACATAGGATAGTTTTTATCCCGAAAATCATCCCTTAAGAAAGTAAAAAGCGGGGTGGAATTGAGATAATTAACAAAGTGTCTGCTAATTTGTGTGCATAATATGCTCAAATTTAGATTGCTATGAGATTTTCTCCAGGCGCTATTCTTACTCTAGCTGCGGTTACTAAGTCCACGCAGACGAAGTCGCGGGCAAAAGCTAGTTACTACATATATACCTAAATTTTTTGGTTATCTAGAGGAAGTATACCTACTGAATAGAAAGTAATTTAAAGTTCGAATAATAGATCCATTATTTTTTACCTTATCTTTATCAGGGGTCCTGATAGACTTCATATCGGTGCCTGTGACTGTGGGCTTCACGTCGGCCACGTCGGTCATCATCGCCGTGTCCCAGCTAAAGGGACTGCTCGGGCTTAGCTTCAAGTCGGGAGGATTCCTCACAACCGTCAAAATGGTAATTAATTTCTAACACCTTTTTTACGTGGAGTTGGTTTCAACTAGGAACGGATATTCTTGTCGGACTCATGGGCAAGGGCCGACACTACCGAGTTACCGACTAAACCATCAACCATCCACTATGCCCGTCTTGCAGCGTTGATGACGGTGAACAAGGGATCGCGAGCATTCAACCGCGAACACCGCCTGCAGCGACATTCTTCTAAGACCTGTGTTTATGTTCTTCTTCTTTTCGTGTCGTGGTTCCATTTTTATTTTATACGATGGATGGTAGTATCAGTATTTTGGATGGAAGGATGCTCGAAGCCTTTACGATTGTAACACAGCGTCTGGCGTACCCCGGGCAACGTTCGGTATTCATTTATCGAGCGGCTAATCCTTTCGGCACGATGGTTCCACCAAGTTATACATGTGTTTATGTTGCTTTCAGTACTATAGATGGAACATAGGCCCATGATAAAGAACCTTAAGCCCGGTTTGACCCCCTGTAAATTCAGAGAAAATTAATAAAATTGGCCCTTATGTGATCCGTACTGAACGGGACACAGTATTTCTCGGCGCTGTGCGAATGTGCATGTTCAAGAAAATCACTGGATTTTTTTTAAATGTGCCTACGTTTTTTTCTATTAACGAAAAAACATTGAAAAAAATACCAAACAGCAGCTGGTTCTTAAATTTGCTACATCTTACACACACTAACTGCTAGCGAGCGGAGCGAATGACAGCGGAAACTAAAATAAACATGGAGTTAAGACTAATATTGCCTGCACTTGCCAGTGTTGAATGATATTATAAATAACATAATTATTGTGTTGCAACGACATCAAAGCAATTTATTAAGGATTTGACAGTCGTGACAATATTACCTACTGTCGCGAGCTTCAAACAACACCGGGAAGGGAGACGGCATTCGTACTATTTCCCCTCTGCCGAAGTATAGGTACAACTGTACCTATGGCTATGCTTGTTGTGACTCGTCCGTACACAAAAAGAGATCGAGGTGTGCAAGATGTGTCTTTGACGTGTGTGATTTTCTGTGTATGTGTGTCGTAATTACAGATTGGATTTTGGATGTAGTGAGTGAGAAGTGCGACTGTGTGCACGTTTCCCCCCCGCAAAAAATGGCAGGTTGATTTGTACGGTTTGGGCCCCTACCTTCCGACATGTCGGAAGCCGGCGTTGCTCGAAGGTCGCGATTAGAACGTTAATTGTAACTTTTACATACTCATACGCAGTTGTCTGTAAGTTATCTTTTTTTGCAGGTTGCAGAAAATTTACCGAATGCAAGACTTGCAGACAGCGCTTTAGGAATTACGTGTATAATTATTTTACTACTTATGCGTGTAAGTATTTTATGATTTCATCAAAAGTAATTAAATCTTCAAGGCAGTAATTATGAATTATAAGCGGCATGATTTTCACAATACATACTTTCGCAAATTTTTTATACTACGATAATGTACATCTTTTATTGTAAATATAGGAATGTTTTGACTTTCTTGGAATACATATAAATATAAAAAATATTGTTCAGCTATTACTTTCATTGCCATTCTTACTTAAATAAATTATTTTATTTTACACATTATGTATAAGGGGCATAGACATAATTTATTGGTAATAAGGTATTACAGCTCACAATTTTTAAACTTATTTGTACACATCTCATATCTATTATGTTTATATCAATTTAATATTACACTATTCTTTATAATCTATGAATTCTTTAAAACTATAAAAACTTTGCTTGACGACCCAGTTTTTTTCAGACCCAGTTTCCGTACCCAAAGGGTCGGGACCCTATTACTTAGTCTCCACTGTCCGTCTGTCTGTCACCAGGCTGTATCTCATGAACCGTCACAGTTGAAATTTTCATGTGTTCATTTTATCAGCCTAGCTTAGTCTCTCACTGCTGGGCAAAGGCCTCCCCTCGTTTCTCCACCCCCCTCCCCCCTCCTCCCTGTCGTTCGTACTTTTCCGCCAATCCGGATAAAATGCGTCCAAGTCGTCCCGCCATCTCCTTTTCGGTCTGCCTGCACCATCTATGGTGTTGCGTGGGTCCCACTCCTTTCCGGGTGCATGCGGCGGACATGTCCAGCCCAGTCCCACTTAAGCTTACCCAAGGCAAAAATCATAAGATTTAAAAGTTTTAAGATTTATATTTTGACGACCGGTCTGGCCTAGTGGGTAGTGAACCTGCCTGTGAAGCCGATGCTCCTGGGTTCGGATCCCGGTAAGGGTATTTATTTGTATGATAAGCACAGACATTTGTTCCTGAGTCATGGGCGTTTTCTATGTATTCAAGTATTTATATATTATATATATCGTTGTCTGAGTAGCCATAACACAAACCTCCTTGGGCTTACCATGCGACTAGTCAATCTATGTAAGAATGTCCTATAATATTTATTTATTTATATGTTCATTGTATTGAAATGTTCACAGAAAATGAAAGATATAAACCTATCTAGAAGCAAAAAGGGCCTAAAGAAGACACTCTGGCTGCTATCCACCTCGAGGAACGCGATCGTCGTCATAGTGTGTTCATTGATATCGTTCGGATTCGAGTCGCACGGATCTCAACCTTTCCGGATAACGGGACGGGTAAAGTAAGTCTATCTACTTATCTAATATCATAATTCAGTCTATATGTGTCCCACTGTTGGGCACAGGCCTGCTCTCATGTACTAGAGGAATTGGGTTAAAGTCTCCACGCCCCTGACCCAAAGCAGGTTGAAAACTTCACATACACCTTGGGTCTTAGCGGATGTATACAGGTTACCTTACGGAATTTTCCTTCATCGAAAGGCGACTGGTATCAAATGATATTTCATACGTAGAAACATAGTTCTGGGAAACTCATTGGCAATCCGGAGCTCGAATCCAAGACCTTCGGATTCAAATTCGCACGTCCTTACCGACCAGCGCTTTCTTCTTCCTACCTACTTATCAATCAGACTCATAAGTCCACTGTATTTTTTTGCCGCAGCGGGACTTTTTACAAGTGAGACTAGAAGTTTTACGAAACACTTAAGGCGGTTCCCTAAGCCTGAAGGCGAAAAATCTCCTTATATGATCATATTTTTCTAAGAGACGTTGATAGTCGTAGACGTGGAAAATAGTAGATTGTTAACCAAGGGATGAAAGGCACTCATTTCTGCTGATGTATTTTCCGAGGTATTATAGTCCGAGGCTGAAATGATGCCTTTCACCCGAGTTAAACACTCTACTTTTCATTTCGAATACGAGGAAAGAAAAATTCATGTGTTTTTTAAAAACATGACTAAGGATACATTTTTCTTTTGTTGAGGGTATTGTTTAACAAATCCATTTAATCTTAAAATGTAATTGCTTATCGTAAAAAAAAACGTACTTCGAACGAAAAATGCTCTAGTGCAGACACATTTCTGCAAATTATGACACTGCGCTCGATACAATGAATTCCCAAAGTAACCTCCAACTAGGACTATAAACAAAAAAAAGACGAAAAAACAATCTTAACTTAAATAGTAATTTTACCGCTTTCGAATTATGATATTGTAATCCAATATTTTTATAATAAATAAAAATCATCAAAATTCGATCAAAATTGACACTTGGCGCGCATGGTCTTTCCCGTTCTTTCTTGCGAAATGTGACAGTGATAGCGGCAAATTGATGGAACAGCCTTAACAAGACTTTTTTTTGCAGAGAAGGTCTCCCATCTTGGAACCTCCCCCCCTTCAGTACGTACGCTAACGGGGAATACGTATCATTCATCGACATGTGCTCAGAGTTGGGCTCCTCGATCATTCTGGTTCCTATTATTGGCGTGCTGGGCAACGTGGCTATTGCTAAAGCTTTCGGTAAGTGATATTCAATCTTATTACTATGGTTTTAAGGTTGAATTTTAAATTAATTCGCATTGTTTGTGATTTAAAGATTTTGATTAGGGAAACTAAATCTTATTTTCCTATTATTATGTTTTATTCTTGAATTTAAGTTGGAACGTTAATACTACAGTTTTCTATGGGACATTCAATCTTAACGCCTTATTATTATGGTTAAATCTTGAATATAGTTGTGTCATTCGTCTTAAATCTTCTGGCAGGGGAAATTCAAACGTATCAATTTTTTGTTAAAGTTAAAATTTGAAATGATTGCGATGGATATGACCGAGAAATTGGCACTTAATTACTAGCAAGCTTTCAATTTAAATCCACCGTCGCAAGGAAACTCGCTTTCACGTAAAAAAATCGCATCGAAATCGATCCATCTATTGGAGAGCTAAGGTACCACAGACATACAGACAGACATTAGCGTCAACCATATATAACACCCGTGTTTTTGCGTAGGGGGTTAATTTTGTCCATTTATGATGGACATTTCCACACTATGTTATTGCAAATACCATGCTCTGTATCCCGCGAACTTAATGTTTAACCAATATAATCTTCCTCTTTCTAGCAAGCGGAGAATCAGTAGACGCGACTCAAGAGTTGTTAACGCTGTCCCTCTCCAACATATTGGGCTCGTTCGTAGGTGCCTTCCCAATTACTGGTTCATTCTCGCGCAGCGCCGTTCAACACGCAAGCGGTGTGGCCACGCAGGCGGGCAGCCTCTATACAGGTGACATGTTTTCAACACACTATAAAACAAATGTGACGTTCTCAATCAAAAGGTACCACATTGTTGGTTGCCATAAGGACGCCCTGACAGGTTATTTGTATAAAGATACAAGCAAATTTCGTCTTTATCATAAGCGACAAAGTGGGACCTTTTGATTGATAACGTCACAAATAGTGGGAAAATGCCGATGACAGGTCGAGTGGAGAAAACGAGGGGAGGCCTTTGCCCAGCAGTGGGACACCAAAGTAGGCTAATAAAAATAAAAAACAAATGATTAACTGACTCCCACTTTTGACTGGGAATAATGATCATTATTACTCCCTGCGAGTAATCCTTTTTTATAACGCCCTAGCTTGTAATATTCTCAGGAAGTGAAAGTATGTATTATTTAATTAAAGTCATTACGGGGTCTACTTAACGCGATTAAATTTGAACACAACAATGACATTAATTATGTTTCAAAACGCGAGAATTTTAAGTGTTATATGTATTATTTATTTATTTAGACTTAATTGCACAAAATACAAAAAAAAATACAAATGGCGGGCTTAATGCCTAAAATCATTCTGTACCAGTCAACCATTGGGCTAAACAGAGATGTAATAAACTTTCTAAGTTGTAATAATCATTGCAAGTTCCTTTGCAGCAACGTTTGTCATTACAACCTGGGGGTCGATTTTATTACTCCCTAGGTAGCAAAGGTCGCTATTACTCCCTAGGAAGCAATGTTCGCATAAGTCCCTAGGGACAAGTTCTAAAGCATGACACCCAGGAAAGCTAGTGAATTAGGGCCTTTTAAATGGGACCTCACGGCTTCGGCGGCTTTGCCGTAAGGCCCATTTAAAAGGCCCTAATTCACTAGCTTGCCTCGGTGTCATGCTTCAAAACTTGTATCACCGAATTAGGCGTGTCACCAAATAATGCGAGTTTACCCTATAACATCATATTTCCTCATATTTACAGGTACGCTGGTATTGCTGGCGCTGAGTCTCCTCACGCCGTACTTCTACTACATCCCTAAGGCGGCGCTGGCCGCCGTTGTGATATGTGCTGTGATATTTATGATAGAATATGAGGTAAGAATACTAAGGGGTAAAGGGCACTGTTACATGGGTCCCATTTGGTGCAGTAAACGGTTCAGTTACGAAATCGACTTTTAGTGAACTGTTCTATAAAAGTAGAACTTCTACTTTACAGAATAGGTACTAAAATTACCCCTTTTCATCGTTTAAATTTACTATATTTTTTTTACCAGGTAGTGAAACCAATGTGGCGCTCCCGACGCGCCGACCTCGTGCCCGCCTTTGCAACGTTCTGTGTGTGCCTCGTGGTGGGCGTGGAGATTGGCATCTTGGTGGGCGTTGTATTAAACGTGCTACTGCTGTTGTACCCCAGCGCGAGGCCTCAAATGGAGGCTGAGATCGTCACGGTACGTTCTAAGGAGTCCTAAACCTAACCAGGCGGTGTAGCCGATGTAACCGGGTGGTGTAGCCGATGTCGCCTTCTGCGTATGCCTGGTGGTGGGCGTAGAGATCGACATCTTGGTAGGCGTTGTATTAAACGTCCTACTGCTGTTGTACTCTAGTACGAGGCCTCAGATGGCGGCTCAGATCGTCACGGTACGTTCTAAGGAGTCCTAAACCTAACCAGGCGGTGGGTGTAGCCGATGTAGCGCTCCTGCCGCGCTTTCTGCGTATGCCTGGTGGCGAAAAGATCGGCATCTTGGTGGGCGTTGTATTAAACGTCCTACTGCTGTTGTGCCCTAGCGCGCGACCGCAGATGTACGCGGAGATCGTCACGGTACGTTACAAGGAGTCCTAAACCTAACCAGGCGGTGTAGCCGACGTAACCAGGTGGTGTAGCCGACGTAACCAGGTGTTGTAGCCGAGTTTTTTGAGCGCGCTTGGATCATGACTGCTCCGGCTGGTAAATAATTGAAACATGTATACAGATTTTCAATATGGCGCCCACTTTCTCCGAATCTGACCTTAGCTTAAAATAATTAGAAGTTTTTATTATGTAATAAAACAACAACTAAAATAATGAAGTATAATTTCTTACTTACAGAACGCATCAGGGCTGGGCTACCTATTAGTAACAGTAGGCAACAACCTGTACTTCCCTGGGGTGGAATACATAAGACAGTACGTCGAGCGAGCAGCCAAGAAGCAAGGAGGCTGTAGAATGCCAGTGGTTATTGACTGCAGATACGTACTCGGTAAGTTGTTATAATATTTCTACGGAATTGTGCCTTGAAGTTGTGTGAAAATAACTATTAATTGTATTTGTAATTTATCCCCTAAGTTTATTCAAACAGTATCTACTCGTAAAAAGGTGGTAAACTTACCCACAATAGTGTGGGTAAGTTTATTTTATAATGAGAAACGATCTTAAATAGAGTTAGACCAAGAAAAGTCTCCCGAGATTTTGACAGCACACGCAGTGCTAACGTGTTATTTATACGTCATAATTTCATAGGTTTGACGTTTTAAATAACACCTGCACTGCGTGTGCTGTCAAAATCTCTGCACTTTTCTTGGTTTAACTCTATCACCGTCCATTTGTATCAGCCGTGTAAGAATTCTAATGACGTCATGTTTTGTCGCAACTACTTCTTGAGCTTCTTTCTGCCAACTAGACAAATTCAGCCTAGTGATTAGTTATGTAAAACAGAATATGTCTTAGTCACATCATCATCATCATCAAGTCATCCCCCACCGCGTCTGTCTGTTTGTATGTTCGCGATAAACTCAAAAACTACTTTTTGGAATTTCATGCGGTTTTTACCTATCTATAGAGTAATTCTTGAGGAACGAATTATTTTTTGTAACACGTGCGAAGCCGAGGCGGGCCGCTAGTTCATAATATATCTTGACCGTCGCATGGGTCTCTATTAGATGTTAGGATACTTAATATAATCCCACTCTTTCAGGTGCTGATTTCACAGCAGCAAAAGGCATCTGCGCGTTATCCAGCTCTCTAGTATCCCGAGGACAACCACTAGTACTACTATCACCGCGTAGCAACGTGTCTGCCGTGTTCAAAGGGGCCGGTTCAAGCGTAGTGGTGGTTCCTACTGCCAACGACTTGGAACGGGCGCTGCAAGGTAATACTAGAGGAATTTGAACCTTCCATACAGTGCATTAGTTCCATATTTAAATGGAATCACTTACTAGTATCACGAGGACAACCACTAGTACTACTATCACCGCGTAGCAACGTGTCTGCAGTGTTCAAAGGGGCCGGTTCAAGCGTATTGGTGGTTCCTACTGCCAACGACTTGGAACGGGCGCTGCAAGGTAATACTAGAGGAATTTGAACCTTCCATACAGTGCATTAGTTCCATATTGAAATGGAATCACTTACTAATAGTATCACGAGGATAACCACTAGTACTACTATCACCGCGTAGCAACGTGTCTGCAGTGTTCAAAGGGGCCGGTTCAAGCGTATTGGTGGTTTCTACTGCCAACGACTTGGAACGGGCGCTGCAAGGTAATACTAGAGGAATTTGAACCTTCCATACAGTGCATTAGTTCCATATTTAAATGAAATCACTTACAATATATTTACGTATGTGCGATACAGATAGGAATCAGAAATCGTTTATTGCCTTTTAGTGTTTATCTTTCAGTTCCCGCAGGATTGTGTCTGCTAACTGTCTAAAAAAAGATCTGTGTAAGCTGAAGATGTCATGTCACAAGGGACGAGTTGATGATGTTAGTATTTGTGTTTCATTTTCATACGTTACACTTTTATTTTATTTTTTATTCTAAGAGGACGAGGAGCCGCGGCCCTGCGAGGCCAACGTCTCATGTCTTTATTAATAGTATACTGTATTTCACCGATTCTCTTATTTTTTAGTAGTGGGTTAAATTCTTCGTGTGCCACGTAAGTGTCCCCAGGTGTGTTCAGGTCTTCTATTCCCAGCGATGCGATCTTGTCCAGCATTTTGTAATTCTGATCGGCAGCTCGGAGGTGCCTTGCTTCTAGATCTGTCATTACAGATAGGAACAGGCGGGTGAATGTACGAAATTGTTCGTGCTTAGCGTCCTTCCTTTACTACCTATGCTCACATTTTAGACAATACGTTTTTTCTTTTTTACAGATCTTACCGGCCAAATAGCAATGCCTCTACTAAACGGCACAAAGGAAACCATCACACCACCGCCGTCGTACAACTCTCTACTCGACGACGTCACAGAAATCGTCACCGAAGACAGAACCCAGACTCCCTTGCTTAAGATAGAGAACATAGAAACGTCCAGTGAGATCAATGATACTTGACCATGTTAATTTTTAGCGTAGATATCTGATAATTTTTGTTATAGGTACCGGCAGGAGAGTTGAGGTTACTGATGCGCCGTCGGAATGTTTCTAAAATAGCAAAAGTTTCACGTGAAATAATTTTGAAATCTTGTCATATTTTTGTTAATGATCCAATTTTTCCAATTTCAAAATGAAAACTTTATTTACTTTTTGTAATTTCTGAAATTTCTGAGACCTTCACCAACTTTTTTTGCAAATTGCACATCTGTAGTTAAATTGAATCGAAACTACAGCTATACAGTTTGAATTACAGCTATACACGGTGGCTAAAAAGTAAGTGCATTCCTGTTGCCAGGGAGGTTTTGGGATTATACTGAGCAACTTTTACTATGGGACCAACCCCGAAATCGCCAAAAAAAATTTGGCTGTTTCATATCTTTTGGCTCGTCCATTTCCTATGGGAAAAGTTGCTCAGTATAATCCCAAAACCTCCCTGGCAACGGGAATGCACTTATTTTGTAGCCACCCTAAATAGAGTGATAGCAGAAACAGTAGTGAATGAACGAATTAGTGAATGTGATCTTTAAGATTTTACACCTTGAAACTTTACCAGAAGCATACTTTTTTAGGTTAGGATTTTTTCTATTTTTTCTTTATTTTGAACATTTTTAGTGTGTACCTGTACCTATCTGCTATATTGTCTGTGCTGCTAGGTAGTATGCTTGCCTTTTTGCTTGATAAAAATTAGTGATAATGTAAAATGTTCAAGATCTTCTCTTTAAGCACGACAATTCAAGATAGTCAACGGGAACCAAACCAAAATTGCGCTGGAACAACACTGCGCTTTCATTATATGTGACGTTTTCAAGTAAAAGGTACCACATTGTCGCTTACCATAAGAACGAAATTTGCTTGTATCTTTACACGAATAACGTGTCAGCGCGTCCTTATGGCAAGCGACAATGTGGTACCTTTTGTTTGAAAACGACACGTATGATGTTTTGACCTCAACTCTATTGCTGATATCTATACTGACGCTTAATTAGTATTAATTAGGTATTGAATAAATGTTAATATGAAATTGATACACTGTTTATAGGAAGAGACCACAGATCAGTGTTGGCAAAACGTTAATGCAATTAACCATTAACCAGTGCAAATTGAACCGTAAACTGTAACCGTCCGTTGCGGTTTACGGTTCAATTTCTGCTGGTTAATGGTTAATTGCAATTATCGTTGGGCCAACACTGTCATATATCGTAGATGCCGCAAAAATCTGAACCATAATTTTAAACTAACACTGGACTTAATCGCGTAAAACTTACGTTTAATTATGGCCTGACGTTTCGAATGTGACGTTACGTTCGTGGACACAGGCAGACTGACACGTTCGAAACGTCAGGCGATAAATAAACGTAAGTTTTACGCGATTAAGTCCAGTGTTAGTTTAAAATTATGAGTAAGGATCATGTTAGTTTAAATCAATAAATCTGAACCAGTTTGACTCTTACTTGGACTGATTTTAGTTCAATATTTATACGACGACCGGTCTGGCCTAGTGGGTAGTGACCCTGACTGTGAAGCCGATGGTCCTGGGTTCGAATCCCGGTAAGGGCATTTATTTGTGTGATGAGCACAGATATTTGTTCCTGAGTCTTGGATGTTTTCTCTATGTTATTAAGTATTTATATATTGCTTACCCAAAGTGACATATTAACATAAACTAACACAACAAAACGATAAAACTGGTTAGATTGTATTTAATAGAGGCAAAAACTGGTGCGATAAATATTTAATGATTGTACACTAAATGTGTTATTATATATATCATTGTTTGAGTACCCATAACACAAGCCTCCTTGGGCTTACCGTGGGACTTAGTCAATCTGTGTAAGAATGCCCTATAATATTTATTTATAATATTTATATTTGAGCTTAAGTACCTACATATCGTATTGCCCATTCAGTGAACAATAAGATTTTAAATCTTATACTTAGAGGCTTTATGGATAATTGTGATATGGGCGAATCAACTTTTAGACTGGCTAATCTGTCCAAGACATTTGTGACGTTTTCAACCAAAAGGTAACATTGTCGGTTGTCGATAAGGTTGATTTTAAATTGAAGCTATATAGCTTCCATAATATAGAAATAGCGCCTTATTGACGGCCGACAATAAATTACATTTACAGTACATATGGTACTACTTTCTCGCACTAGTGCGTAAAACGCGTTATGTATTGTAAAACGTTGTACGATACACGTGCGAATAGGTTATTCGCAACTCGTGTCGATTTAAAACACTCCCTGCGATCGTGTTTTAATTTATCGCCACTCGTTTCGAATTTCCTCTTTTCCGCACTTGTATCGTAAATAACTATTAAACTTCAATCGAAAATTTTGCTTATAAATAATATACATACGTTAAATCAAACGATTTGGTCTCTGATAGATCTACAATTTTGACAAAAATTCAGTTAGGAACATGATTTCTTGGTAATTCCAGACACATTACCAATATTCCTTTCATACATACATATAATCACGCCTATTTCCCGGAGGGGTAGGCCTCTAGACCACGGATTTCCCCTTGCTACGATCCTGACATACCTCTTTCGCTTCCTTCACTTTCATAACATTCCTCATACACCCTCGCCGGTTTAGCTTAGGGTGCTCTTGGCCTGGCCTTTCTTTAGGATTTCCCCGATCTGATCAGAGAAAGTCCGCCGAGGTCTGCCCCTTCCAACTCCCGTTTCTACCTCTCCCTTATACACTCTTTGTTAGCTTTTTTTTTTCTTTTCGTTATATTACTTTCATTTTGTACAACAAAGTGTTTACTTAATTACTTACATTAGTTAGTAGAGCCAGATACGTAAAAACAGTCTGTTTAAAAGTTGATTTACTCATATATTTGTTTTTATTTTTATATAGAAGTAGATCCTATAAAAGGTTCTACACCACCTATACACACATATATGTGATAGGATTAACAGTGAATCGAGTATGTTAAGTGAAGAAAAACTTAGGAGTCATGTTACCTACCTTATTTATATAGAAGTAAAATTTCCTAACCAGTCAAACTACCAGAGTTATCGTATTATGGACGGATAGTGCCATCTACATTAGCTGTCAAATCCTGATCACGAATTTTTCGTAGATTTTGCACATGTTGATTTTTGCGAATTCTAATTTGCACAAAAACAATAAGGGCCTCATATTTTCAGTGTTTTCCGTGAATCTGATTTTGGTCACTGCTTAATTATTTATTTTTGTATAGTAGTTTAATAAGTGACTGCTACATAACATAATGTTTAATTATGTACAGTTACATACACTGCTGTATCCATACACATACCTATTGTAAGCTCTCGAACATGGTTCATGAACCGCATACGACCGTCACTGCGGCCTTTCCTCACGCCAAGGGCCTTACACTCTTTGATAGAGAAATATAGTCTTATTGCGATTTCTATAAGAGGAAAGAGAAAATAGTGCCATGCTTTGTCTTTATCACCGACCGGGCATTTTTTCATGGTCGGGTTATGGCATCATGTGAGCATCATAGCTATGGCGAAATACCGAAATTTATAAGAGTGAAAGAGAAAAGACATTGGACATGCAAACCGGATAAATTGCGTAGTATACATTTTGTATGAATATTCTTTCTCTTACCCCCGGTCGCTCGGTGGCGCGTCTATACTAACTATAACTACTTGTATATATACTATATGGATCACACACAACAAAACGTCATCTGGAGTTATACTAGGAATGATATCAAATCAAATGCTTTGTTTTTCAGAGATGTCGGAAATTTTAATGTCATTATTATATCGATATCGACGTAATTATTACGAAATTATAACATTTTCATATTTGGTATGACGTTTGTTGTCACAAAACAGTTTATCACTTTAAACTGGCCGTAATTTGCATCATAGAGAGCTTATGATATGTGTGTGTAGATAAAACTATTCAATGTTAGCTCTCTGCCTTTAAATGAACTCATTCCATTTTCTTGTACATTGTGTATACCTCGTATTAAATTATTTTTTTCGTTTCGTTTGTGTTGTTCTTTAGTTTACTGCCAATTTTATCGATTAAAGGCCTATTCACACCAGATGCATGAGCGTACAAGTGCGCGTTGTAATATACAGATCTTTATGACAGACGGCACACTGCTTGCGTGACGTGTGCGTTGCCAACATTTTGACGACTGGTCTGGCCTAGTGGGTAGTGACCCTGCCTGTGAAACCGATTGTCCTGGGTTCGAATCCCGGTAAGGGCATTTATTTGTGTGATAGCACAGATATTTGTTCCTGAGTTTTGGGTGTTTTTTATGTATTTGTGTATTATATATATCGTTGTCTGAGTATCCGTAACACAAGCCTTCTTGAGCTTACTGTGGGACTTAGTCAATCTGTGTAAGAATGTCCTATAATATTTTATTTAATATTTATTATTAGCGCACGCGCATGTGCATGTAGACGCAAGCGCATCCGGTGTAAGTAAAATTTTGTATTAAGCTTTAAATTACTGAAAATGACTACAGGAACATAATGTATTAAACAAAATCTTTAAGGTTAAGCTCTCACTGTACCTAATCTATTATTTATTTATTTAAGGGGGCAAAGAAATCTTGTACTTATTTTATTATGAGTAGTATGTAATATTATGGTGATACTTACTTTAAATTGATTGGTTAATTTATATTATCCTTACCCAGAAGTATCTGCCTTAATCAATATTACTGTATCTGTAAAAAGCACACAAATAATAACCATAGTTCAAATGACATTTGGTGGATTTTATTTTACTCCTTGACAAGAAAAATGCCAGTTACGAATATATTTTTTTATTCATAAATTACACAATATATTTTATAAACTAATCTTAGCACCATTAAAGTTACAAATTAATAAATGCATCATCTGACTATTCCACATCTATGAGTATCTTTAAAACTTAATTTTCCATAACAGTCTTAACTTGTATTTATAAATTAAAATCTATAAGCCCGCTCCACACTCGTGCGCGAATCGCGGCGCGAAGCCGCGAACGCGAGTGTGGAGTCGATTTCGCTGATTAGCGAACTAGACTTCACACTCGCGTTCGCGGCTTCGCGCACGAGTGTGGAGGGTGCTATAAATGCAAATCTGAGTACAATTAAAAAAAATAGATGATATACTAAAGCAAATCCGACCAGGCTTATTCTACCAACTTGACAATTGTCACCTGACTGAGAGGACCAGGCTTCTTGACATTGGCAATTCAGCTACATTTGGCAAAAGTCACCAAAAACGAGCTTATACGCGCGTATAATGTGCTAGTCTGAAACCGCCCTTATAGTTACAGGGCTATCAGTGTATCAATTGTCAAGTTGATGAGGCGACAGTGTCAAAAGCAGGATTGGACCTTTTCATGGCAGTCACTCGTTCGCGGACCCGTCCCAATTTCCTAAGTATATGCATCTTTGCAAAGCTATACGCCTACGCCAAACTCTAATGTGCCTTACGCTAAAATGTTAAGGTTGCTTATTCCTTTGTCACGCTTTGCACGAACATGGGTTTGGAAGCTGACAGCAGTTTTTCTGACACGACGTGCGCGATTCTCGCGCTGCGACGCCAAACTAGTTCCCGTGTGCGTTCGTGGTTGCTGTCAACACGGACCTAGGAAACAAGGAATAATTAGTCGTATTGGTACTGGAATAAAGTTTATATTTAATTGCCATTATAAAGTATCCTATCACTTCATAGGCAAACTTTTATAATTTAGTCGAACTCGACTTTAATTATAGTCGGAACTCGAGTTTCATTCAACTTGTTACAGACTCGAGTCTTTTGTAGAGACTTGAATCCTCTTCAAAGTATTCAATTTAGTTACAAAATTTTCATGTTTCATTTTGTCTTTACATGGGTTAGGCACACAAATTATACACTAACGCCTAAAGTTTATTTAATGTTAATAAATAAGTCCCTTTGAGTTGAGACTCGACGATCGAAGTTATTAAAGCGCGTCTCGTAAAAATGAGACGAGTTTCTTGAAATTTAGATTCAGCAGACTGGAGTTCCTACCAACACTAATAACGACGCCGCTATATTATATTAATATCCATATGATTGTTATGCAAAAAAGATACCACTCAAAAAAATGGTGCTTATCAGGGGGCGATTGTTGAATTTCAATCACTCGATTTCGTCACTCGAAAATCGATGGAAAACGGTTAAATGCTAATTTTTGAAATACGAGCGATATAAATTGGGAATCGAGTGGTATTGACAACTCGTTTTTAATTCTATTAGAATTTAAATGAATTTAGTAGTAGAGATATTTTTGAACGAAATATACGAAATCGAGCGGTCGAAATTTTAAAATCGGCCCCTTGTCCTTTTATTAACAAAATACACTTAAAACACAATTGACACATGATTTTCTGTACATTTTTGGGCTAAAATAAAATGAAAGTAAGTTGTACGATTACGTGTCGATACCACACTACATGTAAATTGTCAATGGAATAGATTATGAGAAATACTCCAGGCCTAAAATGGGAACCTAAGTAAAGGATAAATAGAGTTAGGCCAAGCTAAGTTGACAGCGATTTTGATAGACTGTGCAATAGCACAAGGGAGCAAAATGACATATTTACGGCGAAGGCGTACATTGAATCCTGAATGAAGCGAAGGATTCTATAATAGAATCCTGAGCGTAGCGAGTGTAGCGAGGGATTCAAGTGATAACGCCTAAGATAGAAATGTTATTTAAACGTCATAATTTCATAGAAGTTTGACTTGAGTTAGACGTTTAATATAACACTTGCACTGCGTGTGTTATCAAAATCGCTGCAGACTTTTCTTGGTCTAACAGGTAGGATTGTATGTGTTGCCAAGTTGCCAACCTTATTCTAAAATACTATTTTTTTTTCGCTTACCTGTTTAGGCTGCAGAACTTTGATAGAGTGTAAAGTGGCGACACCCTCATTGTTAACCCTGAGGCTAATCTTGCCGGTCATCTCGGCGGTGGTGGCGGTAGCAGACTTCAGCTCCTTCTTGGCTCCACGTCCGACCTGGGACCAAATAAAGTCAAAGTTTAGAGATAAACAAAGGTTACGGTAGATGTCGCATGTAAGTGATATGGTGGAAATATTCGCTGTCATCGAGTCAAGTCTCAGTAGCTCAGTTGGCAGAGCGGTGGGCTAGTGATCCAGAGTCGCGAGTTCGAGCCTCACCCGAGTCAGTGAATTTTCCACTTTTCATTTATCTTCAAGAAAATCGTCAACGTTTTTTGGGCCATCCTGTATAAACTAGAGTCCATCTAAGCTAGCTCTGCACCGACTTGACATGTGACTAGTGTGGACGTGCCACAATAACTGTCCAATTCCTATAGGGCCCTCCACACTCATGCGAGACTCCAGACTACGCGGCGCGAAGCCGCGAACGCGAGTGTGGAGTCTAGTTCTCTAATCAGCGAAATCGACTCCACACTCGCGTTCGCGGCTTCGCGCCGCGTAGTCTGGAGCGGCCTTATGAAATTACGGCTTAAAAATTGAGAAAAATAACGGGATAAAATCATCGCATTAAAAACTATCATGACTGGTTATTAAATCAGACATGTGTTTAATCCTTAACCCTGTTAGCTGTACTCCTTGACCGTGTGCAAATAATTTAAATTGCGAGCGGGTTTGCTTGCATGCCGTTGCGTCGTGTGATGGACCTACTATTTTTTATTCTGGGTACGTGAGTTAGAAGACAAAGTTGGCTAGAAGAAATATATCCAAACCGAATTTATGACGTGGTTCAAAAAAACGACGAAGCGCTTCAAGAAAAGGTAGGTAGTGCCCTTGCGCTTCGCTTTGCTCATCTTAGCGGGGGCACGGTAGTGCTGAGATACTGTAACTACCTACTCAAAAAAAGCCTCGACCTTAACTATCGCAACGAGTGACAAGAAAAAGATGATCCGCCTAAGTATTTTTGTGTCGTACCTCGTTCAAGCCTGTGAACGGGCACTAAATAAAACAGCTTTTTAAGAATGATTACCAATATGTACCTAATGGGGCACTTTTTGCGGTAATTTTTTTGAGTAAATTACATATAAATTATTAACCATACTGAATCAATTATTATTAACAATTAAAGAACCTGATAAAAATTGCACACTTACTTCCGTGGAATTCTTTCTAATGTCAAAAAACGAAGTATAATAATATGTACGTACCTCTTTTTCCACTCTCAAGATCAAAGGTCCAACGGCAAAGTTACTCTTCACAGTGGTGTGATCCGACATAATGCTGACGGCAACATCTCCCATTCTCCTCAACGAAGATAGCCCATACAACGTCCCCTTAGCTCTCGGCTTGCTTTTATTAACTGTCGTCTTCGTCTTAGTCTTATTCGGGGCTGGTTTTTTATTGGATGTCGTTTTAGGAGGCTTAGTTTTAGGCTTCGTAGTTTTTGAAGGTTTCGGTTTTGGAGTAGTCGCTTTAGCTTTTCCGCTTTCTGATTTCAATGCCCTGCCTTCTGCTTTAAGCTGTTCTACAGGCACTTCAATCTTAGGTTCTTCGATCTTGTTAATTATCTCAATGTTATCTGAGGCGATTTTGTCAGTCGTCTTTTTTGGGTTTCCGCCGCGAGCGCTGTTCTTTTTTTTGTTAGTCGTTTTCCTGGAAACGAAGTAAGTGTTAATCTTAATTGAAACAAGTGAAAGTTATTCGATTTCGAAGGCTATAAACGTTTCTTATTTGTGGGCGTATTATCTCACGATCATTGATTGCCTTTTGGTCCATTAGAACCAATTGACTTAAACATGCCGTTTATTGCTTGTTAGGTAATCTTGTAGTTACAATAACGATAGCTCGTTTTTATAAAGAGGGTAATTTTACTGTTTAACAGTTCTCAATGTAGAAGAAACCGCGTGATTGCTTTTGATTTGCGTTATCAATGTGAAGTCTTGGGTGCGTAGCCAATATGCCAATCGCTTACGCTCCGTTACTGTCTCTATTGCACTAATATGGAAGTGATAGAGAGAGACGACTATGTACGCTACGGAGCGTTAAGGATTAGCTCTTGGCTGCGGACCTTGGTCTCAGATTGCCACCGTACCTACACTACTTTTTATAGAATTTGACAGTGAACGCGGATTACGGCTTGAACTGGATGTCAGATGATGTCAGGGACAATAAAATTTTAAAAACTAGAAGAAATGCTAGAGGAGTTTCGATTTTTCAACATTGTTTAGCAGGTCTTATATTTACTTTTACCTAACCCGGTGTCTGTTCGTCAGTAATCGAATTTCGCAAGTTATGGATCCATTTCTCGGTTTCCATTTGAGCTTTTAATATTCCTACGTAAGTTCGGTGACAATGCAATTGTTACAAATTAGTTGTTTATTTAAGATAAATTTTAAATAATTCAATTTGCGGCATATTTATAAATATAAAACTTAATGAGTACCTACCTTAAGCGCTGGTGGCCTAGCGGTAAGAGCGTGCGACATTCAATCCGGAGGTCGCGGGTTCTAACCCCGGCTCGTACCAATGAGTTTTTCTATAAATATCATTTGATATTTTACTAGCCGCTTTTCGGTGAAGGAAGACATCCAGAGGAAACCAGACTAAACCCAATAAGGTCTAGTTTACCCTCTGGGTTGGAAGGTCAGATGGCAGTCGCTTTCGTAAAAACTAGTGCCTACGCCGATTCTCGGGATTAGTTACCAAGCCAGACGTTGTAACATGGCAAACCTGCATAGCGCAGCCACCGCGCGCACTGGCCGGTTTTAAAAAAAAACTAAGCGATTCGCCCGTCTTTTGTTTTTTCTTATCAATTTTCCTCTGAATTTTGTTGCAAATAACACAACTTATATTTATTTTCTTTAATGTGACTAAATGCTTATAATTTGTGTTAAAAGTACTAATGCGATTGTAATGCGAGGGCTGCGTCTAATGCAGGTAAAATTTGTATAATTGTATATATAGTATTAAGTTTATGTTTAAATGAAATCGAATCCAAGTCTTATTTGTACGTCACTGGTACTTGCTTGCTTGGGTTAGGTTCCAACCCGAAAACTAAGAACGCACGATTGTTGCAGCCCTTTCTTTTGGTTTAAAACTGAAGACGTATGATTGAAGCTACTTATTTTCTGGATATTCGCTCCTGAAGTTTTTAGATAGCCCGCAGTTGCTACTACCGCTGCCGAAACTTATCGTTCGGCTCGACGAAGATTGGAATTCGAAAACGTTACGTTGGGCGCCAATGTAGCCGGCTAACTACCGCCGTATAAAGCGGCAGAAAATGAAAACTAGGTTCTTATAGTAAAACAATATAATAGTAAAAATATGTACAATAAATTCAAACTAATTTCTGTCAGTACACCAGTCAAAAATAAAAATATCGTCACTGGCCTTAACGTTTTCGAATTCCAATCTGGCATGTCAAGCTAGGTTGCGTAAGCTAAAGTAACTTACCTCTTCTTATTCTTGTTCTTATTTTTCTTCGGCTTAGTAGATTTCTTGCTGGCATCAATGGGCTGAAGCTTCACGCTGACAGGGTCGTAGGATCGTCGCAGTATGTCGTTCATCTTCTCAAGAATATTGTCAATGAAGCGGTTGTATTTCACTATGTATATCGCTGGCACTGGTTCTTTTGGCGTTTTCTCTGGTTCACCTTCTAGTGCACCTGTGAATGGTTTGTTTTGCTCAAGTTTTGCGTTTACTAGTAAGTAGGAAATCTTAATTTAATACGGTTGTGCTTTCATTGCGAGTAAATAGTAAATACCGTTGTAACTATACTTTGTACTTTCCATATCCTCCAGATATATTATAGCCCTATCTTGCACAATAAAGTGCACACAATACCACACAAAATAAATATGACACAAATAAAATAAAATTAAGTACGTAAGTTATATTTCTGCGTTTGGTTGAGCAAGATATTATTGAAGGAACGTGCATCAAAACTATTTGTGCATCATTGAACACCACTGCTACTTGACACAGAAAAGAGAGTGAAATATTTTGTTGTTGATAATTCTAAACTTCAGTTAACGTTGTGGTCGTGGTGTCTGCATGAGGTTCGACTTGCTGTCTACGTGTAAGTTAATGTTATCCTTTGTTCCTTTTGGAATAAACTTAGTACCTAAAGACACTCTCCCAGACATTCTTGGTCTAATCTTAGTTGTTTTCCATAGATTCCATTCCCTCATCCCTCCCTCATCATCCCTCAGATGCCGCATTTCTAATAACGGTGCTCATATTCTGTATCGTGGAATTGAATATGAATATGAATTGTTAATTCAACCGGCGGTTCAAAACTCTGTTGTTGGAAAACTCTTTGCAAACTAAATAAGAAGGTTCCCCCTCCTTAGTCCTTTCAATTACCATATTCTTCTTCTCATCTCGGGGTGCCTTTTACAAGGGATGTTGACCGAGGGATGCCCAGGCTATCGCATCCCGTCATTTGTATAATTTTCCTTTAGATTTGTACAAAAAAGATGTCAACTGTTCAGGATTCTTACTAAAAAGACGAGGTATGCTCATATAGATTTGAGGTATTCTCGTTTAGATTTTACCTATATTGAAGAATGTATAATACCTAGTTACTTTGAGTAATATTGTAATTTTTTTATTTATTGTTTTCGCAAGTTGAAAGTTTGAAATAGCCCACTATTACCTACTTAGTTACACTATTATTTTATTTAGTGTGTAAACGTGATTGTATCTATTGAAGTTAGTTTGACAATAAATTTAAATAAATATCACATATAGGCCTAGACACATGGTACACACCAACCTCGCTTAAATCGTCTGTTTATTAAAAAATGTTTCTCATCTCAACGATTTTCCGATACAGTATTGAATTTTGGGTCTGTCTAATGACATCTATTATAGATATGAATAGGTTTTTATTGTGATTAGGCCTTGGTAAATAGGAAATTCCGAAACTAGAAACCCCTTTGGAAAGCTGTTTCTTGAAGTTCAAACTTTGATTCATTTTTAGAAAGACTAGGTTGGACGACTGGCCAGTCAAGCACGTGAGTGATTTTAAAATTCTTTGTCTAAAATAAACATTTTGATTGAAATTTGTAATTTGTGGCTTTCCAAATACTTAAAAACCAAGGAATTAAAAAAAAAGTAGGGCATTTGCCTTGATAACTGAATTTTACGAAGGGACATGCCGGAGGCCAAGAGAATCGAAAGTTTTATGTACTTATGCCGTATAATCGACTGGTGTCACTTGTCATATTTAGATATGTTTTGTTAAGCCTCGCACAGCTAAACTGTGGAATGAACTGTCGCCTGTGGTATTTCCGGACCGATATGACCTTCAAACCTTCAAGAAAAGAGCGTACTCCCATCTTAAAGGCCGGCAACGCACTTACAACCCCTCTGGTGTTGCGGGTGTCCATGGGCGGCGGTAATCGCTTACCATTGGGTGATCCGTCTGCTCGTTTGCCTCCTATTTCATAAAAAAAAGTATGTTGAATTTGTAATACGATAGGTACCACTTTGGACAACATATGTAGGCAATAATGTACTTTTTCAAACCTGATGTGTGAAATGAGAGAGGTTCTCAAGTCAAGGTGTATCGTAGGTACGTATGTAGCTACCATCATAGCTGTGGACCATCATATTTAAAAAGTTAAATAATTTAATTTTCTATATTTATGTCTGTGTAAATTTAGAAATTTGAAATATATGTTATCCTCATTTTCTTTTGAGATTATTGAATGGTTATCTACTAAACTATTTTCGGTTGTTTAATATTTGTTTACATGTTAAAAAGTTAACTATTTAGAAATGGCAGGTTAGCGAAGCTATCAACCATTAGCCATTATAAACAAACAAGTGCATGCTACCAAGTAATCGCTTCTAGTTATACACAACATGATAGGTTTCTAATTGACGATTCGTGCAAAGTGTTGTTTGACTCACAATATTACATTCTAGTAATTTATTGTTGATTGATTTAATCGTTACTAATACTTCGATACTTCAAAACATTGACCTTCCTGGCACGCCAATTTTAAATAATTAATATCTAACTGGATAAATGGCTATGCATATTTTATAAATTGTTCTCATTTTTGCGGCATCCAACGGTATTGCACACTATTTTAAAATTATGTACGGTATGTAGTTTACCCACGTTATTTGTGTTTGATTTGCAAATGAGCGCAAAGTCAAAGGGAAACTTTGCCAAACAATTTCTCTTTCAACGGACGTGACATTCCTTTTATTTAAATATAAACTCCTCAGTTTTTCATTGCATCACGCGAGTCTACATATAATTAATTATTGGCCTGCATAATTCATAGGATACACCTAATTCTGAGCACGTATGAAGACACGCGAACTAACTGTATCGCTCCCGGAGTAGCGCTTGAATTCTAATGGCCAGTCCCAATTAATACACGCAGTCAACGGTGGATTTTCTATTTTCCACACGTAAAAGAAACTGCGTGCCGAGACGTGCTAAAGAAATCTGAAGTACGGCATAGTTACGAACCGGCACCATATGTAGGTTTCTGCTACGCTGGCTATATACTTCTCGATATTGACCATGATAATGACTTTATAATTTACGTTATGCAACGTTTCACTCTAGTTTAACTACTCATTTAATTAATACTATTTATAAATCTCATTGGAAACGATCTCGAAGTTTTACCGTAAAAACCAAAGCTATCCAACAGGTACAGGTACAGGTACGGTATGTAGGTTACCACTACCGGTAACAAACGAGTCCCATTCGGGTCAAATATGACTCCTCGACTCTCCCAGCATTTCACGGCGACAAACATTTAAAATTTCTCTTCTCGCATCTCATTATCTCGTTTTCACTAAGCCGGACACTCACGCAAATTTCGCGGTACGCGTCATTCAGTGAGAGTAAACATCTAGTGCGATTTACTTTCTATCAGTGTTGAAATGTTGAAATTCGTCAAGGTCGCTCCTTAACGCGGGCGGCAAGGTCAAAGAAAGTGTCAAGGTTGTAGAAGAAATCGAGCGGGTTCATCGTTCGGGCCGGATTGGGAAAGTGCGCCCGTCACCCGACCTCTTAACACACATCCACGCCCATCAAGTTCCTTCTGCCCGAGCTCTGCTGAGCGATTAATGAACCTGTTCACCCGTCTCAAAACTTGTCCCTAGTCTCACTTGATCCTTAGATTCGTGGTAACTGCTCAATCGGCCATCACACTTACACTGGTCCACCTGTTTAAAGTGGACAATGGGTAATATGCCTTGTGAAGGGCCTTGGCCACGGCCACGATCACGCGAGGGATTCCTACCTCTTTCTCTGCCCCTCATTTTCTAGTTATCTTATTTTAATTAATAAAGGAATTGGGAGCGGGACGAAATTGGTCTGTGCGTTAGATTATATAGATAAATCGGTCAAAAGGCTAGTTAATTATATCTACACTTTAATATCTACATATACAATACTAATATTATGATCTACGTTGGACGTAATACGGGATCAATATAGATAAATGCCTAAAAAAGTCATTACATACATTACGAGCATACGAAGTAATAGGTTAGGATGATAGGATCTACTTTATAATCATGACTAGTATACATTTTATATTCCAAATTAAATTAATATCACTAGATAATGTCACTCTATCAGCTGACAAAAATAATTTCAACTAGAATTCTGACCGATCATTCATTTCAATCTTTTGCAATATGTAAAAGAACGCACAAATCATTTTGTAGGTTACGGAAAAAATTGCACACAACAAATTAGAACAACAGATTTATTTCCAATAAATTGCCACGAGACCAGTGTGACATGATCTAGACATTAATTTAACTCTCTCGGTTCCATACTTACACTTTCACACGTCAAACACACTCACTTAATAAATAAAATAAATTAAATAGAATAAATAAATAGTCAATAAATAGCTAAGCTAAAGGAGGGGACCGCGGAGGTCTCTCAGGTGGATGGGGCCGATGGGGCCGACGCCCGGGACTCGGCGCCTACTCACTATCTGAACTTTTTGTGCTCCGCAGTCGCTGCCGCGGCGGCCGTCGCTTTGGTTTTCTTTACTTTACCCAGATAGTTCGCTTTTTTCCCTGACTTTTTCGTGTGTTTGACGAGACTAGCCTTCAGCTTTTTGGACTCACGTGCTTGTTTGCTCACGTTTCTGCCGAGAGCGTCGGTGATGTCATCGTCGTCATCGTCATCGTCGTCGTCCTCATCGTCGTCGTCGTCCTCGGGGTCGAGCGCGTCCGCGATGTCGTCCTCCTCGTCATCATCATCAGCATCGTCAGCGTCGGCGGCCTCTTCGGCGGGCTGGGCGGGTTCAACCTCGGGCTCCTTTTGAGCGACCTCGGACTCTTCCGCGGCGGCGGCTTCGCTGTCGCCCTCGACCGCCTCTTCGGCGGCTTCGGCTACTGCGGCGGGCTCTTCAGCACTGGCGGCGGCAGCGGCGGGCGCGGCAGCCACGGTGTCGGCGGGAGCCACGACCGGCTGCACCGCTGCTGGTGTGTCATCGTCATCATCGTCCTCGTCGTCTGCGAATGAAAAATCACAAATATTAACCGTCCTGACACTTTCTAGAATACAAGTTGATTTTTCAAGTATGTATCTGAAATCAGCTCACCTCCTAAGATGTCGTCGAAGAACCTCTCCAAGTAGTCCTCGTCATCATCATCATCGTCGGCCTCCTCCTCATCGTCGTCGTCATCGTCATCATCGTCGTCACCTAAAAAGACATTTTTATGAAAATTCTGCACTACGGCGCCTAGTTTTTAAGAGATTGCATATTCTCAAGAATAAGGGACGGGCACCGCCGTGGCCGGGTGGCGTAGAGGTTATGGCGTAAACTTAAGAAGCCGGTTCGATTTCGACCTCGGCCACTGGAGGGCTTGGTTACTTTCAAATTATTTATCTTCCATCATGTAGGAATTCTAAAGATATTTCAATCTCGGACGTTTCAACTGCTGGTTTCTACAACCCCAGTTTAATCCAGGCTAATATTGTCCTCGTTATAGTAGCGTGTATCGTATCATCCCTTGTTTCCTGCGGCTATTTAAAGCCGTGACCAATCCAAAGTTTTCTTTTACAAAATCTGTTTATCACAAACCACAATAAACACCAAGAGGGTTGCTAGGTATTTTTAAACCTGCTCTTTGAAAGCCCCGTAACCAACCATCCAATTACCGTGTGGTCCAAAAGCTCCCAACTAAGCTCCAAAATTCGAGTTCATTTTGGAGCTTAGTTGAGAGCTTTTGTTAGGAATATATTGAACTGAACGTCAGGTGCGACTATTATTTGAATGTCGTAGTTCTATGGCAAAACGTTTTTATGAATAGAAAAAAAATCCAGAAAAATCATTGATAGGTATTTATTATATGTTGCACTTGTCTAACATAGTTAAGTCTACTAGTGGACTATAGTTGGTTGGTTTTACGGTACAAAACCATGTTTATCATAAATCATACATTATCTGCGAAGTAGGTTGTAACGTTTCTGATTAGCATCACCAAACGCAAATGAACTGTTAAGCAAACAGTAAATCAAAGACGCCGTCGGACCATGACGTCCTGCAGACTTTCGTCGTTAGAAAGCAGGGGAGCATCAATTTCTCTGATTGAGTATCTGTATGAATTAATTAAGCATTGAGCGCGCTATCACGGCCGGCTCACATTCCTCGGCCTGGTTCTCAGGTATTTTATCGAAAAAACGTAACACTTTCGACGTTATGATGAATTACATTAATTATATTCTTAATTATTTTGATTTAAAAAGAAAGTTTATATATTGCTTTGTTGTTAAATGAATATACAAGTGTATTTCTTGAACACGATTAATTTAGAGATTGTTATCTATTGCTTAGTTACACGAATATATTGAACTACGTATCTTAAACAAGATTAATTCTGAGATTGTTAGATAAAATCTAAACGTATTTTATTTATAACACCATCTATATTGTAAGATACACTTGATCTGCTTATCATTGATAATTACTTCCCATCGTAATTAAGCAGGTGTTCATTAAAATGCAGTAAATTAACTTCGTAACTTAACAACTTCTACAGTAAATTGGTTACCGGTGCATTCAATAAGATGTAAATCTCATACTTCGTTTCAACCGTTATGGTTCCTACTCATTTGAACGGTAAACCTAGCCAACAGGTCAGTATGCGAGTATCCGGACTGGCTAAACAAGTGCGAAAATGTTTGTACAATTGAAGTACCGTACAACTGCTATACTCCAAACTCCTACTATATTCCAAAATTTCTCAATTATCTCTCAACTATGGTTCACGTCACTTAATGTTATTTATGTATAGTTCTATAGCAAAATATGATTATGAATGGAAGAAAAACACACAAATCCAAATAGATCATTGATGTTTATAATTAATTACGTATTGCCCTTGTGGACCATTGTTGTACTGGACTATAGCTGAATGTTTTTACAGTAAAAAAATTGTGAAATGCGTATATAAATACTACTGTCACGATGTTGGCACCTTGTCCCTTTAGGCATTGCTATTTGAAACGTTTTGGTAAGTTTTCGAAGAAATCGCACAAGACACACGTTACCAAATCAAAAGCCGGGTTGTTTAGCAGCAACATAAGTGAAATAATTATTTGACTGCCCTTGAATTCCATCATCCGGAACATTAGCCACGAAAAAAAAATCTTGAGTTATAGAGTTGCTTTTAGATGGCTATTAGGTATGCAGAAGACACCAATGACTTAAATGTATGAGATTCTCCAACCTAATAAATGACCTGATTGAAATGTTTAAGTCTGTGGCTCACCTGTCAGTGCATCATCCAGGTCTACGTCGTCATCATCATCGTCATCGTCGTCGTCGTCATCGTCATCAGCCGGCGCGGCAGGCGCAGCCGGCACGGCAGGAGCTGCCGCTTGTCTGCCGACTTCCTTCTCCTCCGGTCGCGCGATGGGGCTCCCGCTCGCCGACAAAACTAAGCAGCACAGCGCCGCTAACAACCACAACGACCTCATCTCGTATCTGAAACAAACACAGCCCTTTAATACCAGCCTCTTCACCGCGATCGCGACAGTGCCCCACGTTCCCGCACACACAGACACTGTTGCCATCACGATATCACAACACTGTCACTGCACACGTGCACTGATCCTTGGAGCACTTCACCTTTTGTTAAACTAGTTGATCACTGGTGAGTCCGTGGGGGCTCAGCGGAAGAGGTTCCGCTCGCGTCCTTCTGTGCCGGTGGTCGGGACGTTATGGCCGAGCCTGGCGAACGGAAACGGTATAGCGGCGGCGTCTTCACCGCGCACTCTTTTATACAGTTACGTCACACACGCAGGGAAGGAAAGTAGTGATGGTAGCCGCGCCGGCACAGAGCAGCGCGCGCGCAGACGCGATACATTCTTACAAAACGGTTATACGCGACAAACACGTATCCATATATAGTTTTTCATAAAACCGGTCAAAGCTGTTACTAGACTAGCCTAAGAAGTCTATGATCGTTTTTCAAGAATTTGAATATTTTAGTCTTAGTAGAAGTAGACAAAAAGATTTCTATGCGAAATTATGTATTCTTTGAATCGATGAGTACGGCTAGTTTGAGTCGATTACAATTTATTCACCTTGTTTACCAACTTGCGTCTCTTCGGAGAAAAGTGCGAGGCCAAGTCGGAATCTTTAAACATTTTGAACATTAGTATGGGGCAGGCCAGTCCCGTACTTTCACTCAAAGTTATGTATGTTAATATGCTTCAAGTAATTGATAACGTGACGTAAACCTTAGACGGCTGATAATAGCATTTCTTTCACGGGCAGCTTTTACATAATGCAAGGCACACGCAATTGACTAATTTAACATTAAAAACCGGCCAAGTGCGAGTCAGACTCGCGCACCGAGGGTTCCGTACTTTTTAGTATTTGTTGTTATAGCGGCAACAGAAATACATCATCTGTGAAAATTTCAACTGTCTAGCTATCACAGTTCATGAAATACAGCCTGGTGACAGACAGACGGACAGACGGACAGCGGAGTCTTAGTAATAGGGTCCCGTTTTTACCCTTTGGGTACGGAACCCTAAAAAGTAACATTGCCTAATAACGCTGGGTTATAATAACAATACGCGCATTGTTCTTTGACCTAGAACTTGGCAGTGATACGATGCCGATTAGACTGAATAACTAAGTTAGTTTACATTTAATCAGGTATTATTTTCATGTTATCAACTTTCTAGTTTAGCAGCTACCGTCAGCTGCGAGTCGATTGTTTAGAAAGCTTCAAGTTTGTTAAAATTCGCAGAAAATTAGAAAATGAAATGCTCGTAAAAGAGTTAATGTAGCATCCCGCCGTATTTGACCTCACTGAATGTTTCTAATCAGAATTAGTGGGAACCTAATTCAGACGAATTCAAAAGACCGATTGATTATAAACATTTATGTCCTTCTTGCATAAAGGGTTATTCAATAAGAGCACAGATCAGTGAATAAATGCCAAGGCAGACGAACGGACAGACGGACTGACAACATATTGATCCTATAAGGGTTCCGTTTTTTTCCTTTTGAGGTACGGAACCCTAAAAACAGGAAAAGAAAATATTTTTAACGATATTTTTTTCAAACCTGTTTTCATTTATGAAGTTTATTTATTTATTTATTATTTATATGTGGGCTGTGGTTATTTAAATGATATTTTATTCCAAAGAAAGTGAAAGGCTATTTTTGTCTCCAGTTTTTCAACTATGTACGTAGGAAATATTATGATAACACGAGTTTAAAAATATGTGTACGAGTGTAAATTATCTCATCATAATTCAGGGTTCCGACTCAGCTATACGCTCCGCTCCACTGTACTTATTTAATGACAATTAACTCTCTAAAATAAATCAAAAGTTTGCTTTGTTATATGGAGTTAAGGTTTATATCTTTAAAAAAATCAGCTATTCCAAACATATTTATATCAATCAAAATTAAACTATCGTTAGACATATTTCAAAATATTTAAAGCACTACGGTTACACACTAGTAATTATATCAATACACATACACACACATACACACACGTTCACACACATTCTCTCTCTCTCTCTCTCTCTCTCTCTCTCTCTCTCTCACACACACACACACACACACACACACACACACACACACATACACGTTTTATCTCAATTTTTGTAATTTCAATTGTTTTGAGTGCACTAATCTCTCAACATTACCTATATATATAATTTTATTTTCTAATTTAATTTTACTTAATTGTTAATATAAATTGTATGTTAAACTTTACTTTAGCTAAAGTTCATACTAATTAATATGATATGTTCGGTTATTATTAATAAACCCTTAATAGTTAGTAGCGGGGTCTTCTGTCACAAGTATTTACAATACTTACAAGGAGATTCCAAGCATAACTAAATTGTAAATTGTGAAATGTTGTAACCAAAAATAAACAATTTTTTCATTTTTTCATTTTCATATCTTAAAACTGAATTAAGTGCAATAAATACACATCGTGTAAAATATGTTACGGATTTCTCATTTTCTCGTGATACTGATAAAATAAATATTGCGACACATCGCGTAATTTCTTATTAATGCTACATTATATGCATACCTACGTATAATATATACACGCAGGAGCTAGCAAACTTATAAGAAACAGAGTATTACAGTATACCTAGGGCAGCAAAGTATGAAATGTGTTTCTTATTTATAGGCCGAGGTGTGAGAATACTTACTATCGGCGCGATTCGGGAAATGAATTAGAGATTCACTAGATATGAAATAGTAAAGATATGTGACGTCCCACGGGTAAAGGTACCTTATGGCGGTTGGCGCTTACGTTATTATTAACGCCGCGCCAGTCACCATAAAGTACCTTTTCGTAGAAGAGAACCTAGAAATATGGGCCAGTTTTCACAATATTCAGAATAAAAATAAGAATAATTATTTATTCTTTTAATGATAATCCCATAAGAAGAAACTATTATTTCTTGATGATTTCTTCTTTTCTTGCTGTTGTTGTCTGTAGGTACATGTTCTTACTTTTGTTGTGATCGTCACGAATAAATATCTTTTTTATCTTATCTTATTTCGAAAATTACCACAATAATTACGTAATAGTGCGTGTGTTTTAGTTTATTAACACCTTGTATATAATTACTAGATTACTTTACTACCACTAAAAAATAAAAAACACTAAACAATAAAAAACACTAAATAATTTTCCTTAGCGCTAACGCGGCAGCGCGGCACCGCATTGTTAAGTGGGAACTTCTAATGAGCAATGTTCACATATTTTACGGTGCACAATTATTTACATTCCTACTTATTAGTTTACATCGTTCCTTATAATTAACGATTTATTTGAACAATGAATTAAGTTGACACACACAGCATCACTGATTTACTACTTACTACTTACTCCGTTGGCTCAGCGAGCCAAAATGAGACTTGGCCTCCGACACAGCACAGCGCCACTTTTCTCGATCCTGTGCGACCTCTCGCCAATTGGTGACTCGAAGCTCGCGCAGTTCCGCCTCCACCCTGTCGCACCAGCGATACCTGGGGCGTCCAATAGGACGTCTTCTTGCTGGGCGGCCCAGGTATGCTCTTTTCACGTTCCGATCCTCATCCATTCTCATAAGATGGCCCAACCAACGGAGTCTGTGAGCTTTAGTCTCTCTCATGATGTTAGGTTCAGCCATAGCCATAGGTCTTCAATCTCATGGTTCCTAAGGACTGTCCAGCTTCCATCCGATCTTATTTATCACTGATTTATGTATTCAAAAAGTTGTATCAACAACACCCTGATTTAAAGTTTCACGATTTTTACACATTATTATTCACAACGACGGGACTTAATCCGGGGATTTGTCTTCTCCGAGACCACGGAGACAACGCCGTCCTCGAAACGTCGGAGGTAAATTGAAAACTTAAATTTATGCGACGACGGGACTTAACCGTCGTTGTATCAACATCGTTTGCTGATAGGGTTTTTTCCGTTGTTAATTATTTAATAAGGTGGTCACCTTACGAATTTTAGTACCGGTCTAGTAACACTTGATTGCATAAAACATTTTTTTTATTTTGGCGAGAATACGAATATTGCAAAAGCGAGCTTCCCTTTAAGGGATCTCTTCCGGCTAACCTTTCAAGCAACTTTCAAGCAATTGAGAGAAATAAATACGAAATATTTTTCACAATAGTTAGCTTTTATGACGTTAGTATCCACTAAGAAATGGTTTTTCAAAATTCATCCCCTAAGGTGGTGAAAAAGGGATTGAAAGTTTGTATGGAGATTTTTTTTTTTGAGTGCGGAACTTGAAACTTCGTATAAAGGCATATTATTAAAATACAAGAAAAGTGATTTCAGCGATTATAAAAATTCATCCCCTAAAGTGGTTAAAAAGGGGTTGAAAGTTTGTCGTGGTCGTAATTTTATTTTAAGCTACGTACTTGAAACTTCATGGAAAGACAACTAATGAAAAGGGAAAAAACTTATTTCAGCATTATTGAAATAAGTTTTTTTCCCTTGTATTATTATTATTTGTATCTCCTTCGATATCACGGGCCTATAAATCCCGGTCTTTTGATAGGCTTGCGTGGGGATATAGATCCAACACGTAGAGGCCCCTTGGAGAGCTTTAATGTCATGTAGAACGCCTGCTGGAACCCGTTCACAGGCGCAACAATAGACACCCATGAACCGGTCGCAGCAAGCATTGGGACTATTGCAGAAAAAGTGAACAGTATGACGGTCTATGGATTGAAGTTTGGGTGGACAATGAGACTGGGCTATTGTAAAGAACTCCGGACACCTACCATAACAATGTTAAAACACGTTATCGAGGCAGGTGGTGACTTGCCGCTGACTAGATGGGCCCCTGAAACTGCCGTCGTGAAGACGACCAGGAGCAACACCGGTGTGAGCGGCTCAGGGGTGTCGAGAGGTGTGCGCCGCTTTCTACCCAGTGGCTGTTACCAGCCACTGTGCCCACTCGCGTCTTATGCATCTTGCACTTCCACCCCTGGAGCATATAGCTCTAGCGACTCCTCTCTGGACAGCCAATGAAGGCAAGCCAGAGCTGAGAGTCCTGCGGGTCCCCTTGGGGTCCACTCCGACCGACGAAGACACGCCGGAGACGGAGACCCTGACCGACTCTCGGAGCACTCGGGTCCGTGGGGTCGTTACTCCCCAACAGCTCGCCACAAGCTGCCCTGCGGGCTTATTATTTGTATTATTAGTTTCGGGAGCGAATATTTTTTTTAAATAGTAGACTTGTAAATCTTCTAAGAGAGTCGCGAGAGGGATTATATCGGGAACAATCTTTTGCTGCACAATGTTCTATATTATGCTCATGTAGAATATATAACCACCAACATACAAATCCGCGCGTACGAAGTCGCGGGCAACAGCTAGTTGCTACATATACTTTTGAACGCGTGCTGCCGAGATGTATCTCTATTCTGAAAAGCATTCTACGGTACTAAACGGTATGCATTTAGCTTTATCGTGCGAACAGCTAAGGAGTGGAATTCACATAACGGAGAAATGGTGGATCTTCGTGCCAAACTGTATGTAGGTATTGTGTTTATTCGACTTGTAAAAAAATTGTGTACCTATCCTATCTCAGAAGCATAGTTTTTCCAAGATACCACTATCAACCGAAAATTAAAGTTGGACCAAACTAACTCTGCACTAAGTTTGCAGTAACACAGTGCCGAAGTGTCACCATTAAACACCATGCTGAGTCGACTCGGGACCATTTCGTGGCTAATGTGTCATGTAATGTAATATGCGTTGTACTTAAGTTATGTGTAAGTTTGCTTTTGCTCCTCTTTTTAGGGTTCCGTACCCAAAGGGTAAAAACGGGACCCTATTACTAAGACTCCGCTGTCCGTCTGTCCGTCCGTCTGTCCGTCCGTCTGTCCGTCCGTCTGTCCGTCCGTCTGTCCGTCCGTCTGTCCGTTTGTCCGTCTGTCTGTCACCAGGCTGTATCTCATGAACCGTGATAGCTAGGCAGTTGAAATTTTCACAGATGACGTATTTCTGTAGCCGCTATAACAACAAATACTAAAAAGTACGGAACCCTCGGTGCGCGAGTCCGACTCGCACTTGGCCGGTTTTTTTATCTGTATATTTTTCCACGAATAAACTATTTATATTTCTATAAACGTCAAAACTCTATGAAAACATGAGGCTTATATGGCACTTAGTGCTTAGACGGCAATTAGTAAATCTCGACCATCCTTCCCTTAGTCGATATCGCAACGAGAAAGGCCTAAACCCGTTTTTGGTAGTGTCGGCGTCCACAAATATTTGTATGCGGCCTGTGAATGGGTTTCGAGGACTTTCTCTCATCGAACGGAGTCTCTAACGCACACAGTGAGCGTGATGCGTTCGTGGCTGCGCAAGTGAGGATATAGTTTTTAGTTTAATTGACTAGTTATTGATAGTAGCCAGTAGTTGAGGGCAATCTCATAAGGGGCTACCCGAGGTTTTCATCGATTTTTGACAAGTTTTGAATCGTATCTCCTACTTTTGCACTACATATAGAATTATAAGACAAACGGTTACCGCATTTACAAACGGGTCTATTGCGAATTTATTTTGTTACCTAAAAAAATAAATAAATGTAAATGTGTTGTGTGTATTGTATGTGTTCAAACCGCGAAAGTTTAAAATGTTAAACGGTTGTCGCTTCTTTAATCTTTTATCTCCATTTCTGTCTACCGGATTTTGAAAGAAATTAATACTTATTTATGTTTGTTTTTTTTTAACATTGTCTAAAAATACTTTTTTCGTATCTCGATTGCTGTGAAAGTTCTTACATATACGAAATCTACATATTTGGGCTCCCCTTTGACGTCTCTAAAACTAAGATTTTAATTTTAAACTAATTAACACAAAAGTTATGGCCAGAAAACCAGTTTTTTGGCCTAAAATTCCTCAACTTTGTTGACAAATATCTCTAAAACAATGAACTTTTAAGTAAATATGGGATACTATATTGCTTAAAGTCTTTGCTGTTAATATGATAAGGGGAAAACGCTGCGATCGACTACGAGTGTAGCGCTACAAAAACGTTGGCAGTGGATGTGTTAAGTCTTTCCGTTATGCATAGGTATGTACATTTTTAGTTTAACTAACAATGCTTATTTATCTCTCTCA
Organism: Cydia strobilella; assembly: GCF_947568885.1. Classification (NCBI taxonomy): domain Eukaryota; kingdom Metazoa; phylum Arthropoda; class Insecta; order Lepidoptera; family Tortricidae; genus Cydia; species Cydia strobilella. Next base: position 3,122,495 of record NC_086049.1, on the reverse strand, counting down.
ATTGATTAAAAGTTAGCTGGATACATTAAAAAGATAACTTCGCCTTTGTACACATATATTGTATTTTGTATTTCTTATGTGTTATGTACTTGTTATTTATTTGTATATTTAAACTTTATTGCACAGTAAAAGTTGTACAAAAAGCGAACTTAATACCTATATGCAATAAATATTGTTATGTGCAAAATAGTTATTTTCGATACAAGTGCGGAAAAGAGGAAATTCGAAACGAGTGGCGATAAATTTAAACACGACCGCAGGGAGTGTTTTAAATCGACACGAGTTGCGAATTACCGATTCGCACGTGTATCGAACAACGTTTTACAGTACATATGGCCCTTTAAACTTTCGACATATGCACAAAAAGTGCACTTTACGCACTAGTGCGAGAAAAAGCGTTTTACTACCCACGATACGATTTATTTACTAAAACTTTATTGCACAGACGGACTTAATGCCTAAAGACATTCTCTACGAGCCAATCTTTGGATCAAACAGACATTTTTGTTGCTGCAGTAGAGATTCATAACTTACAAGGAGAAATTTTACAGATTTCAGACATTTCCCATAAGTCCTAGTTCGCACCGGTCCGCGACACACTCACACGCAGCTCTCTCGTACAAATAGACACTTGTCGTCATAAGGTCAATGTATTCGCGAGTGACATAGTTATCGATTATTTTGTCGCACTTCCTACGGTAAGGTTCCTTTACGGGTAATGTGTGGGTCACCTGGATATTATTGGTAATCAAATTCCGATACAATTAAATGAGTTCCTAATTCATATTTTGCTTGAAAAAGGAAATAAATATTTACTTTATGTAGGTATATAGTTGCTTAATAAGTTATAAGCCTTGCGTTTATTCAACAATGCATAAAGGATTATAATAGGTATATACCTGTGCCCAGAAGTGGAAGTTATAGGATGAGTTCGTATCAAAATTAAGATAATTTAAAACATTAATATAATAAATTATCTTATTTTCACTTATTTTGCAAATTGAAAGTCTTTAGGCTTAATTTTTATTATAATGATCCTTGCAAGTCCCGACGTACTTGTGTACTTATACTTAATATAGATATAACTACGTAATAGATGGATACAGTCTAAGGAAAAAACGTGCCTCGAAAATCACGAGAATTTGATTCTCGATCAGATGTCGCTACTACCTCTAGCCTACACTCGTATAGAGGGCGTTGACGGTTTCGTTTGTTATTTAACAATTTTAACGCATATCAGTGAAAGAACATGAGTCAAAATAATAAAAATAATTAATGCAAATAAAAAAAATCATTTATCCATATTTAAATACATTTTATCGTATTTTTATAAATTTTCATTTTTAGTTTTAAAGTGTGTCGATAGATGGCAGTGAATTTACTATGGTTACAAAATTTACTATGACAGTACCGCTCTATAATATTATATCCTCTTTGCTTATACAAATAAAATCGTTTTGAATGTTTATAGAAATAAAAGAAAGTTCCAAATTCAAAAGCGCAAAAATAAATAGGCCGATAATAATTAAATTCAGACTCGATTATGTAACAAAAACCCGACTAAGAAGTTCTGACATAACAATACTTGCATACACAATTTGTCCCAAAAATGTATTCCAAATAACAGCACTCACAAAGAAACATGTTACATATCAACACGTTTATCGCTTTGTGTCTTAAGCATCCGCTTCTTTCATGCCAAACTACCTCCCATTCACGATATGAATATGTTATTACATTGGCAAAACATGTCGTATAAAAGTGTCATGTACGCGCGTGAATGTCATCTTGCTTCTTAGGGTTCCGTACGCAAATGGAACAATTATAGGCTGGCCCAAAAATACGTAGCAAAGATGTTTTACTGTAAATATTGTTGGTAATTTTAACAAACAAATAAAGGAGAATAATTTTGAATAATGTATTCCAAATGTAACAGCACTCACAAAGAAACATGTTACATGTCAACACGTTTAGCGCTTTGTGTTAAGCATCCGCTTCTTTCATGCCAAACTACCTCCCATTCACGATATGAATATGTTATTACATTGGCAAAACATGTCGTATAAAAGTGTCATGTACGCGCGTGAATGTGATCATCTTGCTTCTTAGGGTTCCGTACGCAAATGGAACCATTATAGGCTGGCCCAAAAATACGTAGCAAAGATGTTTTACTGTAAATATTGTTGGTAATTTTAACAAACAAATAAAGGAGAATAATTTTGAATAATGTATTCCAAATGTAACAGCACTCACAAAGAAACATGTTAAATGTCAACACGTTTAGCGCTTTGTGTTAAGCATCCGCTTCTTTCATGCCAAACTACCATTCACGATATGAATATGTTATTACATTGGCAAAACATGTCGTATAAAAGTGTCATGTACGCGCGTGAATGTCATCTTGCTTCTTAGGGTTCCGTACACAAATGGAACCATTATAGGCTGGCCCAAAAATACGTGGCAAAGATGTTTTACTGTAAATATTGTTGGTAATTTCAACAAACAAATAAAGGAGAATAATTTTGAATAATAATATGTTTAGTTTTAGTTTAGTGGTTGTAGTTTTAATTGTTAATGATATTTTGTAAAAGACGTGTAATTAAGAAAAATATTCAAAAAAAATTGCGGCATCCTGTACAGTTAGCAGTAGAAAGTTGAGAAGTTCAAAAGTAGCTAAACACAACCTTATTGTTACAGAATAAGAGCATCATTATGCAGATCATTCTGAACACTTCGTCCTCTTAGCTACTTTTGGCTGTTCCAAGCCAGTTCCGTCCGTTCGTCTGCTCGAACTTTAAAATTTAGCTAGATACTAAACCGCACTGCAACCTTTAGTTTGGTAGGTAACCGCAAACCACAAGCATTGCTATGACGGAAAATAAAATAAAATGGTTTTTGCAATGGTCTCCCACAAGTCTCGTGGATGACCACTCTAAACAAATAGATAGAGTATTAGCTAGTATTAGCTTATTTTAAAGTTCGAGCACACGAACGGACGGAACTGGCTTGAAACAGACAAAAGTAGCTAAGAGGACGAAGTGTTCAGAATGATCTGCATAATGATGCTCTTATTCTGTAACAATAAAAGTAGTATTAGTATTATTAGAGTATTGTATTAGCTAAGACTTGAATAGATCAAAGTGAGGAAGTGTCATCATAATTGTCATTTGACACAGACTGCAATTGCAAATGCAAAAATTTATTCCCTAGAACTATAAAACACATAACATATATGCCTGACACCAAAAAACAACAGACAAACGTGAGCCGACATACGGAACCCGCGGTACGTTAATCCAACTCGCACTTAGCCACACGTATGGCGACATATTTAACTTTTAATTTGATTAGCTTTCTTTTGAATAGTAAATAGGGATGCTTTTTGTTAAGAGTTGATGATTTTTCCCTGAATAATAGTCATTGTTACTAAATGCATTAGGTAATTAATAAGGTGTATACACTTTAAACAGAATGGTCCAAAAATACGATAACAAATTTTTTTATACGGTATAAAATGTAATTAAAAATTAAAAATACAATCATGTAAGAAAAAAAACGTGTATCTAACCCTTTTTTTTAAATTATCAAATAAGTATAACTTTAAAAAACTTGTTAACGTAATTTAGGGTCACCTTTATATTTGAATTGTCCGAATGATCCGAGTTGAACTCTGAAATATGGCTAAATTCGTTATGGCTTCAGTTTTTTTTTTGGTTTCTAAAAGAATGTCCAGTTCAGATCAGTATATTTTTAAACATCTGAGGTAGAAATCAATCTTTGTTGCAATATAAGCACGGATATTACTTACGCAGATAATAAAAGATCAGAGTTTGCGCTCTCCTCTGTACCTACTCTCTTGGTCATATAAGGTAAGGTGCCTTGGGGTAACTTCGAAAGCGGCGTTATTTTAAAAATCGCTAATATCTACTAAACTATTAAGCTAAATAAAAGCACTTTTTTGATTATTTACATTAATTTTAATTACACAGCTTTGAAACAGTGTGAGAGTTGGTAACTTCTAGAATTAATGAAGCTTAAAAAATAAATAGAAACTGCAATAGATATAGAGATCATAATAATCGTTTTATAAATAGAGCTGTATGCTCTATTATATAGCTTAAAAGGGCAATTGTCAACAAAAATATGTAAGGCTCTGTAAACCACTATTATAACCATTTTATTTTTAATCTAGATTGTGTCTGACTGGTCTGACAGATCCAAATTGTATTAATTTTGGTAGTGGCTAGAGGATAATGAAGAAGAATAGGTAACTATAAGGATTTTGAAATAAAAGTATGAAATCGGATTATATCGCGTATATTGAATTTATAATACATCCTGACGTTTTGAACCCTTTACAGCGTTCATGGTCAACGGGTGACTGAAGAAAAGCTAAAAGCTACAATAAACTTACAATGTGCAAAATAAACTTTGAATTTTAAGGCTGGTTATACATGCAAAGTCGGCTCATAAGGCTCGTTATACATTAAGGTTGGTAAAGAGTAACTATCGTGGTAACCGAAGACAATATTAATATAAAGATTTTTATAGTTTTAATAACTTTTTTTTAATTATATATGAGGCCAACGAGCAGACGAACGGCTATGTATCGTACGTAACGGCGGGGCGGCAGCTGACGTTCACGAGGGTTCATCATACATAGTCGTTAACCGCTATACGAGTTTTCGCCCGGGAGGCGATGACCGACGAAATTTGCGCCTGGCTCGCGGTCTATATCGTCCGGCGGACTGGGGTGGCCCCTTAAGTCTGAGGAAAGCCTCCAACAGCGCACTCGCTGTGTTCAACTAAGCTGTGTCCCCATGGCCCACTAACGCGACCGGTTAGTACTTTCTTTCGGGTCTCACTTCCGCCACGCACAAGGACAACATACAGGCTTCCTGCTAACTACACTGACTAACACAAGGTTCTATGTCTTGTATGATCAGGGTCAGATAGAACCTAGTCGCGACAGGTGCAGCTTTAATGGGAGTGTAATAGCATATATTAGTAGTACAAGAACAGTTAAGTTTTATTGACATCAAATGTGTGGTTTTTTCAATTTTACCATGTTCAAGAGGATATTGGAGGAGCGCTTTTCCATACAAACGTAGTCCTGCTTTTCTGTCTAGATGGAAACGTTATGGAAAATATTTTTACACATAACTTTTTGAACAACACAAATATTTTTAGCCCTTCTCCGTTAGTTTACCCGCTTTAACTAGGCTCCCCTTTATGTACGGTACGCAATCTCAAAATGATAAGAGAACCTTAGTCTTATAAATTTAATGAGTATACCACCTATGTATGTATTCAGAAACTGATATTAATATAAAATTTGTATCAAATTGATATACGCCGTGCTGTCTTTAAAATACAGTTATTGCATATTATTGTACATATATGCAAGCCAGGAACAGTGTTCCATGAACAATAGCATCCCGGGCGATAACTAATAAAGTGAGGCTGTGTGTAATGAACCCTCGTGGACGTTAGCTGCCGCTCCGTTGGTGGGTTGAGGAACGGCACACCCAAACACTCAAATCCCGGGATGCGATGACTGTCGAAATTGGCGCCTGGTCCGCTGCCTATTTAATTATGTGCCATCATAACGCACTAACATTAATTTTGTATTATATTTTACATTTTCGGAATATGCCGCCAAGCAATTATCATTGAAGAGATTATGCGCAGAGATACATAATAATTAGTCAACTTAACGTCATAATTGGGTTCTAGTATTCATAAAAAGTGGATTTCATTACCGGTTCATAAAAAGTTTCAGCGTGATTATGTATTCGCTAGATATGCTACTAGTTTTTATTAGATGAAAGATAAGAAAACTCGTCTTATTTCTGATCATTAAGGAGATCCCATTCGAAGCTTACCTTCGATCTGAATCCCGTAGTTTTCTAATGTTTTTATGTAGCTTATCATATTAACAATTTACTTGAAAGTTCATTGTCTTCGAGATATTTGGCATCAAATTTGAACAATTTTAGGCCAAAGAACTGGTCTCTGGCCATAACTTTTGTGTTAATTAGTTTAAAATTAAAACTTCTAACCAGTTTCTAGAGACGTCAAAGACGAACCCAAATATTATGTATATGTATTCTCTTTCACAGCAATCGAGATACGAAAAAAGTGTTTTTTTAGACAATGTTTAAAAAATCATAAAAAAAAAAAATTTTTATTCATTTCTTCCAAAACCCGGTAAACAAAAATACAGATAAAAGATTGAAGAACCGATAGCCGTTTGTCTTATAATTATATCTGTAGTGCAAAAGTAGGAGATACGATTCAATACTTGTCAAAAATCGATGAAAACCTCGGGTAGCCCCTTAAGCCCCATTTAGATGGTTCATCATCATGGACTTGCATGTAATTTTCGTTACATTGCGGTATTTGACACTGATTTAAACTTTTACGGCCTTTACTCATTATTATTTACAACGACGGGATTTAATCGCGTAAAATAAGTTTAAAATTTTAGCTCCGTTTTTTTTTCTTTTATAAGGATGAAAAGGGCTCGTGATCTTGACTAGAAATAACACAAAAGTGGCAAAAAAGGTCACAAAAAAATGGCAAAAAAAAGAAACGCTTATTTTGTCTTTTAACTTAAAAAGTAACACATACGACTACCACGCCCAAAATTTCATACTAACTCTATACTTTAGACATCAACGCGTTGGACCAACCAAAATCATTAGTTGCTTTTAATGACTTACTTATAACTAACTTATAACTCTGTTCGTGATTTGACATAATGTAGGGAAAAGAATCCAGTCCACAAAAATCGGTCAAATCAATTTGATCTTTCTGTCAAAAAGAAGTCATTAATTTAAATTATATAATATCGCCGCTATACGTGGCTATACTTACTCAACCTCGTATCTGCAACACTCATTTGATGACAAAAACACCCGTATTCCGAATGAAAGAAAAGCGATATTTCCATCAAATGATTGTTGCAGATATGAGGTTGAGTAAATATAGCGACGATATACAGTGTGTCAATTCAATACGGGCGAATATTTAAACGATAGTTAGCATAGGACCTAAGAAGTATATTGAGATAGATTTTGCTTAGAAATACAATGAATATTTTAACCATACAAAATAATTCGGCCCGCAATGAAAACACACAAGTTACGGGATATGAGCTTTTTAAAGTAGGTAACTGTCAACGCTTGTTGGCAGCATAGAGTAACTTATACTAGAGCGGTACTGTCATAGTAAATTTCGTAACCCCAGTAAATTCACTGCCATCTATGGGTGTTTTCTATGTATTTAAGTATTTATATATTATATATATCGTTGTCTGAGTACCCATAACACAAGCCTCCTTGGGTTTACCGTGGGACTTAGTCAATCTGTGTAAGAATGTCCTGTAATATTTATTTATTTTTATTTATTTTATTTATTTATCTGTCGACACACTTTAAAACTAAAAATGAAGATTTATAAAAATACGATAAAATATGGATAAATGATTTTTTTTATTTGCATTAATTATTTTTATGATTTTGACATATGTACTTTCACTGATATGCGTTAAAATTGTTAAATAACAAACGAAACCGTCAACGCCATCTATACGACAGTAGGCCAAAGCTAGTAGCGCCCTCTGAACGAGAATCAAATTTTCTTGATTTTCGAGGCACGTTTTTTCCTTAGACTGTATCCATCTATTACGGAGTTATATCTATCTTTGGTTGGCAGTTATGTACTATTAACATAATAAAACATTACACTCTCTTTTTTGGGCAGTCGTGTAAAAAAGCTCCTATCTCGTAATGTCAAGTCATCTTATGTCTCTTAATGTTTGCAGTACATTGCTGATCGCTAAATTAAAACAAAAATTACGGGGTCAAGGAAAAAATATAATTACGAATTACAGAATAATATTTCAATGTTAAAAGCACCAGTCAAAACTTGCTAACTTATCGCAAATCTATGTATTTAGAAAAAAAAAGGTGTTTTGCTAAATGCTAAATATAACATTTGTGTTATAACAAATGGCGGTATAACAACGCCATCTGCTATACACAAGCGGCATTAGAACAGCCTTTCCTTGCGTTTGCGCAGGCATGCAACATAGTGGAACGGTAATCAACGAAAGCCGCTTTGAAATTAATATTGTTAAGTTACAATAGATGGCGTTGTAGGTCTTACCGTACAAATGTAAAATGTATCCACGAATGCAGTGTCGATACAAACCCGATAGGGTTTCACGGCACTTTTCTGTCTGATGTAATGTAAGATTTTAATATAAAAAAATAAATTAAAAAAAAATAGTTTTTAATTTTTTTTAAGAACCCTAAACTATTGTCCAAAGACTCCAAAATAAACTCGAATTTCTTCGTTCAGATGCGATTATTATTTTAACGTAGTTCTATGGAAAAATATTTTTATAGATAGAAATTGTAAAACACTTACCTAAAACAGATACAAAAATATCACAGAAATATAACATTGGGTAGTTAACCAAAATTTATTTAATAAATTGTAAGTGTTCTCGTAACGTTGTATCTTTACAATGTTTTACAAAAAACGTATGTTGTGAACTGGTTCATTCTATTCTTATTAGTACCTTTCTATATGACTTATCATGAATCCAACCAAAAAAATGTGAAACTTCATTAAAGTTTGTACATAATGTGTATAGGTACTTAATGAAAAAGAGGCTTCAGAAGAAGTTTAATCATAAATACTCTTTATTGACACACCTCAGTAAAAAAAAATACAAAAGAAAAGAACAATGAGGGCTAACGCGTATGAATTCGCCGCTAGGGGCGCTAGTGTAGATGGTGGTCTTTTCCATAGTTCGAAATGTCAAATGTCACTTGTCACTTCAATGACTGACAGCTGTTCTTTAGTCTTTTGTATGGATGGTATAGAAAGGATGCCAATCTCTTATGGCAGATTTGTTGCAAAAGTGACCGCTTTCAGTATTAAATAATAGTTCCTAATCTCTCCGGTGACGCTAGTTAGGCTCTGGGACATGAGTATAACATGAACCATATAAGGCAACAAATAACCCGACCAAATTACGTAGGTTGTTTTTGGTAGTATTTCGGTGTATGGTGGCGCCGCCTATATAATTACTGTTTTTTGATGGACACTTTTCAGACAGATTTGGCTCCTTTATATAGTCTCCATGGTCTTTTGGACCACCATCAACAGAGGCGCCAACTGGTGAGCAAAAAAACGATAGCCCTCATTAATTGATTTAATTTTATTTCAAGAAATGTTTTAACAATAATAAATAAATTTATTTATCACATTATCACATAAATACTTAGCCTAAACAACATAAGTATTTGTTACGTATTAATTTATTTATCAATGAATATTTGAATGAAAGTACCTAGCTGTTTTAAGGTTGCGTCGGGCAAATTTTTGCGAAATACTTTAGGTATTCTGCCTTACGACCACACTATAAACATGATAGATCTCTAGGATTCGCACAGTAGGTTAAGGTTCATGGCACTAGCATGTTCAAACGGTTCAATATATGTATACAATAGGCACACTTAAAATTATAGGAGTGTAATGTTCTCAGGGTTAATGTTTTCATGTGAGTTTTAAACAACTAATAGAGTTAGACCAAGATAAGTCTGCAACGATTTTGATAGCACACGCAGTGCAAGTGTTATTTTAAACTTCTATGAAATTATGATGAATCACGCTGAGCCTTTTCAATATGGCACTATCCCTTTCGGCTATTTCATCATGTCAGCCAATAGACGTCCACTGCTGGACATAGGCTATCGGCTATTTAGGGTTGTGAAAATTCAAGTCATTATTCTTATCTGTGATCATTCTGTGATCGTGCACGCAAAGGGACGTCAAGTTGTGTCAACCCATATAATTGCTCGGAGCAATGCGGAACGGAGCCGAGAATACCCAAAGGAGGAGTTTCGCACCCCTGGTAGAGGCGCTGGGAGGTGTGTGGCCAATTATCGTTCAAACGGTCGGATAACACGACTCGGAATCCTGCGCTTGCGGTCGCTGCCGAACTTATACACGACGCAGTTATACTGTCCCAAAAATATTTATTGAACCGTTAATAGGGTTTCGTACCCAAAGGATAAAAATGGGACCCTAATACTAAGACTCCGCTGTCAGTACGTCCGTCCGTCTGTCTATCCGTCTGACACCAGGCTGTATCTCATGAACCGTGATAGATAGACAGTTGAAATTTTCACAGATGATGTATTTCTGCGGCCGCTATAACTACAAATACTAAAAACAGAATAAAACAAATATTTAAGTGGGGCTCCCATACAACAAACGTGATTTTTTTTTCGTTTTTGCGTAATTGTACAGAACCCTTCGTGGCTGGTTTTTTGTTACCTACTAAGGCTATTCTGTAACTGGTGTTGTTGTTGTGTTATGATAGGAATGTTTTTAATAATGGGTCATCACATGACGACCACATGTAGTAAACTTTTGACAGCTTTTAGTATTCGAAGTGAACGAAGACATGCAACGACCGAAAATATTCGGCACAACTCTAGTTACAAAACATCAAGCGGCCTGTTCGAATCATTCAAACATATCAACAACAAATCGAGTTAAGATTTTGAAACTCTCAATAGGCCTTCATTAATAAGTATTGTTGAATATGTTCCAAGTATTCTAAGCAAGGCTATCCTTAAAACAGATGCACATTGCACAATGCATTCACAGAACGTTATTTGTAGAGATAAATTGAAACTTTACGGCATTGATGTGTCATTGATATTTAAATTGAGTTAGTTCATATTCAGTTCAGGGGAGAGATTATGTCACCAGTCTCTAGGTACGTAGAGTTTAGTAACCTAAACCAGAGACAAGTTTATGGTAGACTCAATATACGTATATTTCGTACTTGCAAATTTATTACTTTATAACAATTATAAGATACCTGATTAGTATACCTGATTAGTAAAATATATGTAACACTAATTTGCGTTGCACCAATACATAGGTGAGATATTTATTTATATTGAAATCATTTTGATATCATATTCCAGTTTTCATACAAAAGGATAAGGTATATCTAGGTTTGTAATTAGTTTATGTAGCTTCAGATACCATAGTTAAAAAAAACCGGACAAGAGCGAGTCGGATTCGCCCACTGAGGGTTCCGTACTTTTTAGTATTTGTTGTTATAGCAGCAACCGAAATACATCATCTGTGAAAATTTTAGCTGTTATTACGGTTGATGAGATACAGCCTGGTAACAGACAGACGGACAAACGGACAGACGGACAGAGGAGTCTTAGTAATAGGGTCCCGTTTTTACTACTTTTTACCCTTTGGATACGGAACCCTAAAAAATACAGCGAATTTAAGTTTTTCATACAAAAACATGCTCTATTTCGTTGGTTCTATAGACCTACTAGAGCTATATAAACTAGGTACAGAACTAGATATACCTAATGTCATTGGATATGTAAAGTTTCATTACAATCCAACACGTAGTTTTAAAATGAGAACGTAACTCCGTTTGTATGGCAAGGTGAAATTCTTCTTAGTTTCTTAAGTTCACAGTACACCTCGACCGTGTGCTTTAAGCTCGTACCGACACCGGTCGTCTCAAATGTCAAGGACGTCATTGTACGTCTGCCGTCACGTGACGGCGTCATGTGACCGCTGTTTTTCTGCTTCTAATAGCAAAGGAATTCGTCTTCTGCATTCTGAAGCCTGTTTTCCTTTTGGCTAAATATAGTTTGACTAGCTTAGGATCGTGACCTTATACGACCGATAGTGGGTATGGCGTATTATATACCCACACAATCGTTTTGTGTGTTTATAGTAGACGAGACCGTCTAAGGTAACTTTGTACCGACTTGGACAGAACAAAGCATGGTGTCATTATAAACGACATATTTTCATAGAAATTTGACATACTATGGCTATATTATGACACACAGCAAATTCCGTGCAGAGTAATGTTGATCTGACTAAGCACTTTGTTGGTCACAATACAAGTTACTCAATACAAACTTATCCTTATAAGCGATCTCTTTCACCTTTAGGCTGAGAACGCACTGTGATTTTTTTTTTTGCGGTTTCAGAACCGCAACGGACTCCTCCACCACTTTTCGAGCAAAGGACATGTGACACACATTTGAGACAGAATTAGGACTATTTCGTTGTGTAATCGTATGCATCTTATAAAGTAGACAATTTTTTTATTTGACTATAGCTAAGTTTTTTTTTATGTGATAGTCAGCAAACGAGCAGACGAGCCGCCTGATGGGAAGCAGTCATCGTCGCCCATGGACGTAAGCAACATCACAGGAGCCACTTAAGCATTGCCGACCCTTGAGAACCCTAAATACCCGCTTCTTGCAGAATCCCATGTCGTAGCACAAAGGAAATACCTCAGGAGGCAACTCATTCCACATTCTGCACGTTCTGGGAAGAAACGAGCGGGATGCCCGCTTATTCATGGTGTGCCATGTGTCTAAGAAGTGAGGATGAGTTTTACTCCTTTGGCGGGAGGTGCGGTGATAGAAACGAGACGATGGCACCAGATCAAAAAGTTCTTCGGAACATTCCCCATTGTACAGACGGTAGAACATGCAAAGAGAGCCTGAGTTACTTAGATAAAACAAGTGTGGTATATAAGGGTTTTTTAAACAAGAAAAAAACCGGACAAGTGCGAGTCGGACTCGCCCACCGAGGGTTTCGTACTTTTTAGTATTTGTTGCGGCAACAGAAATGCATCATCTGTGAAAATTTCAATTGTCTAGCTATCACGGTTCATGATATACAGCCTGGTGACTTACAGACGGACAGACGGACAGTGGAGTCTTAGTAATAGGGTCCCGTTTTTACCCTTTGGGTACGGACCCCTAAAAATATGTAAAGCAAATAAATTTAGCATTAGTATTTTTAAATCTTAGAAATAATGCCTGTTATTAGTTTTGTAAACATTTGTCAACGGGCAGGGTGCCCAAGGCTGGGCTGGCCGTATTGCCTCGCTGAAAAGCGATACCTACTTACCTATTCGCCTGTTTCCTATATTTTAACCTTCCAAATATTTTACTTTGTTTTTTCATAACCATTTCTGAAGTTTACAAGGAAAATCTATCCTTTCCGTATTGACACAGGTAGACCGTTCAGAAAATATTAGGCAATCATTTACGTCATCAATATAAGCTGCTGATCTCCGAAGTTTACCAACGAATTTTTTTTAATTTTTTACATAATTTAATTATAAAAAAAACCTTTTCTAATTTAATTTGTAATTTAAGCCCATTTATGGGTTTTTAGTATACTTGAAATGTCTATGAGATTGCACTGAAAATACCTTATTTCAAGTAAAACAAAAATTGTTGAAATCGGTTCACAGGATAAAGAATTAAGTATCCTTGAAAACCCAACATACATACAGGTCGAGCAAATTAGTTAGCCAATTTGCCGATAGATGGCGCTGTACACAATAAGGCTTAGTATACTTCTGGTCAAGTCTTTCGTGATTCTATTTACATGTGAAAATTGAAAGATTGTACGGAACCCTCGGTGCACGAGTTAAACGAACTCGCACTTGACCGGTTTATTTAGTTGTAGGAGTACTAACACTGGTTATTAGCAAAGATAGATATAACTCCGTAATAGATGGATACAGTCTAAGGAAAAAACGTGCCTCGAAAATCACGAAAATTTGATTCTCGATCAGATGGCGCCACTAGTTTTGGCCTACTCTCGTATAGAGAGCGTTGACTGTTTCGTTTGTTATTTATAATTTTAACGCATACCAGTTACGCAAGAACATGGGTCAAAATCATATAAAAATAATTAATGCAAATAAAAAAAATATTTAGCCATATTTAAATACATTTTAACGTATTGATATAAATCTTAATTTTTAGTTTTAAAGTATGTCGATAGATAAAATGGAATAGATGGCAGTGAATTTACAGTGGTTACAAAATTTACTATGACAGTACCGCTCTATCTTATTATATTCTCATTGTTATTAGATACTTAGCTTAAAATAAACTAACAAAATATATGGATTGTTACGATCTGCAATAAATTATTATTTAATTTAATTTAATAAACTATACCAATCAATCGCCTAAACGTTTTAATCTACACGACTTAGATGCATGACTAAATAAAACCAATTTTTGAGATCCGATTTCGACTAAATCACGAATTTAGACAATACAGATCGTGACCATGAATAAACAAAATGTTGCAAAAAAAAAATAACAAAAGCATTACAACAGTTTTAGCAAGCCTATAAAATTGGATTGTTTTTACTAACACTGCCAAGAAAATGATTTGAGAGGAAAGGGAACGAAATGTCACGCGACCGCTTCTCCATACAAAACGCAGTGCCCATTTTCCTCTCTGGATATTATAGAAAATATTTTTACGCAATCAGTGATGTGTGCCCCTTTATTGGATTCTTTAATTATTATTTAATTAGTAACGAGCTTTTCAAAAATGTATGAAAATAGTTTTTTGCTTCTAACTCAGACACAGATAATACATAGCATAATTAGTCAAGCATAATTTATAATGTAATTTCATATTATGAGAATAAATATCTAATCTAATCTAATCTAATAATCAAAAGGGGCATAGCTGGGTCAAAATTCTTTTCGTTGTTTTGTTTCTGACCACTCTGTCACGCTTCTATTTTTGTCTTTTATCAAATCAATAAAAAAAGTTGAGGGTTAATAATAATGGCATGTTTTATTAAATAATTTTACGGTTTAGACTCACTTGTTTTAGTCACTCGCGCGACATGTTTCCAAAGAAACCTAGGCTCACCGAAACATGTCGCGCGAGTGACTAAAACAATTGAGTCTAAACCGTAAAATTATTTAATGTTAGTAGGTATGTCTCACAACAGTTTATTCAATAATAGCATGTCTTTCTAGCTGTAGGTCCCTATAGGCTGTCTCTCTTGAGACAAATTAAAAACTAAATTTCACAAAAACAAGACAACGAAAATAATTTTGACATTTTTGACCCAGCTATGAAAATGTATCGTTTTGCATGGATATTATAAATATTGAGATTTTATGATGTTAGCGTGAAAATATTATAAATTCACTGAAAAATCTGCAAATTTTGTAAAACAATTTGAATTCAATTTTTATTATTTTACATAGTTATTACTAAATATGCAAAAGCAAGTCAACCGTATGTAACAATCTAACAATCCAACAATTGGTATGATTTTCCGATATCCGCTCGTCTCCAAAACTATGTTTACATAGAACCATCTTGCTTTTAAACCTGATTACGTGACGGTTGCGTAAGGAAAGACATTTTTTTATTATTGCTATCTCGAACCGGTCCGCTTGTTTTACGTGTCATTTTGCGAATCACATGACTCGGGGAAACGTAAAAACTGAGGCACTACAGCAGGTCCAGGCTCTGGTGGTTGTTGGACTTATGCAGTTAATTTCTAGTAATTAAAGTCATCGTCATTGGCCTTATCGTCTATTGCAGACGATTTATGGTGTAACACCGGAGAGACACCGTATTTGATGGCTAAAAAGACCGATGCGAGACCGACATGGCCTACCGCAGGCCTGACAAGAGAAGTTTGCGGAAAACGGTACTGAAACGCCTTGACGTCATTTTTGCCTCTTGTCAGCGAGTGCGGCGAACCAGAACTCATCACAAAACTTGCGATCCTCCAAAACGCCTAATAAAAGTAAGGTAACGTGTATTCTGATCATATACCTAAAAATTTAGGTTGTAATTTGTCTTTACTATACCCAAAAGAGAAAAGTATTATTAAAATAAAATAAATGTCAATGTACCTAGTACTTAAAAACTAAGTAAGTGCAAACCCTACGTACGCATCACAACCTAGGAATTATGCTCCAGTATCTACTTTCAGTGCTTTCGGGAACATAAGAACTGACATGTTATGTTCTTTTTTAGCGTTTGGGCCAGTTCACTTTTTATGGACACAATGGACACATTTTTGGACAAATGGCGGTAATTTTTATAGCTTTTCTTACTGTAAAAGTACTGCCTGAAACCTATAAAAAACCGGAAATGCTATAAAAATCTACAATTAAGTCGTCAAAAATATAAAAATATTCAAACCTTATTTTAATTAATTCTGTGTCGTCCTACTGTGAGCCCATCACCATCACGTCGGTAGTAATAACCGACTAGACGGTGACGTACCAACGTGAACGCAAAATAAAAGCTCCGTGAATCTGATTTCTCGCAACTCGAAACGGAAGTACGGAAACTTAAAATTCAACATTGCCTTTGCTAGCTGAGGTCAACATCCAATGAATAAATATTTCTATTGACTATGTGCAAAAAGTTTATTAGATTTGCGAAAAATACCTATGGTTTATGTGGGTCGCGAATCGCGAGCTCGTTAGGGATCGAAAAGTTTTGAAATTTAAAAAGAAGAAAAAATAAAGCAGGTCGTTTTTTTTTTCATTTTTAACCGACTTCAAATCTCAAAAGGAGGAGGTTATCAATTCGGTTGTTTTTTTTAAATGTTTGTTTGTTACTCCATATCTCCGTCATTTCTGGGCCGATTATTACAATTATTTTTTTGATTGTAAGTATATACATATATACAGATCCATGAGGAATCGAGGGAACTCCTCAAATGTTAAAGACATACATTAGTGATTTTAGTATTTTCATCAACAAATCAAGCATTTACATTTAAAAAACCGGCCAAGTGCGAGTCGGACTCGCGTTCCAATGGTTCCGTACATTACACAATTTAAACAATGTATTTTTTATGTGAAATGTCTTTAAAAAACCCGTAGAGGTCGGATCAAAAACTAAGTAATTAAGTCCGACTCACGCTTTACTGCACATTTCTAATGGGTTTTCCGGTGATCTATAGGTAAATATCTATTTTGTGTATATTTTTTTTAATTTTTGACCCAGTAATTTCGAAGATAAAGGGGGGAATGGTCATTTTTTGCCTATTTTCTTTAATAACTTCTAAACGATTTATCTTCAAATTATAAAAAATATATATTTGAGATTCTCACAATGAGGTCTTTCATTTAATATGTAACACGATATAGTTTAACAAACTTTATTTTTTAATTTTCTCATTAACCCCCCAAAAGTGGCCCCCGTGTTTAAAATTAATTTGTTTACGTTACATGTTCATCTTTGGGTCTCAAACTTACATATGTGTACCAAATTTCAACTTAATTGGTGCAGTAGTTTCGGAGAAAATAGGCCGTGAAAGACGGACAGACAGACAGACAGACAGACGCACGAGTGATCCTATAAGGGTTCCGTTTTTTCCTTTTGAGGTACGGAACCCTAAAAAGTGACTTTTGATGAAGTTTACTGCTAATGATGATCAGAATGGAACTCTTCAACGACGCATAGCTCTCGTTTGGCGATTTGTCCTCTTCGTTATGTTTGTTAAGCAAGTTAGGTTTTCAAGACACATTTTTGTCAAGCTCGAGTTCTGATGATCCATGAGTAATCGAGGGAACTCCTCAAATGTGAAAGGCATACATATAGTGTTTTTTGTATTTTCATCAACAAATCCAGCATTTGCATTTAAAAGAGTGACGTTTGATGAAGTGGAACTGCTGATGATGATCAGAATGGAACTCTTTAACGACACATAGTTCACGTTTGGTGATTTGTCCTCTTCGTTACGGACCCGGACTCAAAAATGGACCCGGGCTCGGATCCGGATCCCGACTCGGACTCGGACCCGGACCGAACTTGGGCCCAAACTTGGACTCGGACACGGACCCGTATATGGATATGGTCCAGGACCTGAACCTGAACCTGGACCCGGACCCGGTCCAGGACCCGCATCCGAACCCAGGCCCGGACCCAGACCCGGAAATGATACTAGATAATTTTTAAGAAAAAAAAACCGACTTCAATGGGGGATGCCGCTGAAAGTTCACTTATTGTTGATGGTGCACTCTTAGATTCCAGACAATGAAATGAAAAAGACAGCATCTTTTGCCTAATTATGTAGAAAAGGAGGTAAAACGACCCACTTTTCTAGTAGCATTTCGTTTTTGTAAGGGTCGCAATTCTAACCTAACCTAACCTACTTTTCTGATAGCATTTCGTTTCTGTAAGGGTCACAGCTCTAACCTAACCTAACCTACTTTTCTGATAGCAGTTCTGTTCTGTGAGAATCGCAGTTCAAAAAAGTCACCCACCCACCTAACCCACTTTTCTTGTAGTTTTTCCGGGTCCGGGTCTGGGTCCGGATCCGAGTCCGGGTCCGTGTCCGGCTGTCCGGGTCCAAGTTTGGGTCAGAGTTCGGTCCGGGTCCGGGTCCGAGTTAAGGTCCATGTTCAGACCGGGGTCCGGGTCCGAGTCCGGATCCAAGTTTAGGTCTGGGTCCAAAGAAAACAAATCGCCAAACGTGAACTATGTGTCATTGAAGAGTTCCATTCTGATCATCATCAGCAGTTCCACTTCATAAAATGTCACTTTTTTAAATGTAAATGCTGGATTTGTTGATGAAAATACAAAAATCACTATATGTATGCCTTTCACATTTGAGGAGTTCCCTCGGTTCCTCGTGGGTCTCATCATCAGAACTCGAGCTTGACAAAAATATGTCTTTAAAACTTAAGTTGCTTAACAAACATAAAGAAGAGGACAAATCGCCAAACGTAAACTATGCGTCATTAAAGAGTTCCATTCTGTTCATCATCAGCAGTTCCACTTCATCAAATGTCACTTTTTAAAATGGAAATGCTGTATTTGTTCATAAAAATACAAAATTCACTATATGTATGCCTTTCACATTTGAGGAGTTCCCTCGATTCCTCATGGATCCCATCATTAGAATTCGAACTTGACAAAAATGTTTCTTGAAATCCTAACTTGCTTAACAAACATAACGAAGAGGACAAATCGCCAAACGTGAACTATGCGTCATTGAAGAGTTCCGTTCTGATCATCATCAGCAGTTTCACTTCATAAAATGTCACTTTTTAAATGTAAGTGCTTGATTTGTTGATAAAAATACTAAAATCACTATATGTATGCCTTTAATATTTGAGGAGTTCCCTCGATTCCTCATGGATCCCATCATCAGAACTGCTTTTTGACAAAAACAGGACCAATCTTATGTATATACTTATAATCAAAAAAAGAATTTTAAAAATCGGTCCAGAAATTACGGAGATATGGAGTAACAAACATTAAAAAATAAAATAAAAAACCGAATTGAGAACCTCCTCCTTTGAAATCTTGAAGTCAGTTAAAAAGTAGGTTAGGCTAGGTTTGAGCTGCGATCCTCACAGAACCGAACTGCTACTAGAATAGTGCGTAGTTTTACCTCCTTTTCTACATAATTAGGTAAGCAGATGCTGTCTTTATAATTGCATTGTATGGAATCGTGCACCATCAACAATAATCTTTCACCGGCATCCCACAACATGGAAGTCGGTTTTTGTTTTCTTAAAATAAATTTTTCATGCCAAGACAGTCGCGTCATAGTATGAAAAAAACACTTGTTTAGATAAATAAACTAATAATAAACTTATAAACTTGACGTAGCTGTTATTATTTTAATTAATAAACTTATAACTCATTATTTCCACTAAAACTAAATACTACTATTTAGACAGTATTATTGCAACCAATAATAATTTTAAACGAATGTAATATAATGTTAAGAGAGAAAGATAAAATTAGGTAGTTACTTATTTTATATATAATAACGTTTCCAGGTAGCCTCTCCAAGAAAGCCTTTAAGCTTATAATTAATTATAAGTTACCTGAGGTCAATAGTAAGAAGGCACACGTGGAGATGGACCACGTAGCCTGACAACAGCAGAGGTCAAACCTCGGTATCCGGGTCGACGAACTACACTAGAAAAACAACATGTATCAAAATCGCTGATAATAACTCGCCCGGTTAAAGGACAAATGTAGTATGTTGATACAAATGATAAAGTTGAATTTAAGACCCCGTGGGTTCCTGTTCTTCTCTCACTCTCCCTGAGCGTAAGCGTGAGCGAAATGGATGTACGTGCTCGGGACCGCGGATATGTTCGAATTTAAACTATCATAAGACATACTAACTTAGCTAATTTTGCGATTTCACTCACGTATTTTAAGTCACTCGCGCGATGTGTTTCGGAGAGCCTAGGTCTCCATTATCAAGCACTAACTCAACTATTTAACTGTGTCAGAGCAGCGGTCATGATATCCACGATATTTATGAGTTAAAAAAATTACTGTTTATTTCAAAAAAAAGAAATTACAAAAACTACTTACAGATTTAGCCTAATCTACACTCTAATAGATTGTACGCTAAGTATGGTGGTAGTGACTAGGTATTGACCTAGCTTATAAAAGTGCTATCAGAAGACTTCTTACCAACGTACTAGAATAACTATAAAAGCCTGATTAGATCTCAGGAATGACCCCCCCGACCCCCCGTAGGTTTAATGTGCCGCGAGCGACTGAAATGTAGAGCCCACAGTTTGACAGCGCCAAATATTTTAATCCCGGGCAAAAGGTTTCACATAGAATTTTGTTTTAGCCAATTTAAACCAATCATAACTATTCGCGGGAAATCTAATCGTGTATTGAGTAATATTCAAAGTTGGAGGTGGGGTATATTTATGGAGATGTGTTATCAATAATTTTAAGAATAACAAGTACCTACTTAATTAATATACATACGCCGTATGTGCAGAACATGATGCACTTATTGTAAATAGGCCATCATTGTACCAAATTCTTAGAAATAAAAAGTTGTATTTGAATTTGAGAATAATTGTCAGTGTATAGTCCAGAGTCCGACAAGAAATTGTAGAAAATTATTGTGGGCGCCACTTCCTACGTAACTGTCAAATTTTTGACGTAAAATGCTTAAAACTGGCAACTGTTGCAGAATAGAGTTTATATAGCAACATTTAAGAAAACTACTGGTTACCATAGCAATGTGTCAACATTCTTCTTGGACAAAATATAAAAGCATTCGTTTGTACTTTCGCAGTTTTAATTCATAAAAATTACTTATTTGGACTCCAAGGCAAAAGTATATACTTTAACAGCAACAATTTAAGTAGTATGGATTTTTTTAGTTCCATTTAATTAATTTCTACTAGTTTATGTCGCACTGTACAGTCGCCTTCCAGATATATCGGAGCGGCCGAGCGTGTTCAAAAATATCTACACACGCACTCTAACGCCTTGACAATAATATTATAGGCATGTTCAGATATTTGTGAGCACCTTGGCCGTTCTGATTCTGATATATCAGATGGCGAGTGTAGGTACATACATGTATGTATATTCCGTCGCTGCTTCTTACGCAATAAAATTTTAGATTTTGAATAAATAAACCCGACTGCATACAACGTATGTATCGATATACCAATTTGAGGATGATAATGGTTCTTGTCACGACATCCACTCACGCGCATCCTTGGTGCGACGATTCCCTTCTCCTGGGCTCATTGGCCCTGAGTCGCCGCCATAGACACAATACTATTTTTTACATTGTTATGCTATCGACATGCAATAAGAATGATGATAAATATTTAGATGTCCTCTTTTTTATGAGAATCACAGGACTAACAACTACCCAGTAGGTACCCACACGGCACAAATCTAATATGATAATTAAAGTCAGGATTTTCTATATGATTATTTCAATTTCAATTATTTTTCAGACAAAGGCCCATATAATTTGTTAGTAATACAATTAAATTAATCTTAATATGTTAATGTTAGTAAATTTAAAATTAGAAATAAAAATATACATAAGATTTAATTACCTATTTACATAATCAAGACTGCCACATTCCAAGCACTACCGCTGTACATGCAACAGCATCCAGTAGTGGTGTAGTGTTGGTGTTGTGCTGTGTGCTTCTTCTACCCTAATCGATTATTTGACTCGGGCTAAGATTACCTATATTATTCTACTTAGCGCCACTTGCACCATCCCACTAACCCGGGGTTAACCTGTTTGGTGGGAGCCAGCCTCCTTCTCAACTGATCGCCTCCATGTAGTACAAGACCGTCTACTGCCAGCCGAATGCCAGCGGAGACCCTGCTTGGCCAGGTGGTTGTCCGGTCTACGGAGCACATGTCCGGTTCTGATCCAACGCCATTTCCTTGCAAGGATTTCCCGTCCTATTGGTTTCTGCTCAGTCATCTGCGATAGTCTAACGTTTGAGATGGTTCGTGGCCAGTAAATCCCTAGGATGCGTCGCAGGTCGCAGGCACTAGTTTATAAACACCTGCAGACGATTGGTGATTTTACCGTACTTCAGCCTTTTAAGGTGGAGGTTCGCGCCGCGACAGAGACAGAAGACCGCGACCGTCACTTGACGGTAGGCAACATACAAGCGACAGTTCGCGAGCGAGACAGACAGAGCGTCTCCGGTCTCTGTCTCTTGTCTCAGCGCGAACTGTATGTTGCCTACCGTCAAGTGACGGTCGAGGTCTCCGGTCGCGGTCTTCTGTCTCGGTCATTGGTCTCTGTCGCGGCGCGAACCTCCACCTTTACAGTAACATAATTATATATATCACTATAAAATTACCTTTCCTTCGTAATTTATTAATGTACAAATAACAGAAGCCTAATAACTAACAACACCGTCATTCCACCACCGTATAATTTCCACATCACAAACCATTACACTCAAACTTGCTCGACCAGCTTATTCCAGGATAATTTCATAACATCATCAAACCAATTTACCTAGCGCCGGATTTACAACAGGAAACCGCACATTGGGGGCTCAAGTTATATTGGTATTTAATGGTGTTTTCATTTAACGAAGGTTGGGTATTAAAATCCCTTCACTTGTATCCAAATGTTAGCTTAGTTGCACACGAAATCCCTATTGCATCTTAATCTGATTCAAGTCGCTTGTTTATTTTAATTTAGTACTATTATCTACACTGTTAACTTTACAGATAATTTGTAAACATTATTGTAAGGACAGTACTGTTCTTGTTAGTTTAGTACTTAATAAATATGTAAAATAGCGCTTATAGCGCTTTGTACAGCTCTATCTAGCTTCAAATAAATATATCTGGCATGCTGGCTTCAGTAGGTAGACTAGCTGACAGATTATTTAGTAAGGCAACACTAACTAAGGCCCACTTGCACCATATCACTAACCCGGGGTTAACCGGTTAAACCTAGAGTTATCATGGTTACCAGTACAATTTGTCGCTGGGTTAATGGTTTAACCGGTTAACGCCGGGTTAGTGGAATAGTGCAAGTGGCGCTAAGAGACAGTATGGTACTGCAACACGTAAGTTAATCAACACTCATTTTCAGGCAAACACGCTGAAAGTGAGTTAAAAGCATATTGTTGCTTGTGGAAAGCTTGACTAATTGTAAAACGGCCATTATTAAGGTCACCTCGTGCGTCAAAGAGAAATTTTGGTCAATATTTGTTGGACACGTGGTTGCGAAACTATACGTAACGTCTTGGAGTATTATTCCGAATGGGGGCAAATCGAATGCTTTGGAAAACCACCGTAAGCGACACTTGCACCATCCCACTAACCCGGAGTTAAGCGGTTAAACCGTTAACCCAGTGTCAAATTGTACTGGTAAGCTAGCTACGAATGGCGCTGGGGGACTTGTGGTGGATATTTAGAGTGGACGATCCCAAGCTACCAGGAAAATTGGCTATGAGATGGACAGATCAGGTTAAGATTGTATCAGAGGCGTCATGAGACGATACAATAAGGCAGCCAGAAAGGATGCCAGTGTCTTTTGAAGCTTGCCTCCAATAGCATAAAGTATGACCACGACCACTTTGTCAAGAATGGAACTACACAGAAGATGCACTATTTAGGAATTACTTTAGGTCACCGAACAGGTCGCTGGTTTCCCCTTGCTGTAACGCTGCGTCAATAATTATCAGTCGCAATCAGAAATAGTGAACCAATCTAGCCATGGGCGAAATGGCATCTGCGACGCCCTTTTCTTTCAATGTATATATTCCCAGGGCAATAAATAGGGTTGGCTCCTAAAAAAAAAAAAAAAATTTAAACTGTTTATTTCAAGAAAGATTACAAAGACTATTTACAGACTTAGCCTAATCTACATTCTAATAGATTGTATGCTAAGTATGGTCTATGGTATAATATGCTATATATAACAATTATGAGGTTAACTTAAATATTCAGGCAGTGCTTTTTTATCATGATTTTAATTTTATGTGGCTTACCCTCTTCTAAATTATCTATTATATCTCTAGGAAGACTATTTAAGATGTCCTGCGGGGCCCCCTTAAGTGGCGAGGCCGTGGGCGAGGGGCGGCTCGCCTACGCCTAACTACGCCACTGCTCAGAAACTTTTACTAGTTTTTCTGATAGTTGGACTCGCCTGGTCTCAGTTAGCAAGGGAAACGTAGTGATTTTCGCATTACGGCCTTGGAGATGTCTGTTTGACAACATTATGCGATCGTAAACATCCACGCGTAATGAAAATTATTGTTCTGCATGGTTGTTATTATTACAAAAAGAGAAATCTAATGATAAGCGATATTTTGAATGGTTTTTGCGCTTTTGAGTCAGGAGTGATATTACACCTTACACATTTAGTGATGAATTTATTTACGGAATCTAGATGAAGGGGTCTATTTGATTCTTTGTGAACATGAACTTATTTATTGTTTTGCTTATCAAGCGTTTGCCGCAGTATTTTTCGCTTGTACGAAGTGATGTGAAGTTCACTTAAATAGTTAGTTGATTTTGCATAGTGCATCCAAACCTAAATATTTTTTATATAGGTAGGTAAATTATGTAATAAATGTTTTTAACTACGCCGTCATCGTACTAATTTGGGATTCCCTGCCAAAGCTTTCACTTCATTCGGTAACCTGCTTACCCATACTCCTTTATTGGAATGTGCCCAAAAATAACGTAATTGTCAGAATCTTTTGTATTTATCCGACTAAGGCAAATACAAAAGAAAAGGTTACGATTTAAATAGACCGCTTAAATCTAAGGTACCTAGTTAATTTTTTTATTTAATAGTTATTCTCCCAGGAAATCCAAACATTTAATTTGTTAAGCCACATCTATAATTTGTAAATAACAACCTTACTTACATACCTCGAACCAGTCGAAACCCCTTCCATCAAACGTGGAACCGGTGGAACAATTAGCCATTAAACCAACACAGCTAAGAACAATTGTCTCTATCATTTCGTAAGCGCCCTGATTCTGGGCTCCGACAGTCTCACGTGGTTTTGCGATTTCTGTGCTGCATGTAATTGTTTGTAATTAAGATTTGATTTAGCAAAACAAACAAGAATTAGATTATAAACTGAAATAGATGTCATATTTATTATTTATTATTAGCCTACTTTGGTGTCCCAGTGCTGGGCAAAGGCCTCCCCTCGTTTTCTCCACTCGACCCTGTCATCGGCATTTTCCCACCATTTGGGGTAGAATGCGTCCCGCCATCTCCTTTTTGGTCTGCCTGAACCCCGGCCTGCACCGTCTATGGTGCTCCGTGGGTCCCACTCAGTAACCATTTTGGCCCACCTTTCCGGGTGCATGCGACAGACATGTCCCGCCCAGATGTCATATATTAAAGAAAAAGTGACGAAGCCCTCCAGTGGTGAAGGCCGGATTCGAACCGGCGTCTTTAGCAATCCGGGCTAACGACTTGAACCCCTAGGCCACCCCGCCACGGCGGAACCCGTCCCAATTTCTCGACTATATGACATCTTACTAAGACTAGGCGTCTTTGACCAACTTTAAGGGAAAACAGAAAGCGCTAGCACCGCCTATAGATTGTTTTGGAGTGGTACATTTATACATACACAATGTAAATTGTACACATACAAACCCTCAGGCTCCCTAAATAGCCCGTGTCAATAATAACGGGTCATTTTTGAACTGTAGTTGTATTCTTAAGTTATTCTGGTTCGTTGACACCGCATAACTCCATGGAGCTCATCAGATTAATTCAAGCCTGAGATAAATCTATTGTTTGAGACAAAGAAAATTAAGAAAGACTTGATTAATTAACTATTGTTTCTGTCGACATCACATTCGTCGACAAATTGACAGTGAGCTTCGTGGGACTGGATGATATGTTCTCGACACCGGACGAAAAAATTAGGGGTCAAAATAGTTCGTAACTGATCTTCAATTATAATATTGTCTTCGGTTACCGCGATAGTTACTCATGAAATAAAACTATGAAAACGGATTATATCGCGTATATTGAATTTATAATACATCCCGACGTTTCGAACTCTTTACAGCGTTCGTGGACAACGGGTGATCTTCAATTATTAACGCAAAATATAAGTAGGTAGTTGAAAATATTATTTTTTGCTCTACTTAAATCTTATCCTACCTATTAAATGTAGAAACGGACAAAGTGCCAAAAATATGTATACATATGTTATTGCCCATACATTAATTTCGTGTATATATTTTTAGCACTGTGTGTGTGTGTCTATATTTAATACTTTGACTGTACAACACGAACCAGAACGCTCAGCCCTTCCCATTTTGAATGTTATATTATAGCGCTCAAAGTGCACGCTACTTACGCCCTTACGCTACACGCAGGTCAGGCAGTTCGCAAAAGTGAAAGCCGTGCGGTCACCACTCACAATCGGGTAAATATTAACGTGTTATGTAATGTCGGATGTATTATCGATCATGTGATACGTGAAACGCTTAAGTGTTAAAGATAAATGTTTGGGGTCAATTTTACACGGATTGACCTAGTCCGAAACTAAAGCGTTTTTTTATACGACGTCGGTGGCAAACAAGCGTACGGCCCGCCTGATGGTAAGCAGTCACCGTGGACGCCTGCAACTCCAGAGGTGTTACATGCGCGTTGCCGACACTAAAAGCAAGTTTCTTCTCTTCAGCTACGTTAGACACGGTGGAGATATTTCTGCATCTCACTTCTACGTATTGCTGCGTCCCTGGCCCTGGCGTCAGTTACTGAATTAAGTAACGTGTGTGAAGCGTTTAACCCATTCACTGCTAAGAACCCGCTAGGTTGGTTAATTTTGTACTGGAAATGCTTGAATTTTGTACTGGAAATGCTTGAGTTAAGCGGGGAAGACCGCTGACTAAATTGACGAGATTTCTACCGAACTGTCATAATCCGCATATAAAATTAGCGGCAACTGTCGTGAAGCAAATATTTATACAAAGCGTGGCCCTGAGATACCCGGAAGATTTCAAGCTCGCATTCCTGAAGTCATAAAGAGAAAAAAATTGCATATTAAGTATGTACTTAGTTCAAAATCGATGCAATTTGCAAATGAAATTTTTATTAGCATTATAATCTATAATTTTTATTTAGTTGTGCTGATTTTTTTTTCCCTGTACTTGTTCTCCATTTATTTTTGCTACCCTTAGTCCCTTATACATATTTCTTCCTTGCGCTAATTTCTATTACCTAAAGGGGCCCACTGACTATCAGTCCGCCGGACGATATCGGCCTGTCAGTTAGAACAAAAATTTGACAGTTCCGAACAACTGACAGGCGGATATCGTCCGGCGGACTGTTAGTCAGTGGGCCCCTTTAAGGTTGTCTGGAAGAGATCGCTTTTTAACGATAAGACCGCCTGTTGCTGCTTGTTTTTGTGTTATTTTGCTGTATTTAATCATGTTTTATTGTGCACAATAAAGAATATTATAAAAACACAAATTAAAATATTTTAATAGAAAATAATTTAATTTCTTCTTAGAGTAATATAAATTGTTATGTTTGTGTACGATAGCGCAATACATGAATATTGTATTTTACCACGTAAATGATAGTACTTTTATACTGATAACTAAAGCAATTCGTGTAAAATTATTCCCTAACTATTCCAAAATATCAAAACTGCACAACGTTAATAATCAAGTTCTTTCTTCTGCCGGCACTCCCGGAGTTCAACCCGTTATTTATTTTTTATTAATGAGGGTTTTGTTATTTTTAGCGAACGATATCTTATTCTAGTAATTATGCCCAGATTTATCATTTATGGCGAGTGTGAAAATCCTAAAATGAATTATCTATTCTACATAAGGGTTGGCAATCCGGATCCAAATTATACTTTATGGAAGATCCGATAGATCCGTGTCTAGATCCGGATGATTCTATACAATTTGAATCGGATGCAAGAGTTTTATGTTTATCTCTAACACAACGATGGCTGGGTCATAATCGATAAGAATTTTTGCCCTGACCTATCTCACCTATTTTTTACAGAAGAAAATATACCTATTTATGGAAGGACTACGTAGCTAAATATATCCTATTAAAAAGTTCATTACACTCTAATTTATATAGGAGGTTAATCCCTTTTCTACTTAAGAAAACTATTTGCTCAGATAGCCAGTATAAAATCATTTAGAGCACATTTTATGATTTAGTTATACAAGCAATGAAATGTACAATCTGATGTTTGTATTTTAAATGCTAACATCTAGATATGTTCCTAATCGTCTATGCGTATAAATGCAGTTATCAAATCATTTATTTGCATTGAACAATGGCGCGTGACCAACGTCCGCGTGTTTAAACAACCATCACTTAAATATGCCTATTATGTAGTTATTAGTTATATAATCGCTATGAATTGTAGTACGCATATATATCAGAGGCATTTTGTAAGAATCCGCCATAATCCGCCGTTTACAAACGGCGCCGTCATTTTATAAACGCGAAGCGGTTTGCAAATTGCTGAAGGCAATTTGTTAGTGCGCTTTAATAGCGTCAACGTCAAACGTTGTGGGTTTCGTTAGGGTGACCATGGCTTAAAAGAAGTTAAAACTTCACAACTTCACTAGAATCCTATTTCTGGGCGGTAAGTCAACGGAAGATGCAGTCGGAAACTTGACCAGGAAAGTCACTTCTGCACTAGACTGCAGACTGAAGTGTGTGGGAGTGTTTCTTGACCTAGCAAAAGCATTAATCACCGTGTCAGTGCCCATATTACTGCGAAAGCTAGAGCATTATGAAATTAGGGGACCTCCGCTTCAGTGGTTTCAGAGTTACCTTACTGGCAGGTATCAGAGATTGCGGGTGGATAAGTACTTGAGCGAAGAAAAGCCAACTGTTTTTGGTGTACCACAAGGCAGTGTTCTAGGCCCAACAATGTTTATCTTTTATATAAATGATCTGAATCTTCTCCGCCAAGCCGCCTCAGGGCGACCTACTCTGCTGCTGCTGTGGGAATGCTGCTGAACTACCATCGAATGATCCCTGCAATTCAATCAGTCGAACGGAACGGACTGCATTCGGTATTTGGGTCTTGACGTTGATCAGCACTTCTCATTTAAGCAACACATAGGCTCACTTTCACAGCGAGTTAGAAAAATGATTTATGTTATGCGCCTACTTCGGAATTCCGAGTAAGCGAATAACCGAGTCCTGCGTCAAGTCTACATTGCCTTATGTCAGTCTATATCGTACATCGGTATGGGGCGGAGCTGGCACCACCACCACGATGCTCGGGTTAGAACGAGCACAAAGAGCTCTTCTCAAGTTTATGTACAAGAAGCCCTACCAACATCCTACAGGCCAACTTTTTGCCGAAACCCAATTACTTTCAGTTCGACAGTTATTTGTCTGCAGGGTCGCCATCATCATCATAGGCCTTTCAGTCTATTGCAGACTATACAGACAGTGTCAGGTAGCGTGACAACGTTTCACATGGCTGTGTAAGCCAATACGGGAGCGGCAACCACGACCGTAAGACAGGCAGGTGTAGTGTGCCCGTGGCCGACAGTTGTCGCGCTGATGACGCTTGGCACGCTTACTGGCGAGTGTCTTAAACCAAGCGTCATCGTGGATTTTACTACCGTCGGACACCAGTTTGCGCCACTTATCTCTGTCCTCGGCAAGCTTCTCCCATTGATGAACCGGGATGTTGACGGCGTGCATGTCTCGCTTGGCGCAGTCCTTATGCCGTAGCATCGGTCGACCGACGCTTCTCTTGGCATCAGCTATGGCGGCAAGCAAAACACGCCGCGGCCATCGAGAAGGTTGCATACGATGCACATGCCCCAGCCAGCGTAAGCGTCTCTGCTTTAGCAGCGCAAAGAGGCTGGGCAGCTGAGCAATCTCAAGAACCCTCTCGTTCGTGACCCTGTCCTTCCAAGATATGCCCAATATGTTCCGGATGCAGCGCATGTGGAAAGCGTTGAGACGACGTTCGTGCTTGGCATACGATGTCCAGGTCTCAGCCCCGTACAAGAGTGTGCTCAGGATGCACGTTTGATAGACAACCATCTTGGTTTTCCTGGTTAGATGTTTGTTTTGCCATACTCTTGCACTCAACTTCCCAAACATCGTTGCGGCTTTTCCGATTCGAACGTCGATTTCTGCATCCGGTGAGAGATTGCTAGACACAGTCGACCCGAGGTAGCAAAACTTGTCGACTGACTCCAGCGGGGCGCCCTCCAACAGGATTGTCGGTATTTCTGCACACCCTTGGGCCAGCACAACAGTTTTCCGGGGATTGATGGACATCGAGAACAGAGCACAGGCACGAGAAAACTTGTCCATAATAGTTTGAAGCTCAAACTGTGATGTGGCGACGAAGGCTGCATCATCAGCAAAGAGCAAGCTATCAACGAATAAATCGTCGCGTTTACGCTTAGATTTGAGAAGGGAAATGTTATAAAGTTTTCCATCAGCCCTCGTATGCAGATGGATACCCTGTTGGTCGTCACCGAAAGCAGTTTTCAGCAGTAACGAAAAGAATATACCAAACAGGGTAGGCGCCAGTACGCAGCCTTGCCGAACACCTCTTCGCATAAAGAACGGGTCAGACACGGTACCGTCAAACACTACAGCTCCTTGCATACCTTCGTTAAAGGACTTCACAAGACTCAGGAGTTTAGGTGGGCATCCTATGTGTTCCAGTACGAAATAAAGCCCTTCTCGGCTAACTGTGTCGAAGGCCTTATTCAGGTCAACGAATGCGACCACCAGAGGTGTTTTCTGCTCTCTGCACTTTTCTTGGATTTGCCGAAGTGTAAAGATCATGTCCGTTGTGGAACGCTGAGCACGGAATCCAGGGTCGCCATGATGATGCATAAACTCACTGTTAACTCCCCCACACGCAGCATTACAGTGCAAAAGGGTTTTTCGTGTCCCACAAACTTTGACAGAAACATCCTACTCGCGACGCTTCCCACAATTTCTACATCCATACATCTACAACCAAATATTAAAAGCTTTCAACATACAAACCTTGTCTCTGAAATAACTGCTATAGTTACCTACTAAGTTTTCATGTCATGTCAATTTGGAAAATAAATATATCTATATTTGTAATTTAGATTTTTTAAAGTTAAGTAAATGATCTTAAAGTTTTGTTTCAAAACCAACTATAAATTCCGCAAAACAAAATCGTAAAAATAGGACTGTCGAGCGAACGGTCAGCGTGTCAGTAGCGCGTGATTCGGCGGGACGCGAAAATTCAATTTTGTCACCGAATACGCAATCGAGGATCGTCATCGGACGTAACCGCCAAGTCTTATTGGCAACTTTCTCTCTCGACGGAGTCGGGCCGAGCGACGATCCGAGCTTCATTCTACCAACATCAGCGAGCCCGCGTGTGCGGACGCTGCGCTCGCGACCCGGTCAACACGTGAAAAAAAAACCGTCGTTCCAATTTCAAAAGTGTTCAAAAACTTTTCGTGTTTCGTTGTGCGTATGTTTGTGTGATTTGTTTATTGTAAAGCGGCAACATGGGAACGTTTAAAACGTAAGTTCCATTTATAAAATTTAAAGTGCATGGTCTACATTTAATTTGAATGTTTAAAGTTCCAAACAAAAGAATTGTCTCCTGTCCTTGTTGCTAAGTTTCGAGTGCAGAATTCCTCTCGTCTAGAAAATGTAGGACAATGCCAGTCACGGTCGTAAGCTCACGTACTTAGTTACAAATTGCAACTAAGTTTCGTAAAATTAACCTACTAAAAATAATACTTTGTCTATCGAAAACACAAAGATAAACATTATTGTTCAAGTAGGCATATTACAATGCTCTTATGAACGTCAAATAAAGCTACACCAGCTCTAACTCTACACCTCTGCCCGAGAAGATTTAAATCCCTCCTGAATTGGAGGAACCCTCCTCCCAATATGGGACCGGCAAGAAACTCGATAATTATATAATAATCAGTTAGGTGATAGTTATATAATTAACCGTCATATATGTATTATACACGCTACGAATTCGTAGCGTATATGACGGTATGATGTAGAAACATGCCTCATAAGTTAGTTTCCTGCTAATCAAAGCTTCCAACTTCCGTACGTCAAAAATGGAGACTCATATATTTATGCTTGTAAATTGGCATGTAAAAAAGTTTTGTATATATGTATTGAAATAATAATTTAAATGTCTTAACTACCTACGTATTTTCTGTTGTAATCCATACTATGAAGTTTGTTATATCTAGATATATTTGGTTGTTAATAAATTACTTAATATACTACAAGAGATTATTATTATTATTATTATTGGGGTGTTGTGGGCCTTTGAGTGTCACGTCGACCAAACAGTGATCTATTGTGACGGCCCTTTAAAGCTCATTACTAATGCCCGTTGAATCCAGAAAATTCCAGATTCTTTGGGCCGTAATGTTCTGTACCTCATAGGGTTGCAGTACGTGCCGCCCTAAGTAGGTACTTCTTTTTGACATTAGTGGTCCACAGGAACAGAGAATGTGCATTGCAGTCTCCTCTGACTCCTGGCAGAACCTGCATGTCGGATCTTGTATCTTTCCTATTTGAAACATGTGTTTGTTCAACTTGCAGTGTCCAGTCAGTATTCTAGTCACCGCGCAGATTTTGTGTCTTTTGAGCCCTAGAAGCTCCTTAGCAACTTTGCTGTTGAACCCTTTGATTAGAGCTTTCGAGTGTTTTTGTCCTTTGACGAACTTCCACCAATCGATTGCTCTCGTTTTTTCTAAGTTGCTGAGCAGAGAATATGCATCCCATTTTGTGGTTCCACAGAACGGTTCTGGGCCGACCAGGGTTGTGTCTGCGCCCTTTTTAGCAAGTTCGTCCGCTTCTTCGTTTCCGTTAATGTCGGAGTGCCCTGGTACCCATCTAAGTATGACTTTGTTGGAGTTAGCCAGTGCATTTAGGTTTTTTTTACAGTTCTGGACTAGTTTTGAGTTTGACTCAAGTGAATCTAGTGCCAGCAGAGCAGCCTGGCTGTCTGAGTTGATGTAGATATGTTGGTGTCTTAGGTTTTTATCCAGGTTGATCTCCGCACATTTGTTGATGGCGAAGACTTCTGCCTGGAAGATTGAGGCCTGTGTGCCCATGCTGACGCTAGCTCTGAGTTTAGGTCTTTCACCATAGATCCCACATCCTACATCATTGCCTTTCTTGGAACCATCTGTGTACCAAATATAGCTTCCTTCCTCAACGTACATTTGGCCGTTGGACCATTTGTCTCTAGGAGGTATTTCTACTGTGAACAGTTTGATAAATTGACATTCTGTGTGCGTGTCATCAGTGGGCATGCTAAGGGTTTTATTTGCAAAAACCCAGGCCTTCAGTTTTGTTAGTGCTTGAGAGCGCCATTTTGGCCTGTTTAGCGTGCATATTCTGTAGACGCACTGCTTGGCCTCCTTTTGCACCTGTAAGTGGAGTGGTAAAATGTCCAGCAGTGCATCGAGGGCCGCCCCCGGTGTCGAGGAGAAGGCGCCTGTTACTGTTAAACAAGCCATGCGTTGCAGGCTGTTTAGAGTATCTATTGCCGTCTTTTGGCTGGTTTTGTTACAATGTTACAAACGAATAAATCTTTCGCCTTTACATTATTCCAGCTCATTGAACACCTACGAGCCCGATTTATTATGCTTATTGTTACCATTTTCTCACACTTTCTAAGTTCCAAAAAACTTACTCCCCACGAGGCCAAGCAGAGGTCGCCGGCACTTAGTGCTCCAAATGTCACTTAACTATATCTAGACAGTTGAAATTTTCACAGGAGATGTATTTCTGTTACCGCTATAACAACAAATAAAATTAATATTTAAGTGCCCATACAACAAACGTGATTTTTTTGCCATTTTTTCGCGGAACCCTTCGTGCGCGAGTCCGACTCGCACTTGCCTGGTTTTTTTTACCCCAAACTTTTACGAAGCATTAAAAATTACATAATTCTTGTTGTCATTAAACGTGCAATATTTACCCAATAACTGGCGTATTTAATATTAAACTATTTTACAACTACATACTAAAACGTCTTGATTATAATCTTAATAAACTAACTCCCATTTTTTAGTAACGACACTTCAGACTTGGTCAATTTCAAGCTAGACTTTTTATTTGTAAAAGGAAATTAGCTAATTAGTTAGTCTCGCTTACACCACCAATATAAACTGTTAATGTCACGCTTTTTGTAATTACAAAAAGTTAATTGAATGGGGATCCATTAGGTTTAACAGTCAGTATTATATTTATTGTGATAATTTTGATGTTATAATAACTTTTAGTTACTGTACAATCTTAGCAACATTTTAATTGTGCTTATAAAGTACTAAAAGTCGAGTAATCGTAGTGTTTAACTATAAAATCGTAGTGTTTTAATAAATAAATAGAAAAAAAAACGAATATAGAATAAAAATAAAATGTAATAAAAAACACTTGGTGTTTAAATCCAGAGTAAATTTTAATTTAGATAATTTATATTTAGAATTAGAGACTAAAACCTAAATGCAATTGAATGTATCTTTAATGGAACTACGTTAGACCAAGCTAAGTTGGCAGCGATTTTAATAGCCTAGACTGCGCAAGTATTATTTTAAACGTCAAACTTTTATGAAATTATGCCGTTTAATAAACACTTGCACAGTCCGGGCTATCAAAATCGACACTAACTCAAGTGGTCTAACTAGTTTAACGTAAACAAATTTAAAAAAATAATGTCCTTTGTACACCTTGATCACCTGCGGCCGTAGCACGGTCGCATTTTTATCGCCTGTCACCATGCCTGTCACGTTCTAAAAAGCATGTAAGTGCGAAAGTGACAGGCATAGTGAGTGACAGGCGATAAAAATGGAACCATGCTGCCACCGCTGGGTGCCAAAATATAATATTTAGTCGTACTTATACCGATTACATTTGTTTACCAATTGTTTAGCTTTAGCAAACATATTTGCCGTCTTCTTACCTAATTGTTGACCGTTAATAGAAAAAAATTCGCATTTCAAATTATGTAAGTAAATATTATTGAAGCTTTGTGTGGGTGTGTCAAGGATCTGGCTTTGCGTAATAGTCACTGACCCACTTAGATGGAATAATAGATATTTAAACTTAATATAATATTATCTATATACCTATAGTTATTTGACGACCGGTCTGGCCTAGTGGGTAGTGATCCTGCCTGTGAAGCCGATGGTCTGGGTTCGAATCCCGGTAAGGGCATTTATTTGTGTGATGAGCACAAATATTTGTTCCTGAGTCATGAATGTTTTCTATGTATTTAAGTATTTGTATAAGTATTATATATACATATCGTTGTCTGAGTACCCACAACGCACGCCTTCTTGAGCTTACCGTGGGACTTATTTTTTTTATTTTTTTTTATTTAAACTTTATTGCACAAGCAAAGAAAAATGTACAAATGGCGGACTTAATGCCAAAAGGCTTTAAGTCCTAAAGGGGACTTAGTCAATTTGTGTAAGAATGTCCCTATAATATTTATTATTTATTATTAATTTTAACATAATAGGTATATGATATCTTTCAACTAATTTATTTAGTTAAAGCAAAGAGGATATAATAGGATTGAGCGGTACTGTCATAGTACCGTGTCATAGTAAATTTTGTAACCACAGTAAATTCACTGCCATCTATCGACACACCTTAAAACTATAAATGCAGATGTATAAAATACGATAAAATGTATTTATCACTATTGTGTTGCAGAAAGTTTTTTGACATATTTTTGTATTTCATAATGTTACTTGGCAGAAATCTCGTTTGGCAGAATTACCTTTCGCATACTGCTTTTCGCATAATTTCGTATAAATATCAGTTTGTCACTGCAGAATTTCTTTTTGCATAATATTATTAAAACCCTAACCTAACTCACTTAGAAAATTCCGCCAAATGAATATTATGCGAAATGACTATGGCAAGTATATAATTATGCGAAAATATCATTCGACCAAAAGTTTTCTGCGATACGTGTTATGCGAAGTGTATTTGTATTAATATTCTGCCAGATGAGGGGAACCGGTTTAATATATTTAATGAGGTCGTATAAAGCTTAAAATGAACTGCCAACATAGATTATTCTAAACTACTTAACTTTACGTGTAGTGTACGTTTATTTTACCTCATTAATGCACAATTCACATACAAAGTTATCTCAACGCATGGCTAGTTCAATCTTACGTCTGATGAAGGGATCTTCCTTACAAATTGCTGAATAATACTGCTATTTGTTGATGATAATGAAGTAAACAGATACTGCAAATAGTCTTCCTTGTTGTATTATTGAATAAGATAACGTGTTTGATCATGGATTTGCTTACAATGACTGGAATAATTTCAAATAGCATTAACAGCTCTATTTGTAGGGGAATTTGTTTCCGTCGTCTGTATTTCCTGACAAATACGATCAGCAATCAGTAATCAGTAATTTATTGCTTTCATATGTACAATAAAGTCTTACATTAAAATGGTGATCAAGCTATGAACCCTGTAAGGGCACTGCAAATTAAGCATGTAACTTACAATACTATAATATTACATAACATAAACTTAATCTCAATATAAATATGGAAATTTAACATCATGAGAGGGGGGAGGCCTTTGCCCAGCATTCTAAGCCTTTACAAAACAAGACTGAATCATAACCTTCTTTTAATTACAGTTGATGCGGGCCTGAGGTTCGCTTGGCAACTAATCCCAAAAATTGGCGTAGGCACTATAGTACGAATTGGGTTTTGAACCCGCAACCTCCGGATCGAAAGTCACACGCTAGGCTATCTATCAGCACTCTTTAGCAAGACTGAATAAGATAAGTACTTAGGTATTACTGAACAAAATAAGCTCTATCTGAGGCCCTATCGTCGATAATTAGTTATCATTTATTTAACATAAAGATGAATTTATAGTCAGTTTATAGTTTTAATAAAATGTGACGTTTTCAACCAAAAGGTACCACATTGTCGGTTGTCGATAAGGTTGATTTCTAATTGAAGCTATATGGAAATAGCGCCTTACTATAAGCGACAATAAGTACCCTTTTAATTGAAAATGGCACAAATGTGTGATTATAAGGCGATTTATTCATGATGTTATCCTTCTCCGAAAACCTAGTGATAATCATCATAAGTACCTACCGAGAACTTCATTGGTTGATAATTTACATAAGTTAAGTAGGAATTTCCATACATTTCAAATATTATTGACATTATTCTATGAAGCGGGGAAGACCCACACAACGACTGTAGGCATTTTTTTTGTAGACAGCCACTTTTCTTTTTTTGCTATGATTGTTTTTTTTTCTCGGTTTTACCTCTTTCTTGTAGTGGGGAATTTTTCTAACCTCAGCTCGTAACAATAAGGGCCACTTGTACCAATTCAGGGTTAGTTACTAACTTGGAGTTAACCGTTACACAGGGTTAAATTGTACTGGTAACTTCGGGTTTAACCGGTTAACCCCGAGTTAGTAGCTAACCCTGGATGGCGCAAGTGGCTCTTTAGTCTCTCGAAACATAGAGTCAACAAATTTCATAGAGAGAACAAAGTGAGAGGCTGTCGTTTTAGTTTGTTTTCATAGAAATGTTAATAATTATTATGATGACAATTTGTCATTGCAACTGCCATGCATAGTTAACTTGGTCCGACTCTACCCAAGAAAAAATCATTTGGTAATATGAAATGATTTTCCGTACATTTCCGTATATTATTCGTTTGGTGAACAAAAACATAGTGAGGAAGTTACACATATCGATAAGGTTCAGTTTTCTTCTGAGTAAACAAGCAATAAACACTACTGAATAAACACTAATAGGTTGCCAAGCGTACCCCGGGTTTTCTTTAAAATGCAACCGCGAAAGCACTAAGATGGAAGATTATATAAGATTTGTTTATGCATAATAATATGTTGCAGCTGTACAACTCTAAAGCTTGTATGGAACAAATATATGTGCATTCCCGTTGCCAGGGAGGTTTTGAGATTAAACTGAGCAACTTTTACTATGGGACCAACCACGAAATCGAAAAAAAATATTTACCCTCCCATAGAAAATTTACCAACCCAAATGTGTGAAACAGCCAAAAAAATTTTCGATTTCGGTGTTGGACCCATAGTAAAAGTTGCTTACTATAATACCAAAACCTCCCTGGCAACGGGAATGCACTTATTTTTTAGCCACCGTGTATATGGAACCACTTCGTACTCGAAATATCTGTATTTCCGTCCCTCTAGCACGAGTAGGTAAAGCATAGCAGAGAGAGAGCTGGTAGGGATAGCATGCATCATCTTTGAATTTATATTTTCGCGGTAGTTGTCCTATATAACAGCTGTTTAACTTTATCGGTTAACATGGACCTAAGGATAACAACCTGACGTAATGTCACCCATCGAAATGCGGGTCGCGTGTGACTTACATCACAAGGATGCGCAAGCGATTGCAAAGCAAGTTCGGATTAGTACTACGTGCGCTATTCTAACCGATTTTGGATGGTTTTAGTGCTATTTCGTAACATTGAACTATTCTGAGTACTACTGACAACGAATTTGATTTATGAAATGAAATGAAAAATCTTTTTTTAATGCAGTTGCTCAAAAAGTGCTACTTTTCGTGGCTGTTTAGCGTGCGGAAAGTTGGTTTTCGCAAACTAGTGCTTTTTACTTTTCCAATTTTTTTAAATTTTTACTTGTTCCAATTCGTGACTACTTATTGATGAGTGTTAATATTAGTTTCCTTTAAACGTCGTAATCAACATAAACACCTAGTTAATGTAAGAATACGAAAAATATGCATATTTCATATTTAATTACTTACCTCTTCATCATAAACGTGTTATAAGTATTATAACACGTTTATTTTTTAATGTTTAAAACCGTTAATAAGTTGTCTGCATGGAAAGGAACGCCTGTCAAACAAGAGGCGTATTTTCTCACTGCAAGAATGTTTTAAGTTTCCAAAGGCAACATTCGATATTGTTTTTATAAATATACGATACACAAATAATCGTAAATAA
The DNA here is from genome assembly GCF_947568885.1 of Cydia strobilella. Taxonomy (NCBI): domain Eukaryota; kingdom Metazoa; phylum Arthropoda; class Insecta; order Lepidoptera; family Tortricidae; genus Cydia; species Cydia strobilella. The sequence goes on along the minus strand of NC_086049.1, from coordinate 3,083,335 downwards.
TGATATTTAGGTAATAATAGTACAATGTTTTAATATTTACAATTGTTTCTGTCTTATAGAACATGCATTTAAAAAAAAACTTTCATTGAAGTGGGTTCAATAAAAATCTATTCTAGTCGAATAAAAGCTAGAAAAACACTTCTTCATAATGTCAATGTCAATGATATCACAGAATTAATAATATAAAAGTTTCGAATTCCATTCCTTACTTGTTGCTTTTCTCAGTTTTTCGCAACTGTATTAAAAAACGTCGTTCGATACACGTGCGGAAATGTCATTCTTTACTCGTCCCGAGTTTTGCCACTCGCCTACGGCTCGTGGCAAGATATCTCTATGCTCGTGAACTAATGACATACTTTCCGCACTAGCATCGAAATGTACTATTTCTGGCTACTAACGATGAGATCAAATGAGATGAGAACGAGACGAGACGAGACGAGACGAGATGAGATGAGATAAGATTTATTTCATTAAAAAATATCGAAAAAACCATACGAAAACTTAGATAATTATATATACTGAATAAAAGCTTCCATAACCCTGAAGAAATAATGATGATTATTCGAGAATATTCAGTAATTAACAATGGACAATTTATGCTTATATGTTAATTCTTGGCACTCATCTCGGTCATGGTTTGCATAATTATATCAAATTGTATAAGCCGGTTTCTTATAATTTGATTGTAATAACACACTACGCGAGAAAAAGAAAATTTTAGGGTCGTTAATTAAAATTCAAATTGCCTTAAAAGTATTAATTCTATTGTAATTTTTGTGTTGGATATCGCTGACACATCAAAGTAAATGTATATGTTTTTTTGTAATTATAAATACGTCCAGTCTTAATCATTAATTTAATAGATAATTGCAATGAGGATATAATAAGATAGAGCGGTACTGTCGTAGTAAATTTTGTAACCACTGTAAATTCACTGCCATCTATCGACATAATTTAAAACTAAAAATTAAGATTTATAACAATACGTTAAAATGTATTTAAATATGGATAAATATTTTTTTTATTAGCATTCATTATTTTTATATGATTTTGACCCATGTTCTTTTACTGGTATGCGTTAAAATTTTAAATAACAAACGAAACCGTCAACGCCCTCTATACGAGAGTAGGCCAAAACTAGTGGCGCCATCTGATCGAGAATCAAATTTTCATGATTTTCGAGGCACGTTTTTTCCTTAGACTGTATCCATCAATTACGGAGTTATATCTATCTTTGATAATTGTAACAGAATATAGGTATTATTTTAATCTTAGTATGTATAACTAAATAAGTATATCAAATGAAGTGACCTTGGAGAAAAAGCAGAAATCTTATACGTTTAAACGAGCAATTCTTGTATATATATATATATTTTCGTTGATCTCGGAAACGGCTCTAACGATTTTGATAAAATTTGCTATACGGGGGTTTTCGTCGGCGAAAAATCGATCTAGCTATAAGGTGTTATCTCTGGGGAAACGCGCATTTTTGAGTCTCTATATGTTTCTCTATGTGTTTGTTGTGTGTTATGTTGTGTATGTGTGTTGTGTGTTGTTGTATGTTATGTTTGTTGTGTGTTTTTCGAGTAACCCTCGGTCTCCCAGATATTTTTATCTATATTACTTAGCATGCTTTCTTGACAATGTTTATGACAATTAAAAAAAATCGATTTATTTTTTAGGAAATTTTCAAAATCGCGGAGTTACGGGGGTTCGCGAGGTCTACAGCTCACAGAGCCACTGGTTTATTGAGGACTACCGTTTTTGAGCTTTCCAGTTGGCGCCACTGTAGATGTAGATCCAGAAAAACAGATCTGAAAATTCTTCTATGCTTATTTTTATAAAATCATAGAGTAACTTTATACTAGAGCGGTACTGTCATAGTACATTTTGTAACCCCAGTAAATTCACTGCCATCTGTCGACACACTTTAAAACTAAAAATAAATATTTATAAAAATACGATAAAATGTATTTAAATATGGATAAATGATTTTTTTTATTTGCATTAATTATTTTTATGATTTTGACCCATGTTCTTACACTAATATGCGTTAAAATTATAAATAACAAACGAAACCGTCAACGCCCTCTATACGAGTGTAGGCTAAAACTAGTGGCGCCCTCTGATCGAGAATCAAATTTTCGTGATTTTCGAGGCACGTTTTTTCCTTAGACTGTATCCATCTATCTTTGATAAAATCAATACGTTCTAATATACACAAAAGTATTTTAACGTCTATATGTGCCATTTTTCAACCTGTTTAATTTTGCATACCTATATTTTAGTTTGCACTTTTTTTAAACCACTAACATTTATTGAGCTATACGACACTGTTTACCACGATTAATCAAAGATGGACAAAGATTTACCACAATTATGAATAAGGAGTGAAAATTCCCAATAAAAAAGCTTGAAACCCCCAAAACTGCTATAGGCATTTGACATTTGAAAGACTTCCATCTACACTAGCGCCCCTAGCGGCGAAATTAAACGCGGTAGCCCACATTGGTCTTTAGCAATTAGTTTTTTTTCCTACGATCCTTATCGGTTTTACGCAATAGGGGATCCCGTCTTCGTCTCTTGCATAAGAACACGTTCTGATTTCTTCCCGCCCGCGGCGGTACCACTTTCATTAACTCACCACGAATTCGCCAAAAGCTTACGCGTACCAACTTGACGTATCTCACTTTCGCTTTTTCATACAAACGTTAATCCCCGTTTTCCTCTGGATATTTATATATTTAAGCTTTATTGTAAAAAATATATTTAAACATTTATCAATGGCGAACTTAATGCATACTGGCATTCTCTAACAGTCAACTATACAAAATAGGTATCAAACATTTATGTTCGCATTTTTTTCGCTCCGGCCTCATAATAATTAATAAAATCGAACAAAGTCAAACGTTTGCTGTGGTTGGTATACATCAAATTGTGTTAAAGTATGTTCCAAAGTCTCACAGAGAGGAAAATGGGGACTTGATTCACATGGAGAACCGGGCGTTCACTTTCTTCTTAATCTCAAGCCACTTTATCCACTCTTTAAGTCGAAGTAAAAACATCTCAAAGGTGCGATCTTTAGTTACGTGTTTGAATTGAAGTAACAGGCAAATCGCTAAACGCATTCCGGCATTACTTTTCATTCATAAGTCGGTATTATGTAAGTTGCATAACGTTGTATTATGCGTGCACGATAAGTTTAGTTTGTTTGCTTACAGTACAGTGTTAAGGCGATAGATTTAATACGTGCTTATTATTCTTAAGTGCTTGCTTATGCGTAAGTAGAGCAATGCGATGTGTTTATACTCCAAGGAAAGTAAGAAGAAAATTATAGCATAAAATATGATTTCCGTTGTCTATGGATGTGGATGAAAGGTATTTATTACTCTTTAATTGAGAATTGACACTGAACATGCAACGTTCTAAGGGACAAAAAGTTAATATAAACCAAAAATATTATTCGTAAGTTGTGAAAAATTATAAATCCAAATATTATGACGCGCAACACATTTTCGTAATTTTGGCGGAAAACGTCACAACGATCGAAGAGTAGGTAGTCTGAATTTCCGTAGTTCCAAACTTATTGGTTTTTTAATTACTTTGTAAACAAAACACTGAAGTCCTAACCAACCCGTCAGAGAAAAGTGAACATTTAATAGTTACCGGCAAGCTCGGTTCTCCGTACAAACGTAGTTACGCTCTCATTTTAAAACGACTATCTAGATTGCTCTGAAACTTTGTACTTACAATAGGATAAGGTATAATCAACAATAAGGTACAATAGTTAAGGTGTAGGTATAAAAGGTCTGTAATATGGTGTAAAGGTGTAAAGGTGTTCATATGTCATAGAAATCGAACTAGCTGTAAAAAAAGTTTGGCAATAAACGTGCAAAAAAAATACCGAGAACATTACATAGAAACTTTTTGAAAATTCTCTTTGGCACATTGCTAAGTTAGACCGATGGGCCAAACAAGGCACGGCCAGTTGCGCGCACGATTACAGCATTGGCGAATCTTCCTTCCTCGGTTTGCGCAATACGTACACCTGCGTGACTCTTACTTAACTTTTGTTAAGCGGAAATAAATATTACAAGATGCTTCATACTCTAAGAACAAATTAAATTATTTTCTATGTTTTTTATTTATTTATTTTAGATTAAGATGCTTCATGTTAATTTTGTCGTATTAGTCAGTCTTGGACGATAAATTAACGAATTGAAAGAAAAATCACTACAACTATATCCTCTTTGACCTTATATAACAGTCCCCCGCCGCGTCCTGTCATTACGTTCATACGTTCGCGATAATCTCAAAAACGACTGAACGGATTTTAATTCAATAGAGTGATGCTTGAAGAAGGTTTAGGTTTATAATTTGTTAAGGTTTTGTGTAAATTGGTTGAAATAAGTATGACGATGTTTGCTATAGTCGTCGGAAAAAAATCACATCTTATTACGCTTTACTACGAGTGCGAAGCCGGGGCGGGTCGCTAGTAATTCTTTATATTTTATACTATTAACTTTATTTACTTTTTCCTTGTTTTTAATTCATTTTATCGTGTTATACTGATGTTTTTGATACTATTATATTCGTGGTTGGTTCAAAGCAATATTAATAGGTCTATAACATCATCCAGAATGAGATGAGATGATAAAATAACATGACTGGTGTATCGAGTTTCGGTATCGGCTCATTATAATCGCTATTTTAATCAGAAACCTGTTTCTTATGTTCGACATACCTACTTCGAAAAAAAAATGTTAATTTATGGCACAAGAATATTTTTCTTTCTTGCAGCTGCAATCGCGAAATATTTAATTGAAGCAATCTTCGTTTTCCACACATCAATAGCATTTGCCTTGAACCTATAACCTATGTAATTATATTTTTACCTTAAACCGCTGGCCCTCCGGCCTTCACGTCAGTGATAATAACGTCCCCTACGCTGCGTCTTACGTAAGCGAACAACTCGCGAACGCGAAGCGGCGCTGCGCGGCGCGGCGGGCCAACGGCGTTCGCGAGATCGCCCACGTAGGACACTTCTATTAACAAAGGATTGATTCACCGCGCGCCGCATCGCTTCGCTTCGCGTTCGCGTGTTGTTCGCCTACGTAGTACGCTGCCTTATAATGGCCGTTTGATATTTATATGCCTATTGTACTTTGACCCTTCTCCCGTCGTAACTGCTAGACGAAGGCTAGCGGGACGATTAGCCTAAAACTTATAAATAATGGACTTGAACTGAGCAATAAATTGTTTCTTATGAGATGTAATTGTCCGTGTATATTAAATTGTTAAGAACTGTATTATTCACCATTCATAAGTGCTTGTTGATATAGGCCTACATGAATAAAGTATTTTTGAACTTTGAACTATGAACTGTGTGCGGGTTTCAAAACGGAGGTTTTTTTATTTATTAGCATTTTATTTAAACTGATAGTAAGTGCTGATGATGTCTATTCACTCTAGATTTGAAAAGATCTAAGTGATAGTATCGGTAGAGAGTACCATTTTGTACCATTTGGAGTTGAAACTAGGTCCATGGGGTCCCAGCACTCCCAGCGCGCACAAGTTGTTTGCAGAAATCGCGAAGCGTCTGGTTGATGTAACTGGTGACCGAAGAGCTGGCGGCTTCCTCGCACAACGTTTCAGCATTGCGATACAGCGAGGAAATGCCGCCAGCATCCTTGATACAATGCCTCAAGGGCCAATTTTAGATTTAAGCTAGTTATTAATTTCGTTTACGTAGTACCACTGTATATATTATCATTATCTCGTATGTAAATAAATGGATTTTTTTAAATATTAAATATCAAAGGTTTTTTGTAAATTCAGTTATAGTAGGCTGGGAATAGATTTGCAGGAACTAAGTTCCACTCCTTAGCCGTTCGCATAAAAAAGTCTGGAAGCAAAATGTTTAGACGTATCAGTAGCACGTCGTTGAAGCCCTGGTACCCTTTGTGCCCAAATCGTTTCTCGGACATTATGAAGAAATGTCATTAGACATCTTTTTAGGGTTCCGTACCCAAAGGGTAAAAACGGGACCCTATTACTAAAGACTCCGCTGTCCGACCGTCTGTATGTCCGTCTGTCACCAGGCTGTATCTCATAAACCTTGACAGTTGAAATTTTCACAGATGATGTATTTCTGTTGCCGCTATTACAACAAATTCTAAAAACAGAATAAAATTAATATTTAAGTGGGGCTCTCATACAACAAACGTGATTTTTTTGCCGTTTTTTACGGAACCCTTCGTGCGCGAGTCCGACTCGCACTTGGCTGGTTTTTTTATCAGATGTTTTCAGTGATGGAAAACACTGTAACTAAACCTATAGGTATAAGATTTCTATCTTATACTTAAAAAAAAATTTTTTTCGTATAAACAATTAGGTACCTACACGATCCTTACGATGACTATCATTACAATTGATATAATGATCCGGATATGGCACTTATTTTATTACAAAGGTCATGAACATTTTAAGAAGTAATCGGCCAATCAGCCTGAGACTATCCACTCATACATTATCGCTAATGAGGGAGCAATAAGAACTTCAACAAAAGAACGGAAGCTTCTTTAGTTTGCGAGGTTGTATAGGTAACAGTAGGTACCGTAAAATGTGGTGAGTAGGGTTCGCGGGGAGAGTTGGGTTATGAATGGAGAGAGAAGGGATGAAAGGGGGGTGAGATGCGTTTTAAGGCTACTGCTACAAAAATAATGTATTCCAATTTAAAATGGAGCTATAGTAATACTCATAATAAAAAAAATCGATCCAACAATCTTCCAAAATCACCTTTGTATGAAAACTCATCTTACCCCAATTACGAGGGACTACGGTATGAGGTGGAATTTCCTGTTTATCGTCAAAATTATGAAATGGAACTACCCAAAATAAAATAAAAACTAAAATACAAACGACCGGAACACTTATTATATACACCATTCAGTTTGCATATGTGAAAATAAAATGTTATCGAGGTTTGAATGTCAGTTTGCGCCTACTCACCCCATTTTACTGTACTGAGTCTTTGGATACCGATTAATTTAAAACAAACAACAAAATAAACAACACAACATATAACAAATAGAAAGAGGATGAAAACAAAAACCCAGAAACCATAAGCAATATTCATAACGCTCTGAATCAAGGGCCGACACTCTTTGATAGTGAAAGATAGTTTTATTGCGATTCCTATAAGAGGAAAGAAGAAAATAGTGCCATGCTTTGTCCTTATCACCGACCGGGTGGCATCATAGGTAGGATGGCGAAATTTATAAGAGTGAATGAGAAAAAATCCTATGCTGCCCAAATTTTATATGAATATTCTTTCTCTTACCCCTGGTCGCACGGTGGCGCGTCTATAACTACTTGTATATACTATGTCTATGCTCTGAATGTATTAAGTAACCATAGAGATTTAGATTTTTCATTTAAGAGCATGTGTGATGAGCCTTACACTAAATACTTTACTACTTTCCTTACATTTAGCATATTTTTTTTTATAATTTGGTATTATAAAGTGCGAACATGCTGGCCCTCAGATTTGCACGTTGTACAAATTCTGTTAAAATAACCTTATTTAAGGCATAACTACACATCACTGTACTTTGTGCCAGTTGCAACATCCGCACTTGACAGACTGATCAACGTCACTCGGCGCGCCGCGGCGGTTTACTATAAAACTTTCCATACAATAAAATTTAGCGAACTCTTTAACGATGACAAACAGTTGGTGCAACCGACCCTTAATCTGTTGAGATAGTGCTTTGACCTTCAGCTACTCAAGAGTTTACTTTTAAATGTTAAATATTTTTGATATAGCAACACAAAAGGTTATCAATGCAGGAAATATTTATGGACAATTTCAATTAACTGAAGTAATTAAATAAACTCAGTAACCGCCGCTTCGTTTAACAATTAATAAAAAGATTACATCTCCGTATTTAATAATACCACAAACATATTCATTTATGATTGCATTGCATTGATTAGTTGCATGGATTTAAATTTTGTCTGTATTGTTTTAAATATTGAATTTATATTTATTGAATTCGATATTTTCTTTTAGGTAATTAAAATTGTAAAATTACTGTAATATTTACATTATTTAGGTACAGTAGACCAAGATAAGGCTGCAACGATTTTGATAGCACACGCAGTGCAAGTGTTATATACGTCATAAATTCATAATTTCATAGAAGTTTGACGTTTAAAACTTTAAAATAACACTAGCACTCCGTATGCTATCAAAATCGTTGCAGACTTTTCTTGGTTCAACTCTATACATTTTTGACACAATTCTCATATACCTATTTGTCTTCCATTTAAATACCCATTAGCTTTATTATAAATATGTCAGTTGAGATATATGGCAGAATACTTTGAACAGTAGTTCAACGCATTACTACGTTGTGTATATTTAAAATCTGAACTAATTGCCGATGACACTTCGTTTAGTTCATTTTAAATTAAAATACTCCCACTCATCACGCGGTCATTGTAACCGTGAGAGATTATTTACTCCGCGACAATGCATCAGTGATCGTCAATTGTTAGTACTTATAGGCATTTACCGCGTTTCCTGGAGTATCTAATAATTATACTGTTGTGGAGAAAATATTTTCCATTTATATTGGCCTCGTGGGTTGAGATTGAGAGTTGTGAGCAGTAGGGCAGGTTGGCGCACGTGACTTGCTTGTACGGCGCTTGGTTTGCATCAAGTCAAAATAATCTCCATACTTTGCGTGATTGTGTAATTACCCACGACAGTACAGAGACTTTAAAGGCTTTGAAGGTCCATGGTCCACAAAGTTTGTAATTTATAATTTATATGTACAATTGTAATTTATGTTTTTGAACAATAAAGATTTATTATCGAATTAAAAGTGTGTGAGACATGCTAACATTAAATAATTTACGCGATATACGGCTCTCGTGAACGCTGCTCGCACTGTTAGAGCTTGAGAAAGGAGACCTAGGCTCTCCGAAATATGTCGCGCGAGTGATTAAAAACAAGTGTCTAATTTATCAATTAATTAAGGATCAATACCAATATTATTTATAGTGTTGCCTAAGTTTTTTCTTCCTTTTATGAATGTTGCCTCAGAACAGTGACATTCAAATAAGATTCACAACTGAATATATATTTGAATAATTTGAGATTATTCTGGACCACAGGAGCTTTTGAACTATTTGAACTATAGGAGGGTGGTTTTACGTTACCATCGCACTGTTAACTGTAAATCGATGGACCTTATGTCTTTAGTAATAAGGTCCACGGATGTACAGTTAGGAGTGTTACTGTTTGTATCTATCCATTTAACAGTAAATTATTTCCATTCATGTGATAACCCGTCATAGGGCTAAGTTAACAGATGCCGTTCTCTAAGGAGAGTGCAAACGCCTGCAAACAAGTCCCCAACGCGGCGCCAGCATTGTAAATGGTTACCTAACCGTTGCGGCAACGAGGTTGCACCATCTACAATTCTACACCCGACACCATGCTAATTGGTTGGCGCATTTGTCCCGATATTGGCGGATATCGAATTGGTCTCGTGACAGTTTTGTAAACCGAATTATTTATGGTCATTATGATAATGCAATATTGTATACGCGGAGACCGTTATTTAATTAACAAGTAGGCACTTTGACCGAAAAAGTACAGTCAGCATCTAAATTAGCGTATCAGCTTATGCGTCAAAAGCGTCTACCCTTCTGTAATAGCTTAACAAAAAGAGTTATGTAGAACTGGTAGCCCGTGAAAATACTTTAGAACGGGTAATGTAGAAATTATACAGGGTGGAAAGACACGACGATCCTTCTCGCAAAGGGGGGTTAGTTTAAGTGATGGAGAATCGATTCATAATGTTTAGATTTTTAATACGAACAATTAGTAAAAATATTAAAATTAATTAATCTTCTTCTTAGTGACAACCCTATTATTACTACGTACTATCAACCTACATGTAAGTATAATGTGACACTTATGTTTACAAAAATATTTGACATAAAATTGACATACGGCTAGTTGGGTGTGGTGGAGGATATCTTTGTCTGTAGCGTCGTAACGTCTCGGCGGCATTATATTATAATTACACTCCCCGTATAACATAAGCAAATTTAGGTAATCGCGGGCTCCCAAGGGCCCAATTGCAATTTATTTGCGTCACGGTTTTATCACGGGTAAAGGTGACAGTCCATTTCCATCCGCAGCTGCATTATTGCTCCGACACTACTGCAGCGGCCTGAACGCGTCGGTGTTATTGTCAATTTCCATAGTAAAATGAATGACTATATCGACTGCACGTATGGTGATTTTAAAGGTGACTGTCCGTTTGTAACTTCCGCTGCACTGCAGTTGCGACGTTACGCGGTGCCGCACTACCGTAGCAGCACGACTGCGGCTGTTACGGCGTGCAGTCGCGACAGCGTTCGTTGATGGCTTGTCAATGTCAAGTCATATAATGTCAGACGTACAAATAAAATACTAATTTACTTTTGTATTTTTTACGTGAAGAAGCGAGTGACGATAATGCTACATGCTACATGAAAAAGAAGACCAGTTTGCCTTTCTACAATAGTCAGAGTCCGACGAAGGCAGCTACGCAATATTAATAAAAAATCTGATATTTAATGGTGATCCTTTATTCAGATAATATTGCCGATTAAATGAAAAGCAATTCAACATTGAATGAGACTTAATAATTGACGAAATACAATCAAATTACTCAAATAAAATTAATGCAGAGGAAAAATTATTCTTAACATTAAGGTAAGTTCACAATGTGAAATTTTCTTCCCCATCCTCTTGCCTAAATGCGTGACCACCAGGTGACCACCGCACACAGCAATCCGATGCGATGAATAAAATTATTTGTAAGAGATATAAGTAATTGCGCAATTTACACTTCATATTGTCAAGTTTCCTATTTGAAACTGAAACACAAATTAAAATCCCTCTTGTGTTGCAGGTGTCCATGGGCGGCACGGCACTCTTTATGATATGACCGTGCATCCATATAAAACTTGACGGGCGAGACAAGAAATCCTTTATGAAGAAAGCTATTGCCCTCACCTTGGCCGATAGAAAGAACTTCAAATAAATTAATTTGAATAATAAATGGTTTCCTCGTGGTGGTGTGATGAAAAATTGCGTGTTGCACTGTAACAAAGTTTGTTTAACCCTCATGCCTTAAGACCCCCGCAACTGTCAATATTCTAAATTTTAAACCATTCGCTTCTCTCGTGGTTCAATTTTGTATCCTTTCGTATGTTTGGATATCAATATATTACCAGGAGGTATTAAACAACATCTTTGCTCCTTGTAATAAAAATTAATGATTGCTTCGTTTATTTAGCTCAGGAATGGCTTTGCAAATTTTGCAATGACAAAATTAGAAAGTGTCGCCATAAACGACATTATATAATATGGTATTACGACTAGAGTTGCCAGGAATATTCGGCAACTATTCGGCCTATTCGGCCACTTTGCCGATTATTCGGTATTCTATTTGCCTCTCTATCGCTCGTGCCCTGTCGAGCTTATAGCTATCCTCGCAAAACTACGAAAAAATAAAAGAACAGTTTATTTAATGAATTTATCATGAAATGATAAAAAAAATCACGTAGGAAAATATAGCTTGGCCAGGATTAGGGAATATTACGCAAAACTGCGTAGGGGGCGCCAGGGCGCCACTAACACAATCTGAGGGTCTATCGCAAACCAAGATGAAAATCGAAATTTCGTTATCTAACATCTCTGTCACTCTTGCATATTCGAGCGATAAAGAGGCAGATAGCGAAATTTCGGATTCGCGTTTTCCGGTAGGTCCTCTGTAAACAAACCGCCTTGATGCATCAATGTCATATTTTGTTATCTCTGAAAACTTGTCAAAAACCTATTAAAGGTACAGTATGTATACTACAGTATGTTAGTATGTATACGTGTATGTAGTGGGTACGGTGTGTTACTCTATGGTTTACTAAAAAGGCTAGTCCTGCACTCTGGTGGCAGAACATTGCAGTAATATCCCCTTTTGTCTTAGGCTAGTATACTAGTACCTAAAGGAAATGGATGAGTAGATTTTTGTTTTTTCTTATTTACTGACAAATTTGGACACTATTTCCCTTCTGCCGAGGTACAAGATCAATTGTGCATGCATACAACTAGCGCGGTGCGTGTTGTACACAATTATTGTGTACAACACAGACGTTTCCTAACTGGCTCTGTGATATGGCTCAATATAGATTAGCAAAAAAGTTTACAGTAGGGACAGTCGCCATCAGATATATCGGAGCGACCGAGGTGCTAAAAATATCTGAACACTCTAGCGCCTTGACAATAAAGGCGTGTTCAGATATTTGTGAGCTCCTGGGCCGACCCGATATATCTGCGATATATGGCGACTATACGTATTATATTCTTTGGACTGTACCATCGGGGTTGTATATCCTTGGGTGTAATAAGCTCCTTATTAGAACGTAGTGGTTATATCCTCTTTGCTTAGAACTACTCATATCTGTGACCCAAAGGCATTTCAGTGCAGGTGACAGATTTGACGTGCGGTCTGCAGCCGCAGTTGCAATAATACACTAAATACACAAAAATGGCCATGCTACGTGCGGCCTTGTCATTAATTTTACTATGTAAATTGACAATAACACCGACGTGTCGGAGCAGTAGTGCAGCTGCGGTCGGGAAAACGTTAAAATCACCATATTACGTGCAGTCGATATCATCATTCATTTTACTATGGAAATTGACAATAACACCGACGCGTTCAGGCCGCTGCAGTAGTGTCGGAGCAGTAACGCAGCTGCGGTTGAAAATGGACAGTCACCTTAACGTTTTCCCGACCGCAGCTACTCCGACACGTCGGTGTTATTGTCAATTTCCATAGTAAAATTAATGACAAGGCCGACTGCACGTAGCATGGCCATTTTTGCGTATTTAGTGTATTATTGCAACTGCGGCTGCAGACCGCACGTCAAATCTGTCACCTGCACTGAAATGTCTTTAGGTCACAGATATTAGTAGTTCTAAGCAAAGAGGATATAACCATATATGTTACTGAACCTAATGAGGGTTGTCACTTGCAGTATTTTGCATTAAAAGTTAACTGCCTATAACTTTAAAACGGTTACGAAACTTACGAATCTGAGCCTAGTTTCTTTAGAGGAAATACAGTACTAAATCCAAACAATCCCCCTTTTGCGGAAAGGATCGTCGTGCTTTTCCACCCTGTATATGTTTCAGGAAAAGTATTCCAGAGTGGCAGATACTTTTGATGCGTTGTTTCATCCACGGCTGTATCCACACCTACCCCTTTATGTGAACCCTACCCCTATGGTTCGCTATGCTTACACAAAATGTACTTATCAGTTGCAACTCGTAATCGATTAGTACGATACAGATATGTACTACAAATACATAGTCATAGCGACACACTTCGCCGGCCCAGACCCGCATCGTTGCATCATCGGTATAGGCGCGCGCACGCGGAAGCAGAGGCGTGTGAAGCCGGTATAAATCATTATAGGTACTATACTATTAGAAGAGCAATAGTTCTATATCATTGGTATATCGGTTTTCTAAATCATTTTTATAAAATGTACTATTTTTGCATTTCGACTTGTTAAGGCGAAAGTTTACGTAGACTTTTCAAAATATTAGTTTTTTCCCAGACATTTTTTTATCTGGGTTAAGGTTTAAATACCTATCAACTTAAGTTTGACGACTTTGAAGTGCTAATAGTATACATACTACTGAGCTACACCTCAGAGCTCAGCTATACATATGCCGTGCCGGTTTCCAAGCCGGAGTTGTTGCGTTCAAACTTAGCTCCTAAAAATTATAGATAGTTACTCGGTATGAAGTATGAAGATATATGTAATGTATGAAACCTTTGTTTTTGCTTATTTTGAACGGCTACTATAGTATAGTTACATGACAAAACAATGTTATAAATTATTAATTATTATTTATACTAAATAAAAGAATACATCTGCCAAACTACGAGCAACCGTTTCGGCAACAACAAATGTGTACCACTTGTTATAATGTAACTAATAACATTAAAACTTATTTTACCCGTGGAGCGTCCTACTGACACACGTGTCAGTAGAATTAGTATAGGAGTTCCATACTTAGAACAGGGGCGCTCCATGGGTTAAAATACAACAGAGAATAAAATGACGACAAACTGGTCTATCAATCAAGTTTGTCAAATATGAATATTCCTTTTAAAATTAAAAATTAAAATTAAATTTCTTTATTGTCGGATAACAAATGATCCGTTTTTTTTTGTTAGTACATTAAATTATTTATAAGAAATCTTAAAAATAAATGTTAGTAATAAATAAATTCTAATGTACCTTTTGTAGTTTTTTATCGGAATTACCATAATTACCATAACATGTCTCTACCGTAATACCTAAACACCAACATTGGTGACTTCAACATATCAGAGCGATATTAACAAACATGAATCAAAACAAATCTATAAAATTATGTTTTGTGGTATTTATTAGCTGACTTAAAATATATGTTATTTAGAATACTTATAAAGCATTACAATTGCAAAAAATATTAAGAGTTAATAATACAATAGATTTATTTTTAACACATTGACAACTTTGATGTGGTAATTAGTGTAAGTGATAAAAATATACTTATACTGTCCACTTTGCATTGGGTCTTTCTCTCTCACTTCTCACCATAATTATATACCTATTTGACCAATTCCCAGCAAAAAGGCATCTGACATCCCTACCCTTTTTGCAAGGACCTCCCCTCCGCTCCTTTTTCCTTACTGCAAAGCAAAGCATATCATCCTGTGAAAAGGACATCAATAACAACCCTTTTTTTTTTTTTTATAGAGGGGAAAATGCTTTATACCACCCAGGCGCGGCGACGGGCCTGGGATGGTTATGTGGGACTCACGGTTTACCCACTAAAAACCCCTCTTGACCGCCTCAGGGCTATAAGGCGAGGCCACAGGAACACTGGAGCACTCTTCCGCAGCATCAATAACAACCCTGCCGCATCTGCTCTACCCTTCGCCCATGATTCAAACATCATACAAAATCTATATTGCAAAAGATCACATAAAAACACTATACACACATCCATAGTGTGTCCATAGTTCACATGGGTTCGGATGCGTTCAGGATATCAACAAAGGTCGGCCGGTGTCCGGTTCGTGAGGTCACACGCTTCGCTATTAACACTCCAAGACACCTCCAAGACACCTGCATCCGCGTTCGAAAAAAATACGCAAAAACTGAGCATGTCTACGTTTTAATGATAGCTCGTGATAGGCCACTTTAGGTTTGACAAAAAAACGATTTTGCTGGACTGTCAAATTTTGGTATTCGCGGAAAACCGTAGCCAAATTTAGTTCATAAAGTCTTGGTACTTACCATCTTATTTTTTTCAAGTGTTATTTTAATAAAATTAATTATAAGCGTTTGTTATTGATTGTTTCATATTTACGATAAAAACGTCATTACTATGATTAGTTCTTCAATAATATTAATTCGATTTTTCGAATACATTTAAACAATGTCACGACATGTGTAATTACGGGTGTGTTTAAAATGCATACGTTTGTCAACGTCTTCATTGTAAGCAAACACAAGTTGGCTTCTACTTATATTACTAATACTTCTACTCGCCTCACATATATATTTTTTTAAGTACCTAACTATTCGTATGGACATTTTGTAACCTAAAAATGAAACAACATGTAAAATAAACATTTTCTAAAGTAAACTGTTTACACATACCTACTTGAAATAGAGTCGATCACCGCTACGTCCACCCGTTGAAATCTTTTGTATTGAGAAGCTTAGGCGATCCGTCACATATTCATAATTTCTAACAGTACATAAACATACATTTCGAGGTTCCAGCCTTATGTTCCTATCGAACTACCTAATGTATACGATGTGCTAGTTTTACCTTAATGCACTAGAAATCCGCGCCATTGTCTACTGTTGTCTCGTCCAAAAGCAAATTTTCTGAAGATTTGCAGGTATAGAAGTTTTTTCTGTCACAATCGACGTGAAAAATGCTTAGTAAAATAATCATCGACGACTTGAAACGTTAAAAAAATATGTATGGGACAGTTCATGGAATGCCCATATTCGAACACTATTTGTTTGCCTTATTCCAAAAGTTGACAGCTCGTTCGTCAACTCTGTTTTTCGGAAATCAAGATGGCAACTATTGGGACATTGTCCAGCACTGAGACATTTACGTTACTTACATTTTTTTTAATGTAAACATAACTGATACTCTTTTTAATGTTCTGTAATGTACAAGCTAAGTTTATACAAAAATATTCGTATCGCTAATTAATTTCTACAGTTTTTTATCAACCACAAATTAAGCACGGCATCTAACCTTGTTAGTATGTCTGTCACATCGTCGCGCGTAATGCAGTAGTGACAGAATAACCAAGATTAATGGTTCCATTCGATAACCTACATTTTTTGCCGATGTTTCGTCACGCTTTTTTAGTATTCAGTTCATGTCATAGGCCGGCAAGTTAACAGAGACCCACATTCGGCAAATCCCAGCTTTACCTTTACTGTTTTGTTGAAAAAATGAAATTTTCGGGTTAGAAACATACTTAAGGGCTATTTAGACGATGCGAGAACAAGCATGCGATTAGTTTGGTTATTCAAGTTTTAACTTGGTCGATTAGTCGAATAGGTTGGCAGTAACTAAAGACAAAGAAAAACATGAGATTTTTTTCGAATCCTGTCTGAGCTTTTAAATAAACAAAAACACTTCAAAGGAAAACGAGTTCAAAGAAACATTTAGCCATCTAACAACAGATTAGAAGCCATTGAACCGTTTGCGTTAGTAGTAGGAGTGGGACTTGCTTGCTAAAGAATGGACATGCAAACCTGGGTATTTAGTTCTCATGACTGTTTTGAATGAAAATTTTGTAGTATAGGGATAGGGTCTAACTACCGCAATGCTTTGACCTTGCTTATTGCTTCGTAAAGTTATGTAGTGGTTCACCCTGAATACTAGAAGTACCTGTACCGACATACAAGTCTCCAAATGTCCACTCCAAATAATCTACGTGACTAGTTGACTGCGACGAGTTTTAATTTAACATACAATAAACATACAATAAATACAAATACAAATACAAATAATTTATTGAAAAAAGTATTGTACAGAGGTTCATCTTAAAGACTAAGAGTTGTTAGTAGAGGAAAGTGGTTTACGAATGCCTGAACTAGGAGTTCCTGTGTTTCAGGCAGCGAAGGACAAAATTAATCAATTTTTAATTAATCACTTAATTATAATAATAGACCAAGTACAATATTTTCACGTCCTTAATATTATA
Organism: Cydia strobilella; assembly: GCF_947568885.1. Lineage (NCBI taxonomy): Eukaryota > Metazoa > Arthropoda > Insecta > Lepidoptera > Tortricidae > Cydia > Cydia strobilella. Next base: position 3,065,963 of record NC_086049.1, on the reverse strand, counting down.
CCATAACCATTTTTATACCATGTTTACCATAAAAATGCCATTGTACTTAAACACAAAAGAGATTTGTCGTTTTCGCACATAAATTGTCAACAACATTCTTTGTAGATTGCTTAATTCCCTCGTAAATATCGTACCTAATTGGCGTCATTCAAACCTCAATCATCCTGCGACATCGCGTGAGGAACAATATTTAGATGTTTTGAGGTTTACGATGTGTTATGTTATCTTATAATGATGCTTTAAAAGCGATAGGTAGGATATGAGAATTTGAGTAACTATGTAGGTACTAAAATATGTATAGTATTCAGAAAGCAAAAATAACTCCGATTTCTTGATATTCAAGGTGTGGTTGTACTGCAGTCAGCGTCAAAAGATTCTCTAATAACTTAACATTAACAAAAAGGGATATGTCTCTAAATAGAGCAATTTAATGACGATTAGGTAGCGTAGCGTGCAGGACACCCTTAAGTGGTTACACGGTGGTTACACGCGTCCCAGCCTGCCTATGGTATATCGCCTTTCAGCCTATATGTAGCTTAGGTGATTTTTTACCATTAGGTAGTACGACTAACGCTTGTTTAAGACTGCGAAAAAAATCTACACTATAAAAAAAAAAACAAAATTAAATACAAACTTTAATTGATATAATTACGGGGCAAGTGGGCGTATACTATAATGGATAATATATTTCTTGAAAAAAAGGCTGGGCAGGAAGTTCGCATGTTAAGCGACGACCCATATGAGGTAACCTCTTATAAATAAATGATAAATAGGTCTAAAAGGAAAATCCGCATCCATCTGATTACGAAGATTCTTAGAAGATGAGTTCGATCACGACCAAACGGATAATATACGGTGTTTAATTAGTGTTATCGGTAGGGTCATAGCAATAACATTAAGACTTATCTACATAATTACTTATATGGTTTATCCTCCTTTGATCGGTAATCATAAGGCATATGAATGTGGTATTTGTCTCGTTTAATGTGTTAAGCATAAAAACAGTATGTGCGTTTAGAAACTAAATTGTAGGTACCTATACCTATACTTTGTTTTATCGAATAGTGAGCTGCAATTTTATGGATGATTTAATACATAATGTGTGCATGCAATGTTGCAGCTAGGTGTAACTATACCAGTTAAAAGTATCATAAACTAAAGTTAGCAATTTAAAACAATTTAACGCCCTTCTTTCGTATTTTGTTTGAATAGGTTGATGTTGTTAAATGTATTTAAATGACATGTCACAATATCATAGTGTCAAGGCCTGTAATTTGAAATTTAAATGATTGATTCAAAACTAATTAAAAAAGCTTTGCCACGCGCGGGTATTGCTATCAATGCTAGGAATTTTAATTGCTCAACAAATATTTATAATACGAAACATTCGATTATTTCATCGACGTTTGAAGATTTTGTAACATCGTGTAATTGATATGCAATTCCTTTGCCCACCGATTGAAATAAAAGTTTTTTTACATAATCAGGTTCATAATTGATTTATATATTTTAACAATACAAGACTATTTTCTTTGCTTATTATATACGAGTATGAGCTTCAGAAGAAATCAGCAAGATATGAATGAATTCAAAATTAAATTAAATAAAACTCATTTTCTGTTAATTTGTATTTTACATAAGAAAATGCCAAAAACAAAATGATTTATTCATGTTTTTAAAAACAATACATTATTATTTCACACGCCGTGTTGTGACGTTACACGTTGCTTTTATCCTACGTCACTGAACAGCTAATTTATGTTTCGGAAAATAAAATTAATTAGGCTCTGAACAATGAAGACATGTATTGTACAACATTACGTAGCATAGCCCTTTATTGTTTAAAGCCATCCAGCCAAATCATACAAAAGTTTCGCCACTGACCTTGTCCAACATTACCTACGTTATTCCAACTATTAACAGTATTAACCTAGTTAACTAGTCAGAATAACCAGTATAAGGAGGTCCTCAATTATTTATAGTTGCTACGGATCTCTACACTAGCGCCTCTAGCTTGTCTCACTTGAGCTCGCGCGTCAAAGACAACGCTGTTACTCCATTGAGTGACTATTTTGGTATGCGTTATGTGTCTGTAGTCACGTTCCTCACTTTCCCTCTTATGACAGAAGTCGAAGGCTTCCAATATTGCGTACTGACATTGAAACATTTGAAACTATTCGTGATTTTGTTATTGCATTTTGAGACTAACAATGACTAGATTATTTCTAGCCCTTGACTTGTAATTTTGAATATTGAATATTATGTTAATCAAGAAGTCACAGTTCATACTGCGAAAATAACCATGCATAAGTAATACAATGCCCAATCAATATGCATTGATGTATTGGTTACTAAGGCAGTAATCAGTTAAGGTTTTTAAAATAAAAAACCGGCCAAGTGCGAGTCGGACTCGCCCACCGAGGGTTCCGTACTTTTTAGTATTTGTTGTTATAGCGGCAACAGAAATACATCATCTGTGAAAATTTCAACTGTCTAGCTATCACCGTTTATGAGATACAGCCTGGTAGCAGACAGACAGACAGACAGACAGACGGACAAACGGGCAGACGGACAGCGGAGTCTTAGTAATAGGGTCCCGTTTTTACCCTTTGGGTACGGAACCCTAAAAATGGTTATAGAAATCGCTGTTTTGCTATAAAACAATTTATAATTTAATTTATTTATTTAACTTAGTTGAGTGGTGCCAGGATATATTTATTTATTTATAATTTTACAATAGTTATTTGTTTTACAAGGGGGCAAGGTTGTTGTTTAACCTCTCGTGCTAATATTGATACCCGAGGAAGCGAAAGATTTCAAAATTCGAAAAAAAATAATCTGTAGCGTTGCGAGGGTTTCGAGGTACGAGGGTTAAACAAATTTTGCCACCGAGAGAAACACAAAATTTATCACCACACCAAAACAAGGAAAATTTTAACTGTAAAATATAAAAAAAAGCAAATAGATTCAAAATGAATGTTATTAAATATTTATCATACAACATCATCATTTAAAAGTCAATTATACCAGTAAACAAGAAAACAACTCAAAATTTGATTACTTTGCCTCACATGTGAATAAACTTTCTTTTCAGTTTTTGAACAATCAAGAGAGCCTTTATCAGCTGTTGTGGTGAAAACATTTTTACCTATTAGTTGCTTTCATTTTTCATTAAACAGATTAGTCGAAACACGCTAAGTTTTTATGCCAAGTGCTACGTCAAAGTTTGTGCAAAGTTATCATGGTCAGAGCCTATTTTCCACCAGAAAATTACCACTGCTGCTGCATGTCCGCTTACTTACTTACTTACTGCTGTGGCGCGACGACCCGAAGTGGATCTTGGCCACCGACACCAAAGACCGCCATGCTACTCTGTCCAAAGCCATTTCTGTCCAGTCGACGGCGCCGAGTTCGCTGAGGTCTTTCTGCACTTCGCCTCTCCAGCGGTACCTAGGGCGTCCAGACGGTCTTCGGCCACTTGGTACTCCAGAGTACGCCATCCAGAGTGCGCGATCTTCCCCCATCCGCACTACGTGCCCGAGCCATCGGAGCCTGGCGGCTTTCGTTTCTCCGATGATGTTCGGCTCGGACACCAGATCTTCAATCTCCTGGTTCTTGCGGAGTCCGCTACAAGTCACTAACCCAATTACTATGCTTAAGTATAGACAACTTTTAGCCGTTTACAAGTATTGATTACCCAGATATTATAATAATATTTTATATCGAAATCATGGCTCCACCATGGCTCTGACTATATATTGTGTAATTTTGTTTCTTTTGTATATCTTGTAGTGTTCATTAGTCATAATTTATTTTTATGATAAACATATGCATGTGCTTATGTACTTTAGAAGTGTTAAATGTCGTTTAAAGCTTAAGTGTAAGTATATAGTGTATGTCTGTGTATTTAGTTCCGATCACAATGCTATCCTAAAACTACTGTCTTACCTCCTAGTGGGAATTGTCTTAGGATGTAGGCTATATGATACTTTTATAACTTTGCCTCTTAATCTTATTGGCCTGTATCTGTTTTTTCCCCAATAAAGAAAAGAAAATAAAATAAAATGGCTGAACATAGATTTGGCCTCATATCAGGTGAACTTTTTTCACACCATCCGGACCAAGTCAAAAAGTTCATTTGATATTTGCTCTACCATATTATAACTTAATTATCATAATTTGTATAAATCATTTTTTTATAAATATTGCACTTTTGGTTAGGAAGCATAAACTTACAAAAAAGGTTACATTCCAACAAGTACCAATTAATAACAGTAAGCTTTAAAATTAGCTAGTTCTGAAACGATTTCACCTCTTTTATTTCCTGCTAATGAGCAGGAATGAATGTTATTAATGAATGACATTATTCATAAACGATTATCAGGTATAACAAGCTCTTGATAATCATTTGTCCTTATCCATCATTTTGACATTTGTGTGTGTTAAAAAGGGACTAAATTTAGCAGAGGTTTTATGAATAAATAAGGGGGTAGGTAAACCGCTGTAGCATGGGTATGGATACTACATTGGATACCTCTTGTTGACGCTTTTCCTAGTCTACCTATGCTAAACTACGTACCTACGTACAGCTTTATTGTATGAAAACAGTAGCATTTTTAAGATAGAGCGTGTTATGTAACGTACGGCATCAACTGGAGACCAAGATCTGAGAAAAAACGCAAAATGTAGTCTCTTGCGCGAGTTGCGCGGTAACATTTTATTTTATTAAAATTTAATCGTTCTTTAATAAAATAAAACTATGAAAACGGATTATATCGCGTATATTGAATTTATAATACATCCCGACGTTTCGAACCCTTTACAGCGTTCGTGGTCAACGGGTGACTGAGGAAAAATTACAAAGTGCAAAAATACCCACATACTAAAATAATGAACAATCATAGACTACAAACTTTAAGGCTGGTTGTACATGCAAAATCGGTTCATAAGGCTAGTTATACACTACAATTATTTTCAAGTAAAGATATATATATACGCGATAAAAACTACGCCGGCTCCAACCCCACACCGCGGACCCGAGAAGATTTAATTCCCTCCTAAATTGTAGGAGGGTATCCCAATATGGGACCGGCAACAAACTCGGCGGGACACATCTTTTCAAAACATCAGAATGTCCAGCATCATCCAACACTAAGGTCTCACAGTCTATGTCTCGCTTGCTCCTTTATCAGATGGACTACAGGATCCCAAGCTGGCGTTCTTTAATATTTGAAACTAACTCGCACGGAGATTACCGAATAAACCAATGCAAATATAATGTCGCTATTTAACTTATAATATAATGACTATGGCTAGGTATACTTTATTATAACGTCAATGACATAAGTAGAAAGTACTAGTGAAGTGTCAGCTGTGATAGAAACGAAAGCCACACTTGTGGTTGCTATGTAGCTATTCTGGCTCTTGTGGTTACTTCCTATATGTTCCTTTCATTGTAATAACTTGAGAATATATAGCTTTCCTCGAGAGACCACAGTATGGGGTTCATCAAAAAGGAGTGTATATGTTCTAAAGCTTCCAACCTTTTTCTGTTTTGGAAGCTTTCGAAATGTGGTGTTGGCGGAGGATGGAAAGGATTAGCTGGACTGAAAGAAACACGAATGAAGAGGTTTTGAATATGGTAGGAGAAAGGCGAAGCTTATTAAATACCATAAGGAATAGGAGAGGCAAGATGTTAGGACACCTAATACGAAACGACAACTTTTTCCTTAACATCCTGGAAGGAAAAATTGAAAAGACGAGAGGCAGTGGAAAGCCTAGAATCACATACCTGAGCCAAGTAAAAGAGAATGCATCGTACGAGCAAATCAAAAGACTGGCTCAAGAAAGAAAGGACTGGCAATTACTCCACCGACAAGAGCAAAGCTCTTAAGTGATGATGATGATGATGATGTTCTAAAGGGTCGGCAACGCGCATGGCCCTGGAGTTGCAGGCGTCCATAGGCTACGGTAACTTAATATCAGACGAATCGTATGTTTGTTTATTGCCACTGACGTGGTATAACAAAAAACAAGATTCTATGATACAAAATACATTTGAAATAACTTATTGCAAGTAGACTTATATTGACCGGGATATAGACCGTGATTACCTTTTGTATTATTTGTGAGCTCCCGATATTTCGACGCAGTTACATGCATCATCCAACGAGTGTGAACGCGACCGGACCAACAAGTGTGAATGCGACCGTTGGTAACGTTGAAAGTGAACGCAGCCGACGCGCAAGAATGAGGGTAGACAGAGCGCTGTCTACACAACTTTGACACCCACCCGCTATCTTCAGTCACCCGTGAACATGATGCATGTAACTGCGTCGAAATATCGGGAGCTCACAAATAATACAAAAGGTAATCACGGTCTATATCCCGGTCAATATAAGTCTAGTGAAACTAACCGTGAATCATTCAAAACTCTTATTGCAAGTAACTAAGAGTATCATATTAAAAATTCGACTTGTCATAGTGACCTACAAAACGAGTTTTATCAGACAAGTCATTATACAATAAAGCTGGTCAGGTCTAAGCATACTTTTAGTATTGATTTTACATAATTAAATAAAAAAAACGGCCAAGTGCGAGTCGGACTCGCGCGCGAAGGGTTCCGTACCATTACACAAAAAATGGCAAAAATACACGTTTGTTGTATGGGAGCCCCACTTAAATATTTATTTTATTCTGTTTTTAGTATTTGTTGTTATAGCGGCAACAGAAATACATCATCTGTGAAAACTTAAACTGTCTAGCTATCACGGTTCATGAGATACAGCCTGGTGACGACAGACAGATGGACAGCGGAGTCTTAGTAATAGGGTTCCGATTTTACCCTTTGGGTACGGAACTCTAAAAAGCATCGATATAAAACTTCGTATCAAGTTTTTATACCTAGCTCAATACATTGTTTTGGACGCCTCCTGAGAATCCTTATGAAGGAATAGAATAGAATAGAATATTTTTTATTTTGCTTAAAAATGTGGTACAAAATATATTGTGGTCACACACATTCCACCAGAAACAGGCATGCAAAATTTAAAGTACCTAAATATTAAAAGAAAGCATGCAACGGTACGCATTTAGAGTACTTACAACTAATATTCTAGTGCTCTTAAATCTAGCGTATTACTAAAATGTCAAAATTACAATTATATTACCAATATGTCATAACTACAATACAGATTCAATAACTAATTATATCATAAAATCTCAAGTTTGATGTCTAAAGTAATCGAAATATTCTTCAACAAGGAATAATTCTTAATTCAAAAATGTTTTTTCATCACACTTGTTCGTAAAAGGTGTTATTACACGTAGGAAATGAGGTCTGTAAATACTAAATTTCTACCTAGAGCTGTAGTGTATCTTTTCATCACACTTGCTAGGCGATGCGGTCCGTAAATCTTAAATTTCGACCTAGGGCTCTAATGTACGTACGATATTAGGCAGAAGTTTTATTTTTTTTCCTTATTTTTTCCTCACAAGTGTGATGAAAAACATTATATGTGCCATGCGCGGGCGATACAGGAATTACGAACGAGTGTGAATTCTTGTTTACTATTACAATCCACTTAAATATTGTATTAGGGTCTCTATTGTTTTCCATATAGTTTTAAGTCACAATGTATTGTTTGTCCACATTTTCGCCCAGATCGCCCACGTAGGACACTTCTATAGGTATCAAAGGATGGATTCACCCCGCGCCGCATCGCTTCGCTTCGTGTTCGCGTATTGTTCGCCTACGTAGCACGCTGCGTTACATAAAAATAGGCCCATTAGCACTCGATCTAGTTTATGTGCTCGAATTTCTTTTTTTACAAGTGTACAGCACGCTGTCTCGGCTGTCAGTCCTGTCACTTCCTGACTTGTATTCTAATCGCTTTCTGATCTCAGACGAGACGAGCGTCAACGAGACGTTGAAATCTCGAGATCCGTGCGTGACGTGGAAAGCTTGGCCGATTTTTATCCCCCGATCGATATTTTTTTTGACCCGTTATTAATATATTTAATATGGCTGTGTCTCACGGAAGTTTTGTTATTAAGTTTTTTATTTTGTTGCAGCTGTTTTTTGTTTCGTCTGAAAAATTGTGGATTGGTATATAGTATATACGAAGTTGTTGGTATATACTATATACCAATAACTTCCACAAGGGCAGTGTTCAGTGCAGTGAGCAGTGTTCTACAAAATCTTCCTCAATCTAACTCAACTTAAAATTACATTTCTTTTTTTAAATCCCGCATTGGGATTTCGTATTTATTACACCCTGAATGAGGAGCAATTCAAAAACACCAAATCTTATAAAAATCTGCTGAAAAAAGAAATAAAACAAAATAAAAATCGTCCCAGCTACTTAAGGGGCCCACTGACTATCAGTCCGCCGGACGATATTGGCCTGTCAGTTAGAACAAAAAAGAGGCCGATATCGTCCGGCGGACTGATAGTCAGTGGGCCCCTTTATAATCAGAAGGCAGATTCGTACTGGTTCACCGGCCGCGTTCAACTCTTTATTTGGTCAGCGAACATTCACGGAACCTGTTACATAGTGGCGATCAATCATGTGACAAGGAAGGCTTACCTTCCCCACTATTTGTTGCAATTGGTTTGACATTTGATCTAGAGCACTCCACAAAGTGTAGTATTTATGTTTTATGATACCACGTTGTGTAAGCGGATGTTCCGAGATTTATTACGGTTTTACAACTACCATTGGTCTGATTATTATAATTATGATAGTTCAAGATATAAAAAATAACCCTCCTTTCGGCAGATGGTAATTAAACGTGAAAAATTGTTTAACAATAGTAATAAAACAACTACTGTAATAATATAGCTTGATCGAGTTGTTATGCGTGGTGGGACAAAACGTTACCGTCTTTGGTAACTTTCTATCACTTTAAGTGATGTTTTTTTTAATTAATAGATTGTAATAGAAACAATAAATAAAGCCTTACAGAAAAAAAAATAAACTACAATTAACTAAACTAAAACTACTATAAATCTAAATCTAAAATGGGCCCCCGTGGCATGGTGCCGAGGATGCTGGCAGCATTTCCGCGCTGGATCGCTATGCTCAAGCGTTGGGCGAGAAAGCTGCTGTTTGCTAAAGTGATGTTTGCTAAAATGTCAATGTTTTTGTAGGAAATATAAATCTGAAAAAACATAATCTGTGATGAATCAAGATTCAAGACAGAATCTATCAAAATGTCAAATCCGGTCATTGGCTTACTGTCCTATCTCAACTACGGTATAAATTATTGTTACTGTCTTAGAGCGTTTTTACATTGTCCGATCCGATATCGGATGTCGGAAGGAAGTAAAATGTAAGATATATGTGTTTTTCTGTATTTATTGATACTTACTTACTTACTGCTGTGGCGCGACGACCCGAAGTGGATCTTCATGGCCTCCGACACCAAAGACCGCCATGCTACTCTGTCCAAAGCCGTTTGTATTTATTTATGCATTAAATAAATCATTGTTACTTAAAACGATAAATAACACAAAAATGGCACTCTTCTGCAGCTGTTTTTGTCATGATGTCTGAAAGGCACTTCCGATAAATTTAGCCATGTCGAAGCCATGAAGAAGAATATATTTGTTTGTGTGCGTAATATGTGTAGGCATAATGCTTGTTGTAGTGTGCGTGACCGCTAAAGACGGCGCCCGGGCGCGCCCCCGCGGCCTGACTACGCGGATGTCGGATCCTACATCCGATATTGGATCGGACAATGTGAAAACGCTCTTAACGTGACGTTCGGATACGGTAATACTATTAGTTATTCTGTGGTTCGGATGTCAACTACAGCTGCATTACTGTTGCGGCGTCATTATTGCCGCCGTTGTATCTGTGGTAAGTGTAGAGAGGGCCAATAGAGAGTACTCTCTCCAGGCGGGTGTTATGCCTGGGGACCGAAGTCCACTGAGAGTTAGTCAGAAGGAGTATATATAGTAAGTGACATTTGAAACTTCGTAAGCGCGATGTAGGTTTCTAGCTAATTGCGTTCTAGCTCCCTAACGCCATCTGTTAGATGACGTCGACAGTGGCAGCTAGTGGGGACGCCACATATCTGTCAATTTGCTTGATATGTCGCACTTATTTTATAAAATAAGTGACGTTTGCCGCCACATTACTGCTGCGATTATTCCGACACCCATTTTATCAAAGAAATTGACAGTACAGCGGCCGTGACATGGACTAGACGCTGCAACAGTCATATTAAATCTGTAACATTTATTTTCTTATAACTTTCCGAATTTTATAAGACTTGATAAAACTAACGCACATTATTATTTGTTACAGGCTTAGGCGTGGTATCCTGCTGCTAGTATTATCATCATGTGCGCTGGCGCAGAGCAAGTCAGACGACTTGCAGGCAGTACCCAGCGATCTCAGAAGAGCAGTCAGCGAGGCGCTCGCTTTAGAAAGACGGTTCCTACAGGGGGCTAGAGAGTGAGTAACTATTACTATTGACTTGTTAAGGTAACGCTGGAATCACGCAACAAGGTTAAACACATTTCAGAAAATAACCACCTTTGTGGACAATACAATAAAAGTTCTTAATTTTGCCATGTCTACAGGAAAGTCGCGCACAAATTAAGCATTCAACAAAATGTGTACCTGGGGTTTTCAGAAAAAATAGTACCTTTTACTTTTTTCGAAAAACCATAAACTTTTGGGTTATTTAGACTTAGAATTATGAGTAGGTACTATGTACTATTGAATGAGATGAAGAAAAAAAGTGTCCCCAGTTTTCAATACAAATTTTGGGTGTCAGTTTTGTAACGGTCCATACAAAATGTATGTGAAAATACGTTACAAAACTGCCATTTTTTTGGGGATACATTTTTTTTCTTTTTAAAGCGATAGTCTACGAAGACTATCGCAATCGCAATCGAAAATCCATCTACTGTAATCTAGTAGATGGATTATCGAAAAAAAGTAAAAGGTACACTTTTAATAAAACTATGAAAAACGGATTATATCGCGTATATTGAATTTATAATACATCGGGATGTATTATAAATTCAATATACGCGATATAATCCGTTTTTCATAGTTTTATTTCATGAGTAACTATCGCGGTAACCGAAGACAATATTATGTACACTTTTAAGTTTTCACTTAGGTTTTCACTTGCATTTTCATGCCCAAATGATACTTGATGATACTGTGCGTAGGGGACAGCAATATATCGAAATTAAACTATCGTGAGACATATTTCTAAATATTTAGATCACTACACTGGAGAGCTTCGTCACTTTTTCTTTAATTAAATATATGACATCTATTTCAGTTTATAAATCATTATTATTGTTGAAACGGATATTATTGTTGTAACGGAATTATTTTGATAAATATGTTCGCACCACGTATTGTTCGTATCACGGATTTGTTCCTGAGTTATGTTATGGATGTTTCCTATATGTATATAAGTATTTATATTCAAATCGTCGTCTAGGTACTCACTACAGCCAGCACAAGCCTTATTGGAGCTTACTGTGGGATTAGGTCGGTTTGTGTAAAATTGACCCATAATATTTATTTATTCTTAGTCCAAGCCCATAGACACTTCAACAAAAATAAATTCAAATCAAATCAATCAACAATTGGTACTCCATGTTAAGATTAATAATTCAATAATTATTTCTTCAGTGAAAACTGCTCATCAGCAGAGGACTCCGTCAGCAGCACGCCCTGTCCGCCGAGCAAGTACCGCAGCGCCTCGGGCGAGTGCAACAACGTGCGTCACCGCCCGTGGGGTAGGCGCGGCGACGTGTTCCTGCGATTGCTGCCCGCCAACTACGCCGACGGTGAGTGATTTATACTAAGATATTTAGCACTCCTGTCCGCCGAGCAAGTACCGCAGCGCCTCGGGCGATTGCAACAACGTGCGTCACCGCCCGTGGGGTAGGCGCGGCGACGTGCTCCTGCGATTGCTGCCCGCCAACTACGCCGTCGGTGAGTGATTTATACTAACATATTTAGCACTCCTGTCCGCCGAGCAAGTACCGAAGCGCCTCGGGCGAGTGCAACAACGTGCGTCACCGCCCGTGGGGTAGACGCGGCGACGTGTTCCTGCGATTGCTGCCCGCCAACTACGCCGACGGTGAGTGATTTATACTACGATATTTAGATCACAATGGTTACACTCACTAATATTTTTAGTCGCTTTTGGCGGCTTTTGTGACGATTGCGTGGACATAGTAAGTGCAGTGTGCGACTTCGGTGCTTGAATACAGCCGCCCTACAAGACCTTTACTTGACGACTCCGGCTGCGGGCTGCCCCGCGCCCCCCGCCACCGCCCCATCAGCGTGCGCGCAACGAGCGACGAGGCGAGCGGCGCAGGCAGTGCACGGCGTACAGCCGCCGCGGGCACTCGAGCCTGAGGAAGGACTCCCGACGAGTGCGAAACATGTCGCCAAAAGCGACTAAAAATACTAGTATGTGTAACCGTAGTGATCTAAATATTTTGAATTTCGATTGTTCTACGATATTCCTTCCTTCTTCTTTGTCATATCCTCATGACTGAGGGACGTGACGACTGTGGACACTCTTCACTACTCTCTTTCCAAGCCGCTTTATCTTGGGCCCGGTATAGTAGCCTGTAATGTGACTTTAGTCTCTAACGTTATTCTGTCAGCCCAAGCGGAAAAACCGATTTTTATGACCTTTGACCTTGAATAACTTCTGACGCGCACACGATATATGCGTCGACTTTTAAGAGAACCTTTAATACATCATAATGAAGGTGTATACGGGTTTCCAGCTTATTGTCTCTCATTCCGAGGTTGAACCCCTTTTTAGGCTTAAGATGACTGGCCTATAATCAATCAATCAGTGCAATCTAAATGTTGAGTTGGTTACTCTCTGTGTTTTGCCCTTAATCAACTTAACTGTCTCTGGCTATTAATTCCTGGAGATTTTCGCTGAATTCGGGGGCTTAAGTATTATCTAGGAACTCAATAATCCCTTATTGTTGTGTTAACAACACAATTACATGTGTTACATGTGTTCATTATGCTAATCGCTTCAAGCTTGATAAGATACCAACTCCCCTACGAGTATAATGGAAGTTATTAAAGTCGATGGCCAAGTTCATCGCCGGTTACAAAACAATTATGAAGACGACTGCTTAATTGATCGATTAGATTAATTTCCGACATGACAGTAATACAAAGTATTTGTGAAGGCCACAGTATGTTTACGAATCAGCCTAACACAAAAGGTTGTATCTATCTGGCTTTGGTTTTATTTTGCGTCTTTTTGTGTCTCACTAGTAAAGTTTAGTGCCAGTTTTTTAATTATCTGCAATTATATGGGTGCATGATATTTCCTTAATCTACTTGTGCATGTGTTTTTGTGACATCTTCAATTTAAAATTTGAATTCTAGGTAATACACTAAGTACTATTAACAAATACAATTATGTATAATTTCCAATGCGATGTAAATATTGCTTGTGAATCATAAAAATGTAATGACAATCGATATTTTAGGTTCGTTATATTATTTTTGATTAATCTTCCTTAAGGGGCCCACTGACTATCAGTTCGCCGGACGAAATCGGCCTGTCAGTTAGAACAAAAATTTGACAGTTCCGAACAACTGACAGGCCTATATCGTCCGGCGGACTGATAGTCAGTGGGCCCCTGGTATGATACGAAACCTCCCATCATGAGCTGAATTTTAAATACCTAATTTCTTTATTTATTGTGATTACCATTATATACATTCGTAGTAAGTAATATGTAAATACTTTTAAGTATAAAATGTCATGTAAAAATCATCTTTACATACTTAAATGCTTAATAGATTTAACACCTGCTCCGGCAACTTCGCGATTGCTTACTACTTCTTTGTAATGTATTAGTGTAAACTTAGTTTTATGTACTTTATTTAGCCTTAAAGCTACTGACGACATTAAACAATCTAAAAACTCTTTTGTCGACTTGTTAAGTTTAAGAATTTAGCTCAAAATGGAAAGGAAAAAAGTATCAGATAATGTGGAGTAAGACTAACTTGACTTATATTATATCGATCGGGATATGGACCGTGATTTGATTACCTTTTGTATTGTTTTCGTGCTCCGGATATTGCATTAAGCCATAAGCTGCGCCATCCATTTCATTATGAATTGACCGCACAGCGCTGATTTTCAGTCCGCCCCCTTACGGAACCACATACCACATTGAAAGTATGTATGCGGGATATTATTTTAACAGAAATTTGTAGTTTTTTTACTGTGTTAAAATAATTTAATAAATAAATATTGTATTAATATGTACTTAGATTAATTTTAGAATAACTAAATTAAACGAAAAATTACATAAAGTTATTTTAAAGATTTTAATCTCAGTTTGATAAATGTGCAGTCAGCTGTAGAAGAAAGTGACCCCCTGCGTAGAAGGTTGTATATGTAAAGGTGCAAAGCGAATAGTCTTACTAATTGTACCTACTTGTCCACATAAAATTTTCCGAGCAGATCATAAATGATAAAGTTGTCACTGTGAAGATTTCTATTTACGCATGTCAATCGATCTGCTCGATCAATTATTGTATGATTACTAGGGTCATTAACTTTTATTGGTGCATATCATGTGATTTTTGCCGTTATCCAGTACTTGCAATGCAATGCAATACCCTCTTCCTCTTATCGTGTTTGAGCTATTTACCGCTCAACCATTATGGATGTGTGTGTCGCGCGTGAAATCAAGGAAATCGGCGTGTAATGATATCCCTATTTTGTCCTAGCAACACAATCTTAGCTTATCTTTTAACTGCGTGATAGTTGCTAAACTTAGGTACACTTAGCGTCAAATACTTTGTAGCAACCAAAATAGTCAAATAGTTCGGTACACCATATATTTAGTATGGTGTCCCGAACTATTTCGCCACTTTGACTGCTGCAGAGTATTTGACGCTGAGTGTACTTTTCTTCTTTGTCAGTACGTAAATAAAATAAGATGATAGGTACTTTTTGATCCTCGCCTTATTGGGAATTTTAAATAAGGTCATTTTATAAATTAGCGTGAGAAGTTATACATTTTAATGACGATATAATATATGTGCTATTTTCTATAAAAAGGGACCTTATTATCGATGGCGCTTACGCCATTATTAACGATGCTCCGATATAAATAAAATGCCGCGCGACGCTGTGCGGCGTAAGCGCCATCGACAATAAGGTCCCTTTTCATAGAAAATGCCCCATATGCCATTTACGGTAATTAAAATTATCCAAACAAAACAACCAAAGCATTAACAAGTTTACGGCGGTGGATTGGATTTATAAATAAACCAAAAGTGGAGAAACTTGATTCAGTTAAAGGTCATAGTAAAATGTCACTAGCGGCACTTTAGACAAAGTTGCTAAAATATTTAGGTTTCATTCAGTATTTAGACGCTGGATTAAATAACACAGGGGGAGTAGCCAATCAAAACAAAATAATTACATTAAAAAAAATTAACGTTCAAATAGTTAAAATGATTATTTTTACTATTTGATTGATGTTTGCCTAACAACCACTGTATTTATGGCTACGGCCCTAGGATACTTCAAATAGTTATCATAAGTACAGTAGGGGCAAGTGTGCGCCTAAATATATTAATTCATCAATATTATATTTATAGTATGTAATGTGTATGTATGTTTGTATTTATGTACCTAATACTCGTATATATATATATATTAGTTTGCTTTTCTTTTCATTCAATTTTTTTTTTCTACACCAATTGTCAGTTTGTGTCTGTTTGGCCCTATGGTTGACTGGTAGAGAATGCCATTTGGCATTAAGTCCGCCATTTGTACATTGTTGTATTTATTTTGTGCAATAAAGTTTAAATAAATAAATAAATACAACCGTACCCGAACCGTACGTAAATAAAGTGTTAAAGATCCTTCCACCGGCCGTGACCGCACTTTTCCCAGTAGGAAATGGAAACATTTGTCATGGGTCAAGGGTAGGCGAACGACCTGATTCTAATTTTAATATACGTAAAAAATTTGATCTAAATACGATAAGGATCGGATCCATATCATATCCAGGCCGCGAACCCAACGTGCCAATCGTTAACGCTTCGTAGCGTGTCGTAGTCATCTCTCTCTTTCATATTAGTGTGACAGTTGGTGACAGTGACTGTTGCGTTTCGTTCGCTACGGAGCGTTAACGATTGTACGTTTGCTACGCACTAGGTCTAATTTTTGACGTATAAATTAGATTCAGACTGGAAGTTACCCCTGTTAGCGCACTTGTCTGATTTTATGTACTTACTCGGAATACATCATCCTTATAGGTATATTGTACTCTATGCACATTATACGGGTTTGGCGTATAAAGTTTATTCGGCTCGCTGGCTCCCTTCCTTTCCCTCACATACTCGATAGGTATAATATAATCTCTTCGCGGCTGTTTTGTATTGTGTGCTATTCTAAAATTGAAAAATACCAACCTTCTCTCTTCGACCTTAAGGGGCCCACTGACTATCAGTCCGCCGGACGACATCGGCCTGTCAGTTGTTCGAAACTGTCAAATTCAGTAGTCATCCCATAAAACGGGTCCTTAATCTCCCAGAACAGCCGAAGGGACAAGGCAGGCCACCTTCTACATGGTGGTCTAACGTGCAGAGAGAGGTCCAGAAGCAGAACATTAACCCACAGACAACCCGAAATAGAATTCTTTGGCGCAAATGTACGGGAAGACCCGACCCCAGATAAACTGGGATAAGGGTAGGACAAAGAAGAAGTTCTAACTGATAGGCCGATATCGTCCGGCGAACTGATAGTCAGTGGGCCCCTTTGTTGATTGTTAAAAACTTTTTATAAACAATTGAGAAGCTTACATCACGATAGAAAACCCCATCTTAGCCGTTATTTCATAACGATATTAAAAATTCAAACGTACTTATCCATGCTTGTTACTTGACTTACTTGCGTAAAGAGTTGATGGATGTGGCTGATTAAACCTAACATACAACTTTCTTTAGTGACAAAGCGATGGTGGTAGTCGTGTTACGACATACGAGATATTGCGTTCAATGACATGTTTGGCTTGTTATAGTTATATGTACAGTCGCCATCATATATAGGAGCCATTGATTTTTCACCGAACAACTTACAAGCCTTTTCCTTTTTTATCATTCTCATACTACTCATTTTTCATAGATAAAGTTAATTAAGTAAAAAAAACAATGTAAAAAATCCCGAATTAATCATTTCAACAACCTGCCATTCACATCAGCGCAAATCCTGGCCATCAAGCCCCTACTACGTATGTCTATACGCGCAGACATAATTTTTGGTTGAGGAGCTGCTCAAAAATAACTGAACGCGCACTCGCATGTTCAGATATTTGTGAGCGCCTTGGCCGCTCCGATATATATCTGACGGCGACTGCACATTTTTTTTAGATAATCTCATAAGAAAAACAATCTTATTGCAGCTACCTGTTGAAATCCTCGGTGAGGTATTTAATGAGGTCAGTGAAGAAAGATAAAAAAATACCGATAAGAATTTGGCATCAAAATGTATATTTCATATTTGTATATTCATAATAATTCATATTACATGTCGTTTTTATAATTACATTAAGATAACTTATCTGCAGGTACCTATTACTGAAAGAAAAAGCTTTTCTTTTCATAGATCTTTTATTTTTTTGTATCGATAATTTTGTGTTCCCACCTATAAAATATGTTACTATATAAAAGGATCAAAGATAAATATATAGATAACATACAGACTGAGAAGTAAATCTCAGAATCGGCGCATTCAGCACAAATTATAATTGCAGGGCAAGCGTTGTGACATGGTTGTGACCATTGATTAGAGTAACATTAATTATGTTGGGTCATATTATTATCGAACGTATCTAAAATAATTGCCTCCATAATTTTAATACCATCACAAACATTGTGATATATTTATGAACAGTAACCAAAATTATTAGTTTAGCACCCCTGCATACAAATATGTGAAATATGTATGCTGGATGTGCTTTATTTCCGTTGGTATACATGTTACCTAGTTGGTTTTTTAGGGTTCCGTACCCAAAGGGTAAAAACGGGACCCTATTACTAAGACTCGCTGTCCGTCTGCCTGTCACCAGGCTGTATCTCATGAACCGTGATAGCTAGACAGTTGAAATTTTTACAGATGATGTATTTCTGTTGCCGCTATAACAATAAATACTAAAAAGTACGGAACCCTCGGTGGGCGAGTCCGACTCGCACTTGGCCGGTTTTATTATTTAATGTTGATTGATACCTAGTTTAACGAACTATAATACGTATTGTATAAGTTGGATTTAAAAGACACAACGTAGATCATGACATATTTAAACCTAAATAAACAGACTACTGATGATAAATAAGGTTGTCATGTTATGTAGATATTCACGAAGATATCATATGCACTTTTAGCGGTGAAGCCTCTGTAGAAGAAAGGGAAGAGAAGGGAACTACTGGCACTAGTAATTTGTCTCATCAAGTCATCGCCCTTTTCCTTTCAAACAGGAAGGAAAATTAAGCGGCTTAATAATGTATCATATTTTTATTGCCAGTAAGTACCGAAGCAATAAGTCAGGTTTAAGGTACCTACAGGGTTTTGTGCGACTACCATATATGAAATAAATGAATGCAATGTTTAAGCAACGCATGAAGCCGGCAAATTATTTTCCAAAATAAGTGTTGCATCCCTTTCCTTATTAATATAACCAATGTGATGCAACCGATGAGCATAAGTAGTTAGACAAGTGTAACTTCCCAGGTAGCATTTATACGTCATTATTACGTCCGTTACGTCATAAAGACGTCATTATGACGTCATTTTGACGTCGCTGACGTCACTTTGCTACCTGGGTTAAGAGCTCTTTAAAAGTAGTTTATTAACAAGCCGTTGATGGAAACCTCTGGGAGAAAATCATGTTAAAGATCGGCCACGCCGCTGCTCAAAAGACGTGATTGTCCGGCCGAAATAAGGCCGAAACCTGATTTTTTGCCGAAATCGAAACCGAAGGTTCGGTTTTGCTCTAGTTTCGGTCGAAACTGAACTTTCGGCTCAAACTTGGTTTTTATGTCGAAACCGAAACTTCGGTCGGATCGGATATTACCGAAAATTTAGGCATTATGTTGACCGAAATCGAACCTTCGGCCGAAACATGATTTTTATGCCGTAACCTGAGCCGAAACTTCGGTCGGACACTAAAAGACCTTGACAAACAGTTTACGCAACCAATCGCTTGACAACAACATATCTATAAGCCACATCACTGCGTATACGCTGCGTCGAGTTTCGTTGTGCTTATGATTTTTTATATCATAAATACGTAGAATTATGCAACAGTTACTTAACACTCTTTTTTGTTTCCCCAGATGTCTCCAAACCAATGGAGCCGCCGCGGCTACCAGAGCCGGCGCTGGCGGTGCGCGCTGCAGCCCAGCTGACGCAGCCCGCCGACCATGACTACGTGACCAGCATGCTGGCCGCCTGGGGCCAGCTGCTGATGGACGATCTCATCGCCACCGTCAACGGGAACAAGGTACCTATACATTCATTAGAAGGCTATCAGTAGTTATCAATCAACCAACATATGCCATGACATGACAGTGGTAAATCTAAAGCCTGCTAAAACTGACTAGTTTGGCTAACTTTATTTTTTTTAGTAAACTTTATCTAATCCTACATTTAATAGTTTATTATTGTCGATAAAATTCTAACACTTAATTTCTTAAATAACCAACGATGAAACTTATTTATTTGCAATAACAATAATGTTTTCCTCATTAGCCAAAACACGAAAGATTACTATAGGTACTTATAGGTATAATATTTAGCTCGCTCGACTCGATATGATTTATCTTCAAACATGACATGAACATGACCAATTGTTTTGATCATATATCACCTAACTCACCTTAACAGCCGGTTTTGCGATGCGTTTCTGTAAAGATTCCGCGAATGATCAATTATTTATTTTATCATTCAAATTAGTTACGTACTCCATACCGGTTGTAGTTATTTATAGACAACTGTTTTAAGTCTACTTACACATATTACATTAACATATCACTTACATAATCTTATAAGAAAGGCAAAACTACTAAGTAACAATTTCATTTCATTTGAAAGCTCGTCGTAAATTGAAGAAATTAATAACCTACAAAATTATTGACTGAGTCTTTATTTGGAAGCTCGAGGCCTTTTGAGTTGTACTTAATAAAGACTCAATAAATGATTCGACTCGGGACTCAAGACTCGGCAGTTTTTTAGCGAGTCTCGTAAAAGCGAATAGAGTTCTTCAAGTTAGGACAAAAGACTTGAGCTCCTATGAACACTAGCAATATATCCCTTGCGTCGTCGCGTGCCGCACTCGTTACGAGTAAATAGTTAAATACGCAAGACAAAGCGACGTACCTGAGAGCCGGATACGTGCGTACTGCATACGCATCCGGTGTGACCTGGCCTTTAACAAAGGTGTGGCCCTCATGTCTTATATGTGCAGGTAAATTGCATAACTAATTGCGTAACGTGTTGTTAACCGCATCCATTGATTGATAATATTGACTTCATGCAGGCATAAATTACAATAAAACATGCTACATTGTTCAGTAAAGTCTAAGATTACATCATATATATATATTAAACGATTAAAAGATTATATGCATTTCTGTGGTGTTAAGAAAAATACCTTCGTCGGCAAGATATTTTGCATATATTATCATGTTGCAATACTCGTAAATACTATTATGAATTTAGTCTTAACGCAATGGTTAGGGAGATGTACATCAGAAGTTTTCAAAGTCAAAGTCAAGTCTGTATCAATACCTAAAATCATTTGGAGGCATCCATAAATTAGGTACGTCTAGAGAGCTCTGAAGTACGAGAGACGTAATTTAACAAATAAACTCTCTGCCATAACTTTGTGAAATTAGAAAATAATCTAAATTATACCTCTAAGAAGCATTAAAAAATCCAAACAGTGGATTCTAGCAAAAATCCACGTAATGACGGTAATCGTAATTAGAGCCAAGTAAAGCCGAGTCGTTTAGCCCACAAAGCTGTTCCACAGCACATCTTGGTTGCACCGAGGTTGATACGGTTACCTTAACTGGGACCAGTATTTTATATTCATAAAAAGCTTGACTTCAAACACAAATAAAAGAAGGATAAGTTTTATAAGTGTTTTATAAGCATAATTCACGATGCAATCTTCGGTACGCAGGAAACTGGTACAGCTACCACAAAAATAGTATTTTATACAATCGTGATATAATAGAGAGCTTTTTAGCCGAGTATCGTGTTTAATAAAGGTACGAGAAAGGTACGAGAATTATATCATTATTGTATACAATACTTTTTCTACGAGTAATCTAAAATATATTTTTTCTACTATAAAACCTAAATAATTAAGGAAAATTAGGTAAGTATCTCAGTAGTACAAAAGACATCAACGCGTGCATAATACATATATGAATAGGTATTACTTATGAAATAGTCGCGCGTTGGTGTTTTTTCCACTGCACCGCAGCGCCACGTGATTGGTTAAATTAATTATACTTGACTAAACCGTTTCGAAATGAATATTATAGTTGAGCTGGGAGCCCATGCATGAAAAGTACCCAATTACAAGAATTACAGTTTATTATACGAAATCTTAATTCAAACATTGCAGTCAACTAGTAGAAAAACATTTTTTAGGTGTAGGCAGGCGTGTCTCACACCGCGATTACATCACGTCGCTACCAGTACCTGCGGCCGCCTCAATTTTGAGGTTTTGCCATAGTAAATGCCGCACACCGCTATGGAACGGACGCCTGCACGCGCTTGCGCCGCCTTGCGCGTAGTCGACGCGTTTTGTTCGGGAGTGAATCTTTTGTACCTAGTACTATTATATATTCTGTCGTGTAGGTTAGTAACACAATTTCATCTGCTTCACTTTTCAGCAAGCAAATTATGGTCAGACTGATGACCTTTAGGTATCGCTTTGGATAAACTAAACCATTCACCAGGAGGTGATGGATGATTTATCTTCAGTTATAATCAGCAGCTTGTATCGCGTATGACATTTCCTTATTCAGCGTTTTACCTATATAGACACCTCGCTTTAGTATAAAGCGAGCGCCACCATATCGTGTCATGTTGTGCGCACTGAGCGCTAACATTTTACACCTAAGCGTCATAATTCATAAAGATTCGGTTAATCTATGCGTGATAAGTTGAGATACTGTTCATACTCATTACATCTTGCTCGAAGGCCGGAGGATGTTTCTGTAAAGAGGAATGGACGCTGTCGCAACACTCGCAACTCGCAGCGTAATCGGCCAGCTAATGCACCGCCCACTTATGCACGCACTTAGTTTTTCAATCTTGAACTTGACCGGACTGATGATGTGCTTGTTACGTCTACGTCTTAAGAGCCAACAGGAGTGGTCATTTCTCCATACAAACGTACTCGACTGTTTCCTCCGTGGTTTTTGAAGCTAGAGCAATGATTTTTTCAACACAGATTAATATTGTCAATATCTGTGTCGGTGTGTTTTGCTTTTTTTGATATTTTTGTTTTTTAAGGCGCTAGAGCCCTTCAAACATGGCCAAAAATGGCCTCACTGACTATGCCGCAATGAGAGGCGTGGTATTCAAAACTGGTATCAATTAGCCAAAAAATCAAAACAGTCCGACACAGACAATTTCATAATCATTTAGATTTCCAAATTTGGTTACGATTGGTTAAGTTTTGGAGGAGGAAACAGTCGAGTACAAAACCTCGATTTTTGAGATTTTTACGCAGGATTTTTCGCCTAAGCTGCAGTTGTTCTTATCGCACTAATTTTAGGGGCGGGGTCAAGTTTCTAAATACGTATACAGACAGAAAAGTGATGGGCAATAGTCGACATTAAATGTCGATAATCTAGTGATGTGATAAGATCGATAAACCTTTTCAAAGTCGCGATTTGCCTCTTAGTAGGCGAAGTAAGTAAAGTGAGTATGCACTTTGGCCTCAGGGGATATCGTTTAACACTATTTATTATTCCTTGGTTCATACAAAGCTGAGCTGACGCACTAGCTACGAGATTAAGTCCTGGTAACCCGCGAAAAAGGGAGGGGAAAAGTCGGCTTCTGCGGTCCAGTTTGCCTCTATTTCTACATATCTGTTGCTATGAGATCAAATTTGGTATAATTATTGTGTAAATTAGGGACGAATAATTTATTTTAGAAATAATAGTTTCACATTTTCATACACAAATCTGAATATATGAACGAAACATTAAAATCATATATAATTTTTGGTCACTGATTTGCTCTTTAGAAGCAAATTATGGTGATTTGCACTAAAAATTAATTACACAATTTAGTCCATTTATTCGTTATTTAGAAAAGTATCAGTTCTAAGTACGTATTCATACATTTGATTGTAAAAAGAATTAGTAATGCTTTGGTTAAAATATTGTTTTATATTTTACAATTTTCACTATTATTCTAAAATTTATTTTAAATAAAGTATTACTTTTATTAAATCGTTTATGACGTGATCTTATTAAGTATGTATATGAAAAGGGCTCCACGAGGCGAAATACTTTTTACGCCAATTATTTTCTTTTTTTTTTTATTTACAACAAAGACGAAAGTTCGAGAAAAATGTGGTTACTTAATAATTGCCTAACTTGTTGAAAAAATAACTTTACATACTATCAACTTATAACCGTAGTATATTCCATGATATGTTTTAAATGCACCATATTTTTTTCTAATTTTTAAAAGAATATTTAATACCTTTAAAATAATATCTGCCTGTCTGTCTGACTGTCTGTCAATCTATCTGTCAGTCTGTCACCAGGCTGTATCTCATGAACCGTGATAGCTAGACAGTTGCAATTTTTACAGATGATGTATTTCTGTTGCCGCTATAACAAGAAATACTAAAAACAGAATAAAATCCTCCTCAGTCACCCGTTGACCACGAACGCTGTAAAGAGTTCGAAACGTCGGGATGTATTATAAATTCAATATACGCGATATAATCCGTTTTCATAGTTTTATTTCAAGAATAAAATAAATATTTAAGTGGGGCTCCCCAAACAACAAACGTGATTTTTTGCTGTTTTTTGCGTAATGGTACGTTTGCGTTTTTTGTTAATAGCTTTTGAACTTTTTTTATGTGGGAATGCTTCGAATACATTTTTCTAGACATCATTCCGAATCTAATGAGGTATCATACGTATTTTTAAGAGTTAGTATCTCTATTAGTGGCAGCCGTACAAGCCCAATTTCAAAGAAAAACCGCAAATGGATGTACAAGTTAGCCGTTTGGCACACGCATACTGAGGTCAAAACAAAATTTTTGACCCGCAGTTCCTAAAAAAATCCCTTAGGAAGGGTGTGCTACAACATTTTTTTTTGTATGGAAAAAAACATTTTTTTTTTTCAAAAACCTATCGTGTGTGGTATCATACGAAAGGGCTTTTTGAGGCGATTCTAAAAGTATACCAAATCATTACATTTTAGCCATTTTTTTTTGTAAATTAAAACAAATAGAATTTTCAAAACATACCAAGTTTGGGGTCAAGTTAAAGGGTTAAAGAGGTATTTCCCGTTGGATATATGGATATTACGTATCCTTGTATGATTAATATGTACCGTATCTGCAGTACAGTTCCATAAGTCTCGTAAAATAGGTATTGAAGTAGAACGGCCGGTCCGGGCCGTAGCAACTACGCTCGCATTCCATTGCTAATTGTTCTGTTTCTAAGTTATTGATATACCCGACAAAAAAAAACAAAAAAAAGTGTTTTTTGTTTAATTTAGTTTAATTTGTATACTTTTAGTTTAAGTCATATATGTTAATACCTACAGTATTAAGTTATTTGTTATAGGTTAAGTGTGCGCTCACCGATAAAATGTATTTTGCGTGAAAAAACAATTAATTCTCGTGTAAGTGAATATTATGTATTCTTATGAGAAAATAAAGATCTTTAAACCTAACTGTGTCACTTTGAATTTAAAAAAAAAAACTAAATAAAATTATTTTTAAAATTCCTTTTTTTGGGTTAGATATGAGGAAATCACGTATCATTTTTGGTATATTGTACAAAAAAAATCAGCCATATCGTATCTGGAGGAGCCCAAACTTGGTATGTTTTGAAAATTCTTTTTGTTTCAATTTAAGAAAAATGGCTAAAATGTAATGATGTGATATATTTTCAGAATCGCTTCAAAAAGCCCTTTCGTATGATAGATAAGAGAAGAATACGATAGGTTTAAAAAAAAAAGTTTTTTTATACAAAAAAAAAAGATTTTTTATCCAAAAAAAGTTTCAGCACTCCCCTCCTAAGGGATTTTTTTTTTAGGAACTGCGGGTCGATTTTGTTTTGACCTCTAGTATACGTGTACCAAACGGCTAACCTGTACATCGATTTGCGGTTTTTTAATGCGAACAGCTTACACTATATTTTTAACCACCTTGAACGTTTTGTAGACTAGACTATTGTCCCAAATTGGGGTTTCTTATTCATTCCGACCAGGATTAGGAGCTCTTCAAACATACCTATTTTAATCAAAATCTGACTCATAAATAAA
Organism: Cydia strobilella; assembly: GCF_947568885.1. NCBI lineage: Eukaryota > Metazoa > Arthropoda > Insecta > Lepidoptera > Tortricidae > Cydia > Cydia strobilella. Next base: position 3,040,379 of record NC_086049.1, on the reverse strand, counting down.
AAACGGACCATTAATAAAACTGTATAATTACATCAACGTAAGAAATATCTCATGTCACATGTTTCTTTGTTATGATAATTTTATCTAACCTGAGGCTTTCTTTTTTTCTAATCAACGAAGCCGGAGAGCGACAAATTTGTTTTTCATCACACTTGCTCGAAAAGATCTTATTTCATGCAGGTGTACTGAAGGGAAAACAAAAGGCCTATATTGTTCCCGCGGGAGTTATAGCTTTCTTTTTTTAATTAGATATGTCACTAATTCATACGAAGTACGAACCAAGTAAGTTATAAGTAAAATACTTTGTTTAAAGTAGAAGGGTGTGTAAGGGAGTTTTACTTCTAAAATACTGACAATTATAATTTAGTATTTTTGTTTATAATATTTAATTGGATTAATTTAATAGCCGTTTAAAATATTTTTACACAAAATTTTCAATCGTGGCTGAATGCCGAAGGTCTGTGCCTTAGATGCCTAACCTGTCAAGAAATGACAATATGGCGGACGAATATTTGAAATGTCACCGTATTTTATAATTATTTCCCTGAAAATTTAGTTTTTCATTACAAGTGTAACGAAAACCATTGTGTGTAACTCCGGGGGTAAGAATATTGTAAACTCCTCCTTTACAGAATCTCACTTACCCCCCTCGTTGCACAATGTAGGTACTAATAGCACAGCGTGTCGAAAGTTGATACTTTCCGCACGGAAACGAGAAAAGAAATGATTGTTTTTTACTCTCCTGTAAAAGTCAAAATGTTATTTGGATTGCAGGTTGTAGAAGGATATTGAATTCAGCTACCTAAAATCAAGAAGTTAAATCACTATAACAGGAAATAAGTAAACGCTCAGTGGTGGTAGCGAGCTAAGCTAACAGAAAAAGTTTGTAAGAACTAGCTATAGCCTATGATATGCCTATATAGCGGGCCGCGACCGCGACGCGACTTGCAGGCATAAGGTCCGTGAGCGCAAATGACGTGCGCGTCTGTGTGCGTGCACCACACACGGGGATATGGCGGCGCCGCCCCCGTCAGCGCGACGGAGATAATCAGTTTGAAATCTCAAAATTGAGAATTCGCTCAGCTCCTGTTGGCTCTTAATGCCGTCATCGCTCATCGTCGTGGTTTAATCTTATTTAGAAGCCAATTAGGGATGACAGCTGGTTATAGTTAGACTACCTTTGATATCTAAGCCGTAAGAAATACAAATTTCTCTCAGCGTCATAAAAATCCCTTAAGTCCTGATCCTGATCAAAAAATCAATATCAATATCTCGAAAAGCTAGCCTAACTTTAAGTGTTTACTAAGTAAGTTCTTTTTTGTAACTGAAGTGGCGCTGTTTGTAGAAGGTTTTTACAATGAATGTCTTTTCTTTCTTTCTTTCTTTCTTTGAAAAGTAATTAAGCCATATTCGGAGGATTTTATAGAATGTTTTATTTTCGAAATATAGTCGAAACCGCTAAAATCCTTCTGGTTTCTTTTTATACACGGATATGAATAGAAACGGATTTAATAAGCAAATATTTTAGTTCTGCTAAAAATTCGGAAAATGGTTAGGTATATCATATTAGTTATTCATATTCAGTTATATCAATCGTACCTACTGATTAGAGAAGATTCGACAAAATTCTTGAATTGAATAACTCCGTAGTTAGGTAGGTATTAGCTCCGATAGTCGTCAAATCATTCCGCCAGAAGGAAGTTTAAAATTAAAAATAATTTGCGAAATTGTTCGCGAGGTCACATGGAGGGTTTTTAAGTGAAAGCGCGACAGGAAGTATTTAGATACCTACTTAGTTCCGTATCTAGTGTCATTGTCCAAGGCCTAATAGAGGCCTATAAAGGTCAAGAAATGATGTTAAGTTGCAGTGAAAGCGTTTAGTTGCAATTATGAAATTAGAGATTTCTTAAGGCCCCGTGGGTTCAGGGTCTTCTCACTCTCACTGAGCGTACGTGAGTGAGATGGCTGCGCGTGATCGAGAAAAATTATGGGATGGGTTCAATCAAAACTAAAATTGCGCATTTTAGAAACAATTTTCGTATTTTTAGTTTTTTAGCTTTTGTGCAATAATTGTTACATAGGACTGTCTCATTTGAAACATAGACAGAGACAATCATACTATCTTTGTCTTACACTACTACTACGTGGTAGTACTAGCACCCAAAAGAAAAGGATGAGTATACTTTTTTTTGTTCTTATTTACTGCCAATTTGACCAACTATATTTTTAAGGTGCGTTTTAGACCCATGATCGTATTTTTTTTTCTATCAAGCGAAAGTCAAGGAATCAGCGCCAAAATCAGGTTTCGAATCGATGAATTGAAGTTGTAATCTAAAATAGCGCTACGATTTTTCAAAAACTGCTGGCTGAACCTACTGCACCTAAAGCTAACTGTAGCTACTGCAATGAGGGCTATCGTTTTTTTGCTCACCAGTTGGCGCCTCTGTTGATGGTGGTCCAAAAGACTAAAGAACAGCTGTCAGTCATTGAAGTGACAAGTGACATTTGACATTTCGAACTATGGAAAAGACCACCATCTACACTAGCGCCCCTAGCGGCGAATTCATACGCGTTAGCCCTCATTAAGTAAAAGCCAAGTTTTGGCCCCAAAATGTCATCTATGACCTTGGGATCAAAACGTTTGGAGAGCCTTGGGTTATAGATTAAAGCCTTAAGTGTACAGTGTAAGATTTAAGTGTACAGTTTGTGTCAGATTTTTTATTTTACATAATTATAGAGTAATTCAAACTTTATGCTTTGCATTTGCATCCCTAATGTGTATGCGAGCAATGACAATAAAGGTCACCCATCCGATGAAATAATAGGCTTCTCCTTAATTGCATTAGGTTAGTAATTTATACGTCGAAATGAGTTTAATAAGCCAATTAGTTTTGTTTAGCCGTTGGCTTGACATTAAAATTAATAAGTTCCGACTTATTGTTGAGTTTAACACAGTGTTTATTTGTTCCTGAGGAATGTATAAAATATTAGGTTCTATCCGATACTTTTTTTTTATTACAAAAAGGCAAGCATTTGACCGCAATCTCACCTGATGGTAAGTGCCGATGCAGATACTTCCTATACATTTATGGAGAATTATTTTAGAATGTCACTTGCCTCACTATTACATGATATATATAGGTACCTATCTACTACTAGTAGTAGTACTAAGTACTAAACTTATCAGCATTTCATGCTTTTGACAGAAAAATTACGTCCTTGGCTTCATTACAGTGACAGATTGAATACCGCTTCTTACCAATTTCAGAGAAGAAATTAATTTTGATGACATTGATCTACCGATCAGTTACTTAATACTTACCTACCTAATCGATCAAACAATAACAACGCTATTTATTTCATTTCATTTATTGATTGTAAAGTCATGTACATACATTTTATAATTAAGGTGTTACATCAATTCTGAAAGTCAGTCCATGACGTCCTGTGAGGACATACAACAATATATTAGACCGTAATCTAGGCTAAACATTATAACTTTTTACTTCTTGAATAATCAGATAATCAATCAATAAATTGCTATAACAAAGAGTCTATTTCCCCTAATTAGTTAACATCGCGCACGCACCAGCTGATATAAACGCAAATGTGTTATATAACCTTTTTAAAACGGTTATGGAAATTCATAGATCGCTAACCTTACGTACTAGATGGAGCATGTAAGTTGACTCCCGTCTTCGTTCATTGAAGCGCATTTATTGACATTCTTTAACGGCCTCCTATTTAGCCTAGTCGGTAGTGACCCTGCTTACGAAGCAGAAGGTCCCGGGTACGAATCCTGGTAAGGGCAATGTATTTATGTGTTTATCACAAATATTTATTCCTGAGCTATGCATGTTTTCTATGTATATAAGTATTTATATATAACTTTATATTATACATATATATCGTCGTCTAGTACCTACAATTTAACACAAGCCTTACTGAGCTTATTGTGGGATTAGGTTGATCTGTGTAAAATTGTCCTATAATATTAAATTATTATTATTCTTGGGTAGGTACTGACGTGACGCTATTTCTTTAACACTTTAAGACCGCCCCGATATTTGGCATGAAAACGTTTGATAACAGCTTTAAATTCAACGGTAGGTGTATTTATTTGCAATACATAACTCTGCATGTTATTAAGGTAGCTAAAGCTAAAGTGGACCTTTTAGTAGGATTCCCCATTAATTTACTAACACAACGCGACCGCGGGCGGGTTTCAGTTGCGTCAACGATTACGACGTATTTTTGTGGAAATTACAAAAACGAGAAAAATAGAGTTACTAGAGCTAAATCTCACACGGTATGCTATGTATTGTGCGGTATAGTATGCCAGGCCTCATGTGGTGTAAATTTTTGTTTTGGAAAAACAATTCCCGCCGATTTTCTTGCGCCGGTATCTTCTCGGTTAAGAGGTGTAGATTAGAATCGGTGTTGTACCTAGTATTTTTGACATTCGTAAGCACATTGTGTAAAAATTAAAGAATAGACAGTGCATAAACTTTGTAACTTAGACAGTGCATCTAAGTGATGTGGCATGAGAACTAATAAAGAAGAAATGTGCCATGCTTAAGAACTTACAAGAGGGCTAACCTTTCGTATGCTCCCGTCAAAAATTTGCTATATAAATAGCAATCATGACAACTTCATGTTTAAGTTGAATATATATGAGAATATGAATGAATGAATTATTTAATCCAGAAAATATTTCCATATGATATGAGGTTAAAACATTTAAAACTAATTACATAATAATATATGATTAAATTAAATTAAGACGTACACAAACACATAAAATTAAAATTAAATTAAATATATGGAGCAGATCTGCTTCTAAGCATACGAAAGGTAAGGCAAGGCAAGTGTATAAAAATGTAATGTAAATAAAACAGTCTATCGGAAGTAATCTGTGTATAAATCGGAATTCTGTTTCCGGATGTGAGAGTCACAATGGTCGAATATCTTCAAGTACTTAGGTACTTGTCCATTGTTCGAGGGCCATTATTTAAGTTATTGAAAATGCCTATCTCAATCACTGTCAAATTATACATTTGTGCGGAGGAAAATAATGTAATTATGTAATTTTGTTTGCCTATGTTAAGAGACATACGCATTGTTCCCAGGTAGCAAAATGACGTAAAATGACGTCAGCGACGTCATAAAGACGGCATTATTACGTCATCATGACGTCGCTGACGTCATTTTGCTACCTGGGTTATTGGGAACAATGTGTACCCTAAATTTCTGCGACAGTGATCCAGAAGAAGATGATTGCATAAATTAAATACTCATGTTATCAAATTATACAGGGTGGCTAAGAAATAAGTGCATTCCCGTTGCCAGGGAGGTTTTGGGATTATACCGAACAACTTAGCTTTTCAGTATAATCCCAAAACCTTCCTGGCAACGGGAATGCACTTATTTTTTAGCCACCGTGTATAAATATCTAGCTTAATATTATTCACAACGACGGGATTTAATCGCGTAAAATAAGTTTTAAAACCTAAGTAAGTATTAGTTTTATTTAAGTTGTTAATAATGAGTTAAAAATCGTGAAAGTTTAAATCAATGTCCAGCTAATCTCTAATGTGTCCTGATGCTCAGTATGTACCGTGTACCTAATTAGCTGAATGACATAGCTACATTGATATTTAGCATAAACTTTTTCCAAATTCACAGATGCACGTAAAGTGCCTTATCTACATAAATGATTTGCCCAAAATAATAAATAGCCCATGTACCTTGTTTGCTGACGATATTTCTTTTGTTATATCGTGCGAAAACGAACAAAACTTGAACAGTGATCTAAACTCTACCCTAAAAGAAGTTGTAACCTGGCTCAGCGACCACAACTTACAAGTTAATTACGAAAAAACTAAAATTATACAATTTAAACCTTTCCAAAAGCGAACATTAAACATTAATTACTCTTACAACAATAATAAAATAGAATCAATAAGTTCAACGGTATTCTTGGGTGTTAACATAGACTCAGCCCTTAACTGGAAAGATCACATAAATAAAATAAGTAGCAAATTAAGTAGCTTCATTTACGCACTATATCACCTAAAAAAATGTACTGACATAAAAATAGCCACAAATGCATACTACGCCTATGCTCACTCTTGGTTACAATATGGAATTATACTGTGGGGTAATAGTCCAAGTGTGAACAATCTTTTTTTATTACAAAAACACTGCGTTAGGATCCTTGTGAACATTCATCAACTGGAAAGCTGCAAACCTCACTTCATAAAGTTAAGAATCCTGACCTTAATCTCCATGTACATACTGGAAGTGTGTCTATTCGTAAAGAATAATGAAAACCTCTTTCCCCAATACTCGCGATCGGCCAACCTACGACCTAAAACTAGACTAGCCACACCAAACTCTACTTTGCAGATGATCCATAAAGGCCCCTTTGGCATGGCCATAAAAATATATAATAAAATCCCAAACGAAATAAAAGAAATAAATAATTATAGTAACTTTAAAAATGCATTAAAAACTTACCTAGTAAAAAAAGCATACTACACATTAAATGATTTTTTTAACGATAATATGGACTAATAACGTTACCGGCACCGATAAAAGTTTGAAAAAAGGTTACAAGAGTGACCATTATAAATTATACACTAGTCTTTAGGAATTGGCTTATGCCTATGATGCATGTTATGTCATAAGTTAGTGTTAAGTATATTGCTATACCCTTACAGGGTTCATGTAGAACTGTATTAAATAGTTTTAAGAACTGTATACTAATATGAGTGCAATAAACAATTCTAATTCTAATTCTAAGTCAACAACTGGAATATATTTTATAAATAAATGGAATCAATTAAAATAGTTTACAGATTACATCTCTGTTTAACACATCTCAAATCAAAGGCAAATGGCGGTCTAATTTTGCATATTCAGATTATAATTTCAGAAGACGTAACAATTTATTACGTCAGGCCTTGCTTGCAAATTTGCAAGCTTCTTTTTTCTAGGTAAAACGATTGTATTTTGTAAACCAAAAATATACTTAAATATTAACTCTAATAAAATTTTAACTAAAACTAGTTAAACTACTTACAAAATTTAAGTTAACTAATGGAAAACAATTATTTAAATATTACCAAAGAGGATATAATAAGATAGAGCGGTACTGTCATAGTAAATTTTGTAACCACAGTAAATTCACTGCAATCTATCGACACACTTTAAAACTAAAAATGAAGATTTATAAAAATACGATAAAATGTATTTAAATATGGACAAAGATAGATATAACTCGGATAAATGATTTTTTTCATTTGCATTAATTATTTTTATGATTTTGACCCATGTTCTTTCACTGATATGCGTCAAAATTGTTAAATAACAATCAAAACCGTCAACGCCCTCTATACGAGAGTAGGCCAAAGGTAGTGGCGCCATCTGATCGAGAATCAAATTTTCGTGATTTTCGAGGCACGTTTTTTCCTTAGACTGTATCCATCTATAACTATCTATCTTTGATATTACTATCAGGTTACTAATATTTATCTTTTGTTCAAAGGACTGCAATGGGGGTCACTGTGAATACGTGCGATCTGCGCCGACCAGAAACATCGACTCTTGTGGTTTTGGTAAGTGTTTTACAGTTTTATTCGTTTTATTACAAGCTTTTAGTGTTTTAGTACCTGTTCGTCTAAAATCGATTTTTTTATCCCAATATTCGATAGTTGAACCCAAGCCGACAATATGTCCTGATTTATATTAATTAGGTACCTCTACTATAAATCTGTAATATGTCTATAGTACTCCATAACGGGGTGTGCGTGGAGTAAGCTGGCCTAATGTTAGATACAAAGTGGCCATACAAATTTGATTAGAATAAAATGGTCACGATATATGTAATATACTTACTTATTAATTTTATCGATCGAAGTTATACACTAGAGTCCGCCTAAGCTAACTGCATCGAATTAAAAAGAACTAAACTTGTCATATTTTCATAGAAATTTTACATTAATGATGATTGATGACATTGCAACAGTTGCCATGCTGAGTTAACTAGCTTGGTCCGAGTCGTGTTTATGTCTTCATTTTCACTTATTTCTTCAAATATTCTCGTAGTAAACTGTCAGGATGTGTGTCAACACTTAACAACATCACATCACGAGTCGTGCTCAAGAATGTGGAAGGTAGTTACCAACCTAAACTTGGCGAACTGACGGCAGGACAACATTGCTTCTAAAATGCCATGTTTGCGTGCAATGTCAGTTATCTCGCTCATACTTCATGTTAGAATTTAAGACATATAGTAAAGGAACCAGTCAATGAAAAATTGCTGACTCGATAAAAAAATTACATGCATTTTTATGTTTACGTGTCACAGTCTTATGCGTAATCACTGGTAATATTCTGTGACGTAAAAATGTACTGCTAGGACTATCGTAACAGCCAAGCATACCCGAAACCTGAAACGACTACAAATACAGGCGTTTGGCCATTTAGCGAGGTAAATCCGTACCTAAGTCACTCTGAATAACTTTTACTATGGGACCAACGGAAACGGGCGTTCAGTATGTACCTGCATTGCGCATGAATTACCTATCCTTGCTCTATTTAACTTCTTCAATCAAAACAATGTGACTTTTCTTACATCCTCAGAGTCACGTGACCAAATGAACATGGCGACAGCATTCCTGGATGGCTCAGCTCTATACGGCAGCTCAGAGAAGGAACTGCGGTCTCTACGATTATACGACGTTGGCAAGCTTGATCTCGCTTCGTGTAGAAAGTAAGTACCTTGCACTATTGACTGTTTTTGAACGTTATTGTAAAGGAATAAAGTCTAGTATCGATCAGTGAAGGTCTAGAGATCAAATGAACACGGCGACGGTCTTCCTGGATGGCTCAGCTTTATACGGCAGCTCAGAGAAGGAAGCTGTCTCTGCGATTATACGATGTTGGCAAGCTTGATCTCGCTTCTTGCAGGAAGTAAGTAAACTATCAGCTGATTAATTCAAAACGTTATTGCAAAGGAATAAGGTTCGATTCCTACATTGGCACACACTTCTGGCAATATCACTAGAAAAACGCGAAATTCAGAAAATGTGTGCGGTCAATCTTCCGCGTAATATCGACACGATTTGTATCAAAACCAAACAAACCTCAGTGATACAGGTAAATGGTAGGTGATATGTGTTTCTGAATCTAATACCTGTCTGTTAGATCAATTTCGCTTGTCTACTATAATTGCTTCTTTATGCAGTGGACGTCAAAGATATGTTTACAATTTTCGCCTTATTACAAGGGAACAAGATGCAAAAGTGTAAACACATCTTTGACGTCAACTGTACCAGATAGCGTGAGATTGATAGTCTTGAACAGGGTCCAAGTAGAGGGCCATCAAAATAAAGGAAGAGTACACGCTGATTCTACCTATACCATCGAGGAGCTTACTGGCTGCAGATCCAAGGGCTTCTTTAGGAAGGTAAAACATCGGCCAGGATGTAAAGTGCTAACAAAGAGTGACTTATGGTTATCCAGACCCTCACTCCGATATAAATACTAGGAAACACTTTTTGCCGAATCGTGTGGTAAATGTGTGGAACTCTCTACTAGAAAATAGACTAGATACACATTTTAGAACTTTGAAAAGTGCAAAATAAAATACAAGTGCTCGATATACACGCATCAGCTCCAAGAGCTGCTAGCGTATCAAATAAATAAATAAAATTCTTTTAAATAACTGGGCAGTTTCTAAGTAGCAAACTAACCAATGATTCAACATCTGTTTTTGCAAGTTTCGTTATCATATAGCTTCAAACAGTACACCATTAAAGTTGATATTCACACATAATCACGTGCGTTCATATTTCGAGATAGACATTGGCTAAGTGTTCACACCATTGTTCACATCCACACTTTTTGCCTGACTTGAGTAAACGTTTACTTAATGGGCTAACATTTTTTTAATATGCAAATAATAGAGTGGTTTCCAGTTTTGATTTGACGTCAGACTAAGTAAAACCAAATAAAGAATTAAAAAAAATGCAAATATCGCAACAAATGCCAAGCTCAAACTGATTTTCCAATGTCACTCACGGTTGTTGGTGTGTGTGGGTGTTTGCGTTATGCTCTTAATGTTATGTAATAGTAGATAGGTACTTAAGGTAGGTAAAAGTTCAAGTGGCCATTATACTATTAGAAGAGCCGGTTAAGCAATCGCAATCTCTGTTCAGCCTTAAGGTTAACTGGTAAAGAATGCCTTATGGCATTAAGTCCGCCTTATGCACTGTAAGGTTTTTCTTTTGTGCAATAAAAATTAAATAAATAAAGCTAATAGAACCTAAATGGTGCTCTTATTGAATCCCTCTCTGAAAGCAATTATTGCCTTCCCAATGATCTGTAGGTATGACAATGACACGAGTTGACACGACATTTAATATGTTACGAACCAAGTTACATGTTCAAATGCGTATATCCATTGGCGCGAACCCAAATGTACCGTGTAAATGTGCCTAAATTGAAGAATAAAGATTTTCATTTTTAAAACACATTTTCGTAGGAATTGACTTGTTTCGAAGAGAAAATTGAATTCATTTTACTTTGATTTTCTCGTTCTCAAAGGCATGTAGGCAAAATCTCAGCCTATATTCCTAAAGAACAGGGTAATATTCACCTTTAGTACAGTAAACTTTTCAAAATTTACAAATATATAAGAGCTCACAATTCAGTGCTTCACGCGGTTTTTCGTAAACGACCATTAGAAAAAAAAAACATTACTAATTTAATATATAAGTCCTTTTTCTAGTATTTAAACCTGTACTTATTACTAAAGATCAGAAGACGCTCTAACTGGGACAAGTACTGTTTGTTTCTAATAATGAGCGTAGTCCTGAGTTTCATGGAGGAATATTATCAATTTTACATTATTTCGACTTTTCTTGTCAGAGCGCACTTAATTATTGGCGCCTTTGTGTTAGTTAAACCACGTCAAACTCACGCGGATGTTCGCTGTGTAAGCAACAAGTGTAAAGACGAATTAGCTTGTTGTATTTAGGTACCATCATATTCATGACCTCATAATCAGCGCACGCAAGCATTTTATCTCACTTAACCAGTCACTATGTAGAGGTAATTACGCTATGAATTTACAAAACGCCGTAAATAATAAATAACATGCAAATAGAAGCTTTTGTCATTGATAAACCCCGATAGAATTCCTAGGTGTCGTCACAGAAATGGATTGTATGCAAATTTAGACCTTGATCATTTGCATGTAGGCAAAGATTCAAATCTCTTTCTCACACTGTTGTTAGGACAGTAATGTTGTTACTATTGTATACTGAGCAAGACGAGGGTTTGCTTCAAAATACCGAAGCGCAAATTCTTTTTAAGTAATAATTCAGTGAACCATGGGCTGCTATAAGCAAACAGCAATATACTCGTATTTAGCAAAGTATAGTTATTTATTTGTTTTACGAGGGAGTAAAGTTGTTGTTTAACCCCTCGTGCTAATATTGATACCCGAGCAAGCGAAAGATTTGATGAGAGAGATTAGAGAGAGATATTAGAAAGCGTAGCGAGGCTTTTAAGGCATCAGGGCTAAACAAACTTCGCTACCGTGTGAAACACAAAATTTTGTACCTACCTTACCAACGCGAGTAAAATACTTACCGTAAAACATTGCAAATCAAATCCAAATAAACGTTATTAAATATTTATCATTCAAAATCAAATTAAAAGTCAATTCTACCAGTCAACATGAGGACAACTCAAAATTTACATCAAATTACTTTGCCGCTCTTGTGGATAAAATGCAATTTTCGAGTTCCGAGTAAATGAAACTGGGAGCCGTTGGCTGAAGCAGGGGACGATTTAACTAACATTGTGGAGACTTTTGGGTGAGGCCTTTGTTTTTCGTTTTTCGGCTAATATGACTGATTATCGTCAGAGAACTATGAAACTTTCCATACAATAAAATTTAGCGAACGGTAAAACGGTGACAGACGGTTTGGTGCAACCGACCCTTAATGTATACTGGTTTGCCTTAGACGAACGCTCGTTTGCGATCTGCAAGCAATAGTAACATGAAAACATGGTCAGACTAAGTACTAATGTACAAACATAAGTTACATGTTCCTTTTCCTTGTCATAGCTCTTATTCCGTTGACAAAAGGAATATTTTTGTTAGACTTGAAGTGTAAATAAGGTGGTGGGATTGTAAGTAAGCTTAGAGGTTTATTGACATGTTAACAAGTGTTATACTGGGTATTGTACAAAGGATGTGGATTCTTAAGAAACCACATTACGTTTGTAAATATGGTTATGTCGTATTGCGAACTTGAAGGGCAGTATTGCTTCGAGAAGAGCATAATATTAGAAAAGTTTATAAAGGTTTTTGGTCACATTGCTTAAAGCACCTTAAAGGGATGGCTTAGGCATAGTTACTGGGAAGGGAAACTACACGCTCTCGAAAACAAAGGTAACTTCAATGACCTGGTAGTAAAATCCTCTCAACTTTGAACGCCAAACAAAGTCTACATGAGCAAATTGATTCTGCAGAGTCCGATCCATATTCAATAAGGGGGTATCTTTGTTTGACATAATTATTGAAAGTCATAATGTAATGATTGTCAGATTATCATTAGTCATAATTCTGAGACCGTTAACTTTTCAGGTTAGGTTAGGTTAGGTTTGTTTTATGGCAATCTGGAAAAGTTACGCGTTTCTGAGAAAAACCAAATTATGACTAACGAACATGCGGACAAACAATACATTATGACTTTATGGGGAACAATAGAGACCCTTAATAAGGACACAGAATGAGGAGATAAGGTGCCTGCTAGAAATTACCCAGAGCTTAAATTTTCTGTTCCTAAACAATTACTAGTACTATGTGTAAAGCTTGAGACTTAGTAGTATGTAGTATGTATGTGTAATCGTTGCGTCAACAGCTTTTTTAAGACATTTAAAGAGTCCTGAAGAAGGGAAACTCAACGTCGTGTCGTATCAGGCTGTCAAAGAGAAGGCAGAGGACCGCCAAACATAGAAATTACTCCACCGACAAGTCTTACCCTTAAATATATGATGATGATGAAATATTCCTGCCGTAAACACGAGGCAATTTTGAAACCTTATTGGTTACTGTATTCTTCACCTGGAATGAAACACAATTACTACTATACTTCACTGGCTCAGTGATATATAAGGATTCTGCACCACTTCACGCCAGTTGGGTATTCCGAGGGCGGACAGGTCTTTTAGGGCTTCGACACTCCAGCGGTATCCCAGACGGACGTTTTCCGCCCGGGTGCCCCACATGCGCTCACAAGTACGAACACAATTAAGCCCTAGTAATTATCCGTAAGTATAGATAAATATGTGTAAATTTTCTATTTCAGATGCAACGAACCCACCCCAACCGCACCCCTCTACAAGGCCCTAGTGGCTGAACACAATCGCGTGGCCGGACAGCTGTACGCCATGAACCCCTTCTGGGACGACACGACGCTTTTCCTAGAGACACGACGAATTATCGCTGCTGTCATACAACATATCACGTTCAATGAGTTCCTGCCTGTGCTTCTTGGAGAGGTAAGGATATTAAGGTGATATATGTAAATAGTAGCTGAAGATTAAAGGTTATTGTCAAACGCTTTGGTGAGATAAAGACGACTAAGAATTATATTCATCAATATCTTAACTTAGGGCGTCAGCAATATTGCAGCAGTCTAATATTGATTGATTCGGTATTGTGCCGAAGAAATGATGATGCACTCAACATTCAAGACTACGATGCCATCCCTCATATTCGATAGATGTCCGAGATTTTGATACCCTTAGACATAGTGCCCTAAGCAACTGATTAATTGAGTTGTTAGTTAATCCGGCACTGCAACGATTAAACTTAGAACTCTTTGAAGTAACAGGTAGGTACTCTACTGCTCATTGTAATCGAGGAAATTTAATAATTTGAAGGAGAAGAAGCCACAAAGAGGTGTAGCATTGGATTCAACATTTACTTTGTTGTTTTTTCGCAGGTGGGCATGGCTAAGGCTGAGCTGAAACTAACTTCCCTTGGGTTCTGGCGAGGCTACTCCAGCGCCAACCGCGCTGGCGCCTACTCCGAGCTAGTGGCCGTCGCTCCTGTCTTCGAAGCTATGATGAACGAGAAACTGGTAAAGGATCTTCCGAATCTTTAGTTTAAAGTTTACGAATAATAAAAACAGATGTGCAAGTTGCTGAAAGTTGTTGAAATAAACTTTTAAAACTTTATTCTTTTTCAGATCAACGCTACCATCACCGTCAAAGACTTAGCCGAAACCAGCGCAAACCGCGTTTCTCGCTTCACATCTTCAGCCACTTGGGACCTGAACAGGTCTCGTGACCATGGAGTGTCCTCGTACCTTCGGGCCCTCAGGCTATGCGAACCTATGGCTGGAGTCAAGTCTTATGCAGACTTTGATAAATTGGGCTTCGATCGCGCGCAGCAGGAGATGTTGGCGAGCATGTATAGGTAAAATACACTCTTTTATGTTACATGTTATATTCTCTTTACAACCTAGAGTCGGACTAAGTTATCTGTATGGCATTTGCAATGACAAAGTGTGGCAATATCGTCATTATGTCATTAATGTCAAATTTTGATTAAAATATGTCGTTTATAATGACACTCCCTCACTTTGTTCTATTCATGTCGGTGCAAAGATAGATAAGACGGTCTCTTTCAGAAGATGTTTATAGATTCAATACCCACTTCCTGCTAATAACATAGATACATTGATAACGAGTTATGCTTGCAGCTAGTTGTAAGTCTCTCTATCAAGAGGGTTCAAACTAACCCAAAATCAAGACTAAAGTTTCTGAAGTAATAATCTGTCTCCATCCGCAGTGTCTACGTCTAGTCTACTTTTCTTCGACGCTTTACTTATGTATTTGGTTAACAGAAACCCAGAAGATGTGGAGCTGATGATCGGCGGTTCCTTGGAGAAGGCAGCGTCTGGAGCAGTAATCGGATCCACTATGGCCTGTGTTCTAGCTCTCCAGTTCGCTAACCTTAAGAAGAGTGACAGGTACGTCATCTCGGCACCTTTAAATTTTAGACAAGGGTATACAAATTACAATACATCATTTGCCTCAATTGGAGCCACAAGCCAGATTCTAACGCTAGTATGGAAGCTGAACTGTCTAGCTTCTTGTCTGTTTATGATAAGGATCCCGACCAATTAAGGATTTTTAGCCTTATTTTTGCATTTTCTTCGATAACGATTTTTTTCTGCTCTCTACAGCACCCACGTTTGAACCCACGATTTTTGACCACCACACACATAGGAAAGTTTAAAGATTATGATGATAATAGAGCCAGAAAAGTAGCACCCACGTGTTTCTGTTCGTTAAAATTTGCACGGTTATAAACGATATAATCTTGATACTCGTACTCGAAAAATACAATTTGAAAGAGAAGTTTGTAGCAATAACATATTTGACTTTTTTGTTGAGTAGATATCATCGTTAGACTTATATCGACTGGGATATGGAACGTGATTACCTTTCGTGATTCATGTAACTGCGTCGAAATATCGGGAGCTCGTAAACGATACAAAAGGTCATCATTCAAAACTGTTAGATGTCATCGTTGTTCTTTTCCAGATTTTGGTATGAAAACGATATCCCTCCCTCTTCGCTGCTGCCGGAACAATTGGCTGCCATCAGAAAAGTATCTCTCTCTGGACTACTCTGTTCCGTCGATGATTCGTTGAGCGAAATACAGCCCAAGGCGTTCGTCAAAAAGGATCCTTTCCTGTAAGTATAGCTAGGTTCTCATGCTATAATGTTTCGTAGTTTTCGAAAACATCATACAAAAAATCATTCCGTCAGTACTTGAACCCACATCCATACCTACCTGGGTTACGAATTACGATGCCTTCACCAATTATACTGTAGACTTTGTTGTCCACAGTATAGATATAAATAAAATCTTTGTTTAGTTATTGTTGTTTTATTTGTAAACAAGGAAATTTTTCAATGGTATTCTTGCACATGACATGACCTCTGAAACGGTTTTATAGCAGCCGTATTTAGTAATATCTTTGTATTATTTCATTTATTTCGCGTAGGCACGAATGAGCCTTTTCTTTCAAAACGCCATTTCATACAGGAATTTTAATCACACTTACGGTATTGCACACGGTAGCTAACCTATATGTATTCTTTATAGAAACGCAGCCCAAGACTGCTCCCAGCACGGCCGCATGGAACTCGAAGCGTGGCGCGACGAAAGCGGCGCCAAGGCCGCCGAGCGACTGTCCCAAGACATGTTGGCCGCTGCCCTGGAGAAGGCCAAGCAAGAGATGGCCGACAGGAAAAAACTGGAGTACATGCTATGGGAAGTCCGTAAGTAATACTACTAAGTATACACTGAACTTAAAAAATTGTCTAGTGTGGGCGCGACCAACGCGCAGTTACTCTCACAGTACATTCGTGGCGCGATGTAACCGGCGTAAACATGGGCATAAACCGGCGTAACGGGTGTAAACATGTCTTCACAAGAATACTTAAATGGCTGGAGATATAATAAATATATTTATATTTGTTTATTTCTCAGGTGGTGGAGCCGACCCTCACTCTCCCGTCGGTACCGCTGCCTCGTTCTCCAAAGCCAACAAGTATGCCCTGAAGCTGGCCAACACTTCGCTGTTCTTTGAGTTTGCCACCAACGAACTGCTCAACTCCATCAATGGACCAGGGTATGTTTTTTGGGTGATTTTCGGAATTAGCCGACATGTTGAAGTAAGTAATTACTTTTTTAATTAATATGAAAATTTTGACAGTTCCGTACAAATCTGGCGCCAGCTCTTATAAATCTGGCAAAACAAGTGAATTAAAAATACTCACCTAATCTAATCCTTTTCAGCCACCGCCGCAAGCGCCAAGTTTTCGACGACTCCCTCGGCTTCCCGACCTCCACCGACTTCGCTGACGCCCTCCAATCCGTGGACGTGAGCGGCATCCTCGGACAGGACCAGCTCGGCCCGGTCATTGAACCCGAATGTGATGAAAACGGCCAATGTGACGCGGATAGCCCCTTCAGGACGTATACTGGACACTGCAATAATCTCAGGAATCCAAATTTGGGGAAGAGTTTGACCACGTTCGCGAGATTGCTGCCTCCTGTTTATGAAGATGGTAAGTCTATTAAATAGAAAAGTTTAACTCAAGTTGTATCTAAAATTATTTTCAAAATTTAACACATTCACTGCCAAGAACCCGCTGGATGGGTTAATTTTGTCTTGCAAATGGGGCGCTTGGCACTTATTTCAATGAGTCGGTATGTGGTAATGCAATTTTCATTAACGTCGTTATTTTCGTGTTTTTTTTGCTCACAATATGGATTCGAAAATACAGTTTTATTTCTCAAAAAATCGTCAATGGCGTCATTTCTTCAATGCATTTTTGATTTTTTCCAGGTGTCAGCCGTCCCCGCATCAACTCAGTAACCGGTACTCCGCTAGTGTCACCACGTATTGTCTCAACAGTGATCCACCCTGACATCTCCAACTTGCACACTCGATACACTCTTATGGTGATGCAGTTCGCTCAGTTCGTCGATCACGAGCTGACCATGACCCCTATTCACAAAGGTAAAAATTAGGTTCTAAGATGACCACACGATGATCATCATCATAAAATCAAAACGATCAAATAGCTATCCGAGGCTTATAATTATAACCTCCACCTTAGCCAGTTGTTCGATCCCAGTGTCGACCATCTTCTTCTTTGTCGTTGTACTCTTTGCAGTGTCGTGGTCAACTGCTGACATCAGGCACAGATTTTTCGCTATTTTCCGCGGTTGGAGGTCATTCTGGCAAATGCGTTCAGGGGCCCTTCCATGGCAGATTTGATTTGGTGGCATAGGTGGCCTTTTACGCGGTCTTGTTCCGTTTGCTCTACCCTGCACCACTAGACGCTCGATCGATCGATCGAGTGTCGAACATAATAATGTGTTTATAAAACACAAACATCTTCATGATTGTGTTTACTAGCTTCTAGCTTTCTTCATACTCAGAATATTGAATATTTTCAATGAAATAAATTTTATCTTTTCTTATCTTACTATTTATTTGACTTGATGTTACTCCCCAGGTTTCCACGAGTCCATCCCCGACTGCCGCTCCTGCGACTCGCCGCGCACAGTTCACCCTGAATGTAACCCCTTCCCTGTACCACGTGGAGACCACTACTACCCTGAAGTCAACGTGACCTCAGGAGAGAGGCTGTGCTTCCCCTTCATGAGGAGCTTGCCCGGACAACAGCAACTTGGTACATTAACAAATCTTATCTTCAATTGTAGATACGTGATTAACCTCTTGGAGCATTTGAACTGTTTGAATTTTGCACCAAACTCGTTCAGTTTTGAATGACGTTTTTGGCGAGTTCGCGCGTGGTTTGTATTGATAACAGAAGACAATTAGCATGACGATGCATTGGTTTTTCAGGACCCAGAGAGCAAGTGAACCAGAACACGGCCTTCATCGACGGCTCAGTGATCTACGGAGAGAACCCGTGTATCATCCGCAAGTTGCGCGGTTTCAACGGCCGCATGAACGCTACTCAACACCCGCTCCTTACCCGCGACCTTCTGCCGCGATCTGACAGCCATCCTGAGTGCAAGGCCGCTAGTGGCTTCTGCTTCATCGCTGGTAAATCTAAGTATAGAGCTAGATAAAATACTGTCAAGTTGCTACAAATATTACAAATGGTACCCAACGTTAAATTACGTTGATTATTTTAATAAATCCTGGAGCAAATCCGATTTGACAACAGCAAAGACATACCTGCAGCTATATTGTAGCCACTGTTCTTTGTTTATAGCCGTGTGCTAGCAACCCTAGGAAATACTTCTTGCCGAATCGTGTGGTAAATGTGTGGAACTCTCTACCAGAAACTGTTGTTAGTGCACCGTCAGTGAACACTTTCAAAAATAGACTAGATACACATTTAATAATTTTGAAAAGTGCACAATAAAATACAAGTGCTCGATAAACACGCATCAGCTCCAAGAGCTGCTAGTGTATCAAATAAATAATAAAGAAATAATTCATTTGAAACTAAAGCACTTAAACAATTGGCTAAGTTACAAGGATTTTGCTGAAAAGTTATCAGACCTCATGTGAATCCATGTCGTAAACCCACAAGCTCTAAGACAGGCAAGTTAATCGAAAAACTTAAGTTTCAGTTATTAAGTTCCATCGCATCGACCCAAAATCCTGTCTCCGACAGTAATTCATGCCAGTTAATTTGTCTCAATCCTGCACCATCTTTCAAAGAATTCTAAAAGCCCGGTTTGGTCAATGATTCATAAACTGACTTTCTCTCCACAGGTGACGGTCGAGCATCAGAACAGCCAGGCCTCACCGCCATCCACACGATGTGGCTCCGCGAGCACAATCGCATCTCCGAAGGCCTGAAGGGTGTCAACCCCCACTGGGACGCGGAGCTCATCTTCGAGCACACCAGACGTATTGTCACTGCGGAGCTCACGCACGTTATCTACAACGAGTTTCTGCCGAGGCTGTTGTCGTGGAACGCTGTCAATCTTTATGGATTGAAGCTGCTGCCTGCTGGTAAATATTGTGATCATACATTTGTAGGAAGATAAATATAAATCGACCGTCGAACGACAATCTGGTGATGATTTGGATGGCATAGATTCGTACAATACTTATGGTTTGACTGATATGACTACATGACCATACTGAGCGGTACTGTAGGTACTATTGTTTAACCTCAAGCAAAGTTATGGATGAAATATTAGTCATTCTCTATTCGCCTTATACCAGGCGTGACTCACTCAGCGATTTCGTCGCGCCGCTACAAGTACTTGCGGCCGCCCCCAGTTCTGAGGTCTAGCCATAGTAATTGCCGCGCACCGCTACGGAACGGACGCCTGTTCGCGCATGCGCCACCTAGCGGTCATATCTGTCATTATAGACGCGTTTTGTTAGAGAGTAAATCTTCTGTACCTAGTACTATTATTTATTCTGTGCTTAACTTAGATGCACATAACTGTGCAGCAGTGCAGTGCAACAGTGGGACGATATAGTATTTTTCTAGCACCGTCTAAACGAGAAGCAGTAAGAATTTTATTGGTATAGGTCTCCTCTCATCAATGACTTACCTACAGCCCCTAAAGTAACGCATTGTAGGCTAGTTATCTATGAAGATATAGGTACATTACATTGATAAAATTTATCCAAATTCCAGGATACTACAAGGAATACTCCCCTACCTGCAACCCCGCTATCGTGACAGAGTTCGCCTCGGCGGCGTTCAGATTCGGCCACTCGCTGCTGAGGCCGCATCTGCCCCGTCTGTCGCCCACGTACCAGCCCATGGAACCTCCGATCTTGCTGCGTGATGGCTTCTTCAGAACTGACATGTTCATGAGTGTAAGTTACTGTGTTCTCCTTCAGGAAAACCAATAATTACGCCATGTTCCTAGCTAAATAGTGTATATGTTGAAGAGACTAATTTGACACAAGAGATCCATCATTCAGTGGGTAATCAAAGGTATTCGGAATCGGATCTCAAGGAAAAAAGGCTAAATCCAGTCCCTCTATGCGGTTAATTTTGTACCAGGATTATAAACAGAATGAAAAACAAACGATGTTTAAGGAACTTGTTTGTTGTACTTGTTTAGTATAATGGAGCCTATTTCTAGGTGTTACTGTCCTCGCTCAAATCCAGTCCAGTCGTATTTTTTGGGAGTAACAAAATTGTGATCATTTGTGATCACCAGCTAGTATTCTAAAGTTCTGAACTTTGGGGTATAGAAAAGACAAGTGTGTACCCCAAGTCTTTTTTTATACTACGTCGGTGGAAAACAATACGGCCAATCTGATGGTAAGCAGTTTCCGTAGCCTATGGACGCCTGCAACTCTAGTGGTAGTACATGCGCGTTGCCCTAACACTCCGCCCCATCGTTGAGCTTTGGCAACCATTTCTCTGTCTCCGTACCGTCCGTACTTCTTCCCTGGGTCTTCAACGTTAAAATATCTCAGGTTACAAACAACGACGTTACAGCTCAATGGTCGAATTACAATCCTCAAAACATAATTGAATTTAACTTTCACTTACAGCACGCACAAATGGTTGACGAGCTTATCCGCGGTATCGCTTCAACCCCCATGGAAACCCTCGACCAGTTCATCACCGGAGAAGTCACCAACCATCTCTTCGAAGACCGCCGCATACCCTTCTCGGGTATCGATTTGGTGGCCCTGAACGTACAGAGAGCGAGAGACCACGGCATACCCAGCTATAACAACTACAGAGCGCTTTGTAACTTGAAGAGAGCAGCTGCCTTTGATGACTTGTCGAGGGAGATTCCTGATGAAGTTATTGCAAGGTAAGAATTTATTTTTGCTTTTTGTTTGTACTTTACGTAATTACGGAGACGTCATAAAAGAAAAGCGCTTTTCAGCTAAAAATATTACTTCACCTTAATCCATATATAATTTATTATACCTACCAAAAAAATAAACTAACATCATCAGGCTTAAAAATAAATTACAAAAAAATAAATAATTAATATTACTTACCAATAACTCATTTTCTTCCTCAACCCTCTTGCTGTTACATCAATTTGACTAGCCCAACTTTTTCGTGTCAGATTTTTTATACTTTTCTTCTGGTTTGTGGCGATAAGCTGACATTTGTAGAGCAAATAAAGGTCAGAACATTTTAGAAACTACAACGAATTTTTCTATTTTCCCAGACTGAAGAGAATATACCCGACTGTGGACGACATCGACCTGTTCCCTGGAGGCATGAGCGAGCGGCCACTGCAAGGAGGTTTAGTGGGCCCCACCTTCGCCTGCATCATCGCCATCCAGTTCAGACAGCTGAGGAAGTGTGACAGATTCTGGTGAGTGACTTGACTAACGATCAATCTTTAAAAAATACGGATTACGGGCCTTTAACGTCTTTCAAGAACTCCACGTGATGGAACAATTCTTCACCCCTTAAGGATTTGCCACACCGGATGCGTTCTGCGGGCAGCGGTCAGGTCAAACTTCAACTTCAAAGGTTGCTGTCAATGTTGTTCATAATACGGGTTTGACAAGACCGCTGACAGCAGAACGCATCCAGTGTGGCAAATCCTTTATATGCGTTACATGTAATTAAGAATCCTCCTTTTCCACTCGGCCGTGACCAAAGAACTATCTAGACTCATAATTTTCAGACTGCAAGGGTATATAGGGCTATGGCTGGTCTTTCATTATGGTATTACATTGAGGGTGAAAGGGGGAAAATCCGACCGGCTTGGAGGTGAAGTGATTGTTATTCCATATTTGTCTTCAACGATACCCTTGTAACATTTCAGGTACGAGAACGACAACAACGCTGCCCGCTTCACCGAACAGCAGCTCTCGGAGATCCGAAAAGTCACGCTCTCAAAGGTTCTCTGCGAGAACTTCGACCAGAACAGCGACATCCAGAGGGCTGCCTTCGACCTGCCTAGCAATTTCTTGTAAGTTGGAACATGTACAGAAATACAGGATGCAAACTATGGGTCCATTGACCCAAACTGTTTGTCATCGTAACTAAAGTTTACAAAATTTTATTATAGGGAAAATGTAATAATTCACTCAAATCCCTTCGACGCTGGACGAAATGCTGCCCCGCCGAATACACTTACAGATAAACAGACAAAAATCCAAAAAAATAATCTCAGTTCCTTGATATTATTGAATTTTAACTATAAAACGCCCGTGAGATTCAAACATATTAAATTATTTTAAAACGGGTCACTCACGTATTATTAAGCTATTCGACTCGACATGTTTCGATCCAATTTACGAGGATCCTCTTCACGGAGCAACGACGTCTTCACTGGTCGAGGGCGCGCCGTGTACTGCGGGCCAAAACCCGACTCGCACGGCCGCTCACGACAGGCGGCGTCGGCGGTACCAGCGACATTATTGATTCTAAGAGCTCGTACATCATATTTTGTCTTATCTCCGCAGGAACCCTCGCGTGCCTTGCGGATCCCTGCCGAAGGTGGACCTTTCTGCTTGGAGAGAAAGTGCGGCTCAGGGTTGTCTCATCGCGGGCCGTAACGTGCCTGTCGGAGATTCTGCCTTCCCTTCGCCTTGCACGTCCTGCATTTGTACTTCTGAAGGGGTAAGTATAATACATAGACTACCCAAGGTATATATTTAAGTAAGAATCAGCACAGTACTATATCGCGGTCCGAAATGTGTGCTGGTCGGTGACTTAATTTCCCTTTCGTCTTGCGCGTCATGCATCTGTGCCTCTCAAGGCGTAAGTTTATTATAGTCAAGGGATCTCTTTACAATAATGGGTTGCATTACGTGCCCGACGATAAATCTGTATTGCATTTATTGTGCACGTTGACTAGTCTACCTACTGAGGTATCCTCTTGTAGTACAAAGCAGTTTGCTCATGGAGCTTAGTGCTGTCTCATCGCGAGCTGCAATATGTCCGTCGCAGACTCCGCTTTCCCCTCGCCTTGCAACTCGCTATTTAAGATGGATCTGTCGGCGTAGAGGAAATTAGCTTATGACTCACCGGATATCTTGTGGTATTTCCGTCTGTGTATGTCCTACATTTGCACCTCCGGCGCATTTCCTCATTTATTGTTCTCCATTGAGGCACGTATATAGGAAATATCCGAGTTTTTTAAGATTTATTAAGTATAGCGATAATATATTGATACAAGAGATATGTATATCACAATTTCGTATTTGTAATGTTAACACGAATTTTCCGAATAACCTCAACGTGTTTACGCCATTTTCACGTTATTAACTTAATTCCTCGTTTATAACCTGTAACTCGACGAGTTGTCCGAATTATACTCAACACGTATTCCTTTTTGGAAGTTAAAAAAAACTTTAAAATTTTGCTTTTAGATCCTGTATTTTTTTATCATTTCTATGATAGATTTGCTATTTTACGAGATTTTATCATAAAATTCAACATGTGCCATCCCTATTCCAGGCCCAATGCGCGTCGCTGCGCATCACGGACTGCGCACAGCTCCTGCGTGAGTGGCCGCGCGAGGCGGTGGCGCGCGACGACGTGTGCGCGGCGCAGTGCGGCGCGGCGGCGCCCGGCCCCGCCCCGCACCCCGCCGCGCACCCCGCCGCGCGCGCGCCGCGCCGACCGCCGCTCAACTTCAAGTTCCCCGACCTGTCGCCATTTGTTGCTAAGTGAGGAGTTGGGGAGTGATCGTTTACACGAGTGATCATACTTGAAGATTTGACCGATTTGAGAGCTCGCTGTGAGAGCGATTTCAATATTTTTTGGACGAAATGCTGTTTTGGTGTTTTCTTTCGGAAACATTGGTTTCGGATGTTTTTTTCTGGTACGAGTCGAAAAACTTCATAGTAAAACGTGACGATCCGAAGGACGATTAACATTTTTTACATTCGGATTCTAACCAAAAACAACAACAAAATTCAGTTTTAACATAAAAAGTATGTATGAAAAATCTAGAAATGATAATTAATGCCCTCAACTGTATTTGTGTTTAAAGAAGGATTATTCACTATTCAGTTCTACTCTGGTTGTAGCTAAACGTACTTGCAAAATTCGAGCAATAGCGCATTTCCTTTTACATTCACAGTTAGCAACAGAAGTAACTAAACGACATGCTAATCGTTTGCAAGTCATTCTCTTGCTGACTGTACTTTCAATAAAAAAGAATACTAAACAGGTCTACAACCTGTTATTTAACAGTGACCGGTTTTCGGTACATCAAATGGACCTTTTAATTTTTAGACCGCAAATGGTAAATATTATGAAAATATATTGCTCAAATATATTGAACAAAAGGTTGTACAATATGGTAAAATTATCTAAACGTCTATAATGGAGTTGATGACTAATTTAAATATGATTAAGTGCCGGGAATAACAATATACGTAATAGTTTATGCAACTGTTACTTAATAATGGGATTAAAACATAAGTGTGATTTTATGTAACCACTGTAACTGTGTTTCAATGCCAAATGATAAACGGTTGCATAATAAGTTATTTATCTACGAACATATTTAAAACGTTCTGTTGCGTTGTTTTTATAAGATATTTTAATTTTTAAATAGCATCGTAGCTGTTTTATGATATGGGCATAGATAAAATTAAATTAAAATGAGTCCCACTTTTAAATTATTATTTAAATGTAGGGATAAGAAATAAAATACTTTTCCAGTCTATTCCTTCCCTTGTGTATTGTAGACTTGCAGAATTATATACTCCTTGTTTAAGTTTATTACAACAAATTATTAGGTAGTTAAATATGTATAATAAATAGTTGCTATTTATTAGTCTAATTTAGGGTATTGTTAAGATCTGTACGTTGTTTAAGACACTTCGTTGCAATGCAATAATGTGGCTTTAACAAAACTGTTTCAAGTACCAAATTACATTTTTATAATTTTATACTCTTTCGAATTATAATTCTTTTTAATTATAGTTAAGCATTTATGGCCATCGTTAGCTTTAATTTTGATGTGGCGAAAACAAAATTAGGTTAAGTATATTGACATAATAAATACACCCAGTTGTTCTGAAAATACAAATGGACATGTACTAAATGTTAAATGTTACCAAGATGTACAATACCTGAGTCAGATGTGCAAGTTGCGGCGAGTTTCCAAAAAGTTGGAAATGTTCTCGAAAATTTCAGAGAAAATGGAGTTTTATTTTGGATATGAAAAATTCCGATACCCATACAAATACGAGAAGTTTCCGTAATTTTTCCATTTGGAAATTTCGCAGTTTTGGAAACTTTCCGACGGCACATCAATAACTGAGTAAAAATCAATAGTTACCTAAAATTTGTTTAATTTACCGATATGTGCTGTTCTAGTTGTATAAGTTATTAAAACAATTTTCAACATTTGTCACTGCCTAAAGGCCTGTGCACATCGGCTGCGTGCGCATAGACGAGCACGTGCGCGTGCGCTAAAATGTTGGAACCGCACGCGAAACGCAAGCGGTGAGCAGTCTCTCATAAGAATCTGTATAATACAACGGTCCACGCTCACGCATCCGATGTGCACGGGCCTTAAAAATGTACTTTTATAAATTATTGTAAAAAAACATTGGCCGAAATCAAGGTGTAAAATAATTATAACTAGCTATAGGAACACAAATCTCATCTAGTGACAAAACAAGTAAACGAATATTTTGTTTAAAAATGTTGTTTTATTAAACTATCATTTCTAAACACAAATATAAAAGCTTATTATGTACAAATCACTTTATTTTGTTGCATATCAAGTCTATTTAGTTTCCTTCTTTACAATAAATACGTTGCGTTTGAGTATATAAAAAAAAACGTGTTGAAAAAAGGGACAACACAAAACTTTGTCATTTTGTTACGAATATAGTCTTGATTGGGGCTAAGGGGCAGTTGCACCAACGATTGACGGACTGATCAACGTCACTCACAAATTCCCGTACCTACAATACAATTAAACGAACGTTTTAACGGTAACAGACTGTTTGGTGCAACGGACCCTAAAGCTAGCCTCCTCGAAACGTAACTGTAACGCTTGCCTGTGACAACGCCGAGCGATAACACCAGGCATAATTTTGTTTGCACTCTCACTGCCTCTCAAAATCCTGCGAACAAAAAATGCATGTTATTTGAAAGAATTTCGTGGACTGCCAGTAATAGGCTAAAATTCCCAGCGCGCCGTGTGCGCCGTGGCACCCTGGGGCGCCGTAGACAGTAGAGAGGGGCGCCGTGAGGCAATCCTCCTCACCATGTTACCTATCTATTTCTTATAGCCGAGCTAGGTTAGGGCGCCGCCGCCGAAATTTTAAACTTGCAAGTTCGGCGCGAACTGAAAAAGATTGGGAACCCCTGGGCTACATGACAAGTTTTTATTAATGGTATCAGGGCAGGGGCGTAGCTAGAGGATATGGCGCCCGGGGCAGTCACCAAATCTGCGCCCCCTGACGACTGACAAAAGTTTCCCTGCTGCTGCCTTTTGTCCATTAGGCGCAACACACACGGTGGGACCTCGGTAAGTGGGCTGGCCGAGGTGGCACTCACCTGCAGACAATGTGTCCGTGTGTCAGTTGGCGGCGACCTCCTTGAAGCCGTTGGTGATAGGCGCGGTCTCGTTGCTGCGCCGCCACACACACGGTGGGACCTCGGTAAGTGGGCTGGCCGAGGTGGCACTCACCTGCAGACATGTGTCCGTGTGTCAGTTGGCGGCGACCTCCTTGAAGCCGTTGGTGATGGGCGCGGTCTCGTTGCTGCGCCGCCTCACACACGGTGGGACCTCGGTAAGTGGACTGGCCGAGGTGGCACTCACCTGCAGACATGTGTCCGTGTGTCAGTTGGCGGCGACCTCCTTGAAGCCGTTGGTGATGGGCGCGGTCTCGTTGCTGCGCCGCCTCACACACGGTGGGACCTCGGTAAGTGGGCTGGCCGAGGTGGCACTCACCTGCAGACATGTGTCCGTGTGTCAGTTGGCGGCGACCTCCTTGAAGCCGTTGGTGATGGGCGCGGTCTCGTTGCTGCGCCGCCTCACACACGGTGGGACCTCGGTAAGTGGGCTGGCCGAGGTGGCACTCACCTGCAGACATGTGTCCGTGTGTCAGTTGGCGGCGACCTCCTTGAAGCCGTTGGTGATGGGCGCGGTCTCGTTGCTGCGCCGCCTCACACACGGTGGGACCTCGGTAAGTGGGCTGGCCGAGGTGGCACTCACCTGCAGACATGTGTCCGTGTGTCAGTTGGCGGCGACCTCCTTGAAGCCGTTGGTGATGGGCGCGGTCTCGTTGCTGCGCCGCCTCACACACGGTGGGACCTCGGTAAGTGGGCTGGCCGAGGTGGCACTCACCTGCAGACATGTGTCCGTGTGTCAGTTGGCGGCGACCTCCTTGAAGCCGTTGGTGATGGGCGCGGTCTCGTTGCTGCGCCGCCTCACACACGGTGGGACCTCGGTAAGTGGGCTGGCCGAGGTGGCACTCACCTGCAGACATGTGTCCGTGTGTCAGTTGGCGGCGACCTCCTTGAAGCCGTTGGTGATGGGCGCGGTCTCGTTGCTGCGCCGCCTCACACACGGTGGGACCTCGGTAAGTGGGCTGGCCGAGGTGGCACTCACCTGCAGACATGTGTCCGTGTGTCAGTTGGCGGCGACCTCCTTGAAGCCGTTGGTGATGGGCGCGGTCTCGTTGCTGCGCCGCCTCACACACGGTGGGACCTCGGTAAGTGGGCTGGCCGAGGTGGCACTCACCTGCAGACATGTGTCCGTGTGTCAGTTGGCGGCGACCTCCTTGAAGCCGTTGGTGGTGGGCGCGGTCTCGTTGCTGCGCCGCCTCACACACGGTGGGACCTCGGTAAGTGGGCTGGCCGAGGTGGCACTCACCTGCAGACATGTGTCCGTGTGTCAGTTGGCGGCGACCTCCTTGAAGCCGTTAGTGATGGGCGCGGTCTCGTTGCTGCGCCGCCTCACACACGGTGGGACCTCGGTAAGTGGGCTGGCCGAGGTGGCACTCACCTGCAGACATGTGTCCGTGTGTCAGTTGGCGGCGACCTCCTTGAAGCCGTTGGTGATGGGCGCGGTCTCGTTGCTGCGCCGCCTCACACACGGTGGGACCTCGGTAAGTGGGCTGGCCGAGGTGGCACTCACCTGCAGACATGTGTCCGTGTGTCAGTTGGCGGCGACCTCCTTGAAGCCGTTGGTGATGGGCGCGGTCTCGTTGCTGCGCCGCCTCACACACGGTGGGACCTCGGTAAGTGGGCTGGCCGAGGTGGCACTCACCTGCAGACATGTGTCCGTGTGTCAGTTGGCGGCGACCTCCTTGAAGCCGTTGGTGGTGGGCGCGGTCTCGTTGCTGCGCCGCCTCACACACGGTGGGACCTCGGTAAGTGGGCTGGCCGAGGTGGCACTCACCTGCAGACATGTGTCCGTGTGTCAGTTGGCGGCGACCTCCTTGAAGCCGTTGGTGATGGGCGCGGTCTCGTTGCTGCGCCGCCTCACACACGGTGGGACCTCGGTAAGTGGGCTGGCCGAGGTGGCACTCACCTGCAGACATGTGTCCGTGTGTCAGTTGGCGGCGACCTCCTTGAAGCCGTTGGTGATGGGCGCGGTCTCGTTGCTGCGCCGCCTCACACACGGTGGGACCTCGGTAAGTGGGCTGGCCGAGGTGGCACTCACCTGCAGACATGTGTCCGTGTGTCAGTTGGCGGCGACCTCCTTGAAGCCGTTGGTGATGGGCGCGGTCTCGTTGCTGCGCCGCCTCACACACGGTGGGACCTCGGTAAGTGGGCTGGCCGAGGTGGCACTCACCTGCAGACATGTGTCCGTGTGTCAGTTGGCGGCGACCTCCTTGAAGCCGTTGGTGATGGGCGCGGTCTCGTTGCTGCGCCGCCTCACACACGGTGGGACCTCGGTAAGTGGGCTGGCCGAGGTGGCACTCACCTGCAGACATGTGTCCGTGTGTCAGTTGGCGGCGACCTCCTTGAAGCCGTTGGTGATGGGCGCGGTCTCGTTGCTGCGCCGCCTCACACACGGTGGGACCTCGGTAAGTGGGCTGGCCGAGGTGGCACTCACCTGCAGACATGTGTCCGTGTGTCAGTTGGCGGCGACCTCCTTGAAGCCGTTGGTGATGGGCGCGGTCTCGTTGCTGCGCCGCCTCACACACGGTGGGACCTCGGTAAGTGGGCTGGCCGAGGTGGCACTCACCTGCAGACATGTGTCCGTGTGACAGTTGGCGGCGACCTCCTTGAAGCCGTTGGTGATGGGCGCGGTCTCGTTGCTGCGCCGCCTCACACACGGTGGGACCTCGGTAAGTGGGCTGGCCGAGGTGGCACTCACCTGCAGACATGTGTCCGTGTGTCAGTTGGCGGCGACCTCCTTGAAGCCGTTGGTGGTGGGCGCGGTCTCGTTGCTGCGCCGCCTCACACACGGTGGGACCTCGGTAAGTGGGCTGGCCGAGGTGGCACTCACCTGCAGACATGTGTCCGTGTGTCAGTTGGCGGCGACCTCCTTGAAGCCGTTAGTGATGGGCGCGGTCTCGTTGCTGCGCCGCCTCACACACGGTGGGACCTCGGTAAGTGGGCTGGCCGAGGTGGCACTCACCTGCAGACATGCGTCCGTGTGTCAGTTGGCGGCGACCTCCTTGAAGCCGTTGGTGATGGGCGCGGTCTCGTTGCTGCGCCGCCTCACACACGGTGGGACCTCGGTAAGTGGGCTGGCCGAGGTGGCACTCACCTGCAGACATGTGTCCGTGTGTCAGTTGGCGGCGACCTCCTTGAAGCCGTTGGTGATGGGCGCGGTCTCGTTGCTGCGCCGCCTCACACACGGTGGGACCTCGGTAAGTGGGCTGGCCGAGGTGGCACTCACCTGCAGACATGTGTCCGTGTGTCAGTTGGCGGCGACCTCCTTGAAGCCGTTGGTGGTGGGCGCGGTCTCGTTGCTGCGCCGCCTCACACACGGTGGGACCTCGGTAAGTGGGCTGGCCGAGGTGGCACTCACCTGCAGACATGTGTCCGTGTGTCAGTTGGCGGCGACCTCCTTGAAGCCGTTGGTGATGGGCGCGGTCTCGTTGCTGCGCCGCCTCACACACGGTGGGACCTCGGTAAGTGGGCTGGCCGAGGTGGCACTCACCTGCAGACATGTGTCCGTGTGTCAGTTGGCGGCGACCTCCTTGAAGCCGTTGGTGATGGGCGCGGTCTCGTTGCTGCGCCGCCTCACACACGGTGGGACCTCGGTAAGTGGGCTGGCCGAGGTGGCACTCACCTGCAGACATGTGTCCGTGTGTCAGTTGGCGGCGACCTCCTTGAAGCCGTTGGTGATGGGCGCGGTCTCGTTGCTGCGCCGCCTCACACACGGTGGGACCTCGGTAAGTGGGCTGGCCGAGGTGGCACTCACCTGCAGACATGTGTCCGTGTGTCAGTTGGCGGCGACCTCCTTGAAGCCGTTGGTGATGGGCGCGGTCTCGTTGCTGCGCCGCCACACACACGGTGGGACCTCGGTAAGTGGGCTGGCCGAGGTGGCACTCACCTGCAGACTTGTGTCCGTGTGTCAGTTGGCGGCGACCTCCTTGAAGCCGTTGGTGATGGGCGCGGTCTCGTTGCTGCGCCGCCACACACACGGTGGGACCTCGGTAAGTGGGCTGGCCGAGGTGGCACTCACCTGCACTACCTGCAGACATGTGTCCGTGTGTCAGTTGGCGGCGACCTCCTTGAAGCCGTTGGTGATGGGCGCGGTCTCGTTGCTGCGCCGCCTCACACACGGTGGGACCTCGGTAAGTGGGCTGGCCGAGGTGGCACTCACCTGCAGACATGTGTCCGTGTGTCAGTTGGCGGCGACCTCCTTGAAGCCGTTGGTGATGGGCGCGGTCTCGTTGCTGCGCCGCCACACACACGGTGGGACCTCGGTAAGTGGGCTGGCCGAGGTGGCACTCACCTGCAGACTTGTGTCCGTGTGTCAGTTGGCGGCGACCTCCTTGAAGCCGTTGGTGATGGGCGCGGTCTCGTTGCTGCGCCGCCACACACACGGTGGGACCTCGGTAAGTGGGCTGGCCGAGGTGGCACTCACCTGCACTACCTGCAGACATGTGTCCGTGTGTCAGTTGGCGGCGACCTCCTTGAAGCCGTTGGTGATGGGCGCGGTCTCGTTGCTGCGCCGCCTCACACACGGTGGGACCTCGGTAAGTGGGCTGGCCGAGGTGGCACTCACCTGCAGACATGTGTCCGTGTGTCAGTTGGCGGCGACCTCCTTGAAGCCGTTGGTGATGGGCGCGGTCTCGTTGCTGCGCCGCCTCACACACGGTGGGACCTCGGTAAGTGGGCTGGCCGAGGTGGCACTCACCTGCAGACATGTGTCCGTGTGTCAGTTGGCGGCGACCTCCTTGAAGCCGTTGGTGATGGGCGCGGTCTCGTTGCTGCGCCGCCTCACACACGGTGGGACCTCGGTAAGTGGGCTGGCCGAGGTGGCACTCACCTGCAGACATGTGTCCGTGTGTCAGTTGGCGGCGACCTCCTTGAAGCCGTTGGTGATGGGCGCGGTCTCGTTGCTGCGCCGCCTCACACACGGTGGGACCTCGGTAAGTGGGCTGGCCGAGGTGGCACTCACCTGCAGACATGTGTCCGTGTGTCAGTTGGCGGCGACCTCCTTGAAGCCGTTGGTGATGGGCGCGGTCTCGTTGCTGCGCCGCCTCACACACGGTGGGACCTCGGTAAGTGGGCTGGCCGAGGTGGCACTCACCTGCAGACATGTGTCCGTGTGTCAGTTGGCGGCGACCTCCTTGAAGCCGTTGGTGATGGGCGCGGTCTCGTTGCTGCGCCGCCTCACACACGGTGGGACCTCGGTAAGTGGGCTGGCCGAGGTGGCACTCACCTGCAGACATGTGTCCGTGTGTCAGTTGGCGGCGACCTCCTTGAAGCCGTTGGTGATGGGCGCGGTCTCGTTGCTGCGCCGCCTCACACACGGTGGGACCTCGGTAAGTGGGCTGGCCGAGGTGGCACTCACCTGCAGATATGTGTCCGTGTGTCAGTTGGCGGCGACCTCCTTGAAGCCGTTGGTGATGGGCGCGGTCTCGTTGCTGCGCCGCCTCACACACGGTGGGACCTCGGTAAGTGGGCTGGCCGAGGTGGCACTCACCTGCAGACATGTGTCCGTGTGTCAGTTGGCGGCGACCTCCTTGAAGCCGTTGGTGATGGGCGCGGTCTCGTTGCTGCGCCGCCTCACACACGGTGGGACCTCGGTAAGTGGGCTGGCCGAGGTGGCACTCACCTGCAGACATGTGTCCGTGTGTCAGTTGGCGGCGACCTCCTTGAAGCCGTTGGTGATGGGCGCGGTCTCGTTGCTGCGCCGCCTCACACACGGTGGGACCTCGGTAAGTGGGCTGGCCGAGGTGGCACTCACCTGCAGACATGTGTCCGTGTGTCAGTTGGCGGCGACCTCCTTGAAGCCGTTGGTGATGGGCGCGGTCTCGTTGCTGCGCCGCCTCACACACGGTGGGACCTCGGTAAGTGGGCTGGCCGAGGTGGCACTCACCTGCAGACATGTGTCCGTGTGTCAGTTGGCGGCGACCTCCTTGAAGCCGTTGGTGATGGGCGCGGTCTCGTTGCTGCGCCGCCTCACACACGGTGGGACCTCGGTAAGTGGGCTGGCCGAGGTGGCACTCACCTGCAGACATGTGTCCGTGTGTCAGTTGGCGGCGACCTCCTTGAAGCCGTTGGTGATGGGCGCGGTCTCGTTGCTGCGCCGCCTCACACACGGTGGGACCTCGGTAAGTGGGCTGGCCGAGGTGGCACTCACCTGCAGACATGTGTCCGTGTGTCAGTTGGCGGCGACCTCCTTGAAGCCGTTGGTGATGGGCGCGGTCTCGTTGCTGCGCCGCCTCACACACGGTGGGACCTCGGTAAGTGGGCTGGCCGAGGTGGCACTCACCTGCAGACATGTGTCCGTGTGTCAGTTGGCGGCGACCTCCTTGAAGCCGTTGGTGATGGGCGCGGTCTCGTTGCTGCGCCGCCTCACACACGGTGGGACCTCGGTAAGTGGGCTGGCCGAGGTGGCACTCACCTGCAGACATGTGTCCGTGTGTCAGTTGGCGGCGACCTCCTTGAAGCCGTTGGTGATGGGCGCGGTCTCGTTGCTGCGCCGCCTCACACACGGTGGGACCTCGGTAAGTGGGCTGGCCGAGGTGGCACTCACCTGCAGACATGTGTCCGTGTGTCAGTTGGCAGCGACCTCCTTGAAGCCGTTGGTGATGGGCGCGGTCTCGTTGCTGCGCCGCCACAGCCCGTACACGCGCCCGGGCACGCCCTAACAACAAACATACATTCATTCATTGTAATACAATAACATTCCATGTCCATGGATAGCGGAGTCTTAACTACAACTAACGACCCGGGCACGACATCGCGCGGCGGCGGCAGCGGCGGCCATAGGTTGGAGCGAGACAGCGATCGGACCTTTCGTTCCCACCTATGGCCGCCGCCGCGCGATGTCGTGGCCGGGCCGTAAGGCTTAAAACGCACTGCGGCTAATTTCTTGCGGTTTCTGTCTTTTAAGTGCATGCGCTTATAAAGCATGCTGTACGTTACACTTTTTGCGGTTCTGAAACCGCAAAAAAAATCGCAGTGCGTTCTCAGCTTAAGAGCGATAGCGTAAAGAAGCCACTAAGTTATGAGGTGACTTTCAGCTTTGACAAACAGAATATCAGATAAAGGATGACTAGCAGGGATGTACCGACTAGTCGGGAAAGCCGACTATCCGGCCACATTTGTAGTCGGCGATTAGTCGGGAAATAAACTCCTGGGGATGTCCCCAACAAGGTGTCCTACTGGTCGGGACAATGTCACAAATTGAATTGAGACACTATACGACTAGCTAGACGTTGTCTTTGAACCAGTACGGTACATCTTTCAGTTGATATTGTAAATAGCGCGACAACGCGCAAGGAACAAATAATTATGTTTCTAATGAACTTAGACAAAGCAGCACTGCAGTGGCCATACAAATGTAACCTTTATCGGGAAGTAACGATTATGAACTTGGCCGACTAGTCGGCCGACTAATCGGCCATTCGCGCGCCGATTAGTCAGCTAGTCGGCCAAAACCATAGTCGGTTACATCAATAATGACTAGTCGTACCTGCCACAGTCGCACGGTGCCGTCCTCGGACCCGGTGGCGTACAGCTCGCCGTCCGGTGACCACCGCACGCAGTGCACGGGACCGAAATGGCCTTTGTTACACTCTGAAATATCCACAGAAAATTCATTAATACGATTTATCAATTCGACAAATCCAAAACGAAACATCAACAATTCCACATCCAAAAATTTATAAAATAAAACAAAACTTGGGTGACATTAATAATTGATAACTTTTCCGTAAACTAAACCCTAAAGGCCAGAGCACATCACATGTGTGTGCGAAGACATGCACGTGCGCTAAGACGTTTGAACCGAGCACGCACACGTCACACAACCGGTGTGTCGTCTCTCATAAGGATCTATAAATTACAACGCGCACGTGTACGCACACGCGTCCGGTGTGCACAGGCCTTTAAATCGTTGAATAGGACACGTTGGTACCTGTTGATATACACAGTCAAAAGTTACAGTTCACCCCCTGCTTTCAGTACAAATGAGTACTTGCGTGCGATATTTTTTTGCAGTTAGGATGACGAAATTGGTTTCCAACTGATCCGTTATTATTTCCAGAGATGTTTTTGATTAGTCAGACACAATTTACGTACATTTCTAAACAGCTCATTTCCTAAAATCTTATATGTCATCTTGCGCACAGGGACCGGCCCGCTATCCCTTATCGGGGTTTTATAAGGGTATTGCATAAGGCTTAACTCACCATACCCTTTGCCAGACGAAACCCTTTGTTTTGGTTTTAAAAACCCTTATATAAAGCTACCACATTTGAGTAATCGGTAGCCCAAATACCCTTACAAAACCCTTATCATCCGCTCACCAACACCTTGCATATTGCTTATAAGGGTTATGCCTTATAAAGGGCTTCCCTTTTAGCATATAAGCGTGCTAATTTAAGTCATCTACCTTGTTCATAAAGCACACATTACTTCGAATTCGAGCGATCGTCGGCGGCGACGGCGGCGTTCTTTGACTAGGCACGTATTTTCTTTCCTTTTCATACACTACCGTAGAGATATACTAATCCTGTCTCTTTCACGCAAAGGGAAACCTTTATAAAAAGCACTTAAAGATAAGGGTAACCCTTATTAAGAGCTAGCCTTATTTTTGGTTAGCTTTTCGGTAAGAGTTAGTCAAAGGTAAGGGTATGAATGGGCTTGCAGTTCAAAAGGGAAAGTCTTTCAATGTGTTAGCCGTGTTTAAGTGTCGCCCATTGAAAGGGTTTTATCGCGGAAAGGGTTGTCCGGTCCCTGCTTGCGCATCGTGTCCGTTGAGTAGGACACGTTGGTACCTGTCGATATATACTACAGTACCTAGCTCGGTGCCCGTGTTGTAGTCGAACTTGTAGACCTTGAGGTCCTCGCCGCCGCACACGAAGGTGGCGCGCGAGGGGGCCAGCGAGGCGGAGTAGCACTTGGTCGGGACGGCCACTTCGCGCATCTTGCGCATCGTGTCCGTTGAGTAGGACACGTTGGTACCTGTTGATATATACTACAGTACCTAGCTCGGTGCCCGTGTTGTAGTCGAACTTGTAGACCTTGAGGTCCTCGCCGCCGCACACGAAGGTGGCGCGCGAGGGGGCCAGCGAGGCGGAGTAGCACTTGGTCGGGACGGCCACTTCGCGCATCTTGCGCATCGTGTCCGTTGAGTAGGACACGTTGGTACCTGTTGATATATACTACAGTACCTAGCTCGGTGCCCGTGTTGTAGTCGAACTTGTAGACCTTGAGGTCCTCGCCGCCGCACACGAAGGTGGCGCGCGAGGGGGCCAGCGAGGCGGAGTAGCACTTGGTCGGGACGGCCACTTCGCGCATCTTGCGCATCGTGTCCGTTGAGTAGGACACGTTGGTACCTGTTGATATATACTACAGTACCTAGCTCGGTGCCCGTGTTGTAGTCGAACTTGTAGACCTTGAGGTCCTCGCCGCCGCACACGAAGGTGGCGCGCGAGGGGGCCAGCGAGGCGGAGTAGCACTTGGTCGGGACGGCCACTTCGCGCATCTTGCGCATCGTGTCCGTTGAGTAGGACACGTTGGTACCTGTTGATATATACTACAGTACCTAGCTCGGTGCCCGTGTTGTAGTCGAACTTGTAGACCTTGAGGTCCTCGCCGCCGCACACGAAGGTGGCGCGCGAGGGGGCCAGCGAGGCGGAGTAGCACTTGGTCGGGACGGCCACTTCGCGCATCTTGCGCATCGTGTCCGTTGAGTAGGACACGTTGGTACCTGTTGATATATACTACAGTACCTAGCTCGGTGCCCGTGTTGTAGTCGAACTTGTAGACCTTGAGGTCCTCGCCGCCGCACACGAAGGTGGCGCGCGAGGGGGCCAGCGAGGCGGAGTAGCACTTGGTCGGGACGGCCACTTCGCGCATCTTGCGCATCGTGTCCGTTGAGTAGGACACGTTGGTACCTGTTGATATATACTACAGTACCTAGCTCGGTGCCCGTGTTGTAGTCGAACTTGTAGACCTTGAGGTCCTCGCCGCCGCACACGAAGGTGGCGCGCGAGGGGGCCAGCGAGGCGGAGTAGCACTTGGTCGGGACGGCCACTTCGCGCATCTTGCGCATCGTGTCCGTTGAGTAGGACACGTTGGTACCTGTTGATATATACTACAGTACCTAGCTCGGTGCCCGTGTTGTAGTCGAACTTGTAGACCTTGAGGTCCTCGCCGCCGCACACGAAGGTGGCGCGCGAGGGGGCCAGCGAGGCGGAGTAGCACTTGGTCGGGACGGCCACTTCGCGCATCTTGCGCATCGTGTCCGTTGAGTAGGACACGTTGGTACCTGTTGATATATACTACAGTACCTAGCTCGGTGCCCGTGTTGTAGTCGAACTTGTAGACCTTGAGGTCCTCGCCGCCGCACACGAAGGTGGCGCGCGAGGGGGCCAGCGAGGCGGAGTAGCACTTGGTCGGGACGGCCACTTCGCGCATCTTGCGCATCGTGTCCGTTGAGTAGAATGACACGTTGGTACCTTTAGAACAATCAATAGTAGACTTATGACATACATTCATTAGAAAAATTTTATAGAAAAATAGTGGGGGCACGTCTTCGTGGATGGCACCAACTATAAAACAATTAATGTGATGCTATCATTACTAAAAACTTACTAAATTTCAGCCAAAAAAAAAGTTTGTCCAAGTTTTTAGCGCCGGCTGTACTTTTCTTGATACAGCCTTCAATTTCAGTTGTCAGTTAAACTTCTTATTGATATGATTCGAACAAACCCAAACTCAGTGAGACTTCATTATTTTCTCTCTAAAATACATAACAACCGACCGTAGCAAGGTAAATTAAAGCTTGTAAAAAATAATAACGAATCCTAAAGATTATGTCAGAATTCAGTCGGCCTCGTTGACAGCTCAGTTTACATATAATCCGATCAAAAAAGAGTTAGGTTTTATGATAATCCGTCGTATACGATACGTGAAACCTTGCACAAGTTCAAGGAATTTTATATAAACGTATTTAACCTCGTAAGACCTAGCAAACAAATTTTTGATCAGGGTTTACGCTAAGCGGGAGTAGAAGACCAATTCGGACTTTAAAATCAAACTAGATTTGTTATTGATATCATGATTATCATGCGAACTTGACACGACTCACAGTACCTCTCGCTTGCGTTATCAACAATAATTGATGCTTGCACTTTAAGATCTAATACGTTTTTTTAATCTTATTACGGCTACTGGTCTGCGTGTATTATGTGATGAATAGTATATATGTCGCAGGCAAATTGTAAAATTCGGCATATATACCTAAATACAAAAAAAAAAACAATAACTGTGAACTCACCGTGTGCTACTGTCAAAATGGCGCCATCTCTTGACAGCTCTAAACTATTTGGAATTGAAGTAAACTCGATTTTGTTCACCTCCTGAAATACAAGTATATTTCTTAGAACATTTTCCTAGAAAAAAGTATACGCAATAAACAAATGTTCAGTTTAAGTATTCGTTGTACTGTACTACCATAGAGTAACTTATACTAGAGCGGTACTGTCATAGTAAATTTTGTTACCCCAGTAAATTCACTGCCATCTGTCGACACACTTTAAAACTAAAAATGAAGATTTATAAAAATACGATAAAATGTATTTAAATATGAATAAATGATTTTTTTTATTTGCATTAATTATTTTTATGATTTTGACCCATATTCTTTCACTGATATGCGTTAAAATTGTTAAATAACAAACGAAACCGTCAACGCCATCTATACGACAGTTGGCCAAAGCTAGTAGCGCCCTCTGAACGAGAATCAAATTTTCTTGATTTTCGAGGCACGTTTTTTCCTTAGACTGTATCTATCTATTACGGAGTTATATCTATCTTTGGTACTACGTTTAAACTGATCAATATAATGAAACGAGGCGGCAGTCATATTGATAACGTCATCACTCGGGAGACTGTCTGTTGCGATAACGTTTTACGGCAGTTTTGGAGTCCCAGCTCAATAACATACATTTTCAAATACATACATTTTAATTGTATGGCGGCGGTTATGTACGTGTGATTTTTATTTAATTACATTTTTAATGTAAGTCTCACCTGGCCAGACGTCTTGTCCCAGACGCACATAGTGAGGTCGCCGCTGACGCTGGCAATGCGGCAGTTGTGGGGGAACACGGCATGGCGGATACTGCTGGTGTGGGCGCTGAATTGTTACTATGTCTTGTGTAATAAGGTCGGTAATGTACGTCTCACCTGGCCAGACGTCCGGTCCCAGACGCGCATAGTGACGTCGCTGACGCTGGCGATGCGGCAGTTGTGGGGAAACACTGCGTGGCGGATACTACTGGTGTGAGAGCTGAATTGTAAACTCTTATGTCCTGTGTAATTAGGTCGGTAATGTAAGTCTCACCTGGCCAGACGTCCGGTCCCAGACGCGCATAGTGACGTCGTCGCTGACGCTGGCGATGCGGCAGTTGTGGGGGAACACTGCGTGGCGGATACTGCTGGTGTGGGCGCTGAATTGTAAATTCTATGTCCTGTGTAATAAGGTCGGTAATGTAAGTCTCACCTGGCCAGACGTTCGGTCCCAGACGCGCATAGTGAGGTCGTCGCTGACGCTGGCGATGCGGGAATTGTGGAGGAACACGGCGTGGCGGATACTGCTGGTGTGAGCGCTGAATTTTTCCACGGCTGAAAATAATTCGTTGTTTAAATTTCTATATGTTATTAGTTGTAAGTTGTGCAAATTATGTAGCCGAAAATTTGAAAACCGAAATAGCTGCCTAACTCGCCATCCCTAATTAATTTTGTCGTGTAGTCTCTTGCCTTAACCATTTTGCCCTAATGAATATTCGTCCCAATGCTCAATTGCTTAATTCATTAGACATAATGTAATTAACTATCCTAAAATCCAATTAATCCTAAATGTTCTTGTCATAACATACAATAATCGTCATATGTGTCGTTCTCAAGTAAAAGGTTAAAAAAAAGCCACAAATAAAAGGTACCACATTGTCGCTTACCATAAATTTACTTGCATCTCTATACGAATAACCTGTCAGAGCGTCCTTGTGGTACCTTTTACTTGAGAACGACACATTTGATTAGTCATACAATCAGCGTTCGTAAAACAACTTTCGTCGTAAACTCACTTGCCAATCTTGCCATAGTCATTTTGTCCTAATGCGGCAAAAACTCCTGCACCCTCAAGAAAATTCATTGGGCCTCCATAAAAAAAGGCCAAAAAACTTTAAGGTGACGATAGACATGAGCATTCACTTGTAACGAGCATTCTCGCGAACAGAAGAATGTACAGAAGTTCGTCGAACAATTCGCCGAATCTGCCTAAAAACTGCGAATGTTTGATCTGAATATCGAGTTAATGCAGTTTATCCGCAGCTTTAGGAATCAAGAAAAGATCTCCAAAGAAGACTGCGTTAACGCTTGGCAACCAAAAATTCAGCTTTCAAATTCGCAAATGCACTATTTTACGTGTATTTTATTATATCTTTTAGTCTTTAAATTACTAACCACAACGAGGCACCTGTATGCACACAGGAATTCTGACTCACGCCAGAACCTTGAGGAAACAATACAATACTAGTAAACACTTGACCATAAACGCATTGCTTTCGGCAAGGACTCTGATTCAATTAGACTTTGTTGTGAAATACCAGGAAAACGGCATTTTCCCTGTATCTTTGTGATCAATATCGAGGCAAATATGATGGATGCCTTAGCTTAGGGGCACGGCACACTGCGTCCGATTTGCACGTCTCTCCGACGTGCGAGCGGGATGTCGCTATAATATGCGCATAGCGTTGTCTCGCTCAGACTTCGGAGTGCATTCCCGTTGCCAGGGAGGTTTTGGGATTATACTGAGCAACTTTTACTATGGGACCAACCCCCAAATCGCGAAAAAAAATTTGGCTGTTTCATACAACTTGTGGCTGGTCCAATTTCTATGAGAGTAATAGTATCATATTAAGTAATAGTATTATCATACAGAACGGCCACGCACCGCCCCGCCCCGATGCGAATTACCTCGCCCATACCTCGCCCCGCGACAGCAGATTCATGACCGTTTGCCGACCGCTCAGAAGCAACTTACACAATGACGCATGACGGGTGTACAGACGTGCCGTTCACACATAGAAACTCAAATGATTTCTGATGTATGGCTTTTTCGCCCTGTGGTAAAAATAAAAACTCACGGTTAGCCTCAGGCTTGTTCAGATCGAACACCCGGATCAGTTTCTCGTTGCTCGCAGTAAGAAGAAGTGAGTCGTCAGCATTAAAATTCACGCTCTTCACTATGTGGTCGTGATCGAACGTGTGGACCACTTCGCCGTAACGCGCGTCCCAGAGTTTCGCTAAAAGAAAAAAATGTTGTCATAACAAAAGGGTCATAATTCGGTACACGGCGGGAACTTAAAATAAAATTACATATGGTTCAAATTTCTTCAATAGTCTGGCCAAACAATTTTTTCAGTGGAAAAAAGCGGTAAACTATAGAAAAATGTAGACGCGAAGAGTTAATCTGCCATAAAAGTTTTGAATTTCGCACCTTTTTCTACTGAGTCGAGAAATCGGTTTGATTGGTATGCCGGGCCAGACTATGAATTAGTAGAGGGAGGGCCGCTAAGACAAAAGTTAGATTTCATAATAAGTCGATTCCGCACTTATACATAGGTATACATAGGTAATCGTGTGGCGAATTTCTGCGGCTACGCGTTTGGACTACTCGGCGCGCCTCAGTGGACACGGGGTAGCGGAAGAGTGATGACGGGGGGTTTCGTTTTTGAGTTTAGGTAGCATTTCTTCGTCCGAACTATCCATCATCGACAAACTGTACAAGCACGACCTCAGCACCGGCGCCCGTGACTTCGACTCGCTTCGATTCGTCTGTGATGAACGCACACGGAAAAAATGCGACTCGATTCAAAGTGGCTCGATTCGACGCGATTCGACTTTAATGGACGCCAGCCTTACTGTCTTACTACTCTCTCTAGCAGTAGATATCATACCTGAAAAGTCAGCAGCGCCACTGGCCGCCAAGTTAGCGTTTTGAGTCAGGGCTACGCCCCACACAGCTCCTTTGTGCCCCTCGAAGGTGCCAATCCAGTCGCCCGTCTCACCTTGCCGCAACATGGGCTTGCCATCTATAATGGAATTCATAATTGTAGTCATAGACATGTATTGAGACAGACAATACATTGCAAAGCGGGAGCATTTCGGCACTTACTTTGAAAAAAACTTCTTTTTCTGAAATAAAACTATGAAAACGGATTATATCGCGTATATTGAATTTAAGATACATCCCGACGTTTCGAACCCTTTACAGCGTTCGTGGTCAACGGGTGACTGAGGAAAAATTACAAAGTGCAAAAATACCCACATACTAAAATAATGAACAATCATAGACTACAAACTTTAAGGCTGGTTGTACATGCAAAATCGGTTCATAAGGCTAGTTATACACTACAATTATTTTCAAGTAAAGATATATATATATATACGCGATAAAAAAAAAAAATAGTGGCCTTTCAACTCTGAGTAGTAGTGTGAGATACGAGATTTTTTTCAAAATAATGCCGATTTGTACATTCATATCTAGATAACAGTGAAAAGACAGCAGTTTGAAATAATAATTTTTGATTTATTTAACTTATGAAATGCAACTCTTTTGATTCTTCTGAAAATGCTATAACTGTAAAAATATAATATAAAAGGCTTGGAGCTATGTAAACAAAAGCAACTAATTTATAATAAGTTCATAACATGATAGGTAATTTTATGTAGTAAATATAGCAGTTGTAACCAGTAACAACAAAACGGGATTAAG
Source organism: Cydia strobilella (assembly GCF_947568885.1). NCBI lineage: Eukaryota > Metazoa > Arthropoda > Insecta > Lepidoptera > Tortricidae > Cydia > Cydia strobilella. The sequence goes on along the minus strand of NC_086049.1, from coordinate 2,997,421 downwards.
AATTGTAACGGGAACAAAGAGTTTCTTAGAAATAAATTTTCTAATCATAAACAGAAAATTAATATGAGCAAAATGAGCATAAGGAATTAGAAATTACAAAAAAATGCCGCTCATTAAGTATTTTATAAAAACAGTCTAATTAGTATTTTCATTCACATCCCTAATTAGTGAAACATTATTATGTATGTATGTATGTATAAACTCTTTATTGTACAAAACACAGAACACAAATATGACACAGAAAGAGGCAGTACAAAGGCGAACTTATCCCTTTAAGGGATTTCTTCCAGTTAACCTTTGAGTAGATGAGGATTGATGAAGAACGGTAGACAAATATAGCACTGCGTACAATAGACTAGAGGAAAAACAATAAATTTATAAAAGAGGGCGAAAATAAATATTAGGTTCTAAAATAACCCTTTGTTCAATATGAAATAATTTATAAGAAATCACAATATTTAATTTTTTATTGTATTAATAATGTAATAGATTTATTTAAACAAATCAACAAAAATAAATTACAGTAACACAGTAGTAAATAAATTATAGTTTGTCGGAATGTTTTATTGAGATAACATAATATGTCTTTGACTATCACTTCCACATACATTATTTATAGTCATTGACTTTGAAATAAGTTCTTCCATAATAGGACCGACATAATCAATCCTACTCTGTGTATGTGCCAAGGGACATAAGATAAAAGCACTATGCTTATAAGATATACAACAAATAAGTTGTAGACTGAATTTAAATAAATTATCTATTAAAGAATTTCTCTTATCTAAAGGTTGTCTGGAAGGAATTGCTTTTTAGCAATAACATAGGTAAACAATGCGTGATTGCTAAAAACTGAATTCATTAAATACACGCTGTGTCAAAAAAAATACTGCATTTTAAATTTCTCCAATGATAATAATTCTACTGCTTTATTTCAATAAAATAATACTGTATTATTATTTTCTTTTATTGAGTTGAGAATTAAAGAGCAATTATTTCATGTAAAATAATAACAAAACATAATTGCGACGACGAACGAGTTGCCCCTGTCGCTCAAACAGTCCCAGTCTGTAGCGTCACTCAAGGCTAATCTGAAGAAGCTTTGGCTTTCCAATCAGCGTGATCTGGTTAAGTACTAACCTTTATTTTTATTTTCTTACACTTGTGATATTTATATATATTATAATATATATTTAGTATTGTATGTATGTATGCTAGTATATATTTTAATCTTTAGTGTTATTTCTTTTTTTAAATATTAATTTGTACATCCTGTAAGTTTGTCTATCTGACCTGGCTATAGTTTTCCACTCATCTACTAGAAGGTTAGCTGGAAGAGATCCCTTATAGGGATAAGTTCGCCTTTGTACTTCCATTACTATAATTTATTTTTGTAAACCTGTGTTGTGTACAATAAAGTGATTACTACTACTACTACTAATTGCTCTTTAATTCTCACCTCAATAAAAGAAAATAATACTGTATTATTTTCTTTTATTGAGAAAATAATACTGTATTATTTTATTTGTCTTATTATTATTATTTTATATGAAATAAAGCAGCAGAATATCATTGAAAAAATAAAACTGCAGTATTTTGTTGACACAGTGTGTATTTAATGAATCAGAATGATAAAGATAAAGATAGTATATTATTCAAGTAGGCATATTATAATGCGCTTATGAACGTCAAATAAAGCTACGCCGGCTCTAACCCGACACCTCTGCCTCGAGAAGATTTAAATCCACCCTCAATTGGAGGAGGGTATCCCAATATGGGACCGGCAACAAACTTGGCGGGACACAGCGGGATAGACTGACAATGTAGTTTAGTAATAGTAAAGGGCCAATGCCCTGTGCCCAACTCACTTATGAAATGCTACTATTTTAATTATTCTAAGAGACCAAAAACAAACTTTGTAGCATTGTTATGAGTATAAATAGCATTCATAAGATAAGTGACACTCTCCGCTGCCTGTCTGTCTGTCCGTTTGTCACCAGGCTGTATTTCATGAACCTTGATAGCTAGATAGAGTTGAAATATTCACAGATGATGTATTTCTGTTACAACAAATACTAAAAACGGAATAAAATAAATATTTATGGGGTTCCCATACAACAAACATGATTTTTTTGCTGTTTTTTGCGTAATTGTATGAAACCCTTTGTGCGTGAGTCCGACTCGCACTTGGCCGGTTTTTTATCTGTTATCAATACATTACGTCTCTTACATTTTCGAGATAGCTGGTTAAAAATGGATTTATAACTACCAAATTACTTACAACCTAATACAGGTTTGGTTTTAACTTCTTGTATGCGGCCTGTCAAAATTGGTTAATGAAATGGTGACCTTAATATCTAAATTCTAAAACAATAGTTTTAAACTCTTGTGCTTAATTATATCCATGTCTTAGCGTAACAGGGGTCGAAGATACATCTAGGAAATATAACAATAGCAAACACACTCCAAGAAGTTGATTGGCTCAGTAATTTATGAAAACATATTTGAAATATTCTGGGCATGATCCCGTTCAAACATTTCTATAAATGGTAAACAAATAGACAAACTCAACTCTATATAAGGAAAGATAATTTCAAATGAAGGTTGCTCTATTCTCATCTAAGATCTCTTAATCACTAGCAGATAATAGCTGTACATGACAAACAATACCTATAATTACAATTAATATTGCAACAAAACTGTTTCCTTAATGAAAGTTATCAATTTTCTCAGGTATTGGGGTATAAACATTAATGTCAAGATCTTATTGGAGCCTTGGACAAGTACAAGGTGACCCAGAGCAAGTGAAATGTCAACATGTAAAACAGAAAAGCAATTTTATTCGGACAGTGACATACTACGAGCACAAAGGCCTATAACTTAAAAGTCATGTCAACATCGTGAACAAAAAGCACGGCGCGACGTCAAGGCGAGCGGCTGCGAGACACATACGAGCGGATACTCAAGGCACTTCCTGCAAGCCCGGAAAGAGAAGGCCATCACACACCTAGAATGCATGCCGGCCGAGCGGACCGGTCGACGAAAACAAGAAAAGTGAAGGCCTTTCCAATACATCTTAACCTAACATCTGTCGCGACCAATCCCAAACAAACACAACCCAAACACATTTGCAGGTCTTCCACCCACGACTAGGCCAAGGCGAAAGGGCACGCAAGTGCAAAGCAGTCGCTAATAACTCACCTTTGCAGGCAGAAATCAGGTAATACCCATCCTTGGTAACGTCACTAAAGTCCAAATGCACCACTGGTCTAGTATGGCCACCACATGTAAGAGGAACTTGCTTAAATGTTGTCATTATAATTAATTTTGTTTGTTGTACTTTTGGAAAATAAAACTAATATCTTTGTTAACTAAAATTAACCTAATGAGTCTGATCGAACTGAATGTTGACAACCGACTGACGGAAAAGTGAAACGCAGTGTTGCTATACGAGAGGCCATATATGAAAAAAAAAGTAATGAAAATTAAAAATATAGTTTGTCAAACGACTGTCTCATTTCGAGCATAGACAGAGAGAATCATACTATCTTTGTCTTACACTAGTACAAGCACCCAAAAGAAAAGGATGAGTATAGTTTTCTTTTGTTCTTATTTACTGACAATTTGGTTTGACCAACTATAGTTTGTCAAAGGACTGTCTCATTTCAAACATAGACAGAGAGAATCATACTTACTTAATCATACTAGTACTAGGACTTGACTAGGACCCAAAAGAAAAGGATGAGTATTAAAAATTAATAAAAACAGAAATTAAACTTGATCGTTTCGGACTCAATGACACCTGTCATTAAGTTAAAGTTACTGTTTTCTGTGGTCTGTGGATCTGTCGTGGCTATACTGACGTGTCTGCGACGATTTTGATTTCCGATTTCTTATAAAAAAGACAAAACTATTTGAAAAAGACTACGAACAATTAACAACCATGGATTTCTTTACATCAATCCCAACTCACATTGACTACGTAGGGCAAGCTAAGGCAGAAAAATTATACAGAGCCATCATAACACTGTTCAGCATCGTTGGCTTCGTTTGGGGGTATATTGTTCAGCAATTCTCTCAATCCGTCTATATCCTGGGAGCCGGTTTCCTGCTTGCTGCCATCTTGACCGTGCCCCCGTGGCCCATGTATCGCCGAAACCCTTTGAACTGGCAGAATCCCAAGAACACGGAAGAAAAACCCGCAGGCAAGAAAGGAAAGAAATGATCTTGGTTTGGTTTTCTAATGTATGTTGAAATAAATAGATTTTAAGATTCATAGTTTTTTTATTTTCTATTACATCTTTGGTGGTATTTTTCTGGTGATAGTGATACAACTGATACAATTTTAATGTACTTAAAAGTAAATGCAGATCTTGATGGTTTAAAAAACGTAATGACTAATGATACATGTTCAGATAGTTGACGAAATCCTAAATTAATATCATAACTAATTGAGTTTTCATTTAACATGATTGCTGGAGCAATTACTTTTAGTCCGTAATGGCAACATACTTGCCATCATACTTAAAACAAGAATGCATCTCTACTATAAGAATTACGGTTCAAAATCAAATTAGAAAGGAATGTCAAATTGTTAGAGGGTTAACTCACAATTAACCATACTTTTCATGGGGTCTTTTGACCCTATCCTGCAGTGAATGTGTTAAAAAGTTGCTTATCAAAGCCATTCAATACTTGTAAATCTGAATTATTTTCAGGTCAGACATAAGTCAGGAAGTGGTCAGGAAACACAAGTTTATGTGCAAGCAGTTTTCATATTGCAATAAAATTTCTACTATGTGCCATCATTATCAAGCAGGAAGTGTGTATGAATAGAATAGAATAGAATAATATTTTATTCGTAAGCACAAACAAACATTACATAATATAACAACCAAAAATGGTGAAATAACCATAAATTATGATGATTAAAACTGAAATATTTGATATGTACCAAGTTTCAGTAAGTTATTAAAAATCATAAAGCCATTGTTCTATGTTAGGTTTATGCTCAAATTTTTGATGTAAAATTCCTTCAACAAGTATATTCAAACATGGATAAAATTTGTATATAGGTACCTTACAAATGTATACTTTCATGTACTACTATTAACTTTAGAATACAACAATTATATATTATAACAATTTAAAATGATTAATATTCAAATATTTTGTCTAAATTCGTTTATCCCAATTCACCAATCACACAGCAAAACATTTTATACAACAACTGCCATGTTTAAGGCTGCGTTCCCACCAGAGATGATCAAGGATGCGTAGCGAGGGATGTTTGTTAAGAACCAATATAATGACTTGGCTTACCTATCCTCGCTCAGAGCAGCTCCAGTGGGCAATATTCTATTGCTTCCTAACAAACATATCCCTCACTACATATCCTCGCACATGTCTGGTGGAAACGCAGCCTTATAAATTACTCTTATTAATGCGGAAATCGACGGAAATTAATAATAAAAAATACATGAATAAATAGAATGAGACGTGTGATTGCTATAATTAGCAACAACAAAAGTTATGCGAACATTCATATAGCGAACATACAGGGTGGCTAAAATATAAGTGCATTCCCGTTGCCAGGGAGGTTTTGGGATTATACTGAGCAACTTTTACTATGGGACCAACCACGAAATTGCGAAAAAAAATTTACCCTCCCATAGAAAATGGACCAGCCAAAATGTATGAAAAAGCCAAATATTTTTTCGCGATTTCCGTTTTGGTCCCATAGTAAAAGTTGCTCAGTATAATCCCAAAACCTCCCTAGCAACGGAAATGCACTTATTTTTTAGCCACCGTGTATATTACCGATAGTCTGTCAAACAACTTTGTCAGTAGTAGTAAAAGGCGCGAAATCCAATTTTTCTATGGGACATTAAACCATCGCGCCTACATTTTTTAATTTTACCGCTTTTTTCTACTAACGGAAATGGCTTGACAGACTATTACTCTAACCTCCTACCTCCAACATCTTTGGATCCCATTTTCATCAGACATATTTTAGTTGTCACTTTCAACAACCTCAGTAAAATAATCGTGAGTCATACTTAAATAAATATCACCTTACATACAACTATTTATAGTTGAATAAATTAAATAAGTTCAATAGTCTGTCCCGTACACACGGATGCGCGTTACACAAACAGAACGAGCCGCCTCGTGAGGAAACAGACCGAACTGCTTCGCGCGGCAATTTCCTCGCGAGGCGGCTTGTTCTGTGTGGTGCCTAATATGTTTGAGTATTTTTGTGTCCATGAAAAAAAAAACTATGCCTACAATCCTTAGAAAATTTACGTTTGTACGTGACTCAGATTGGTTTTGCAAAATACTTCTACAATGAATTTTTCCTTGCAAACCTGAATATAATCTCAAAGAAATGAAGTTATTTAAAGCACTTGCTTGCTGTCATTTCTCACAGCATTTTAACATTACATCACATTTATTCTAGCACACAAAATTTCCCATTTATATTCAAGCAAAAATAATGCGTACACAACAAACGAATAATAAATTTACGATTTTATTCACCTATTTTTAGTCACTACTCGCGATATTTCGAACAGCCCTTTATTTTCAAGCACTGAGATCTAGGTTATTAACCGCGAACACTGTAGTTCGCAAATTGAGGGCATCTTTCTCTTTTACTCCAATTAAGGCGTAATTAGTGACAGAGAAAGATGCCCGCAATTTGCGAACTTCGGTGTTTGCGGTAGGCCCCTCTGTCCGCGTCGGCGACGTGCAAATACGTCAGTATAACCGTAAAATTATTATACTTCTTGTAATTATAAGTAAAGATTCTCAAGAAAACTTCAAATTCGATTAATAATACTAATGCCAACGAACGTTTGCCGCCTTTCTCTAACAGTTAGTTTATCTCATCGCGAATGTTCGTCGTGTTCGTTTGCTTGGTCTATACGCACTATATTGACCTCACTATACCAAATAGGTACCCACTAGTCTCGTTGCTTCATTCCTCACTAAAACTAAACTTATCTCTAAGATTCTTAAAGACGTTATATATTCTATTTTCATTGCAAGGATCACATTCGTTTTTTTCTTCGCTTTCGCTAACTTCCTCCTTACTTTCGGACTTTTCTTGATCTGAGTCTTCGTTCGAGGTCTGGTCACTAACTTCGGCGTCTTGTGAAGGGTCTTGGCTATCGGCTTGAGAATCTTCGTCGATTTCTTCAGTGTCGAACAGCTGTTGTGCTGTTATGAGTGCGAATACTAACGTTACGCCGAAGTTGACGTAGGTTAGGGATAGTGGTCCTAGTGTTAAGACGATTACAGCCACTACGAAAATTACGCCTGCTACGAAATTGTAGTTTTTCCTGAAATAGGAGATTATGGATTTGTAATGTTTGTAAGTAAATTCTTGGATATAGGTGGAATTTGTTGGTTCGGTGAAGAAAAATATCGCGAGGAAACCTGCATACATACGCGAAGAAATTCAAAAGTGTATGTGAAGTCCCCAATCCGCATTGGACCAGCGTGGGGACTATAGCCCAAGCCCTCTCGAGCAAAAAAGAAGGCCTATGCTCAGCAGCGGGACGTATTTAGGCTGAATTATTTTTATATTTTATTATTTTAGGTGGACATTTTCATTTCCATACGAAGATAACAATTAGGCAAGAAGACAGTAAAATATACCTATCAAAATTACAAATTAGCAGAATTAGAGTGATGTGCCGACGTAATCTTAAAAAAAAACAGACAAAAAAATATTGAAAGCTTCTTACATCTTGTAAACTTTTCACATTTTCATTTGCGGTAGGAAATTTTGTAATTTTAACCATGAATTTCAGTGAAAAACGCACAGTTTAAAACATTTATTATTTTCCAAAATAATGCATGTGAGACTCGGTTAATTCAGAGGAATGCAACTTTGTATGGACTCATTTGTTTTTCTTTTGTCTGCTTATACAACAATTGTACTTACAAGTTTTTCCTCGGCCCGTCCATTTGCCATATGCATGTCGAGCAAATAGACAGAATTAATCCAGGAAACCTTGAATTGTCTGGCTTAAGCACCATGCTGTATCTAAAATAAATAAGAAACATTTAAAATCTATTTGCATATTATGTCTTAGGCGGGTCCACACTTAACGAGCCGCCTCGCGAGGAAATTGCCGCGCGAAGCAGCTCGGTCGGTGTAGACGTGCGTCGGCCGCAATGCCTCGGGCGAGGCACGTCTACAAAGACAGCTGCTTCGCGCGGCATTTTCCTCGCGGGGCAGCTGGTTCCGTGTGGAACCGCCTATTTACTTTTTAATATAGTAATCGAATGAGTTATATGGTAACTGAGTAACATTAACTGTTGCAGTATTTATCACGCTTGATAGTAGAAGTGTCATTATTTTGTATTATGGTGCTTGAGAGCAGTTACCGCATTAAGACGTCTGGCGACGTCTATTTCAGTTCTCAACAAGGCCAAAATATTTTGCACTAGTTTAAATGTCTTAAATAATAGGCTAGTAAAAAAAAAAAAAAACATATTCCTTTGTACCATCGGCCACACTGTTAACTGAAAGTACGTAAACCTTATTACGATAGACTTAAGGTCCACCGATGGACACTACAGTTAAGAGTGTTGCTGTTTGTACAGTCGCCATCAGATATATCGGAGCGGCTCAGGCGCTCACAATATCTGAACACGCCTTTATTGTCAGGGCGTTAGAGTGCGTGTTCAGATATTGTGAACACCATGGCCGCTCCGATATATCTGATGGCGACTGTACACAGTATAAAATATATCGTTACTCACTTGAAATTTCTCGCCCACGTCAACAAAGCAGGCACGTTAACTAACGTCACAACCGCCCACAAAAAGAACATCATCATATGGAAATTTATATCGCTTAACAACAATTCCCCATCTTCAACATCGTTGTCACATTCGTTCTTTTCTTTATCATTTTTGTCACTAGATTCTTTATTATCTACTTCTTCATTAGTTATTAAAGCTATCACTTTATTTTCATCGGTTTCGTCACTTTTTTCTTTATTGTCACTAACCATTACTTTATCAGCTTCTATTTTATCTTGTTCATTTGTATTAGTTTTACGTTGTACTAAAGTAGTACTAACAGAATCATCTGGTTTAACGACAACTGATTCTGTTTCTGTTTTCAGAACAAGAGAGCTATCTGATTCTGTCTTATCTTTATTTTTATTTTTTCTAAACGCGCGGCAGAAGCGTGATGCGTATTTGGCAGCTAATTTGTAGAAATAATCTTCTAAGTATTCTTCGTACATTTTGGATATCTGTGAAAATATAAGGTTATTTTATTAGTAAATTCCTTGCAGTAAACAATTATAAAGGTTTACTTTATACGAAATTGTGGATACTGATGTGCCGCTGGAAAGTTATTAAAATTGCGAAATTTCTACAAGCAAAAATTCTGGAAACTTTTCATAGTCCTGGAGATTGTAACTTTCCGTTTCCATAATAAAAATTTCCATGAAATTTCTGAGAACATCAGGTACCAACTTTGAACTACCTACAACTTACACTGTTAATGTAATATAAAAGTATTAACCTTAGTAATATAAGTTAATCATTAAATTTAGATTAAGGTACTAACATTGAAAATGAGTGCACCATTTCGCCGTTAAACGCAAGTTTGGCGAAACTTGTATAAGTTTAAAATGTGTTATACTTTTTTGAAAATAAATTAAAAAAAAAAAAAAAAAGAAGAAGTTTTCCTGAGCTTGCAATTTTGTAGTGGTGTGGTGTGTGCGGAACCACAGGGCGGACACGCTATACATCAAAAATCACTTGCGTTTCTATGTGTGAACGGCACGTCTGTACTAGGGCTCCCGGTATCCGTGTTACACGCCGAAACGAATACCCGTGTTCTTAAGCCCGGCGGTACTAAGAACCCGGTTTACACGGAACCGCCGGGATTCGAAAACGTTTCGAAGGAACGTTCCCAAGAAACGTATCTCAGACACGTATCTCCGTGTACACGGGTACTTAAGACCGTTCCGAACGGGTCTGAATACTCCGAACCAGTTTGAGCCAATGTACAATGGTAACAAGGTCCACTTTCCACTATTATTATGTTGACTTCAGATGAATTCGTTTGTCGTACGATTTTTAAAGTAAAACTTTTATTCTATCGCCCCAATTTATTAAGTTAACATTAAAACCGCGATTTTAATACCGTAATTCGAATTAATTTCCGAAATTTTTTAGTTAAATGCCTACAATCCGAAAAAAGTTTCACTTGCATCGTGGTTTCATAAAACCGCACAATTACTTTTTTTTTAATTGTTTTTAACCGTATTGATAAAACATAGGTACTGAGCCATCTTCCTATGTTTAATAGTAGGTATATATAATTTTTATTTTTATAAACTATTTATATCATTTAATAAAACCGATTGCTTCTAAGCTAATTACATAAATTTGATATCGATCATAGTTTTTTTTATAATTACATTATGGTATTGTAATTTTTCGTTAATAATAGGTGTGCAGACAGAATACAATATTAATTAAAAATAACAGTTTAATTATTTCGTGGTTATTTTTATCTCGGATGTATTACTGCTTTGCGAAAACAACAAACCTGCCAACGGCGCAAAAAAAGTTAGGTACACAAAAGCGGGATTATCGAGTAATCATGCTCAAATGAAAAGCAGAATTTTACCCACGAACCATAAAAACCCATACTACCTTGGATAACTTGCGATAATATTGCTAATTACATTAAGATAGATCTTTAAATTGGTAATCATTCATAATTCACTTTGGTCACTTTCTCACTAGCGTTCAGGTAATAAACTTAAATGGTCCATCCATCCATTGTTTTCCAATATCCTTTTGTTTGTCATCGTCGAAAACATGTAGGTTCCCAAACTACTATCACAAGTGTCACCGCGAATTATAAGCTTTATGTCGTAGTAATAAGGTCAAAACATCTGCACAAGAAAATGTTTTCCATTGTTTTGTAGCCGCGCCGCACTAAAAAGCGTTTTACTATGGTAAGAGGTACCTAGAGCAAAAACAATTAGAATTTATTGAGAAGGTGCAATTTTATCAAGTTGATTTAAAGTGTTTATTAATAACTAGCGACCCGCCCCGGCTTCGCATGGAGAGTCAAGCATAATAAAATACATTATGTAACAAGTATTCACTTCGGAAGCCTAATAAAACTAAGACTTCACTGTCCGTCTGTCTGTCACCACTCACTAGGCTGTATCTCATGAACCATAATAGCTAGACAGTTGAAATTTTTACACATGTATTTCTGTTGCCGCTATAACAACTAAAATTTAAAATTAAATTTTGTACGGAACCCTCGGTGGGCGAGTCCGACTCGCACTTGTCCGGTTTTTTTAGAAGTTAATAATGGGTTAATTATTCTTAAAATATAGACAGACAGCCATCGCGCACTTTTTTGTAGACTTTTTTCCACCATACATTGTGTCGTTATATCTCAAATAGATTGGGCAGCGTTTCCGATTAAGCTCCTGGCCAGCGTGATTTTTTCTAACTTCATTAGCAAACATCGTCATATTTCTACCAATTTAAACAAAACCTTAACAAAATATACACATAAACATTCCCAAAGAAAAACTTCATTCATAGGTGAGGTCTGGTTATCGCGAACATACAGACAGGCATACGGACGCGGCGGGGGACTTTGTTTTATAAGGTGTACCTACACTACATTATATGACAAGAAATACAATTTCATATCATGTTCTCAAATTAAACTAAAAATAAAGAAGCAAGTTAAAAATGTATTTTTTTATAAATACTTACCTAATGCCAATTTCGAACATTAGTTTGACTTCCTGCCTACATACTGAACTCGATGGTTCTATTTTTTTTTTTAAATAGGTACTAGCAGGTTTTTATTTTATTTTATTGCTAACCCGCAACGTAAAAAAAAGTAGCTATTTAAAGTGCTATATAAAATACTACTTTGATAAGAAGCGTGAATACTCGTAATACCTATTGCAAGCAAAAACTACCTGCTCAAGAAAGGGTTTTCTAAACCGTTTATTGAATTTCGACTCTATGACCCACGGAATAAGGATAAATATGACAGAAACTCGTCATTAATCTTTTGTCTATTCATTTGTAGCTGGCGTTCGTTCCTTCGCTACTATCGTCAAGGACGTGTCCGGAGCCACGGATAAATAAGATACGTATCTTCGAATACCCGTTTATCCGTGTACACGGGTCTTAACTACACGTTTCTTAATTAAACGTGCGGAACGGGCCAGAAAACCGTTTACGTATTATTCGGAAACGGGTATTCGAAACGTGTAAACGAAACACGGATTCGACCGCGAGCCCTAGTCTGTACACGCGTCATGCGTCATAGTGTGAGTAAGTTGCCTAAAAATAGTACTGAGCGGCCGGCAAACGGCCGTCAATCTGCTGTCGCGGGGCGAGGTAATTTGAGTCGGGGCGGGGCGGTGCGTGGCCGTTCTGTGTGACAATACTATTACTAATTCTGTGGCCGAACTGTGGGTGCATTAGCTAACGATGTGTCTGGTGGATAAATCTCTCAATGAATGCGTCGGGAGTAGATAGGCCATATTAGCTGTCTAATACATGATATTTTTTCTGTCCGCAGAAACTGTGCCTAATGTGCACAGAAATGAAGACTTAATGTATTGGTAATAAGATATATTCTCACCATAAATGCGTAGAAAGCGCCGCCAGCAACGAGAGCGGCCGCACCGCAAGACAAGGGAGCTAGCGTAATGAGGGCTGCACTCACTACCATGGGTACCTGGCCGCAAAAAGATAGTACATTACTACTGAGGCCGGGGAATTTGTTTGCTGGCCAACTAGTTATAGGCCGAGCGTAATGAGGCCTGAAAAGGCGTAGAATCTCCGGCGGAAAGTATACCTACCATAAAAATTCAGTAAAGTTATCATTTGTTTTTACCTGCGGACTGCTCATTTAATTTTGTATGACAGTGAGATTGGAAAATATGCTTCCAGAAATGTATGATATGTCAAATAATGATGCCGGTTTGGGATGCCTGCGATTTCTCCTAGTGTTGTTAAATAAAATGCTAAGGTAACTAGTGTAAGATTCTTTAAAATTACTAATTATTCGGAAAAGATTTCATGAAATAAAGAGTTGAATAATCATTGTCAATCTATAATTAATTAAATTTAAAAGTAAAGTTATTGATTGTTAACATTTGTAAATGGAAGGTAGTTTAAAGAGAAGAAAAAATGCGACTGGCATGGCGGTTAACGGGCATTCGGTTACGGGCAGAGGTGAAGGGTGGACGATTGTGAAGAGAGGTGATTGGATGTTGAACTGTAATGGAATATTGTGATCAAGAAATATATTGTTGTTATGAAAGCTGGAGTTTTTCTTACAAGTCAGAAGTGGGATGTACCTACAAGTCAGTATTGTATTCCGGAATGTCAGTATGATATTAATATAAAAATTGGTCGAGATAAAGATTAATTGCCCAATTAGTTCGTTGTAGTCCAAGTAACAGTGCTCTTAGAACAAATTAAATTACTTTCTATGAAAATTTTATATTATTTGGTTTATAGTAACAATGGTGTGAAAGTATTATAGATATATTTTAGTAATCCCTTTATTGGTTGCTGTTTAGTTAAAATTTCTTATGTCGTCATATTTCCTGTCAGTTTTTAACGGTCGGTTAGAAACAAAAGCACCGTTAATTTTATCAAGAACAAAATAATTGGGTAAACCCATTTCGTAAGGCCTAGTTGTTCACTCGAAGGTATTATAATGCAAGTTTTCTTTACAAGACCAAGTCAGGTTTATTTAGTGTTTGTTGTAATGCCTATCTATAATATTATTGGTGCATTCATTACATCGCGGCTAGCGTGAAACCTTTAGAAAACCCTTTTATTTTGACAAAATAGTTCGAATACCTATATTATTATTTACAGGAGCAGATTGAATTATTTTGTCCTATGTATGTACCGCTTATCTGGTTACCACTTTTACCATATTTATATATATTACTTATCAATATTATATACCGGGTTTTAATTGTTTTGGTTTCGAAATTATAACCTACTCAGACTTTAAAAAGTAGGAATGATACTTTTATTGTAGTTACGGACCCGTTTTGTGTTCAGGATCCCGTTTCGAATATCGGATCTATCTCGCGTTCCCGAAGTCGGGTCTGTACCGATACTGGATCCGTACCTGATCCGTACCTGATATTCTAAAATTTTCTCGTTTTAAAAATGGATGGATGGAATGGGATTCGGATCTGTTTTGGATTTTAAATCTGTTTTAAACGTCTCGTATGCTACCCCGGAATTCAAAGCAGTAAAGTAAAATTAACTAAATAAGTAAAACAGTTGGATTTAGCTTAACAAGAAAAATTTTGGTATATTTGTCTACTATTGAAAATCCAAAGGTGTAGAACTCTTCCATTGCTGGTGTTGTTTTCGAGTTCCAGACTATGGACCATGAGGAAAAGACATCCAGGCCGAAAATCGAAATCTGATGATGGACAAGGACGTCTAAGCCAAAGTCGCCATCGCCGCTAGTCCCCGAACAGGCGGAGTCGCAACCGAGGAAGCCGCAGCAGCAGCAGACTGAGCAGACACAGCAGAGTTACGATCAACTCTTTATGTGTTAAAGAGTCGAGTCCAAGAAGGTCACCCACTTTTAGTATCATAATATTATTAAAACGTGAGATGAATGATTTAATATGGTAATATGTGATGGATACCGTGAGTTGCTTTAAAACTGAGACTTCATCTCAATCATCGACAATGGGGTCCCTTTTTATAGAAAATACCACATTTATTTGTTTATTTGATTTAAACGTTTATTGATTTATTGATCGAGTATCGAGTATAGAGTTTAGAGCATAGAGTATAGAGTATCGAGTATCGATTATCGAGTATCGAGCATCGAGTGTCGAGTGTCTAGTGTCTAGTGTCGAGTATCGAGTATCTAGTATCGAGTATTCAGTATTATTGAATATTTGAGTTATTGAATAAATAGAAAATGAGGAATTTGTCACAATAAATTGGAAACTTAAAAAAAATTATAGCAATAATAAAAATTACAAGCCCTGTTAAAAAAAACAACTACCCAATTATTCGAGTTATTGAATTATTTGAGTTCTTGAATTATTTGAGTTATTAAATTATTTGAGTTATTAAATTATTTGAATTATTGAATTATTTGAGTTATTAAACTATTGAACCTTTGAGTTATTGAATCTGAGTTATTGAATTCTTTAATCTTTGAGATATTGAATAATTTAATCTTTGAATTTATTGAATTAATGACTTTGAATTATTGAATCTTCGAGTTATTGAATTATTTGAGTTATGTAATTATATGTGTTATTGAAATATTGAACCTTTATTGAATTATGGAATCTTTGAATTATTGAATTCTTAAATCTTTGAGTTATTGAATAATTGAATCTTTGAGTTGTTGAATAATTGGATCTGAATTATTGAATCTTTGTTATTCAATTATTTGAGTTATGGAATTATTTGAGTCATTGAATTATTTGACTTATTGAAATATTTGAACCTTTGAGTTAGGTATTGAATCTTTTAGTTACTGAATTATTGAATAATTGAATTTTTGCTACTGAATAATGGAATCTTTTAGTTTTTAAATTATTGCATTTTTGCGTTATTGAATTATTGTGAATTATTTAATCTTTGAATTATTTGACTTATTGAAACATTTCAGTTATTGAATTATTGAACTTTTGAGTTATTATTATTTGATTATTGAATCTTCGAGTTAATGAATTAATTGAGTTATAGAATTATTTGGGTTACTGACTTATTTGAGTTATTGAATTATTGAATCTTTGGGTTAATGCATTATTTGAGTTATTAAATTATTTGGTTATTGAATTATTTGAGTTATGGAATTATTTGCGTTATGTAAATATTGAACCGTTGTTGAATCTTTGAGTTATTATATTCTTAAATCTTTGAGTTACTGAATAATTGAATCTTTGAGTTGTTGAATAATTGGATTTGAGTTATTGAATCTTTGTTATTGAATTATTTGAGTCATTGAATTATTTGACTTATTGAAATATTTGAACATTTGAGTTATTGAATTATTGAATCTTTTAGTTACTGAATTATTGAATAATTGAATTTTTGTTATTGAATAAAAGAATCTTTTAGTTATTGAATAATTGAATCTTTGCGTTATTGAATTATTGAATCTTTGAGTTATTGAATTATTTTACCTTTGAATTATTGAATTATTTGACTTATTGAATTATTTCAGTTATTGAACGTTTATGTTATTAAATATTTGAGTTAATTAATTAATTGAATTTTGAGTTACTGAATTATTTGAGTTATTGAATTATTAAATCTTTGAATTATTGCATTATTTGAGTTATTTGATTATTAAATTATTTGAGTTATTGAATTATTTGGGTTGTTAAAATATTTGAACCTTTGAGTTATTGAATTATTGAAACTTTGAGTTACTGAATCTTTGTTATTGAATAATTGAATTATTGAGTTATTGAATAATTAGAGTTATGGAATTATAAGCGTTATGGAATTATTTGCGTTATTGAAATATTGAACCTTTGAGTTATTGAATTATTGAATCTTTGAGTTATTGAATTCTTAAATCTTTGACTTAAAGAATGATTGAATCCTTGAGTTGTTGACTAATTGGATCTGAGTTATTGAATTATTGAATCTTTGTTATTGAATCATTTGAGTTATGGAATTAAAAGTCATTGAATTATTTGAATTATTTCAGTTATTGAATTATTGAACATTTGAGTTAATAAATCTTTGAGTTATTGAATTTTTGAACCTTTGAGTTGTTGAATTATTGAATCTTTAAGTTACTGAATTATTGAATCTGAGTTATTGAATAATGGAATTTTTGTTACTGAATAATTGAATCTTTTAATTATTGAATTATTGAATCCTTGCGTCATTGAATTATTGAATCTTTGTTATTGAATTATTTTCTTTAAATTATTGAATTATTTGAGTTATTTAACTATTGAATCTGAGTTATTGAATTCTTAAATTATTTGAGTTATTAAATTATTTAGACTTATTGAATTATTTCAGTTATTGAATTATTGAATCTTTGAGTTATTTAATTATTTGAGTTATAGAACTATTTGTGTTACTAAATTATTTGAGTTATTGAATTATCGAATCTTTGGGTTATTGCATTATTTGGATCGTTAAATTATTTGATTATTGTATTATTTGAGTTATTGAATTATTTGACTTACGGAAATATTTGAACCTTTGAATTAATGAATTCGTAAATCTTTGAGTTCTTGAATTATTGAATCTTTGAGTTACATAATTATTTGAGTTAGATTTATTTGAGTTACTGAATTATTTGAGTTATTGAATTATCGAATCTTTGGGTTATTGCATTATTTGGATTGTTAAATTATTTGATTATTGTATTATTTGAGTTATTAAATTATTTGACTTACGGAAATATTTGAACCTTTGAATTAATGAATTCGTAAATCTTTGAGTTCTTGAATTATTGAATCTTTGAGTTATATAATTATTTGAGTTAGATTTATTTGAGTTACTGAATTATTTGAGTTATTGAATATTTGAGTTATTGAAATATTTGATTATTGTATTATTTGAGTTATTGAATTATTTGAGTTAAGGAAATATTTGAACTTTTGAATTAATGAATTCTTAAATCTTTGAGTTCTTGAATTATCGAATCTTTGAGTTATATAATTAATTGAGTTAGAATTATTTGAGTTACTGAATTATTTGAGTTATTGAATCTTAGAGCTATTGCATTATTTGAGTTATTGAAATATTTGAACCTTTGGGTTATTGAATTATTGAATCTTTGAGTTAATTAATTATTTGAGTCATAGAACTATTTGTGTTACTAAATTAGTTGAGTTATTGAATTATCGAATCTTTGGTTTATTGCATTATTTGGATTGTTAACTTATTTAATTATTGTATTATTTGAGTTATTGAATTATTTGAGTTAAAAAATATTTGAACCTTTGAATTAATGAATTCTTAATTCTTTGAGTTCTTGAATTATTGAGTCTTTGAGTGATATAATCATTTGGGTTAGAATTATTTGAGTTATTGAATTATTGAATCTTTGAGTTATTGCATTATTTGAGTTATTGAATTATTTGAGTTATTGAAATATTTGAACCTTTGGGTTATTGAATTATTGAATCTTTGAGTTACTGAATTATTGAACCTTTGAGCTATTGAATTGTTGAATCTTTAATTTATGGGATTATTGAGTCTGAGTTATTGAATTATTTGAGTAATTGAAATATTGAACTTTTGAGTTATTGAGTTATTGAATCTGAGTTATGGAATAACTTAATCGTTGGGTTATTGAGTTATTGAATAATTTGTTATAGAATTATTTGAGTTATTGTAATATTGAACCTAGTAATTGAATTATTGAATCTTTGAGTGAATTATTGAATCTTTGAGTTATTGAATTCTTAAATCTGAGATATTGAATATTTGAATTATTGAACAGGTAACTGAATCTTTGAGTTATTTAACTATTGAAGCTTTGAGTTATATGAGGCAGTATTGGAGACATGAAGGGGGCTCCAGTATTGTGATTAGTTATACGAGGCAGTATTGGAGACGTGAAGGGAGCTCCAGTATTGTAATTAGTTATATGAGGCAGTATTGGAGACATGAAAGGGGCTCCAGTATTGTGATTAGTTATATGAGGCAGTATTGGAGACATGAAGGGGGCTCCAGTATTGTGATTAGTTATACGAGACTGATAAGTAGCACATAAAAATAAACTGAATGAAAAACAAAACGAGAAATTATGTGCTACAGTTAAAATGAGTCAAAAAAACGGAACTGAATAAAAATGTGGTGAGACACGTTTGTGTCAAGAGAGTGATATGTAAATAGCACATTAGAAAAAAAACTGAATGAAAAAACATGAGAAATAATGTGCTACACCTAAAATGAGTAAAAAAAAACAGTTGGAAATAGAATATGTTAAGTATGATGAAGTATGTGAAGTGATGATGAAAAAAAAAACTATATTTGATACAATCAAAAAAAAAAGGAATGTGATGTCGGATTTATATTTAAAAAAACTATGTATTTAGATGGTTATATGTATATTATTCGATTTGAAATGATTATATGAATATATAGATTAATTCAATAGATAACAAGAAAATATGTATATATAGATAGACAAAGCAATTGTATTACATGAGTAATGAAGTATTTATAATTTTCTTTCTGAATGCCCGATGATTTAACATGCCGAGTGTAAGATTAGATGATAAACGTGATTAGTATGACTGTGCATGAGGACATGCACAATGTCAGGATGGGCGAGTGTAAGATTCTTTAAAATTACTAATTATTCGGAAAAGATTTCATGAAATAAAGAGTTGAATAATCATTGTCAATCTATAATTAATTAAATTTAAAAGTAAAGTTATTGATTGTTAACATTTGTAAATGGAAGGTAGTTTAAAGAGAAGAAAAAATGCGACTGGCATGGCGGTTAACGGGCATTCGGTTACGGGCAGAGGTGAAGGGTGGACGATTGTGAAGAGAGGTGATTGGATGTTGAACTGTAATGGAATATTGTGGTCAAGAAATATATTGTTGTTATGAAAGCTGGAGTTTTTCTTACACTAGTGTAAATAGTTTCTAATTTATTTGACCTTTGACTAAACATGCCTATACATGTAATCCCACAGCGACCCTCTCAGCCAGCTAGCCTCCTCCATAATATCCTGAACAGCATTCTATGCGCCAATTGGGAAGAAATCACAACAGCATAATAGTCAGAGGAATTTGAACATTCTATACAGTAGTTACATCTCATACCATCACAGGAAAATGTCCAAAATAGGTTTGAGAAAAGTATCTTTTAATTATTACCTTTTGGAGTCCTACAGCGACTCGTTCAGCCAGCCCCTGGCCTCCTCTCCATAATATCCTGAACAGCATTCAGCATTCTGAGTGCATCTCGTAGTTGTGGGCGCTGGCAACTAAAGGAGGTAGCTGCTGATGGGAAAACAGTGACAGAGATAGCAATGTGTTGGGGTGTAGTTACCTTCTGTAGTCCAACAGCGACCCTCTCAGCTAGCCCTTGGCCTCCTCTCCATAATATCCTGAACAGCATTCTATGCGCCAGTTGGGAAGAGAACACCATCATGAACAGCACGCCCGCGACCGCCACGTTCAGCAGCCCGAGGGCCACGAAATACGCGGCCAACACCATGATGGAGCGGATGAAGTAATGCATCTCGTAGTTATGGGCGCTGGCGTTGTCAAGTAAGTAACTGCTGATGGGGAAGGCCCTGGAAACAATACAAATTCATCAAAAACTGTAAGAAGACTACTGCTAGACAAATGTGACGTTTTCAATTAAAAGGGTACTTATTGTCGCTTGTCAGTAAGGCGCTATTTCCATATAGCTTCAATCAGAAATCGACCTTATCAACATCAAACATTTATTCAGCAAATAGGCCACAGGGGCACTTTTACATGTCAATTTTTACAAACAATAAAATTAACCCAAAATTACAAAAAACTAGGGATGTACCGACTAGTCGCCGACTAGTCGGGAAAGCCGACTAATCGGCTACATTTGTAGTCGGCGATTAGTCGGCGACTAGTCGGCCAAAATGGCCGATTAGTCGGCCTATTCTTAATTACAGAAAAAACAGGACATAAACGATATAAACAGCGAATATCAAATGATAAATATCTATTTGGGTTGCGTACGAAATGTTTTGTACGTACACAATTATTATTATCGCAATGTCGTCGCAGACAGTATCATATTTTGTATTTGGTTGCATTTACGAAAGTAGGTAATATGAATTTTAGGTAATTTTATTTCTATTACTTGAGGTGTCTTTAATTAAGCTGCTAGGTAGAACCTACCAACCTTACAAAACGCGGGTCTCATAAGGAAATTCTATATCACTCAAGCCGCAGAGGAATTATTACTGGTATGAGTAATGGCGGAGCACAATGCTTCTACAGCCTATGGTCACTGGGGATGGTAATAAATAGTTCATTTGTTATGCCACACGACCAGTCGTTAAGTCTTTACATCGGCAGGAAACATCTTTCAATTAGTAATTTGATAAATATCGCGACACAAATGGTTTTTGCTGTGTTGGACCAGCTAGAAAATAGTGAATTTTTATCGCGGTAGACCCGTTAATATCATTAAATATGTGTACAAAACGCGAGAGTTTAGTGTTACATAATAAGACAAAGTTATTGCAGTGAAAATCCCTATGTAAACTTTATAGAGAAAGTAATGATTACGGATTCGGCCGACTAGCCGACTAGTCGGCCGACTAATCGGCCACCTGAGCGCCGATTAGTCGGCCAGTCGGCTAGTCGGCCAAATCACTAGTCGGTACATCACTACAAAAAACAATTACATAAATATAAATGTCAAATTACACAAAAAAAACTAATAAAAAATATACAAACAACAGAAGTACTAAACAAGCGACAATGTGGTACCTTTTGGTTGAAAACGTCACAAATACTCCCTATAAGGATCTTTACACGAATAGCTCCCCGCCAACAGCCAACCACCAAACATTTGATAGTGGTCTTTAGCCTATTCTATTGCCACTTTTTTTGACCCAGTAGACATCATTTCTACGAACAATGTACCACGCTGCTATTTAAGTCTGGCAACTTTTTGAACAATGCCAACTTCATTGGTTTCTTTCCGGGTCACATAAATTCGATCACGCTGATAATTGCCCTTTTAGTTTAGTATATAGTAGGGTATTTGACAACATTAAAAATATATAACGAATTGCTGTCATCCTGAAAAATAATAAACTAATAAAGTATATTTTACTATATTTGAATGTAAATTATTTTTAGTTTTTGGAATATAAACGAAAGAAAATTTAATATTTTTTGAAATTTCATCAGGGACGTGAACGCTCTGTGATTGGTCAACGCTCGGATGACGTCACACGCGCGTAAACATTCTTGATTGCCTTGAGTGTTTTAACCGTTTTATTTGTATTAAGTTAATTTTAGTTATTGTTCCACAGTTTTCTGATATATTCCGATTTATCCGTATATCTAGTAGCACAATATTCATAAGAATCTCAAAATGGAGCCGAAATATGTGAAAGCTGATAGCGGCAACCTACCAGACAAAGACGCATCAATGGTTGCACTTTACTTTAAAGATAAACCGGATTACTATGCTGCGGAACTTAGAAATGTAAAAACAGCTATGTGAGTATACGTAGAAATTGTTTATTTACGAACATTTCGATTTCGATGATACGAATACGACGACGATATATATATAGAATACGATGACGAGAATAGTATCTCCATACTGCACTTTAGTTTGAAAGAAAAAGTATGCTACTAACTACCTACTAATGCTGAAAGAGCTATGTTATGAGGTTATGTAGTAATACATTAAATACCTAGATCTTGTTTCGTTAAATACAACAAAATCCGCTGCTTTAACTACCATATTTATTTACAGTTAAATATTACTTACATCGAAGTGGTCTCCACACATAAAAACATTTGTATGCGCTAAAATGCTCTTTGGGTCTCTTCGCGCTAGTTTTAACCACATTTTTCTTTTTTTGGGATTCGTTGGAACGGAAACAAACAATTTATCTCGATTTTTTATAGTCGTACTTGAACATTGCGGCACTATACACCATTTATATACCATTTTACAGTGAAATAATCAATTCAATGCACATAAACCATAAGATTTACTAATGTCATTGACTGAGTTTACTCGCGTGTGACGTCACACGTGTCACGTGATTAGCCCCTTTGCAAAAACAGCGTACTTTAACATTATTTTTTTATATTTAATACAGGAAATTTCACGGAAATATCAATGTAGTGTAATTATTAAGTCATAAACAATCAATTAAAACCATTTTCAAAAATTAGTCAAATAGCCTGTTTCATTGTATAAATAAGCACTAGTCTTTTTTGAACCGTAAAGGCGATATAATGTATTCATTAACCGGTGCTAAGGAATAAGGAGTGATCTAGTATACATCTTACCCAGAATACTAATTTTAACCTTTCTATGAAATATTCAATTAATTGTTCTTCTAGTGGTGCCCAACCAAAGCACACAGTATGAAAAACATAGTTTATACTTACATGAACTAAGTAATCAAAACCATCACGAACACCAGCGGAGCATAAGGCTTTAAATGTGTTGTTTCCAAGCAAAAGGTACCACATTGTCGCTTGCCATAAGGATGCTCTGACAGGTTTTTCGTATAAAGATACAATTTTCCTCCTTATGGTAAGCGACAATGTGGTACCTTTTGATTGAAAACGTCACAAATCATCACTCCTCAACACGCCATGTATAGATAAACAAGTCCCCACACCATGTAGACTGATAAACACACTTTTAGCTATGAGTAAGGGGGCCTACTATATGGAGCTAACCGCAAAAACGCAGAAATTCACTGATTTATAAAATATGTCCAAACTCAATCAATCGAAACATATAAAACAGATGATATTTCTGAGTCATGGATGTTTTCTATGTACATATTTAAGTATTTGTAAAAGTATTACCTATATATATATCGTTGTCTGAGTACCTACAACACAAGCCTTCTTGAGCTTTCCGTGGGACTTGGTCAATTTGTGTAAGAATGTCCCTATAATATTTATTTATTTATATGTACAGTCGAGTTCATAAATATGTCAACATTTCTTCACCTTAATCCATTGCAATAAGGTAAAAAAAATGTATAAATATTTATGAACTCGACTGTACCAGTATTTTTTGAGATTGGTCTTAAAAGTGGCCCAGTGGTCCTAAAAATAATAGTATAATACTTACATCAATAAAGTAATCAAAACCCTCACGAACACCAGGGGAGCATAAGGTTTCAAGTCATCACTCCTCAACGCCCCGTGTATAGACAAACACGTCCCCACACCATGTAGACTCATGAGCACACTCTTCGCTATGAGTAAGACAGCGCCGCCGACGTACGTTATTAGTACGGGAGCGAAGGCGCGAACAGACTGCGCTAGTACATGGTACCAGGAGGACGCGATGCTGGAAAGGAAAGTGTGCTTTAATAGTGGGTAAATAGGGTTGATTATTGGTTTTAAACTAAGTCGACTGATTTGTGTCGTTTAGTAGCAGGGCTCCTAGATAGAGGTTACACGCCAAGTTACGGCCCGGCCACGACATCGCGCGGCGGCGGCAGCGGCGAGCGGCGGCCATAGGCTGGAGCGAGACACAGCGATCGGACCTTTCGTTCCCACCTATGGCCGCCGCTCGCCGCTGCCGCCGCCGCGCGATGTCGTGGCCGGGCCGTTATTTTTTCCAGTGCTTAAATAGACCTTTTAAACGCCAAGAACACTAAAGTCGTCGTCACTAGTAGTGCCCACAGCGCCAGGGACAACTATACGCGTACGCTGTCAAAGTAACCTTTACACTTTCAAGTAAGGTTTACATTAGCTCGCTTGCGCCCGTGACCTAGGCGTGTGAGTGACGTTTTTGTTTATAACGTAAAGCCTTCAAAGACTTGAAAGGGTTAAAAGTGGATGGATTTATTGTGATGTTACAATGCGTTCGCATATTAACTTCACTGTTATAAATCTATTAAATAATTTTACACCGGGTCACTCACGTATTATGAAGTCGAATAGCTCGACATGTTTCGGTCCAATTTACGAGGACCGTCTTCACGGAGCACGACGTCTCGTGTCCAATTTACGAGGACCGAAACATGTCGAGCTATTCGACTTAATAATACGTGAGTGACCCGGTTTAAAATAATTTAATATGTTTGAGTCTCATGGGAGTTTTATAGTTAAAACTGTAACAAATCTGTTTAAAATTAAGGCAGTACCCTGAGCCAGAAGGCGAAAAATCTCCTTATATGTTTTTCTAAGAGGCGTTGATATTCATAGACGTGGAAAAAATATATGTAGTTCTTGACTATATTATCTTTAACAACATAGCTTCCGATACACGAATTATGACACTTCGCTCGATACAATTAATTCCCAAAGTAACCTCTAACTCGGACTTTTAATCCTACTTTACTCGGTTATTTATTATGTGATACTATAAACAAAAAAAGAAGAAAAAACAATCTTAACATAAATAGTAACTTCATAGAACATACCTAATAGTATACTTGCACTGAGGGTCCAACAGTAGCACCACTTTAACGTGATCTGACGTGCCTTGCCCACGAGTCACATTAGGATGTGTTTTGTATAAGCGTAGTTTCATCGGAGATTTCTTTAGATGCCTGAAAAAAGACAAGAAACGTGTTAATCCGTTTTGCATCCAATGGGCTCCACATATAACAAATACGACTGCCATATAGGGTTGATTCGTTGTATAGGCTGTGAGCCTGTCTCTTGCTTTATGATGATTCAGGTGCATAGTCAAAGGAATTTGAAACTTATTAACAATAGGCAAATTCCATATTTAAATGGCAGCGCTATGGGCGTGAGAAGCTGCGAGTTCTCGCGGCGCGGTTACTGAAATATGGACTGTAGCTGATGTATAGAAGGTCCAAATTCCTTTGACTATGTGATACTGCTTTATAATTATAACTCGAATGTGAAATAATGGTAGTATTCCTGATTCTCAGCCCAAGGCACTTGCATCTCCGCAGAACATGATATTCCGCTTTGCATCCAATAAGCATTAAAACCAGGCAGTATTAACTCGTAGTACAGGCTGTGGGCTTCGGTCTCTTGCTCTATGACGATGCGGGTGCATAGTCAAAGGAATTTGAACCTTCTTTATAGTAATTAGATTCCATATTTAAATGGCAGCGCTATTGGCGTGAGAAGCTGCGAGTTCTCGCGGTGCGGTTACTCAAATATGGACTGTAACTTCTGTATAGAGGGTTCATATTCGATGTTTACTTAAATAACTCACGTGAAATAGTGATAGTACTCCTGATTCTCAGCCCACGGCACTTGCATCTCAGCAGAAACGTGGTATTCCGCCTTACAACCCACTGGTTCAACATATAGTAAGTAAGCCTGCCATATAGCATTAAAACCAGGCAGTATCAACTCGTAGTACAGGCTGTGGGTTTCGGTCTCCTGCTTTATGACGGTGCGGGTGAAGGAGAAGTGTGAGGGCACGTCGACGGTTAGTTGGCGGGAGGCGTGGTCGTTAATGTCGACGTTTAATGTTACCTAAAAAAAAGAAACCAGTCATATATGGTAAATACAAACTTACATACAACATACAGCCTAAAACAATTGAAGGATATTAAATTTACAAACATATTCACCAATGTTCTAGAGCTCAATTAAGAAAGGCTTTTCGGAAATACAATCCTGAAGTGGGCTTGAAAGTTTTTGATGAGTTTATACGCGGACGAATTCGCAAGCGGCGGCAAGTAGACGTAAAAGATCAGCCATGAATTATTATCCATGTGTGCGTTTTCATACCTGTTACCTGTGTATCGTATAATCAAAACTGATTCAGCACTTGAGAAGTGAAATACTGTTTTTTTTTTGTTGTTATGTGGACCTTTTAAAACAAATGAGTGGTAAAGAAATTAGGCTGGCGTTGAAAAACCTTACGGTTCACTGCCGCATAAATTAGCTTAAGAGACCAAAGGCGGGGTTTGGGGGGGGGAGGACAGTTCTTACCGGTCTCCTCGTAGGCGACACTTTGACGACGACATGCGACCAATCAGGGTGCTTCTCGATCAAATCGTGGAGATGTATTGTGGCTAGTTTTCGTTTGCCAAAATTCGTGTCCGCGCCCGTCCAGCGACTGAGCTCTGATAGGGAAGTGCCTTGTTTGCTACAATGAAAAATACATTTTTAATTAAAGACATAATAATTACATAAAAATTGTAAATCACTACATGGTATAAAACAAAGTCGCTTTCCGCTGCGGCGCTGTCTGTATGTCTGTCCCTATGTATGCTTAGATCTTTAAAACTACGCAACGGATTTTGATACGGTTTTTTAAATAGATAGAGTGACTCAAGAGGAAGGTTTATATGTATAATTTGTAAAGGTTTTGTGTAAATTAGTTAAACTACCAGTGCGAAGCCGGGGCGGGTAGCTAGTAACAAAATAAATGACAGCAATAGGTTTTTAGGGAAAGGTTGAGATGAAACAGCCAGTTTCATCTTTTCAGAAGTTTCTATTTTTACTTAGTTTTATTGATTTTTTGATGTGGTCTGAATAGAAATTACTCAATTCTTTTATAACCTAGTTTTGTAGCTTTCATTGCTACTCTTGATTTGTCTGAGAAAAAAAAACGTCTTACTTACAATTAGAGTTTTGAATGATTCACGGTCTATATCCCGGTCAATATAAGTCTTGCGTCTTACTTACATTTTATTTTTACTTCAGCTGTCAAACTCGCTTCCGATTTATTTCTTCGATTTTACATCTCTACTACAATCAATATCTCTTTAGGTTAGAGTAGGGCTCAAAGCAGATTTATAGTTAAGATACATTACCCACTTACCAATATCTATACGAGTTATACGGGTACTGCGCGTTGCACCCAAATATCCAATCCTTGTCGTCCAAATTGACAGATTCGATCGCGACAAATCGGTTCTGTGGGAAGCTCACTAGCCTTATCATCAGGTAGGTCATTCTGGAAAGATAAATATTATGACTAGGTACAAAATGTGTTACACAGGTACATACATACATATAATCACGCCTATTTCCCGGAGGGGTAGGCAGAGATCACGGATTTCCACTTGCTACGATCCTGGCATACCTCTTTCGCTTCCTTCACTTTCATAACATTCCTCATACACGCTCGCCGGTGTAGGGTGCTCTTGGCCTGGCCTTTCTTCAGGATTTCTCCGATCTGATCAGAGAAAGTCCGCCGAGGTCTGCCCCTTCCAACACACACACAGGTGGCCAAATATAATACCACTTTTCTTGAATAAAGTATGAGCAGGCGCATTCCACATGATCGTCTGTACAACGCAACCCGGCGATTCCCTTTGATGCGTGCCCAATAAATCGACAACTCACGGGTCTCAGGCGATCATTGGCGATCATAGACTATGACTGGCGGGGAGCTGCCGAGTATGCCCTCTACACTATCGTGCCCGTCAGTCATCGTCTATCATCGCCTATAGTGTAGAGGAGCCATAATACCTTACGTGTAGGTAGGTACTAAAGCACTCAAAGCTCTTTATACAAGGGGTAGACTCTGGTTGGAGCAAAAAGCTTTGGAATCTTAGCAAACGGCAACTCTAAATAATAACGGGGGTGTTTACTGGCCATTACGGGGTCAAGGGAATCCTGGCCAAGATGGGGCACGCTGACAATACCGATTGTTGCATGTGTGGCGAAGAGGAAGAGACAATAGAACACCTTATGTGTGAATGTCACGCCCTCGCCAGACAAAGAATGAAGGACTTTGGAACAGGCTATCTGGAACCAAAGGAATTCAAAATGCTACCCATAAGGTCCATCATCCGGCATATGGAGATGGTGGGAAAAGCTCTTGAGTGGCGGACGGATCTTTCCTAGGGGGTAACTGCACAAAAGATCCCTATGGGTCGAAGTGTATCCGCAAGGGCCCCCGAAACTATAAGATAAGTACAAACAGCATATCTTTTAACTGTCCATCAGTGAACCTTATGCCTTTCGTAATAAGATTTACGAACTGTCATATAACAGTGTGGGCGATGGTACTAATACAAGCGACGTTTCAAGTGGAACCAAATGCATTGTCTGATAAGATAAGAGAAATAATTACGGCAACATTATCTGATAAGCAGCAGTATGTATATCTACTATTAAATTGAATTCGCTACTGATGAATGGACTATAGGTAACTCATAATAACTAATCGTGACTGTGCACGACGTACAACCGCCGCGGACACTCGTGCCTGAGGAAGGATTCCCAAAGAATCCGAAACATGTCGCCAAAAGCGACTAAAAATAATAGTGAGTAAAAACCGTACTGATAAATATTTTGAACTATGTACTAGATATCGTAACGACAGATAAGTTAAGAGCTTATTACACTATCCTAATTTAGTGACTAACAAGAGGGACGCCGCTATACGTGAGAAACGATAGGATGTATCTCTTATCGCGTCTCACGTATAGCGGCGTCCCTCTTGTTAGTCGCTAAATTAGGATAGTGTAATAAGCTCTTTATTGCTGCCTCACACCATCGCGATTTCATAGAAGACGTTCAATATTCAAAAACGAATAGACGACAGTCCAACAAGTCCAAGCTAAGTCTTTAAACAGAGATTTGCTGACATTTCAAACTGCTGTGAGTTGAAGGGCTAATGACAAACATCGGTAATAATAATGTTATGAACAATAATAAAATCTGTGTTGGTATAATATATATACGATACAACAATAACAACAATAAGAATAGGGAAACCATTAAATCCAGACAGGTATATGATAATAATATTCGTTTCAATAAAAAACCAATAACTATTGTTTTTATTTACAACAAGGAAGGATAACATTTATAGGCAATACATAATAAATATATATTAGTACGTAGATACAGTAGAAATATATAATATTATTACGATATTTAAATTGAAAATTATTATATTTAAAGCCCACTATTGCATGTGTTTAACATATGTACGAGTATATACTCCTATTAATAACCTGAAATTGGATAATACGTACATCATTTAGACAAGAAATAATATAGGATTTCATTAATAACTTTAATTAAATTTTCTATACATAACGGAAATGCCTAATCACCTTCCTCAATTCCCTTGCCCTTAGTCGTATTAAAATAAACATAGCGTAATCACGACTCAACCGAAAATACAGTTTCGTAGCATTTGGAGAAATGCCAGAACACACGTGGCGACTAGAAAAATGCCCACGTCGTCGGATAGAGGTACAGTTGACGTAAAACATGTTTCTTTTGGCGTTGTGATTTGTGATAAGAGGGGAAATAAGTTTGACCTTGTTTTACTACATAGTATAGGTACATTGATAGTAAAGCAATTTCATTGTAACATTTCACATCGAGAAATATTTAAGTGTATCGATTAGGGGTCATATTTGAAGGCATTTTCGGAAATACTTGACAATTCTGAATTGCCCGAATACACTTTATAAAATTACTAATAAGTGAAAAAAAGCAAATAAAGCTTTGAAACGCGGGGGAGAGAGGCTGACTGACGGACGGACAGCAGACAGTTTTGACAAAATTAAAAAGGGCATTCTGGCTACATTTTTAAATGGATTTTACCCTCTCTAAAAGCACTATTTTAAACATTTTCGTTTAAACATATTTAAAAAAGTTACATAATTTATTTATCCACGTACTATTAATTCGTCTTCGAGAAATATTGATCTACGTATAGGATAAGATCCCTATCAGCCGACAATGACGAAGAAACATGCGTATAAGGTTTAACTTTTTTTGGCTTTTAATTAAATATTCGCTACAAGTACCCCGATTTTGGGGTCTAGCCATAGTAATTTCCGGGCACCGCTAAGGAACGGACGCCTGCTCGCGCTTGCGCCACCTAGCGGTCATATCTGTCGTAATAGACGCGTTTTGTTAGAGAGTGAAACTTCTGTACCTAGTACTAATATTTATTCTGTTATATGACGTCAATCCATTATCCAAAAAGTCAGTTGAAGTAAAGTATGTCACATGTGAATTCAATCATGTTCATGTCCGAATAGTTTGATAAGGGAAAATTTAATGTTCCCTGCCAAATAACTAAGCCAACGAGCTATACAATAAAATAGATTAATATGTTTATGTTTAACGGAATTTAATCCTTAAGCTCAATCAACATTTCACCGAAAATTCCTTAGCTATCATCATCATCATCATCATCATTTCAGCCGATAGACGTCCACTGCTGGACATAGGCCTCCCCCAAGGCTCGCCACTCCGACCGATCCTGTGCCGCTCGCAACCACCGAATTCCCGCGACCTTCACCAGGTCGTCGCTCCATCTCGTTGGAGGCCTACCGGCAGTTCGTCTTCCGGTACGCGGACGTCACTCCAGAACCTTCCGGCCCCACCGGCCATCAGTTCCGCGAGCAATGTGCCCCGCCCACTGCCACTTAAGGTTTGCAATTCTGCGAGCTATGGCGGTGACCCTAGTTCTACTGCGGATATCATCATTTCTGACTATCACGCAGAGAAGCCCCGAGCATAGCTCTCTCCATTGCCCTTAGCTATGTTGTGAAATAATAATCTCACCAAAAATATACATGTAAAGGCAGACTTATTATTAGTATCACAAAATCCCTGATAAATTAATTATCCCATGGTACTTCAACATAGTGCTTTTACAATTTTTTGGTATCTAATTACCTATATACACGGTGGCTAAAAAATAAGTGAATTCCCGTTGCCAGGGAGGTTTTGGGATTATACTGAGCAACTTTTACTATGGGACCAACCCCGAAATCACGAAAAAAAATTTACCCTCCCATAAAAAATGGACCAGTCAAAATGTATGAAACAGCCAAATTTTTTTTCGTGGTTGGTCTCATAGTAAAAGTTGCTCAGTATAATCCCAAAACCTCCCTGGCAACGGGAATGCACTTATTTTTTAGCCACCCTGTATAGGTTTTTTTAAATCTTAAACGTAGTTTATTGTCATTAGCAGTGACGTAGCATGACCATATTGAGGCCCGTGGCAAAATCAAAAGGCCAACAGGAGCCCGTGGCATTTTTCCCACTACGTTCTTAATTCTTTACTAGAATTTGAATCTTAGGCCATAAAATTAAAAAAGTGGTACCTACTTGTCAATTTCCGGCCGTGATATCTGGTATATCCTCCTATTGTCTTCGTACCAGAATGCGTCTGCCAGCATCGTTGCGTTCGGTTGTAACACGTCAGGTTTTAAAAACATCGATCGGTTGGCCTGGAATACCATCGGTAATATAGTAAAATGATCAAAGGCGGTTATCACATTGAATTGGATGCGATTCTCACGTCTTGTTGTCTCGCTTAAACGTTGGAGCGTCGTGCGAAACGCAACCAGTGTGAAAGTGAAAGTGATAGATAACAGCCGAATGTGAACCTTATCGGAAGGAGATAAGCTTGCTTGTTGGTGTTTGTTTTTTGTTTGATCTTGCTAGTATAAGTCCACGTTTAACAACCATATAGTAATCTGGGCAAAAGGCATGTGTCCATTACTATTCTATCTTCACACTATATTTTCCTTTCAGAATTTCTTTGAATGACCAGAACTTTCGCCATGTATACTTCCTCGTTATTAGTCCGTAAAAAGGAAATTTGCTTACCCAGGTTTATTTCTTTATATTTCTTCATTTACATTGATAGGAATGTTAGGGCTGTTAGTCATTCATTTAACACTATTAACACTTATGTAAACGTTATTCATGACCTTCACTGTTTAGGGCCAATACAGACTGACTGCAACCCGACTGCAACTTGTATGGGAACTGCAAGCCGACATTGCAGTTAAGGTTGGTTAACCATCTGTACTGGCCCTTACTGGGGAAGTCATGGTCGCGACTATTGGTAGTTGCTTTATGCTTCAAGCCACACGATAGATGCTTCTAAATATTGGTTCAATGGGTAACACTTACGACGAAATACTGTCTAGCCAGAGCCATCTGAACATTTTTATCTGGTACTAGTTGCTCAGTCACCGGGTCCACAATCGAGAACAGGAACTTATTGATGGTTATAACAAGCTGTCTGCACCAGACAATGGTCACGTGTTCTGTGGAAACCCATACGCCTGGGATAGATGTTGTCTGTAAATAATAAAATTAATAAATCATTGACAAAATAAGGAAACATTTTAACGGAACTACGATTTTTTCTCGTAAACTAACTTGTTTTGGAAGTTAGTTAAGTATTTCGAAGTCCTGTCCTAAAAACGAATCAATCAATTGACCTAGGCTGACAAAGTTATATGATAGTCCATTGCAGGCTTGTCTCGCTACAAGGCCTATGTAATGATGTTTCGCTGTCTATTATCAAAAATCGATCGACTTAGGCCGGCAATGTTGTTTGTTAATCCATTGCTCACGCGAAACCCACATCTACCACGAAATGATCAATCGACTGGGCCGGTAATGTTGCATGTTTGATAATCCATTGCTGGCTTGACTCTCTAAAGCGTTAACATCATTATGTTTCATAATTATGTCTTTTTATCACAACGGTAACGACGATATCTTTAAAAATAAACTTACCAAAGCATTAACATCACTATCATTGCTCGCCGTCAACCCAGTGGGTATCAACAAATCCCTCGCACCACTACCAAAGCTAATCAACATCTTCGTTTCTTTCACACTCATATCACTGTTCAATCTCTCCCACTCTGTCTCCATGGCTGAATAGTAGCTATCCATTTCCCAATCGAAGTTAATAGGGGGAGCTGCTAAGGGTGCTGCTAGAGCGATGGAGATATTTGTTGTTGAAATAGTGCTCGGGTAGGCGAGGAGACGCTTGGCTATGAGGCCTCCCTGTAAAGTTAGTTGGTTTAGGAAAGTGTTCGAGGTTTTACCTTGTAAGCACAAGAAAAGTATTGTCTGTTAAGTACTCTGACTAGTTATATTTATTTCCTAATAAAATGTATATGCAGTTATCCATGTGGCGAAAAAATAAGTGCATTCCCATTGCCAGGGAGGTTTTGGGATTATACTGAGCAACTTTCACTATAAGACCAACCACAAAATCGCGAAAAAAATATGTATCCTCCCATAGAAAATGGACCAGCCAAAATGTATGAAACAGCCAAATATTTTTTCGCGATTTCGGGGTTGGTCCCATAGTAAGTTGCTCAGTATAATCCCAACACCTCCCTGGCAACGGGAATTCACTTATTTTTTTGCCACTGTGTATATACTGTGCTAAGCATTGTGGAGCTTTTTTGGTAAACTTTTTTGATATCAAATTATTGTCAAGTGGTTTGAACAAAAACATACTTTGCAATAATATGTTGTGGGTTCTGCTGCTATGGAAACAGATAAGTATCTTACTAAAATAATTTATTGTTACTTTCGTTGATGGAGAATGCTCCATCATAATTGCAATCTGCATCATAAGGCATACGTAACCCTAGACACCCTAGTGTCCAACCAGCCGTAATTTTTGCCGAAACCTAAACCGAATTGTTTCGATTTGCTCTACTTTCGCCCATACCTTCGGCAGAAACTCTATTTTTAAACCGAAACCTTGCAAATCCGGCTGTTTTTTGGCCAAAACAGATCATAGTTAACTTACCATTGAATGACCAATCACAATGACTGATGTAGGCACAGACTTCGTATACTTGTTAGGCTTGTAAAGGCTCAGTATTTTGGATATACAGGCTGCGGCAAACTTGGTCTGCCTTTGTAGCACACCTCCATAAAGACCGGATAACTCTTCATTATAACTTACTAGAAACAAAGGATTGTTATATTAATTTTTTAGTGTTTCATTACTAAAGGGTAAAAACGGGACCCTATTACTAAGACTCCTCTGTCCGTCTGTCTGTCACCAGGCTGATGAACCATGATAGCTAGACAGTTGAAATATTCACAGATTGTATGGGAACCCCACTTAAATATTAATTTTATTCTGCTTTTAGTATTTGTTCTTATAGCGGCAACAGAAATACATCATCTGTGGAAATTTCAACTATCTAGCTATCGCGATTCATGAGATACAGCCTGGTAACAGACAGACGGACAGACAGGCAGCGGAGTCTTAGTAATAGGGTCCCCTTTTTACCCTTTGGGTACGGAACCCTAAAAAAGGTTCTTTATTTACTTACTTGTAAAATAGTCAAAATGTAATTCATATCCTCTAGACAATGCCATTCTCAGTGCTACAGAGGCCATAGAGCGAGCTTGCATATGACTCCCAGAGTTTCCGGGCAAATATAATACCGGGACACCATCAAACCTAGACAGAACATAAAATTCAAGCCACTGAAAAATACACAAAGTACTGAAAAATTATCACTCCTTTCTTTGAAGTCGTGAAAAAAAAAATTGTCTTAGTCTTGGCCCAACTTCACTAAACTATTATTAACTATAACTAATATTTACCACATTTTTCTAGCGCGTTCCGTATATCTTCCCTCACTGTAAGCGTAGAGACCATATTGCGGGAACTCTTTATTTTCATCAAAAGATATTTTCTAAAACAAACAAAGAAATCAATACAGTACACCCGGAAATTTGCCGTGCCAAACAATGACACTTTTAAACCTACATCTTACCACAAATTGAGGATATTCATACATGTACGTCATTTCACAGTAATTCTTTTTGTCACTAAAATGAATATTTAACACACCCAAAAGAAATGCAATAAAGAAAATCAATGCAATTATTTGGTAAATACTCGAAGTAATTATTTGTAACAGCTTCATTTTGAATTTATAAATTACACAACCTCTACAAATCACAAAACTAGCGTTTAAATATTTAGGTGTATGTATTTTTATTAATTAAATAAAGTGTTTGCAAACGCAAATATGTGACTGGACACTTTGAAACATTTTACGATTTTATTTATATCTCAGCAAGCTCGTCTCGACCGCCCGACCGAAAATTGAAAAACACTGATCGACTGTCAGATTGTTTGTTTGAGTCGCTCCACAATTCCTGATTCATGAAAGTCATGAGATGACATAGGACCTATCGTGTGTCTGGAACAGTTTTATTTATATTTTTTATTGGACTCTACAAACGATTTGCATTTGATCGATCGTTGCTCCTACTTAGCCGGTAATTATAGTTTGTCAAAGGACTGTCTAATTTCAAATTACTATCTTTGTCTTACACTAGTACTAGCACCCAAAAGAAAAGGATGAGTATAGTTTTTTTTGTTCTTATTTACTGACAATTTGGTTTGACCAACTATATGTAAAATAGCATGCCATTTTGTTGCACCGTCTGTAGAACAGAACTGACACTGTCAGTTTTTGACAGTGACACATCACAACTTCTGCAACTTCATATCATAACATAACCTTACTTTATATTGTTGCATACTTTGATCCCCCTGATCAAAACAACAATAAAACGATACTATCTCATCTCATTCAAACAAGGTGACCTTACTTTAACTGAATGCGTTCTGTTATTTAAAGATTTTAAAGTGAGTACTTCCTGTTATGGACTTGAATGTAGGGCACATTTCAATTTTCTGTCACAAACTAGGTACTAAAATAGAAGTAATCGATATTGGTTTTAAGTAACATTGTTAATTCCAGATTTGGACATGGAAGTGATTTATCTGGGATTAGCTATACCAGCAGCAGTGGCTACATTCATTGTTTCAAGAGCTCTTTATTTGATTATACAAATACTCTCTTCAACTTGTCACTTAGAAAAACATGCATCTTTACGTACTATTCTGTGCATCGGATCTGGTGGGCATACAACAGAAATGCTTCGCCTATCAAAAAAGTTAGATTTACATAAATATCAAGATCGCTTGTACATAGTTGCCGACAGTGACACCAGTAGTGAAATAAGAGTACATAAATCAATTGAGAAAGGCACAAACTACACTATTAGTAAAATACCTAGAAGTAGAAATGTTAAGCAGTCATATATTACGTCTGTATTAAGTACTTTATATGCTACTATATACACAGTTCCAATTGTGTATACATTCAAACCAGATGTTATTTTTTGTAATGGCCCTGGTACATGTATACCTATTTGTGTAGTTGCTTTTATATTACGCTGTATACTTGTATTAGACTGTAGGATAGTGTTTGTAGAAAGCATTTGTAGAGTAAGAACCTTGTCATTGTCAGGCAAGATTTTACAATATTTTGCAGATGTAATAGTTGTTCAATGGCCTTCATTACGAGATGTTTGTCCTAGAGCTAAATATTATGGAAGGCTGACATGAATAACATGTTGAATCTCTTTTAGTGTTGTGTAATTGTTCAATTTGAATCTTAGAGGATACAACCAAACGGAGTAGCCATTAACAGGCGTTCCCCTCTGTTGAAAATAGGTGGCACAGTGTATGGACTGACGTTTTTATCTGACATGGCTATTTTTACATTACATATACATTTGACGTGCCCCTCCCCCGCAAAAATCGGCACTGTTTTGTACAGAAAATTGCAGACAAGGTGTTTTAGTTTGGTTATATCCTCTAAGATTTGAATGAACAAACTCACTACTCTTAACCTCCTTGCTTAAACAATAAAGTTTATATTTTAGCAGATTATCTTGTTGTTTGTTGTTAAAATAAAATAGTCATCCTGTTTAATTATAATTACCATGTTAGCTGCCTTTACAGTTTTTTTTAAATTCTGTGAGCTAAAGGCCCTTTTATACTATCAGATATATTGTATGGCAAAAATGACCCATTATCTGCATCCTTTTGCATTTATTTTCCCTATCCGCCTTAAATTGTGGATTTTATTAAATCTAAATAATGTATCTAAATTTGTTTTAACTATGCACAATAAAGAATATATCTATCTATCTAAATGATCCAATAAAGGGCTAAATCAGGCATAAATGAATTAGTTGGAATAAAAGTCTAAAATACCCATGAAAAATGTGTATAATTTTGGTGTAATACATAGTCCTGGAGAGATCATACTATTTCTCCTTGTTTTGATGCATTAAGTTTTTCTGGCTCGACTAGACACGCAACAAGAGATTAATTTCCTTGCCTTTTTATCTTTAAACATTGAAGACTTCTAGAAATAAGTACAAAATTATATTATCAAGGCACCACTTTCTTAATGTAAATAAAATTTGAGCAAACAAGGTGCTCTGAAATATCTGAACTAGACTGTAAAAAAGGTGTATCATATTCAGATATTTTCGAGCACCCTGATTAGTACAGATACTTGTGATGGCGACTATTCAGTCAAGGTATTAAATATCGACATGGATAAAGTGCCAAAATTATATATGCACAACCAATTATTATTGCCCATACATTAAGGTAGTGCGTACATATTTTTCCCACTTTATCCGTGTCGATATTTAATACCTTCACTGTACAATGACAAAGGATTGTAACCAGCTAGTTTTAGAATAGATATTGCTATAACTCTTTTTCGACCCATAAAATCAACTTTCCCCACCTAGAATAATGTAATTCTATTATTATGAGTTAAAATTCAGGGATTATCTAATTCTTATCACCAATGATAATGCCTTAACGTTGATACTAATTTTAAATATAAATTTAGGCACATAATAGGCAAAGATTTTAGTTGCTTAATGTTTAAGTACTTCAATTTTACAATGGATTTTTTTAACAAAAGTAGGAAAAACCCTGATAGCAATAAGTAATCCCATATTAAAGGAAATATTAAGCTTAAAAATATAAATTTTATTCATATTATACATTGTGAACGGGAATAACCCCACAGATTATAACAAATATCAATCTCGACAAAATTATTCCCCACTACGATACTATGTAGTGTAGTGTACAACTTGGTATAAGTAACAGATACAAAATTGAGTTTTATCTGAATTCTGAACTTTACGATGGCATTAGTTCCGCTACCGGCACCGCTAGAATATCTCAGGTTATTCCAGTCCACTGTATACATTAATATATTTATCTCAGATCAACAATCTAAAGTAATATCCAATCAATGTGTTGTTCAGTAAAATTGGCAAAAGTCATTATGTAAATGCAATTATTCCCTATAGATCCATCTTGGATCTATACAGAATGAAGGTGTAAATGCATCAGTCTTCAAAGATCTCATTTCCAGAAGGTCTCATATCACACAGATCAAAAAGGGAACTGAGAAAAAATGTGACGTTTTCAACCAATAGGTACCACATTGTCGGTTGTCGATAAGGTTGATTTCAAATTAAAGCTATATGGAAATAGCGCCTTATTGACAACCGACAATAAGTACCTTTCTGATTGAGAATGGCACAAATATTACCATCCAACCTTACTGGGAACAAATGGGAGTACACAATCCTATTTTTTCATGCCCTAGCTAGATCTGTATCACCAAATGAATGCTTTTAGTTCAATTAAACTATTTTAAGCCTTCATAAGGCAGAGGGAATATATTTCCCACATGATTTTGAACTTTGTTTCAAAGGGATAGGGTTCAATTTTGCATAATTTCTGATGCCCTTATAAAAGGTTAAAATATGTATTTACATGTCACAAAAACACACTTTTTATAATACAAATTCCAGGGACAGTCAACATATGTTTACATATTTCACTTTATTACAAAGGAGCCAGGTGCGAAAGTGTAAACATATTTTTGAAGCTCTTCCCATTTGTTTTCAGCAGGGACAGATAGAAAAATATTTCTTTGTCCCCACCTCATGCTTCTCATCCCATGGAGCAGGAACAAATGGGAATGCACCATCTTTGCTAACTCAACTTATGACAAAGATTAACAAATAACGTCCCACACTACACTGGAAGAAAATGTTCTTACATTTGATCATTGGAACATGAATTTTGCATATGATGCCTTATCTTGCATCTCTTTCATTAATATCGCAAATGAAACTGTCAACCATATTTGCAAACAACAGCCATGTATGTTGTAGGCATAGAGATAAGATAAAAGTAAACATGGCATTGTTGGCAATGACCTATTTTGCAAGTTCATTTTATGAATTTTAATGTAACATTCTTAAAAGTTAAAGACATTTCGTGTTATAGAAATCCAATGTTTAAAAGCCTATAAATTTGTGATAAGCTTAAAGCGCATATTATGTTTTTGTAGTTTTAAAATAGGTATCGTTAAATCCCACTTATATCAAATTTAAATGTGTAGGCTAAATTTCTGTGTTCGAAGATACTACAACAAAGACAGAAGTTAAGCCTGTCAGCCTTTAAGTCTTGGCCAAGACTACACTTGAAGTACATGTCAATTAAACATGGGCACTGTTTATCCTAAAATACAGATTAACCTACTTAGGAAACAGAGCTTCTGATTAATTTTTAAGAATTCCATTTGTATAAGTTTGTTCATGAAATAAATCTGTCATCTGTTTATATAAAAAAAGCATTGTTTAAAACCGATAACAAGATGACATCAACATTGTACGATATACATCTTCAAATTGTTTCGTAAATGTCAGAAATGTCTTCATCTTTAGTTAACGTCACTTTCTATCAAAAACACAAATATTATCTCAATGTAAAATTTTAAATTTTAGATGAACTTACCTTGAAAAATTAAACATGAACTTGCACTATGCAAACTTATTCCCAATTAAATTCCATATTTTTCTTTATATTTTCGTCACTGTATAAAAAGTTAGCATTACCACTAGGTAATTCAATTGGCATAATAGAGAATACTAATTAACCAATGTATATACATGCATGTAAATAAGTACATACAAGGAGATTAAGTTAACCTTAAACAACTAGATGCAGTGATTTATATGGTAAAGATAACTAATTTCCATACAAAATGCAATGCTCCAAAATGGTGTTAGTCTAAGGTGCATCCATACTGCAGTTAAATTTTATGGAGCTACTGTGGCACAGAATAAGTAATAGTATTATCATACAGAACAGAACGGCCACGCACCGCCCCGCCCCGACTCGAATTACCTCGACGCGCGACGCGTACCAGATTGACGGCCGTTTGCCGGCCGCTCAGTACTATTTTT
This sequence comes from Cydia strobilella, assembly GCF_947568885.1. Lineage (NCBI taxonomy): Eukaryota > Metazoa > Arthropoda > Insecta > Lepidoptera > Tortricidae > Cydia > Cydia strobilella. Next base: position 2,956,822 of record NC_086049.1, on the reverse strand, counting down.
AAGCAACTTACTCACACTATGACGCACGACGCGTGTACAGACGTGCCGTTCACACATAGAAACGCAAGTGATTTTTGATGTATAGCGTGTCCGCCCTGTGACTGTGGAGCAACACTGCAACAGTAAGTAAGTTACCTGAATGTTGCCATGTCATACAGTAATGTTCCGCTTTAACTGCGGTGTGGATGCACCATGCAGAAAGTTCAGCCCTTAATTTTGCACAAAAGTCAAGTTAGTGAATGTAAACCTCCTCAAGAATAAAAAAGAATGAATCCTGGATAAAATGCAATAAGAGGGTTAGAGGTTGTGTCCCAACACTGTAAAATTAAGGGTAATAGAAAATGTATGGAAATTAGCAGTCATTATTAACTAGTCTCTGCTAGAAGTAACAAATATTACAAATGCAAGCCTGCCTCATGGTTTGGCGCCGTCATTAGTTTGATTGCTAGTCTCCTCCTTGGCTTCGTCATTTCGTTCCGCTATTTTCCCATCACCAATGAGGCACATTGCTTCGTCATAAGTAGGCGGAGGAGGTTCAGAGCTTGATGGTTGCGGTTTGCTCGGGGCAGCGCTTGATATTAAGGCGTCGTAGGACGGAGGTAGGGTGGCGCTGGATGCTGTTCTGGGGACCTGACTGCTGTAAGATTGTTCGGCTTGAACTGCTGCCATGTCCTGGAATAGTGATAAAGAACTTTCATTAGATGAACATGATTCTGTCCTGTAAAAATTTTAACTGTTGTGAGTAGAGTGAATTTACAGGGGGCGTCACAGAAAAGTGTCACGTATGTGACACCATATTTTTAACACTTCTGATAAAGCTAAGAAGCCGATATTTAGCATGATTTTGATTATGTTTGACGATATATTCTTAGATTTAGTTTTTAGATTTGCGGTCATTTATTTTATTTTAATTTAAATTGATTACTAATAAGTAAATGTAATTAGCCTAGAATAATATTACTATTGTGTGCCCTTACAGGGTGTCATGATCTGACTTTATATTATGTAACACCTATTACATAATAGGTGTTACATAATATATTTTTAATATATGTTTTTAAGCGTCTACTCCGCAAGCATCTTCTGTCAGAAGAATTTAAATAATGTTCTCCATCTTGTATGTACTAATATGTATTAGTTTATCTTTAGTATATCATATAAGTATTAGTATTTAATCATAATTTTGTTAGTTTACGTTATTATGATTATATATATATACATAATATTTGATTTTTTTTTGGTTCTATTTCTCGTTATAATTTATGAATCTATCCTGCACCAACATTTATGTCTCTGTTTGACCTAATGGTTGACTGGTAGAGAATGCCTTTTGGCATTAAGTCCGCCATTTGTACATTTTTCTTTGCTTGTGCAATAAAGTTTAAATAAATAAATAAATAAATAAAATATAAAGGTAAGGTGTCATGTACATACATGACAATACAATAAATAAATAATAAACTTAGTTGTAGATTCAACAGTATATAATACAGATTTCTGCAGGTTATTAAGGTAGCTGCCATCCTCATCACATCCCGAACAAAACAGACCTTTTTGTGGAATGCCCCAACATCCAATAAGTTTACAGCTAAACCACAGAATAAATAATAGTGCTACCGTACAGAAAGGAAACTTCCTATAGTCAGCAGCAGAAGTTGCTGAGCGTGCGAGGTGTTCAGAATAATCATGACGCGACTTTATTGTTAAGAGAATAAGAGCGCGTCAAAGTAATTTTGACCACTCCACCCGCTTAGCAACTTCTGCTGCTGACTGTACAAAACTGAAGTTTGACAGCGGTTTAGGGACAAATCATGCTGTTCCTTTCTAATATATGGCACTTTCCCTTTCGGCTATTTAATTATTATTATTATTATTATAGCCTCTTTGTTTCCATACTCTTTTCCATTTTTTTTTTTTTTTTTATATTTAAATTTGGTTAAAATATGTTTTTATGCTGTTGTTGTTTCTGTTATTTTTTCTTCTTTCTTGGGGTATGGATCCCGTTTGGGTAAAGGCCTCCTCCCATTTCTTCCATAAATATCTATGTTTGGCATTGTACATCCAGTCTTTCCCGGCAACCTCTACTATGTCATCGGTCCACCGTTTGACAGGTCTTCCAGTTTTCCTCTTCGCTGGTAATGGTCCTTTCCATTTTGTTGTTAATGTTGTCCATCTGTTATCTATACACCTTGAGATGTGTCCTGCCCATTGCCACTTGAGCTTTAGAGCTTGTGTGAGCGCATCCTTTACGTTTGTTTTGCTTCTTATAGTTTCGTTTCTAATTTTATGCATTTTGTTAATTCTCAGTATGCTTCTTTCCATAGCTCGTTGTGTAGTATTTATTTTTTGTTTGATTTTGTTAGTATAAGTCCACGTTTGGCATCCATATAGTAAACTGGGCAAAAGGCATGTGTCCATTACTATCCTTTTTATCTTCATACTATATTTTCCTTTCAGAATTTCTTTGAATGACCAGAACTTTCGCCATGTAATATTCTTCCTTCTATCTACCTCTTCCTCGTTATTAGTCCGTGAAAAGGAAATTTGCTTGCCCAGGTATATGTATTTCTTTACATACTCAATAGTGTTTCCATTGACATTGATGGGAATGTTTGGGCTGTTAGTCATTACCTTCGTTTTGCTTCTGTTCATTTGTAGGCCTACTTTATTGCTTTCTTTTTCTAGTGTGCATAGCATATTCTCTAGTTGTTTGGCATTTTCCGCAAATATGATTATGTCGTCTGCAAACCGCAGATGCGTTAGGTGACATCCTTCAATGTTGATACCATATCCAGTCCAGTTTAAGTTTTTAAAAATATTTTCTAGTACGGCAATGAAAAGCTTAGGCGACAGAGGGTCGCCTTGCCTCACTCCTCTTTCAATTTTAATATGATCTCCTCTTGTTTCAAGTTTAACTCTGCTTGTGCTATGTGAGTATATGTGTTTGATGATATTTATGTATTTCTCTTCTACTCCTGACATTTTCAGTGCATTCCAGATTGAGTTATGGCTGATGCTGTCGAAGGCTTTGCTGTAGTCAACAAAAGCAACATATAATGGTTTCCTGAATTCATTAAATTTTTCGATTAGTTGTTCCACTACATGTATATGATCGGTGGTGCTAAAGCCTGAGCGGAAGCCTGCCTGTTCTCTTGGTTGTATGGTGTCGATTTTTATAGCAATTCTTTTCAGTATAATCGATGTGAAGAGCTTGTATACACTTGTCAGTAGGCTAATGGGTCTGTAATTTCCAATGTCTAGTGGGTCTCCTTTTTTGTATATTAGTACTATATCAGAAGAGCACCATTGTGTTGGAACTATTTCAAATTCTAGTATCATATTAAATAATCTCGCTAGGTGCTTAAGTAATATTGGAGCTCCTAGTTTAAGGCAGTCATTTGCTAGTCCATCTGGGCCAGGGCTCTTTTCATTTTTCAATTTCTTTATGTGAGAGTTTACTTCGTCTTCGTCAATTGATTTAACTGAGTTGCACTCATTGTTGTTGATATGTTCTTGCTGTAATGGAGTATTTTCTTTCTTGCTGTAGAGTTCTCTATAAAACTTAGTTGCATGCTCTAATATCTCCTTTCTTGATTTGGTTTCGCCTGAGCCATTCTCTAACTTTTGTATCCAATTCTTGTGTAGAGCCATTTCCTTGTAAGCTCTTTTGGTACTTCTGTGCGTTTGTAGATTTCTTGTTATTATCTCTTCCCTGTAATTATTGTAGTCTTCTTTGATTGCTTTGTTAGTATTTTTAAACATTTTTGTGAGTTCCTTTTTTTGTTCTTTAGTTTTGTTTTTTATTATTATTATTATTTAGCTTTATCCCACATTAGTGGTCCCCAAGGGTATAAGCCTCCTCCATCTGTCTCCACCTCTCTTTGTCGGTGGCAACATCCATCCATTTTTTTCCCGCAGCCTGTACAATGTCATCTGCCCATCTTTTTCTTTGCCTTCCCGCTCTTCTCTTTCCAGCTGGGCCTGGCCATTTTGTTACAAGATTTGTCCACCTTTGATCCTGATATCTTGCTACATGACCTGCCCACCTCCACTTTTGTTTCAGACTAAACTGCAGGGCATCTGTTATCTTTGTTCTCTTGCGGATGTCTATATTTCTTGTTTTTTGTATTCTTCTTAAATTTAAAATACTTCTTTCCATTGCATGCTGGCAAGATAGAATTTTGTTCTTCGCTCTTTCCGTGTAAACCCATGTTTGGCATGCATATGTCAAGCTAGGAAGAATGCAGGAGTCCATTATGATCTTTTTCATGTTAAGATTGTAATTGCCTTTGAGAATTTCTTTTTGTGCCCAGTATTTCTTCCAGGTTGTGTTTATTCTTCTATCAATTTCATTTTCATTACTGGTTGTTGCGAAAGATACTAATTTTCCCAGATATACATAGTCTTCCACATAATCTATGGGTTTTTCCTCTATTTTGATAGTCTTCTTGTTGTAGTTTGACATGATTTTAGTTTTAGATGCATTCATGTGCAGGCCGATTTTTTTGCTTTCAAAGTCCAGTTCTTGTAGCATTTTTTCCATGTCTTTTGCTGATTCACTAAAGATGGCTATGTCATCAGCAAATCTTAAATGCGTTAGTTTTTTGTTTGATATCCATATTCCTTTTCGATTCCAGTCCATTTTCTTGAAAATATCCTCCAGAACCGCTATAAATAGTTTTGGAGAGAGTGGGTCGCCTTGTCTCACTCCTCTCCCAATTGTGAATGGTTCGCCTTGCCTTTCTAGTTTAACTCTGCTTGTGCTTTTTGAATAAATATTCTTTATTATGTCTATATATGTGTTGTTGATATTATTGTTTTTTAGGGCAAGCAATATAGATGACTGTGTTATACTATCGAAAGCTTTCGAGTAGTCCACAAAAGCTATATATAGTGGCCTATTAAATTCTTTATATTTTTCAATAACCTGTTCCATGGTGTGGATGTGGTCGGTTGTAGAATAGTGTGATCTGAATCCTGCCTGTTCAACCGGTTGATTTCTGTCGATGTTTGGAGCTATTCTACTCAGAATTATTGATGAGAAGAGTTTATATATTGTTGATAGTAGGCTTATAGGTCTGTAGTTGCTGATGTCAAGCGGGTTCCCTTTCTTGTAGAGTAGTGTTATGTTGGATTCACACCACTGGTTTGGTACTTCCTTGTTTTTCAAAACTAGGTTGAACAGTTTTACTAGATATGTTATTAAAATTGGAGCACCTATTTTTAGGGCTTCATTCGAGATGCTGTCTGCTCCTGGGCTTTTCTCAGGTTTTAATTTTTTTATATGTTTTAGGATCTCATTTATAGTTATTTGCTCTGGGATTGTTTCTGAAGTATTTTCTTTATTACGGTTATAGTTAATTTCTTCCTCCTGTAATGGTTTTTTGTAAAGTCCAGCATAGAAAGTTGTGGCATGTTTCACTATATCATCTCTATCCCTAGTTTCTCCCTTTTCATCATTCAAAGATTGTATCCAATTTTTGCAAGTAGCAAGTTCTTTAAAAGCTCTCTTTGAGCTTCTGAACTTTGACATGTTCCTTTCTATTACTGATTGTCTATGGCTATCATAGTCTTTTCGGATTGCCTTATTTGTTTGTTTGAATATCACCTTTAATTCTTCTTTAATTTCTCTGGTTCTTGGCTTCATGGTCAATAGTTCATGTCGTCTAGAAATTAGACTAAGTGTTTGATTGGTAAGAACTCTGTGTTGGGTAGTGCTTGGTTTTTTAGTAGATTGTAGACTTTTTGCTATTATTATTTCCAATTTATTACTTAGGGATTGGACATCTTCGGACTCGATCAGTGAATTTTCTGATGTTGTTACATATTTTTCTAGATTTTTAATATAGTTACTTCGTTCTATTACACTCTTCAGCTTGTTGGGGACTGTATTAAACACTCTTCGACTGACTTTAGGTTTTTCTGTATTAAGAGTACATCTTACTAGTCTATGATCCGAGGGAAAGCTTACATTGTTCAACACCTCTATGTTTTTTATAGTATTTGGTTTAGGGCTGAGAATAAAGTCGATTTCGTTTTTTGTGTTGTTATCAGGTGAGACCCATGTCCATCTTCGAGATGCTTTCTTTTTAAAGTATGTATTCATTATAGATAGGTTGTTCTCATATGCATACTGTATTAGGCGTTCGCCCCTGGCATTTCTTTCCCCATATCCATGTTTTCCCATTATGGTGTTTTCTTCTGGTTTGGGATGTCCAATTTTAGCATTGAAGTCCCCGATGATTATTATGTTTTTATCAGCTGAGCTTTGTGCTTCCGATAAGTCCTTGTAAAATTTTGTGATGTCTTCTTCACTTGAGCTCTCAGTAGGGGAGTAAACTTGTATTATTGAGAGGGGTCCATCTTCAAATTTCATTCGTAGTAATGCGACTCTTTCTGATATTCCCTTAAAGCTTAAAATATTGTTCTTTAATGATTTTTGAATGATGAAACCCACTCCATAGAGGCCCTTAGTTTCACCCTTATAGCACAGTATATATTCTGTATGTTCTTCAATAGCACATCCCAGTTTTCTCGTTTCTGCGAGTCCTATGATGTCCCATTTGATTTTTTCTAATGCTTGGTTTAGGTCTAACATTCTTTGTTTTGTTGATAATGACCTTACATTATAAGTGCACACTTTAAGATAGTTATCCTTTTTTGATATTGTTTTCTCTTGTGATTTGATGCGGTTAGTGTTGATGGTGTTCTTTTGGTGTTTAGAATTAATTTTTGTTGATTTTTTGTTGGATGGAGGGTAATAGTCGTCTTTACGGTAATAGTTTTGTTTTTAGTTTGTATTAATTCTGCATGTTTCTTGATTAGTTCTTTTGTATGGTTGCTAAGTATTGTATGTTGTTTCCTTCTAGTTTCTTCCCTACTTTGTAAACTGCGCAATATATTCTCTTCCAAGTAGTTGTAATATGTTTGTACACTTTCAGGCATATTGGTCAGTTCTCCATTAAGATTTGTTTTTAGGTTGTCTATGTAATTTTTAATTTCATCAACAGTTTTAGGGCTTCTTATCTTGTTTTTATAATTTTTTCTGTTTTTACTTTTGTGGCATAGATTGAATGTTGCTCGAAGTAGTCTGTGGTCCGTCCGGCTATTTAATAGGGTTGTCAAAATTGAAGTCATTGTCTTATCAGTAGTCGTGCACGCAAAGGGATGTCAAGTTGTGTAAACCCTAATGATTGCTCGGAGCAATGCTGAGCCGAACGGAGCCGAGAATACCCGAAAGGAGGAGTTTCGCACCCCTTGTTTAACTCATACTTTAAGCTTCTCATGCAATGTTTCAGAGAGCCTAGATCTATATCCTGTAGCCGCCCAGAGGCCTATAAAGAGGTCTCTCATTCCATTCTATTTTTAAGGATTATTTTGACAAATGGACCTAGTTATGCACAAACGTTCCAACCCACAATGGCGTCCATAGTGGGTTGGAACGTTTGTGCATAAATACGTCCAAATCGAAATCACATTTCTCTTTGCAAATTTTGAAAAGAGGGCAGCTAGAAGATATCATTTCTGTCTAATTTTTATTTACAGTTTTGGTGTTGAGCCGTCCTAAACAAAATGAACCATGTGTCCAGTCCAAAGTTATATGAGTTAGGCCTTATCAGTCTTAGCCTTTTTTATGTGTGTGCTTTGCTAAAATTGTAGAGTTCAAACATCAGGCAAACCTGTTTGAATACAACAATTAACAACTTGTTCTCAAATGAGTGACCTGGTGCTAATGAGTTGTATGTATAACATGGAGCTAATAGCATCAAAACAACAACACAATTACTTTTATTTTTGTAACTCTCTAGGTAGTTAACTTAAAGGTGCAAAGATAGTTATTATGCTATCATACATAATTATAAACATTGCACAATTTAAATCACGGTTCAAAGCAGGGTATGGCCTGTAATTATCTTCAAATGCCATCTAGCTACGTCACGCACCCCAGCTGATCTATAGAATACAAACATTCAAATTTGTATTACTGTTACTAGCACACTTACCCTAATTATTGCACGTTGGTGAAGCAGCATTTGTATCACACTTTTTCTCCGCAGATATAACATACTCTTCACGGCCACCATCATTCCAGAACATATAAATATTGGTCCCACTAGCCACATGTGTCCTAAGTTACTCAAGATGTAACCATCGGCATCTCCCAGTGCAAGGACTGTTATAACTGTTCCGACAGAAAAAAGGACCATAGAAAGCACGAAATACGAATAACTGGTGCAGTCACATCTGCCGAACCTCTGCTCTTCATCTAAATCGAAGTCTCTATGCCGTAACCGATGTAAACGTTGTCTGATAAATGGACTATCGAATACGGTAGCCATTTTAAGAGAAATCTCATAAATCACCCGAGCAATATAGTGCACTTCACAGTTTCATTCTTATATAAAAATAATCAGCAATATTTCTAAGTAACTGGACCATGGAATAACAGGAATATGAAAGTGCAAACAATAATAGAAACTTTTCTAAATCACTTCTCTTCTCGATCGCAATACAAGCAAAAGCAAAGCAAACAGGTTAGATTTTAGAAGGTATCGATTCTACCGACTCTAATCGAATCGAAATCGAATGATCACAGGTGTAAACAGGTTAATCGATATAGTTGGTCAAGAAAAAAAACTATATACTCATCCTTTCTTTTGGGTGCTAGTACTAGTGTAAGACAAAGATAGTATGATTCTCTCTGTCTATGTCTATGTAAATGAGACAGTCCTTTGACAAACTATATGTCATGAGACTTGAGAGTTGCTTGAGAGCGTGATTGTACTTGTCTTATGGTGCGTACACACCAAGCCAACGAACGCTAACTAATGGGTTTGGTTTGCCGCAATGAGTATAGTAAGTATAGTTGGTCAAGCAAATCTTGTCAGTAGAAAATGGCGCGAAATTAGAATTTTCTATGGGACGATAACCCTTCGCGCCTAATAATATGTAGCTAGCTGTTAATATAATCTCTATAAAGCTCCCTCGACACTCGTGCGCGGATCCCGGCGCAAAGCCGTGAACGCGAGTGTGGAGGCAATTTCGTAGATCTGCGACGCTCGCTCCACACTCGCGTTCGCGTTTAAAATGTGTTTCTCTGGCTTACAAACATTCGACAAACAAAACACACACATCGCAAATTGTTACATCTGTACAGTCCTTAATTCTTAAATAAATCGATTCTATGAACCCGATTATGCGATTAAAGATTTTCTGATTGTTAAATATGGACCTTAAATAGACTGGGGCCTTTTTCATAAAATAAAGATGTCTTGCGTTACACTTCGTTTGACAGCTCGACTTGCTCTTGCTTGACAGATAGAGAAGATAAGACAACGCAGACAAACTAAATTCGCTACGTCGTAACTGGAGTATTTTGTAATTTTCATTGTTTTTCACAAATATCAAGTTGCAAATGGCTTGAAAACGAGTGATACAATTGCCGTGCTATATACTTTCATGTTCCGAAGTACCCAAGTATTAGTGGAGTTTCGTCAACATGGCTCGCACAGTCCTGTTGTTTTGTTTAGTTATCTTCGTTAGCACAGGTATGACGTTAATGTTCTTTATATTATGTTCCTACGTTGTTATTTAGAGGTTATTATTAAAGATTTGTGATTATATTGATAGTATATTAATGATTACGAATGATTATTTTTTAGTTGCGCCGTGCAAGGTGTCGTTGACGAATAATGGGCCGGCGGTGCGTGGTTCGAACATCACGTTCACGGCGACCTTGTCGCAGAGTTGTATAGGGGAAAACCTGAAGTATGTGTTTATGGACAGCAGTGGTTACACTAACGATGCTGAGGTGAGTTGTAGTTGTCAGTTTAATCTTCATCTATTGCTCAAAAATCTCAAAATTGAGGAGTCTCAACTCTTGTACAGTCAGGTGCAGAGATACCTTCCCCTTAAATAAACCTCTATACAGAAGAGGTCAGATGTCGCCAGCTGATACAAAAAAGGAATCACCACAGATACATACAAAGCTTGTGCATGTATGCTTTGTATTACTTTTTGTATTGCTGTTGATGCCCCAAATAAATAAAATAATAATAAATAATAAATAAAGCTGACACCCTACCATGAAAAAATTCGCGGGAGGCCCTTTCGATAAGCCACGGGTAAACAGAGATTGACTATTTTTAAATGGTTTGCTTGTTACAGTTCATGTCCACAACTGGTGTTGTAAACTGGACCGTTGAGTACAAACGGAATCTGTTTGTCGCTCGCCAGTACACAGCAGAAGTCCATATCAAAAGGCTTTACAATATCATCAACATGTACATTGAGATTGCAAGAGCGAGCACTGACTTCACTCTTACAGGTAAATTAATTAATTATGTTAGTTTTTATCCAACTTCTATTTCAAGTATTTGGTTGTGGCTTGTGGTTTTTTTAGGGTTCCGTACCCAAAGGGTAAAAACGGGACCCTATTACTAAGACTCCGCTGTCCGTCTGTCCGTCCGTCTGTCTGTCTGTCACCAGGCTGTATCTCATGAACCGTGATAGCTAGACAGTTGAAATTTTCACAGATGATGTATTTCTGTTGCCGCTATAACAACAAATACTAAAAACAGAATAATATAAATAATTAAATGGGGCTCCCATACAACAAAAGTGATTTTTTTGCTGATTTTTTCCGTAATGGTACGGAACCCTTCGTGCGCGAGTCCGACTAGCAATTGGCCGGTTTTTTCTGACTGGGTGCACAGTGAAAAATTAATTTTGTAATGACAAACATTTGTGTATTTTTCATGAAACTTATGTTATTACTTTGGAAATCGAGAGTTACTTGAACTTTATACAAATCCACATGTATGTTTACTTGGGGTAAAAATAGTATACAATATACATAATACATCATGCGTCATAAATGAGTCAGTTCACATTGCACGCACGATTGCTCTTATCAGTGTTAACCTATCAAGTGACATTCTATTCACGAGTTTCAATGTACTAAGGGCCGATTGTTATTTTGTTGTTGAGTTAGTTTAGTTGTAAAAAACGTCGCGATCGCGACCGACGCGTCCTCATCCATTGCGATCAGATATATATTAAACGGAGGCGATTTAGGGATCCGGGACCAACCAACCCACCTCCTCCTCCTCCTTGAACCAACGATTTATTACAACTCGAGATATGTTATAGGCGTTCCAAAATTGAAGCGCTTATTTTGTTGTTGAATTAGCTTAGCTGTAAACAACGTCGCGATCGCGACCGACGCGTCCTCATCCATCAGTTCTTTGCGATCAGATAGATATTAAACAGAGGCGATTTAGGGATCCGGGAATGTCTTTGAACCAACGATTTATTACAACTCGAGATATGTTATAGGCGTTCTAAAATTAAAGCGCTTATTTTGTTGTTGAATTAGCTTAGCTGTAAACAACGTCGCGATGGCGACCGACGTGTCCTCATCCATCAGTTCTTTGCGATTAGATAGATATTAAACAGAGGCGATTTAGGGATCCGGGAATGTCTTTGAACCAACGATTTACAACGTAAAGAATACATTAATTCATTGATTAACAGTAACCCCAATAAGTCCAAAGCAATGTGGAACGCCATTAATACCGAGCTGGCTCGGACGCCCCGTGAGCGCGTCGACTACACCGAGCTGCTAGTGGACAGCGCGGGCCGTCCGTTCGCGACCAAACAACTGGCGGTGGATGCACTAAACCACGAATTCGTATCGGCAGCCGTCGCGTGCGGCGCGCCCTCTGCCGATCGCGACCAGTGTATTGCCTCTTTATTGGACGAGCGCGCTGCCAGCGACTGTTCTATTAGACTCAGGCCGTTTACACCGTACGAAATTGCAAAAATATTCAAAACATCTATTGCACCCAAATGTTAGCTAATGGTGGGTAACGAACAATGTAAACATTCAATTTCATGATTGACAGTTGAGGGTATAATTGAAAATCATTTGAGTTTAGTGATTAATTGCTTTTAATGTTCATGGATTATGATTGTACAAGTTTAGTTGAATATGTACTTTAATCTATTTAAATATTAGACTGAATTTGTATAAATAACTTAGAAATATTTACAATAAAGTTAACATGCAAAGACTAATGTAAAATGTAGATCATTATAAAAATGTTTTATCTGGTTGGCAACATTGGTTGTCTTTGTTCAATTCATATCTATTCATTACTTACTGGTCGCTGATAAAAATAGCTTCTAAGTGTTGCAGAATAAATCATCAAGTACTTAAAATATCAATTGTAGTGATTATTTACGATTTCTGTGGTTCCCGTAGTACGGTTATCGTACAATTCAGAAGTGCGATACTGGAAAAGCAAACCTACGTCGCCTGGAACCGAGGTATTTGATCCCGAGTGAAGGTCAGTGATTTGAATTTTATATAATTGGTGATTTGTGCTTATTTTATGATCTGATCATTGTTGGTGCCGCGTATAGTGAAGTGATAAACGCAAAATTCTTAAACTTTTCCCGTCGATTAACCGTTTACTTTCAAATGTTCATAATGAAACTGTTACGTAATGAACTCGTTGCACAGATAGATTTATGTGTTTTTACGTAGATACGTACGCTTCTACAAAGATACGTTGGTTCAAGTAACGATACGTGAGAACAATAGTAGTTAATTAGTGACAAAGCAAGTTTGGTTAATTACTTTAGTATATTATAATTATATGATTTATGTAATGTATTGTATATTTCTTAATAAGTTGAGTAATGACTAGTTGATTACTTGTCGTATGGTGAAGTACATTCAGAATTATTAACCATGGGATCAGATAGGGCTTCTAGATCACGTAAGCGTCGCTCTAAA